>NC_091979.1:171300154-171900154 GCF_044704955.1 Pristiophorus japonicus | reverse complement strand
TCTTTCACCGAGTTGATGGCCCTCCAGCAGCAGATGATGTCTGTCTTGGTGTGTGTCCCTGGGAACAGTCCGCAGAGCACAGAGTCCTGTGTTACAGAGCTGCTTGGGATGAACCTCGACAGCAACCACTGCATCATCTTCCAGACCTACCTTGCAAAGAGGCAATCCCGAAGGAGACGGATGACAGTCTCGTCTGCACCACAGCCAACTCGGGGGCAGAGTGCCGTGTCTCTGAAACCCCGGCTGTGCATGAAGGATCTGACGGGTAGGACCCTTCTCACTGCCAAACAAGCTATGTCTTGGTGCTTGTGTGAAAGCTCTGGCGATGAGACATTTTTCCAAACGAGTTCAACAGTCTGCTTAGGGAACCGCCCGACAGGATCCATCATCTTCTCCTTCCGGTGGGGCGTCCAGGACCTTGCGTGCCGACCACTGCTTTATGGCCATGTGGTCAAAGATATTTTTCTTGAAAAACTTTTCCATGAAGGACAGGTGGTGAGGCATGGTCCAACTGGTTGGTGCATTCCTCGGCAGCCTGGCCAGACCCATCCTTTGTAACACCGGTGACAGATAGAATCTCAGCACATACTGATACTTGGTGAATGCGTACGAAGGGTCTATGCACAGCTTGATGCAGCCGCACATAAAAGTGGCCATCAGGATGAGGGCCACATTCGGAACGTCCTTTCCCCCCTTGTCCAGAGATTTGTACATCGTGTCTCTGCAGACACGGTCCATTTTCGATCTCCAGACGAAATGGAAGACAGCTCGGGTGACTGTCACGACACAGGAGCGGGGTATGGGCCAGACCTGCGCCACGTACAACAACACCGAGAGCACCTCAATCCTGATGACCAGGTTCTTTCCTGCAATGGAGAGGGAGCGCAGCTTCCACCATCCCAGTTTATGTTTGACTTTAGCGATACGCTCCTTCCAGTTTTTGGCGCACGGATGGTGCTCCAAACCATATTCCCAACACCTTCAGGTAATCTGACTTAACGGTGAAGGAAGTAAAGGATCAGTCGGCCCAGCTTCCAAAGAACATGGCCTCTTTTTTTACTGCGATTAACCTTTGCCCCGAGGCCAGTTCAAACTGGTCACAGAGACGTTGCCCATGTACAGGGAGGTCTTGACCTGAGCGCCTCCGCTGCCTGAGATTGTCACCCTTCTAATGCTCGCATCCTTCCTGATGGACTCGGCAAAGGGCTTGATACAGCACACAAACAAGACAGAGGAGAGAGGCCAGCCTTGCCTGACTCCAGATCTGATCGGAAAGCTTTCAGTTTCTCACCCGTTGATTAGAACTGTGCTACTGATGTCTGTGTAGAGCAGTTGGATCCAATTGCGGATACCCTCCCCAAACCCCATCTTGGAGAGCACGTCCATCAGGTACGTGTGCGATATCCTGTCAAAGGCCTTCTCCTGGTCCAAGCTGATTAAACAGGTGTCCACCCTCCTGTCTGCACGAAGGCGATCGTATCCTCGAGTAGCGCGAGGCTATCCGAGATCTTCCTACCGGGGACAGCGCAGGCCTGGTCCGGGTGAATCACCAGCTCCAGAGCAGACTTGACCCTGTTTGCGATGACCTTCAATAGGATCTTGTAGTCCACATTGAGCAGTGAAATGGGCCGGCAGTTTTTGATTTCCTCCCTCTCCCCCTTCTGCTTATAGATAAGGATGATGGTGCCTTTCCTCATTGATTCTGACATGCTGCTGGCCAGAAGCATACCCTCGTACACTTCCAGCAGGTCTGGGCCTATCCAGTCCCACAGAGCCAAATATAACTCGACCAGTAAGCCGTCGCTTCTGGAAGGTTTACGTGTCTCGAGGGACCGGACAGCTTTTGTCAGCTCGTCCAGAGTTAGCAGGTGATCCAAACTCTCCCGCTCACTGTCGTCTAAGACCTCCAAGATAGACAACAGGAAAGACTGGGAGGCCGCACGGTGTGTGGGCTTGATGTCGTACAGCCCGGCATAGAAGGATTTGCTGATCCTCAGCATGTCAGGCTGCGAAGACGTCACAGAACCATCTTCGCCTTTTAGGCTGTTGATCACAGAGGTCCCTCTGTGTACCTATTGGAAGAAACATTAACACGTCTCATCCTGCTCAACGGAGCGGGCTCTGGAGCGAAAGATGATTTCGGAGGACTCTGAGGCAAAGAGCGAGGCTTGGTGGCCCTTCACCTCTTGGAGTTCCTCCGCGACATTGACCCCCATTGTCTGCAGCAGGAGCAGGTTTTGCATACTCTTCTGGAGTTGGGACAATTCCCTTTGTCTTCCACTCGCCTCCTGAACACCTTTGAGGATGAAGAACCTCTTGATGTTTGTCTTGATTGTTTCCCACCAGTGCATCGGGGAACATAAGAACATAAGAATTAGGAACAGGAATAGACCATCTAGCCCCTCGAGCCTGCTCCGCCATTCAATAAGATCATGGCTGATCTGGCCATGGACTCAGCTCCACTTATCCGCCCGCTCCCCGTAACCCTTAATTCCCTTATTGGTTAAAAATCTATCGATCTCTGATTTGAATACATTCAATGAGCTAGCCTCAACTGCTTCCTTGGGCAGAGAATTCCACAGATTCACAACCCTCTGGGAGAAGAAATTCCTTCTCAACTCGGTTTTAAATTGGCTCCCCCGTATTTTGAGGCTGTGGCCCCTAGTTCTAGTCTCCCCGACCAGTGGAAACAACCTCTCTGCCTCTATCTTGTCTATCCCTTTCATTATTTAAATGTTTCTATAAGATCACCCCTCATCCTTCTGAACTCCAACGAGTAAAGACCCAGTCTACTCAATCTATCATCCGGAATCAGCCTAGTGAATCATCTCTGTACCCCCTCCAAAGCTAGTATATCCTTCCTTAAGAAATGTGACTAAAACTGCAAGCAGTACTCCAGGTGCGGCCTCACCAATACCCTATACAGTTGCAGCAGGACCTCCCTGCTTTTGTACTCCATCCCTCTCGCAATGAAGGCGAAAATTCCATTCGCCTTCCTGATTACCTGCTGCACCTGCAAATAAATTTTTTGGGATTCATGCACAAGGACCCCCAGGTCCCTCTGCACCGCAGCATGTTGTAATTTCTTCCCATTCAAATAATGCTCCCTTTTACTGTTTTTTTTTCCCCAAGGTGGATGACCTCACATTTTCCGACATTGTATTCTATCTGCCAAACCTTAGCCCATTCGCTTAACCTATCTAAATCTCTTTGCAGCGCCTCTGTGTCCTCTACACAACCCGCTTTCCCACTAATCTTTGTGTCATGTGCAAATTTTGTTACACTACACTCTGTCCCCTCTTCCAGGTCATCTATGTATATTGTAAACAGTTGTGGTCCCAGCACCGATCCCTGTGGCACACCACTAACCACCGATTTCCAACCCGAAAAGGACCCATTTATCCCGACTCTGCTTTCTGTTAGCCAGCCAATTCTCTATCCATGCTAATACATTTCCTCTGACTCCACGTACCTTTATCTTCTGCAGTAACCTTTTGTGTGGCACCTTATCGAATGCCTTTTGGAAATCTAAATACACCACATCCATCGGTACACCTCTATCCACCAAGCTCGTTATATCCTCAAAGAATTCCAGAAAATTAGTTAAACATGATTTCCCCTTCATGAATCCATGTTGCGTCTGCTTGATTGCACTATTCCTATTTAAATGTCCCACTATTTCTTCCTTAATGACAGCTTCAAGCATTTTTCCCACTACAGATGTTAAACTAACCGGCCGATAGTTACCTGCCTTTTGTTTGCCTCCTTTTTTAAACAGAGGCGTTACATTAGCTGTTTTCCAATCCGCTGGTATCTCCCCAGAGTCCAGAGAATTTTGGTAGGTTATAACGAATGCATCTGCTATAACTTCCGCCATCTCTTTTAATACCCTGGGATGCATTTCATCAGGACCAGGGGACTTGTCTACCTTGAGTCCCATTAGCCTGTCCAGCACTACCCCGCTAGTGATAGTGATTATCTCAAGATCCTCCCTTCCCACATTCCCGTGACCAGCAATTTTTGGCATGGTTTTTGTGTCTTCCACTGTGAAGCAAAATAATTGTTTAAGGTCTCAGCCATTTCCACATTTCTCATTATTAAGTCCCCCTTCTCATCTTCTAAGGGACCGACATTTACTTTAGCCACTCTTTTCCGTTTTATATATCGGTAAAAGCTTTTACTATCTGTTTTTATGTTTTGCGCAAGTTTACTTTCGTAATCTATCTTTCCTTTCTTTATTGCTTTCTTAGACATTCTTTGCTGTCATTTAAAATTTTCCCAATCTGCTAGTTTCCCACTAACCTTGGCCACCTTATACGCATTGGTTTTTAATTTGATACTCTCCTTTATTTCCTTGGTTATCCACGGCTGGTTATCCCTTTCTCTTACCGCCCTTCTTTTTCACTAGAATATATTTTTGATGAGCACTATGAAAGAGCTTCTTAAAAGTCCTCCACTATTCCTCTATTGTGCCACCGTTTAGTCTGTGTTTCCAGTCTACTTTAGCCAACTCTGCCCTCATCCCACTGTAGTCCCCTTTGTTCAAGCATAGTACGCTCATTTGAGACACTACTTCCACATCCTCAATCTGTATTACAAATTCAACCATACTGTGATCACTCATTCCGAGAGGATCTTTTACTCGGAGATCGTTTATTATTGCTGTCTCATTACACAGGACCAGATCTAAGATAGCTTGCTCCCTTGTAGGTTCTGTAACATACTGTTCTAAGAAACAATCCCGTATGCATTCTATGAATTCCACCTCAAGGCTACCCCGTGCGATTTGATTTGACCAATCGATATGTAGGTGAAAATCCCCCATGATTACTGCCGTTCCTTTTTCACATGCCTCCATTATTCCCTTGATTATTGCCCACCCCACCGTGAAGTTATTATTTGGGGGCCTATAAACTACGCCGACCAGTGACTTTTTCCCCTTACTATCTCTAATCTCCACCCACAATGATTCAACATTTTGTTCATTCGAGCCAATATCGTCTCTCACAACTGCCCTGATATCATCCTTTATTAACAGAGCTACCCCACCTCCTTTCCCTTCTTGTCTATCTTTCCGAATTGTCAGATACCCCTGTATGTTTAATTCCCAGTCTTGGCCCCCCTGCAACCACGTTTCTGTAATGGCCACTAAATCATACCCATTTGTAATGATTTGTGCCGTCAACTCATTTACTTTATTTCGAATGCTGCGTGCGTTTAGGTAGAGTGTTTTAATACTAGTTTTTAAACCATGATTTTTAGTTTTGACCCTTCCTGCAGCCCCTTTATATTCATACATATTGTTCCTTCCTATCACAGAGGGGTTTTACAGTTCTCCAACCTTTGTAATCCCTTTTGAGTTCCTCAACATTTTCCGGGGTCAACGGTTTCATGTTGAGCTTCCATATCCTCCTGCCAACTTTCTGGTCTTCCTGTGGGAGGCAGTCAGCCAGTAGGAAGCAGTGGTCGGAGAAGAACACCAGCGTGATGTCGGTGGATCTGACCTTGAGTGTGTGGGACAAAAACAGGAAGTCTATTCTGGAACGGATGGACCTGTCTGGTCTCGACCAGGTGTATCTGCTCGGTGCTCCGTCTGCAGGAGTCTGAATGTAGTGTCCAGTTCACTGTCGGCTCTGCTGGATCGTCCAGCCACATCGATGAAGCAGTTGAAATCACCCAGAACGACCGGTCTGGATGTCGCCAGCAGCAGTGGAAGCTGCTGGAGGAGGGCCAGCCACTCGCTTCTGAGAGGCGAGGCATACACGTTAATTAGTCTTAGAGGAATATTTTTATACAATACATCTGCTACGAGGAGGCATCCGCCCATCACCTCCTTAACTTCGGTGATGGTGAAGTGGCCTCCCCGCAGCAGAATGCCCAGGCCGGAGGAACGGCAAGCGTTGCCTCCTGGCCAGACGGATGGTCTGTGGGACCACCATTGCAACCACTGCCAGTGACTGCTGAAGTGCCGCAGTCCTGCAAGAACAGCAGGTCTGCCTTGACCTTGGCGAGGTACCCCAAGGTGGAAACACATCGCGTAGTCGACTTAACGCGGTGCATGTTAATGGATACAATCTTTAAACCCATTTTTAAATTGGTGATTACAGTCCAAACATTACATTACAAACACACAGTCCTTTGGCCCTGTGGCCTGTTCCCGCATACATCGGTTAGCTTTAAAATCTTCTACTGCACCTTGGCTGAGATATGGGTTGTCCTCTGCCTTGAGGGTGCTTTGACCAGGGGACACCAGCAGTGTTGACGGGGAGTCCTCCATGTCAACTGGGCTGCTCTCGCCTAGTATTAGTTGTTCCTTGTGTGCATTCACTGTGGTGCCGTCGCTCACAACGTTCTGGAGCTGGGGTGCATCTGTCACTTCATTGCTCCCGGAACTCCAGAGCTGGGGTGCATCGGTCACTTCGCTGCTCCCAAGATCCCGGAGCTGGGCTGCACTGGTCGCATTGGCATTTTGTCTCTTCTGCTGGTGGTAGTGGTTGCTTTTGCCTCGCCCTTCGTCATGAGAAGAGCTGCAGCCACTGCTGTCCATCGTGGACAGTAGCCATCTTTTGCCTCTCGTTTCTGCAGGAGGTCTCTTTTGCTTAGACTTGCGGGCCTTCTTCTTGGCGACGAGCTGCCATTCCTGTTCCTCTTCTGCTTCTGCTCTCTTCTCTTCCATGGACTCGGTGTCTCGGGGGGTGGGGGGTGAGTTTCACTGCTAGGTGTTAGTGTTTGTGTCTGGCAGCTTGCCTTGGCAGACTTCCCTTCCTCCTCTCGGTCAGTGTCGACTAGGGCGGTGGTTTGTTCGCACGGTGTCTTGGTGGAGGGGGTAGTGTAGGTCTCCTCTGGGGCATTGCACTCCTCAGCTTCCTCCTCACATGTCACCATGTTCTTTGCCGCCTGCGCATAGCTGAAATTGCGCTTGGGGCAGGCTTTGTACAGGTGTCCAGCCACACCACAAAGGTTGCAGCACTTGCTCTCTTTGCAGTCCTTTGTCTGGTGTCCTTCCTTCCTTGCAGTTGCGGCAAATGATTGCTTTGCAACTTGCCGCCACGTGGTCTGCTTTCCCACAGGTCCGACACACATTGGGTTGTCTGGCGTATACCATGTAGCCCCAACGTCCTGCGTTGGCGAAGCTGGAGGGGGGGCTGCAGGATGGTTCCTTTGGCGTCCACTTTTAAAGTGACCTGGATGTGGCGCTTGCTGATCCAAATCCCATGCAAGTCCTTCACGTCCACACTGTTGCCTGCCCCATCGACATATCTGGCTAGGAATGTCAGCACATCAATGACTGGGATGTGGGGGTTGTACATATGCACTGTGCCAGTGTGCTTCTCTGCGATGGAAGGGTGAACAGTGGTTCTGCAGCCACTATTGACTGCAGTGGTTCACCCAACTCCTTCAATGCCTTCAGGAATTTTAGGCATTGGGTGACGTTTGTGAAGGTTGCATCAAAGTAGCCTCTCTTCGGAAATTCCTGCAGGGCGAAGATCTCTGCAATCTTCATGCTGCACGATTCAAGCAGGATGTTCTTGATGAAGAAGGACCGGTCGATTGTCATCACTCCTCCCGCTTTCTTAGCAGTCACTCAAATGGTATTTCAGACCCCCTGGTTCACCACTCGGTTGGCCACCATTCAGTTTGCATCTTCGTCCTTCCGGCTTGTGTTTTGGCCCACGCCTTCAATCTTTTGTGCCGCCCATCTGGCAGCTTGGCGGACCAGATTTCTGCTTCTCTCCAATTGGTGCACAAGCCAGAAGGCCAGACTCAGCCAAAGTGGAAAGACGAGTTTAGCAGCAACGCATCAAAACAGTCAGCACTCCCTTTCAGGAGTTTGGGTGGGCACTAGTAGTGGTTATTTTACAGGCAGCATCAGGTAAAGAACAGGCAGCATTAGCTAAAGTTACTTCCCCTTTAAGAGGTGCAGGCTGACTTTAAATCAAGGGAGCCAAAACAGATTTCTTGTGCCCACAATGGGTGAGCTGCAAATTCCAACCACAAGCAGTATTGACAGCTCAACCTTTCAAATGGAAATGAGGCACAGACCTCAAAATGGTGCATGTTAATCCATCGTTTTCAGGAGGATGTAGCCGGGCATATGTTGACGATTCCCTCCCCACAAAATGTGTTAATATAATTGCCCAGTGCCACACTCTAGATTATATGTGACTATTAAGGCACCAGGAAGAATTGCTGATTGGCCACCTTTCTGGTGCTAATAATAAAGCAACCTGCTCATGACAGGAAACTCTAGATTTCGGCTCTGCTTATCCTTCAACTTGAATTTTCACCAAAAATAGAGTTTTTGACCTTGGCCACCATATACACAAATCTTTAAAGGTGGCAGGGTAAGTTGATAAGAAGGTTAAAAAGAATATGGATTACTTGGGTTTATAAATCGAGTAATAGAATATAAAACCAGAGATAATGTTAGAACTTTATAAATCACTGGTTAGGCCTCAATGGAGTGTTGTGGGCAATTCTGGGAACATCACAGGAAAGGCGTAAAGGCCTTAGAAAGGGCACAGAGGAGGTTTACCAGGATCTTACCAGCGATGAGGGACTTCAGTTATGAGGAGAGCTTGGAAAAGTTAGGACTGTGTTCCTTGGAACAGAGAAAGTTAAGAGGTGACCTAATAGAGGTTTTCAAGATGATGAGAGGTTTTGTTAGAGTAGAGAGAAAAAAATGGCAAGTGGGTCAATTACTAGAGGTCATAGATTCAAAATCATTGGAAAATTATCTAGAGGGGAGATGAGAAGTTTTTTTTCCACTTGAGAGTTTTTGTGATCTGGAACATTTTACCTGAAAAAGTGGTGGAAGCTGATTCCATAAATTATTTTAAAAGGGAGTTGGACAGGTACTGGAGGATGAGGAACTTACAGGGTTACAGACAAAAAGCGGGGATGTGGGACGATGCACAACTGTTCTTTCAAAGACCCAGCACAGGCATGATGGGCCGAATGGCCTCCCTCGATGCTGTAGATTTCTATAAATCTATGAGTTCAGTGCTCCTTTGAACAACAGCAAAAAATATGACCACTGCTAGGTTCAGTTAAAAAGATATTTGTGGAAGAGCTGAGAGATGTAAGTTAAAAGAGTGTTGGTGTCAGGTGAAGCAGGCTTCCAGTGCACAGTGTTCAGCATCAGTGACAGCTTTGCTCAGGAACTTGAGCTATTCGTATTGTCAGTAGAAAATCAGTGAGGAGAGAGAGAGAGGAAGAGACTGCAAGATGAGAAAAAAGCAACTATGCCACCAGCGTGTTTAGTTTATATCTGTAGTTCAGGTTATTAACTTTATTCCTGTGTGTGCAGCGCACACCATTGCACTGAAGTAATGCCATCAATTAACTGATTATCAAACAGAGCCGCAAAATATTTGTACCACAACAGCAATCACATTGCAGCCAAGGCATTCAACCTGAACAGTTTGATAAAGAACTCTGACATTTGCAAATATATGTTTATTACAATTGATGCAGCCGTGTGGTGGTAGTTTTAAATCGTGTCACTTTTACAGACTATAAGCATTGCTAACAACACCCCTGATCCTGTGAGTGTTATAGTTTCTGACAGATAATTCCATTAATATGTATTTCAGTTTCTCTGTTGCAGTATGCTTGTCATAGCCAAGTTATTTTGCAGTATATTTTTTTTTGAAGCAGCTGTTCAGTATATAAATAGAAGGGAGTGAGTAGGTCTCCCTGGACTACACATCTCACCCTAGCCAAGAGACTTGGTTCCAGATGTCCATCAGTGCTGCTTGGTTGAGCCTAAGGGCAGCCCAGGCTGGCTCAGTCCCCAATTATCTTTACCATCCTATGGAGAGCTGAATGAGGGAAAAAATAAAACAATAAGGGTATGGCCCTTTATGAAACTTCACCTTTAAAAAGTAATTGCAACTCAAGTGGGAGGAGACTTTCCCCATCCAGCTGAGCAAAAAAGGGGAGGTTCAAGTTAAGTAAGGAGGCTAAAAGAGGCTGGGAGTTGGAGAGTTTCTAGGATTACTGTTTGTAGGAGAAAGGAGGCTCCAAGACAGTAGAATTTTGTGACACGTGGTGTCAGAAGTGGAACCTGTATCTTTAACAGTGAAAGAAAGAGACCAACCCCAATGGAAGAAATATTTAGAGAACCGGTGCGGACTTCGCAAGCTCTGCAAGAGGCCATGGAGCCGCATAAGAGAGGACCACTCAGATTCTTGAGCCCAGCATCATCAGAGGCGGTCCCTTGAAACGAGGATGACTTGCTTCCACGCCAAAAAAAGGACGAGTTCACAGGTGTTTCAATGGAGGACCCGAACTACATCCTGAAGGGTGGAAGATGCCTGTGCACACCAGCCACCACACGGGCTTGACAGAGCTAGGTCTTGGTCCAGTGGCAAGGATTACCCAAAACAACTGGAGATCTGCTCTGCTGCACGGGACCTAGTGTGCACACATATCACAATGTGGGCTGGCCCGTGCTGTCCCTGGGTCCTCTGGACCCCGTACCCTCATCTATCGCACCTCCGTCACAATCTCTCGCCGCTCCTCCGCCATAAATATTCACCGCATCTCGCCACAAACACTCGCCACTCATCCGCCACGGCCTTCCCATTCCTATGTTCCTGCCCACACTCCAAAACGGCGACCAGGGTTTTGATGACGTCACCCAGTAACAACAGGACGACATGGCATGAGATCATTGCGTGATATCATTGCTAGCTACTGTCACAGAGACTGATACAACACACAACCGACAGATGTAATGATTATTATGATAATTATTATTCTTTACCTAAAGACATACACTGTGACCACAGGCTTTGACTACAACATTCCCGGTAAAAATAAAAGACCTCACATCTGCTGACAGTCACTCATGACTCTTACAAATCAAATTATATAAGGTGGCCACAAGCCCAAAGTGACACGCTTCTAAGTGGGCGATGCTCAGAAGGCTACTTTGAAAAAAGGCTACCTAAAGAAATCTTGCAACCACCGCGCGATGCCCCCGACAGTTTTTTCTGTCGGTGTACTGTGTTTGCAGTGTATGTAAAATGGCGGTGCGACTGCCATTAAAGGGGAGGGTGCACTGCTGAAGCTACCATCTTTTTTTTTTTGTTGGCCAACTGCCAGTTCGGCCCGACAATTATGCCCCGTCTTGGTGCCAGGCCACTGGCTCCGCTGAAACTCTCCCTGGTGGCCCAGTGGACCTAACTAAAATAATCGCAGAGCTCGCAGCAGCTCTCCCCTTTAAGTGAAGGGGAGAGACATGGTGACACGCCAGCGTGATGACATCCTGGTGACTGACAGCGCCGGACACTCCGCCCGCCCCATTTCCACCCCTCTTATGACGGACACTCCGCTTCCGCCCCCATTATGACCGACATGCGTGCTGCTCGGGGAAAAAAAAGACACAGCTGAATTTCGCACAAGAGTCCACCGCGGCAGTGAAAACACAGGAAAAACGGTAGGTGTGACCCGTTTCCAGCGGGGGTGAATTTCAGCCCTGCTATCTTTAAATTGAACGTGTTGTTGTTGTTGATGCTGACTCTGGGTGGTTGACATGATAAAAGTATTCTAGTCACCTTGATCAGCACAAAGAATCCCAAAACATTTATTTACATGAGCCAGTGATCAGTATACATTCCTGCACATCACAGGCTGACAGCAGCTCTGACTAAGCTGAGACAAGTGCGTTTAATTTCCATTTTATAATTCAATCAAACCATTGCATGTTATCTAAACCAACAGACTACCAGAAACGAGTTGCAAGATTGCAGCCTACTACGAAGCTTTAAATTATGTTTTCCTAAATCATTCAAACGTCACTTTGACAGCTTATGACCTTGTCTAAAACACTTGATTAGATTACTGTCTTGCGATCATCATCATCGACATCATAGGCAGTCCCTCGGAATTGAGGAAGACTTGCTTCCACTTTTAGAATGAGTCCTTAGGTGGCTGAACAGTCCAATACGAGAGCCACAGTCCCTGCCACAGGTGGGACAAATAGTTGTTGAGGGGAAGGGAGGGTGGGACAGGTTTGCCACATGTTCTTTCCGCTGCCTGCGCTTGTCTTCTGCATGCAGTCGGCGATGAGACTTGTCTTGTAATACACTCCTGGGTAGCAATTATTCTTTGCAGAGTGCATCCAAAATTGTTCCCTATCAATTTTAATGTGCGGTATTAATAACATAAATATGTATGGAGTTGTGCATTTATTCATTTGAAGCATTTTATAAATAAATCACATTTTGCTTTATTATTATGTTGTTGCAAAACTGCTGTTATAATCCTTAAAAGTCTTGCTGATCCTATCAATTACCTCCTTTAAAATAAAAGCTACATAAATAGCTGGTTAGAACTAGGATTAAAGGCAATAGACCATGGGCCAAAGCCTGTTTACTTGCCTAGATTTTTAGTTCCGTAGTCTCTGTGTGGGAAGCATATGTATTTGATGCAAAAACCAAAAGTTCCCGAATCTGAAAATTGAGTGTTACCGAGAAATGGCCAAATACAGCACTTGTGATTGGTCATTTAAGTAACTCGCAATTACATCATCACTGAATTTTGACGAGATTTCTGCCTATTTCTCCAAAATGCTCAGTTTTTGAAGATGGGAACATTTATTTTTGTGATAACTGGTCCCTAAACTAATATTGGTGTGAATATTGAAGTACTTCCACAGAGGGAACTACAGAAAATAATTTTTTTGAGACTCAGCCCACGGTCTACAAGATGGATAAGTATGATAAGAGATGATCAAATAGTCCGTGGGACATGGCGCTGAGGCCATGGAAATGTCGTGTGTGCAATTCAACCGTCCAGCATTCAATAACCGAGATTGTAAAGTCAGCCAGATATATTCTGAACAAAAAACAAAATACTGTGGATGCTGGAAATCTGAAATGAAAACAGAAAATGCTAGAAACACACAGCAGGTCAGTCAGCAACTGGAGTGAGAACAGACAGTTTGACATTTCAGGTGGAGACCCTTTTCTGAGATTTCACTGGTTATTTTTAGGGTCATAGGGCTAGATTTTCTATTATTTTTGCATGCATAATGCCCACTTAATGTCCATTTAATGTCCATTTTAACACTGAAATGAAGTGTAACCCCCAAATCGCGCCCATTTAGCCACAAAATGGAAACTGATGCCCATTTTTTGGACACTTATTGGCAAGCGTTACTTTCGCCATGTAGGTAATGCCAGGAAAAAAATAATACCGCCCGCCCACTTTTTATGGGCGGAATCATCAGAATGGGCAAAACCAACGCCCATAATCTCACCCAACGTTACTTTCGGCACGTAATTAACGGCGAGATTCAATAATACTGACCGCCCACATTTTTTTGTCGTAAACAACACATTTGCCAAAACTAGCGCCCAGTATATCGCCCAGCATCACTTTCAGCACCTCGCACACATTTCGCCCACAATATCGCTCGCCAAAAACACCGCTCTGAAAAAGTTGAACTGTTCTGAACTAATCACAGCGGTGTGGACACCATTTTGCAAATCACAGGTCGCTTCATTGAAAAGGCTGCTTCAACTTCGCGAAGTTTGAATTGACTCTGGAGTTCTTCTCAAGTGAAGTGACCATCTGAACAGACATCTTTTCATACTGTGGATGATTGAGTTTTACTGTAGATGTCTTTTAGTGTGGAAATGTATTGCTTGTAAACAATCGGCATTGTACTTTTATTGAAATGGGGCCAGCCATTTCTCAGCTTGCATCGATTGCAATGCAGATGCTGCAGAGTGCAAATGGCACAACATCTAATCCACAGCATTATGTGCCCAATCTAAGATGTGCCAGACTGAGGAGGAGGTCCAGACCATACACACCCCGCACTTACAGGGAGAAGTGGTCTTACCTCTACTTATCTGAGAGCACCTGCCTTCGGGAACTGCGCTTTCACAAAGTGGTTATCAGTGAAATATGCCAGCTCATCAGGAAAGATCTGCAGCCTGCCAGCACCTTCAGGACATCACTGTCCGTCGATGTCAAGGTCCCTGCGGCACTGTCGTTCTACACGTCTGGTTCCTTCCAGGCCTCCGCAGTCAACATTTCCCCTCTCTCACCATGCCACACATCGCTGCATTAGACAGGTCACGGAGGCCCTGTAGGCGCGTAGGATGGACTTTTATCAGCTTCCCTATGACCACGAAGGCTCAGACTGACAGGGCTGGAGCATTCTACCGCATTGCTAAGTTCCCCAAGGTGCAGGGAGCAATACACTGTACACACATTGCCATGCGGGCACCTTCTCAGGACCCAGAGGTTTTTCGCAACAGAAAAGGATTTCACTCCTTGAAGGTCCAACTAGTTGTCGACCACAACCAGATAATTATGACAGTGAATGCCAAATATCCGGGCAGCTTCGATGAGGCTCATATCCTGTGTGAGAGCGCTATCTCTGACATGTTTACAAGTCAGCCACAAGGACAATGCTGGATGCTTAGTGACAACCGATATGGCCTAGCCACCTGGCTGATGACCCCACTGCGTGACACCCACACGGAGGCCGAGAAGCGATACGAGAGCCGCAGAGCCACACGCAATGTGGTCCAGAAAACAATAACTGTGCTTAAGCAGCGCTTTAGATGCCTGGAGCACTCAGGAGGGGAGCTACAATACAACCCTGAGCAGGTAGCACAATTCGTGATTGTGTGCTCCATGCTGCACAACCTGGCTATCAGGAGGGGCCAAGAATTGCCAGAAGGGACTGATAGTCCACCTCAGGAGAGAGAGGAAGAGGAGGACGAGGGGCTGGACGCTGACCTCTGGCCAGACAATCAGGCTGACTATGCAACCATGCCCACTTCTCTCTTCCAGACCGCAGGAAAGGGCCCAAGGTGGCTACATAGCTGCAAGACTTTTACGCCAGGAGCTCATAAATGAGCGATTTGCCTGAAAGAACATTGCTGTTATTGACAAAGCTGACACACTGCTGTGTGTGTAGCTCAGACATCAATGGTGGGCATCACCTTGGTGTCAGTTAAAGTTTAAGTTGATTCAAGTTAAGTGTAATTATACCCTTTCATGTTAAGGAATCACCAGTGTGTAATGGTTCAACTATCTGAGACAATGCACAACAAGGTTATGTTGAATAAAAATAATTAATACGACCATTGGTCTGAAATCATAAGTATTACAGGCAAAAACACCCCACCCCCACCCGACTTTTTCGAATATTGACATCAATCAAATGGTCAACATGTCCAGCAACACAGAATACAAATGCAAACCAACAGGCTAGCCCCCTCCCCCCCATACATTACAACAAATTGCATACGCCGAGATGGAGATATAACAAAGCCATCACCTGCGGACATGCACCTCACTTTCCTTCCCCCCTCCCCTTCTTCTCCCCACCTCTACCCCTTCCCCTCCTCGCTCCACTCCGCCTGGCCGAGGAGCTCCTCAGGCGGTGCCTCATTGTGGGGATGAAGGCAGAGCCAGTGGTTGCACGGGTACGGGAGCGGGGGGGTGGGGGGTACCGAGGTGGGAACATTCTCGGATCCAGAAGGAGGATTTTGCTCCTGCCCCTCGTGTCGTTGGCACTGGGGGTGCAGAACCTAGGGGCGGAGTGCCACGCTCTGGGATCACTGGGAGGCCTGTGCCACGAGTATTCCTGGCTATCGCCTCCAGGGCCTCCGCCATCCGCGGAACGTACTCCGTCATGGTGCCGGCTGTCGGGATATGCCCCCCAATGCATGTAGGATCTGGTCACTGTTAGGTATGGAAGAACTCCATGAGACTGATGTTACCTCAGTCTCTTTAATGCAACTCCAGAGTGCCTAAGCAGCATGGCAGACAACCTTTTATACTCCCTTGCACGAAGTGTGCAGGTGACCTTTGGGCCTCCCAACAGTTACGCTCTCTTTTAGCAAGTCTTACATACATAACATCACTACTACCGCCCCGCTCCCCCCCGCAAAGGCTTTGATACAAATTATTTACAAGTTGAGACGATCCTGGGCCCTACGCTCCCTGGTTGATCGTCTGAGTTCAAACTCTGGCATGGGTGAGTTGGTCGGACCATTGCTGCACTGCGGTGCAACTGGTCCGACAGGACTGTTGGGAATGGTGGGTTTATCCTCTTGATTGACAGCGATGTCAATTGCTGGTTGGGTGTGTGTTAGTGGATCGATGATGGTGATGTCCTCTTCAGGTTGTTCCTCGTTGTCGGTGAACCGCAGTTTGGTCTGATAAAAATGCTTTCTGCACGTTTGTCCATTCAGTAGTTTGTCTATAAATACTCTATTCCCCTCCTTGGACAACACTGTGCCAGCGACCCATTTAGGACCATGACCGTAATTAAGGACAAACACAAGAGTCGTTAACATCAATGTCACACTGTACATTAATGATTTAGACGAGGGGATTAAATGTAGTATCTCCAAATTTGAGGATGACACTAAGTTAGGTGGTAGTGTGAGCTGCGAGGAGGATGCTATGAGGCTGCAGAGCGACTTGGATAGGTTAGGTGAGTGGGCAAATGCATGGCAGATGAAGTATAATGTGGATAAATGTGAGGTTATCCACTTTGGTGGTAAAAACAGAGCGACAGACTATTATCTGAATGGTGACAGATTAGGAAAAGGGGAGGTGCAACGAGACCTGGGTGTCATGGTACATCAGTCATTGAAGGTTGGCATGCAGGTACAGCAGGCGGTTAAGAAAGCAAATGGCATGTTGGCCTTCATAGCGAGAGGATTTGAGTACAGGGGCAGGGAGGTGTTGCTACAGTTGTACAGGGCCTTGGTGAGGCCACACCTGGAGTATTGTGTACAGTTTTGGTCTCCTAACCTGAGGAAGGACATTCTTGCTATTGAGGGAGTGCAGCGAAGGTTCACCAGACTGATTCCCGGGATGGCGGGACTGACCTATCAAGAAAGACTGGATCAACTGGGCTTGTATTCACTGGAGTTCAGGAGAATGAGAGGGGACCTCACAGAAACATTTAAAATTCTGATGGGTTTAGACAAGTTAGATGCACAAAGAATGTTCCCAATGTTGGGGAAGTCCAGAACCAGGGGTCACAGTCTAAGGATAAGGGGTAAGCCATTTAGGACCGAGATGAGGAGAAACTTCTTCACCCAGAGAGTGGTGAACCTATGGAATTCTCTACCACAGAAAGTTGTTGAGGCCAATTCACTAAATATATTCAAAAAGGAGTTAGATGTAGTCCTTACTACTAGGGGGATCAAGGGGTATGGCGAGAAAGCAGGAATGGGGTACTGAAGTTGCATGTTCAGCCATGAACTCATTGAATGACGATGCAGGCTAGAAGGGCCGAATGGCCTACTCCTGCACCTATTTTCTGTGTTTCTATGTTTCTATACAGTCGTGCAATCGTGGTACATGTTTTGCCGGTGACACCGGGTTTCCTCATGATCATTTAGATCCGGGTGGACAAGGGAGAGCCTGGTCTTGAGTGCTCTCTTCATTAGCAATTCTGCAAGGGGAACCTCAGTGAGCGAGTGGGGTCGTGTCCGGTAGCTGAGCAGAACCTGAGAAAAGCAGATCTGCAAGGAGCCTTCCGCCACGCGTTTCAAGCTCTGCTTGATAGTTTAGACTGCCCGTTCCCGGAAGCTTGCCGGGAACAGAAAAACTGACTGCAAAAGCTTCTATAGATATGTGAAGAGAAAAAGATTAGTGAAGACAAACGTAGGTCCTCGGCAGTCGGACTCGGGTGAATTAATAATGGGGAACAAAGAAATGTCAGACCAATTGAACAAATACTTTGGTTCTGTCTTCACGAAGGAAGTCACAAATGATCTTCCGGATGTACTAGGGGACCGAGGGTCTAGTGAGAAGGAGGAACTGAAGGATATCCTTATGAGGCAGGAAATTGTGTTGGGGAAATTGATGGGATTGAATGCCGATAAATCCCCGGGGCCTGATTGCATCCCAGAGTACTTAAGGAGGTGGCCCTAGAAATAGTGGATGCATTGGTAATCATTTTCCAACAGTCTTTCGACTCTGGATCAGTTCCTATGGACTGGAGGGTAGCAAATGTAACACCACTTTTTAAAAAAGGAGGGAGAGAAAGCAGAGAGTCGGGATGAATGGGTCCTTTTCGGGTTGGAAATCGGTGGTTAGTGGTGTGCCACAGGGATCGGTGCTGGGACCACAACTGTTTACAATATACATAGATGACCTGGAAGAGGGGACAGAGTGTAGTGCAACAAAATTTGCAGATGACACAAAGATTAGTGGGAAAGCAGGTTGTGTAGAGGACACAGAGAGGCTGCAAAGAGATTTAGATAGGTTAAGCGAATGGGCTAAGGTTTGGCAGATGGAATACAATGTCAGAAAATGTGAGGTCATCCACCTTGGAAAAAAAAACAGTAAAAGGGAGCATTATTTGAATGGGGAGAAATTACAACATGCTGCAGTGCAGATGGACCTGGGGGTCCTTGTGCATGAAACTCTTTTAGAGCATGAATCCCAAAAAGTTAGTTTGCAGGTGCAGCAGGTAATCAGGAAGGCAAATGGAATGTTGGCCTTCATTGCGAGAGGGATGGAGTACAAAAGCAGTGAGGTCCTGCTGCAACTGTACAGGGTATTGGTGATGCCGCACCTGGAGTACTGCATGCAGTTTTGGTCACCTTACTTAAGGAAGGATATACTGGCTTTGGAGGGGGTACAGAGACGATTCACTAGGCTGATTCCGGAGATGAGGGGATTACCTTATGATGATAGATTGAGTAGACTGGGTCTTTACTCGTTGGAGTTCAGAAGGATGAGGGGTGATCTTATAGAAACATTTAAAATAATGAAAGGGATAGACAAAATAGAGGCAGAGAGGTTGTTTCCACTGGTCGGAGAGACTAGAACTAGGGGGCACAGCCTCAAAATACGGGGGAGCCAATTTAAAACCGAATTGAGAAGGAATTTCTTCTCCCAGAGGGTTGTGAATCTGTAGAATTCTCTGCCCAAGGAAGCAGTTGAGGCTAGCTCATTGAATGTATTCAAATCACAGATAGATAGATTTTTAACCAATAAGGGAATTAAGGGTTACAGGGAGCGGGCGGGTAAGTGGAGCTGAGTCCACGGCCAGATTAGCCATGATCTTGTTGAATGGCGGAGCAGGCTCGTGCGCCTTGATGGCCTACTCCTGTTCCTAATTCTTATGTTCTTATGAGAGAAAATGGGTAATTATAGACCGGTTAGTCTGACATCAGTAGTGGGGAAAATGTTGGAATCAATTATTAAGGATGAAATAGCAGCGCATTTGGAAAGCAGTGACAGGATCGGTCCAAGTCAGCATGGATTTGTGAAAGGGAAATCATGCTTGACAAATCTTCTGGAAATTTTTGAGGATGTAACTAGCAGAGTGGACAAGGGAAAACCAATGGATGTGTTGTATTTGGACTTTCAAAAGGCCTTTGACAAGGTCCCACATAAGAGATTGGTGTGCAAAATCAAAGCACATGGTATTGGGGATAATGTACTGGCGTGGATAGAGAATTGATTGGCAGACAGGAAGCAGAGAGTCGGGATAAACGGGTCCTTTTCGGAATGGGAGGCAGTGACTAGTGGAATGCCACAGGGCTCAGTGCTGGGACCCCAGCTCTTTACATTATACATTAATGATTTGGATGAAGGAATTGAGTGTAATATCTCCAAGTTTGCAGATGACACTAAACTGGGTGGGGGTGTGAGCTGTGAGGAGGACGCTAAGAGGTGATTTGGACAGGTTAGGTGAGTGGGCAAATGCATGGCAGATGCAGTATAATGTGGATAAATGTGAGGTTATCCACTTTGGTGGTAAAAACATGAAGACAGAATATTATCTGAATGGTGGCAGATTAGGAAAAGGGGAGGTGCAATGAGACCTGGGTGTCATGGTTCACCAGTCATTGAAAGTTGGCATGTAGGTGCAGCAGGCGGTGAAGAAGGCAAATGGCATGTTGGCCTTCATAGCTAGGGAATTTGAGTATAGGAGCAGGGAGGTCTTACTGCAATTGTACAGGGCCTTGGTGAGGCCTCACCTGGAATATTGTGTTCAGTTTTGGCCTCCTAATCTGAGGAAGGAAGTTCTTGCTATTGAGGGAGTGCAGTGAAGGTTCACCAGACTGATTCCAGGGATGGTTGGACTGACATATGAGGAGAGACTGGATCAGCTGGGCCTTTAGAAGGATGAGAGGGGATCTCATAGAAACATATAAGATTCTGACGGAATGGGTCAGGTTAGATGCGGGAAGAATGTTCCCGATGTTGGGGAAGTCCAGAACCAGGTGACACAGTCTTAGGATAAGGGGTAGGCCATTTAGGACTGAGATGAGGAGAAACTTCTTCACTCAGAGAGTTGTTAACCTGTGGAATTCCCTGCCGCAGAGTGTCATTGATGCCAGTTCATCGGATATATTCAAGAGAGAGTTAGATATGGCCCTTACGGCTAAAGGGATCAAGGGGTATGGAGAGAAAGCAGGAAAGGGGTACTGAGGGAATGATCAGCCATGATATTATTGAATGGTGGTGCAGGCTCGAAGGGCCGAATTGCCTACTCCTGCATCTATTTTCAATGTTTCCGCTTGACCATTGGATGCGGGCTTAAACGGGGCAGACCTGACATGCTTGATGCCATTACGGGTCATAAACTCGTTGAATTCCGAGCCGGATGGAACACGGTCCATTGTCACTGACAAGAATTTTGGGCAAGCCATTGGTGGCGAACATAGCCCGGAGGCTTTCAAAGGTGGCAGTGGATGTGCTGGATGGCACGATTCCACATGCAATCCATTTAGAATAAGCGTCCACTACAACTAAAAACATCTTTCCGAGAAAGGGGCCAGCAAAATCTATGTGGATCCTGGACCACGGTTTGGAGGGCCATGACCACAGACTCAATGGAGCCTCCCTTGGTGCATTGCTCAATTGTGAGCACGTGTTGCACTGGTGTACACTTGACTCTAAGTCCAAGTCAATGCCGGGCCACCAAACATGCGACCTGGCTATAGCCTTCATCATGACTATGCCTGCGTGGGTATTGTGCATGTCGCTTAGAAACGTTCGCTGCCTTTTTTTGGCAAAACCAAGCGATTTCCCCATAAGAGACAATCCGACTGGATGGACATTTCACCTTTCGGCTTAATTTCATCTTGCATTTCCCCGGGAATGGCCGACCAGCACCCATTGAGGACGCAACTTTTTACAAGTGATAGCACAGGATCCTGCCTGGTCCAGGTCCTGATCTGGCGAGCAGTGACTGATGACCCCTTGCTCTCAAAAGCATCCATGACCAGAAGCAAATCAGCGGGCTGCGCCATTTCCACCCCGGTAGTCTACAGGGCTATAGTAATACCCGCCCGCCTGTATGGATCTGAGGCATGGACGATGTATAGAAGGCACCTCAAGTCACTGGAGATATATCACCAACGATGTCTCCGCAAGATCCTGCAAATCCCCTGGGAGGACAGGTGCACCAACATCAGTGTCCTCGTCCAGGCTAACATCCCCAGTATTGAAGCACTGACCATACTCGATCAGCTTCGCTGGGCAGGCCACATAGTTCGCATGCCAGATATGAGACTCCCTAAGCAAATGCTTTATGCGGAGCTCCTTCATGATAAACGAGCCAAAGATGGGCAGCGGAAACATTACAAGGACACCCTCAAAGCCTGCCTGGTAAATTGCAACATCACCACTGACACCTGGGAGATCCTGGCCGAAGACGGCCCAAGGTGGAGAAAGTGCATCCCGGAGGGCGTTGAGCTCTTCGACTCTCAACGCAAAGAGCGTGAAGAGGTCAAGCGCGGGCAGCGGAAGGAGCATGCGGCAAACCAGCCACACCCACCCCTTCCCTCGACAAATGTCTGTCCCACTTGTAACAAGGTCTGTGGACTTATAATAGTCTTGTATCAGACTATTCAGCCATCAAAGAACTCACTTTGGGAATGGAAGCAAGTCTTCCTCGACTCCGAGGGACTGCCTATGATGATGAGTGGGCAATGGTAGCCGACTGAGGGCATCAGCACAGTTCTCCGTGTCTGGTCTGTGGTGGATAACATAGTCATAGACGGACAATGTTCGTGCCCATCGTTGGATGCGGGACAAAGCATTGATGTTTATACCTTTGCTTTCTGAAAACAGCGAAATGAGCGGTTTGTGGTCGGTTTCAAGCTTAAACCGAAGTCCAAATAGGTACGGTGCATTTTTTAACCCCATATACACATGCTAACACCTCTTTCTCGACCATACTGTAGGCTCTTTCAGCCTTAGACAGACTTCTAGACGCATATGCAACCGGTTGAAGTTTGCCCGATCGATACATTGGTTTGCTGTAACACACAGCCGACCCTGTACGAAGGTGCATCACAAGCTAGCACTAATCGTTTACACGGGTCATACAGTACAAGTAACTTATCAGAACAAAGTTAGTTTCTGGCCTTCTCAAAGGCTGTCTCTTGAGATTTACCCCAAACCCAGTCGTCAACCTTACATAGCAACATGTGCAACGATTCCAGCAATGTGCTTAACCCGGGTAGAAAGTTACCAAAATAGTTGAGTCCCAGGAACGAATGCAGCTCCACCACATTCTGTGGACTGGGTGCATTCTTGATGGCCTCTGTCTTTGAATCCGTGGGTCTGCTGCTGTCTGTCGCAATCTTTCTCCCCCAAAATTCGAACTCTGGCGCCAGGAAAACACACTTGGAGCGTTTCAGCCTGAGTCCCACTCTGTCGAGTCGACTTAGAACCTCTTCCAGGTTGTGTAGGTGTTCGATGGTGTCACGACCGGTGATCAGGATGTCGTCTTGAAACACAGCGGTGCGCGGAGTCGATTTCAGCAGACTGTCCATGTTCGTCTGGAAGATGGCAGCTGCCGAGCGAATCCCAAAAGGACACCTGTGGTATATAAACAGTCCTTTGTGCGTGATGATGCATGTCAATCTTTTCAAAGATTCAGCCAGCTCCTGTGTCATTAGGCGGAGGTTAGGTCCAACTTGGTGAACGACTTCTCCTACCCCCCCCCCCGCCGCCCCCCCGGCTAAAGTTGCGAACAGGTCATCCGCCTTGGGTAGCGGGTACTGGTTTTGTAACGAGACTTGGTTGATCGTTACCTTGTAATCTCCGCAGATTATGACCATGCCACCGCTTTTCAACACCGGAAAAATCGGACTGGCCCACTCATTGAACTCGACTGGCGATATAATTCCCTCTCATTAAAGTCTGTCCAGTTCGATCTGGACTTTCTCCCTCATCTTATATGGAACCGCTCGAGTCTTGTGATGAACGGGCCTTGCATCAGGGACTAGATGATTCTGCACCTTGGCACCTGTGAAGTTGCTGATGCCTGGTTCAAATAGCGACGGAAACTTGCTCAGCACTTGGGCACACGAGGCATCATCCACTAAATATAGTGCTTTGATGTTGTCCCAGTTCCATCAGCCAGCTTCTGCCGAACAGCGTTGGGCTATCGCCTGGTATAATCCACAGTGATAAGTCATGCACAGCTCCATCGTACGATACCTTAACTGCCGCACTGCCAATGACTGGTATGAGCTCTTTGGCGTAAGTGTATAGCTTTGCCTGAATCGGGCTCAGTTTGGGCCTTTGTGCCTTGTTGCCCCACAGTTTCTCAAAAGCCTTCTGGCTCATAATTGACTGACTCGCTCCCGTGTCCAACTCCATTGATACGGGAATACCGTTCAATTTGACTTTCAGCATGATAGGAGGGCTCTTGGTGGTGAAGGTGCGTATCCCATACACTTCTTCCTTGGGTTGAGTTGCGCCTCTCGTTTGTTCTGCGTGATCCGTGCCGGATCAATCATCCTCTGCCGACTTTGCCACATGGTGAGTCACAGCACTCTTGCATATACGCTGGAGGTACCCCATTGTTTCGCAGCCTTTGCACATGTAGTGCTTGAATCGACATTGATGGGCTCGATGATTATCCCCGCAGTGCCAACATGGTGCTAATGGATTTGCATTCTCGCCCAATGGCGGATTCTTGAGTCATCCTAGGTCTTGCAGCTGCAGAAGTGTAGGCCCTGCCATATGCAGTTCTGCCTGCTAGCAACATTATTTTATGCACAGTGCTTGACGGTGAGCTTTGATGTTGGGAAGATATCTGTCTGGTATTATCACTTGTGGATATGAATGCCTGGGCTATCGTAATGGCCTTGCTCAGGTCTAGGGATTCGGCGGGCAGCAGCTTACGAAGAATGACCTCGTGGCCGATGCCAAGCACAAAAAGGTCCCGCAGCATTTCCCCCAAAAATCCAGCAAATTCGCAAGTTCTTGCAAGGCTTCTCGGGTTGGCGACATAACTCGCCACGTCCTGGCCCTCGGAGCGGTGGTGTGCGTAGAAGCAATACCTGACCATTAAGATGCTCTCCTTTGGCTTGAGGTGGTTCCGAACCAGCGTACATAACTCTGTATATGTCTTCTCTGCTGGTTTCTCCGGTGCTAGCAGATTCTTGATGAGGCCTTATATTGTGGACCCACACACGGTGAGGAGAATCGCCCTGCGCTTGATCACTTTATCGTCCCCATCCAGCTCGTTGGCCACGAAGTACTGTTTGCGATGCTCAACGAAGGATTCCCAATCATCACCCTTTACAAATCTCTCTAAAATACCAACGGCATCCATGACCACGTGAAAGTTCGTAATCTGTTACTCGTCGCCAATTGTTACGTATCGAAGAACTCCACAAGACTGAGTGCTGTGAGCTAAAACTGATGTGATCTTAGTCTCTAATACAACTCCAGAGTGCCCAAGCAGCATGGCAGACAACCTTTTATACTCCCTTGTACGAGGTGTGCAGGTGACCCTTGGGCCGCCAACAGTTGCGCCCTCTGGTGGCAAGTCTTGCATACATAACAGGCACCTATGTCTACAGTCCTCCTGGACAACTGTACCATCCCTCCGCTCTCATCTGGTGCTCGTGGACCAGACATGCCGCGTTCGCAAAACCTGCGCGGGGTCGGCGCCATCCTGGGGACACTTGGGGTGCCCTGTGGCCAGATGTTTGGGCCCGGTACCTCCAGGGTGGAGGTGGGAATATCCGGAGGAGCACTAGAAGGCCTTGGGGTGGAATGCCTTCTGGAGCCTGGTGGTACGGACTCCTCAAAGTCTGCGCCCTCATCCATGGAGAACAGACCCAGCTGATTGACGGGCGAGAATCGGAGCTCCTCAGCACCAGATGTAGGATCGTCCAGCGAGTCCGTCCCCGTGCCCCCACCTTCTGGCCTCTGTGGTCTTGCCTTGGGACGTGCTGCTGGCTGAACTGCAAAATACAAATAAGGTTATTGGAGGAGAAGGGCGTGCTAGGGTCACAAGGTGAGTCCAGCGCTACACACAGCATATGCACGACAAAAGCGCCACCACTATCAAAATCATCACAAACATCACATTTCATGACCATCAACACATTCTGCAATGCAATGATTCTCATATGAGGCCAGCATTATTTATAGGACACTTTTAGAAATCATCATATATTATTGTTTGGATATGAGTGGGTGTGGCATCTATTGACTTTACATCACACAATGGTGTATACTTTACTCACGTGGCATCACTTCAGGGTCAGCAGCTGCCTGCATGGCCGTCCAGGAGTTGCTCCCCATGAGTGCGAGCATCCGCTCCTCAATGTCAGTGAGGTGACTGGTAGCCCCCCACCCGTTCGACTCTGCTCGGACCTATTCGTCGAGAGTTTCTTCTGTTAAAAGGTAACAGGACGACATGGCATTGCGTGATGATATTGCTAGGTACTGTCAAAGACTGATACAACACATAACCGACAGATATAATCATGATTATTATGATAATTATCATTCTTTACCTAAAGACGTGCACCGTGACCGCAGGCTTTGAGTAAAACATTCCCAGTAAAAGTGAAAGACCTCACATCTGATGATAGTCACACATGACTCTTACAAATCAAATTATATAAATACAAATTATGTAAATAAATGTAATACTTACTCTTGCGGATCCGACAAGGTTGTTCCATCGCTTGCGGCATTGGTTGCCCTCACGCACCTCTGAGGTGCCGACAAGACCACCTCTGCTATCTCGGCCCATATCTTCTGGTAGCCCTTTGGGGTGGGCTTCCCACATCCTTCCTGTGTCAAAATACCCCAGTGTGACTCGACCTCCTCATGAGGGAGGCATTAGCCTCGTCTGAGAACCTCCTCGCTCTTTTGCACCCTCCAATGTGCTCCTCTCCCACCTCACTGCTCTCGCCAGCGTCAGTCTCCACAGCGTGCTGTGATGCCTCCTCCACTCCCTTTATTATAGGCACTAAATTCGGGAAAATATCTGGCTGATAACAGCTAATTTTTTGGGCACAATTTGCTATAAAGCTCTAAACTCTCCCTCCTTCCTCCCAAAGCAGCCACACCACACCCACACACACCTTCAGTCCCTCTCCGCACCCTCTCTCTGTCTCCTCTCATGCGCATGTAATGATGATCTTGACCTCCTGAATTGTGGGAATCGAGCATTGCCATGCCGTTGCTAAGGATGGCAACACTTTATGACAGAAGGTCAGAGTGATTTAACACTAACGCATATTTCAGATCACTCGCAGTAACACCCAATTTTTAAAATGGAGACTAGGGGCTTTAAAAATGGGCGACAAGCTGGTGATCTGAAAACCCATTTTTACCGCCCATGCCGGAAATAACGTCCATTTTTGGGCGATCTGCACAAAAGTGTGAAATCTCACCCATAGAGTAATTTTATGGGAGAATAAGTAAGTAGGGTAGAGTTCATTCACTGCATATAGTCTGTGGAAAAAGGAGGAAGAAGTGTGATAGGCCACATTTTGTCTTTTTATTCCATGCTTTAACTCTAAATAGAGCCTAGTCGCTATTTAAGGGATTTTCAGAGCATCATTCCCTGCTTTTGAAAGCTTTATTTTCCCAGTCACTGTATTGGCTGTGAAGGTTTGTGCTGCAGCTCATGTGGTTTCTGACAATCATGAGCTATCCCATTGCAATTTATTTTTGGATGTTTTAAATTTTTTAAGAGGCTTTTTAAAATCTGTCCCGTCGTGTTTGTGCCGACTGATTGCAGTGCGTTTGAGACAGAAACTATTGCATCTTTTAAGGGAAAATTGGATAAATATTTGAAGCAGTGGATGACAGATCTCTAGGGAGATAGTGGGATTGCTCGAGCAAAAAGCCAATGCAGACACAATGGCCTGGAATTTTGGGAAAGCTCAACCCTAACCCCTGCACAGGGTTCTTAATGTTAGGATCTGAGGAGCCCCAGATATTAGGCTTTGGTCCTGATTCTCATGTCAGCAACGCTGCGGGATACCACGCAGGTACATAATAGAGGTTTGAGCCACTGTTCATATTGCAGAGACCCACCGAAAAGTGATCAGTGGCCGGGGGAAGTGAGGTGGATCGGTGGCCTGGAGCGGGAGGGGATCCGTGAGCTGGAGCAGGTGGGGTTGGGGGGGTGTGGGGGGGAAGGGGGGCCTGGAGTGGGGGAGGGGGGGATCAGTGGCCTGGAGTGGGGGAGGGGCGGATTAATGGCCTGGAGCGGGAGGGGATCGGTGGGCTGGAGTGGGGGGTGGGGGGTAAGGGCGGAAGGTGGGGGGAATCGGTGGCCTAGAGGTGGGGGGGAATCGGTGGCCTGGAAGTGGGGAGGGGAGGAATTGGTGGCCTGGAGCGGGGCGGGGGGATCATAAGAAATAAGAGCAGGTGTAGGCCACTCAGCCCCTCGAGCCTGCTCCGCCATTCAATAAGATCATGGCTGATCTGATCATGGACACAGCTCCACTTCCCTGCCCGCTCCCCATAACCCTTTATTACCTTATCGCTCAAAAATCTGTCAATCTCCGCTTTAAATATATTCAATGACCCAGCCTCCACAGCTCTCTGGGGCAGAGAATTCCATAGATTTACATCCCTCAGAGAAGAAATTCCTCCTCATCTCAGTTTTAAATGGGTGGCCCCTTATTCTGAGACTATGTCCCCTATGAGTATCCTCTAGGCATCCACCTTGTCGAGCCCCCTCATTATCTTATATGTTTCAAAACGATCACCTCTCATTCTTCTGAACTCCAATGAGTATAGGCTCAACCTATCTTCATAAGTCAACCCCATCATCTCCGGAATCAACCTAGTGAACCTTCTCTGAACAGCCTCCAATGCAAGTATATCCTTCCTTAAATACGGAGACCAAAACTGTACGCAGTACTCCAGTGTGGCCTCACAATACCCTGTACAGTTGTCGAAGGACCTCTCTGCTTTTATACTCAACCCCCCTTGCAGTAAAGGCAACGTTCAATTTGCCCTCCTGATTACTTGCTGTACCTGCATACTAACTTCTTGTGTTTCATGCACAAGGACCCCAGGTCCCTCTGTACTGCAGCACTTTGCAATTTTTCTCCATTTAAATAATAATTTGCTTTTCTATTTTTTCTGCTAAAGTGGATAACCTCACAGTACCGCACATTATACTCCATCTGCCAAATTTTTGCCCACTCACTTAGCCTGTATATCCCTTTGCAGATTTTTTGTGTCCTCCTCACAATTTGCTTTCCCACCCATCTTTGTATCATCAGCAAATTTGGCTACATTACACTCGGTCCCTTCATCCAAGGCATTAATATAGATTGTAAGTAGTTGAGGCCTCAGCACCGATCCCTGCGGCACCCCACTAGTTACTGTTTGCCAACTGGAAAATGACCCATTTATCCTGACTCTCTGTTTTCTGTTAGTTAGCCAATCCTCTATCCATGTTAATATATTACCCCCAACCCTGTGAACTTTTATCTTGTGCAGTAACCTTTTATGTGGCACCTTATTGATTGCCTTCTGGAAATCCAAATACACCACATCCACTGGTTCCCCCTTATCCACCCTGTTCGTTACATCCTGATCAGTGGCCTGGAGCGGGAGGGTGGGGGTGGGGGCGGGAGGCGATCGGGAGGATCGATGGCCTGGAGCGGGGAGGGGGATAATCGGTGGCCGGGGAGGGCGGGGATCGGTGGCCTCCAGCTGGGAGGATGCGAATCAGTGGGGTTGGGGTGCAATGGGGTGATGAAACATGTGGCCCTGGGCATCACCTTTTTGCCTTAACCATGTTGCTACAAGCTGCAAGGCTCCTTCTAGTAGAGGATGTGCAAATTGTGTATTTTTTGATGATCCCCATCAGAAAATGTGTTTTCTGTGCCTGGTGTGACCGTGATTGGTCCTAGGAGCTGCAACTGTAAACCCTAATGTGTAATATTAATAAAATTAGAAATATATGGAAAGTAGATTTCTTAATTTGAAGCATTCTGTGATTAAATTAAATTTGCTTCATCCCTTATTTTCTTGCAAGAATGCTGCCAAATTTAGAAAATGGGCACAAAGATATTTGAGCCCAATCCTCTTCCATAAGTGTGGGTGATTCTTCTGGAGTTTCCAGGGTCAGCTCATTTGTCTTTGGGTGTATTCCCACGTGGGTATGAACACATCTTGGATGACTAAGAGCAGGTAGGTGCAAGAAATATGGTACCAGATGGCCGCTGCCCCCCCCCCTCCCCCACCCCAAAAGTGCAGTCTCCCTTTATAGCAGAGCTGATCAAAGCATTTCCTGGTACCATTACAGGGGTTTTCCAGGCCATAAACCCGGCCCAAAGACCCATTTTTGCCCCTACAATGAGCGTTAAGCCACGCCACAGCAGCAATATCAACTTGCATTTATAAAGCACTTTTAATATTTAAAAAAAAGCCCCACGGCACTTCACAGAGATGTAAGAACAAAAGGATGTCCAGTCAAAGCAGGTGATTTTAAGAGTGAAATTGGGTTCCAACGGGAGTTTTAAAGGCGAAGAGGGAGATTGAGGAGTTAAGGGAGGGAATTTCAGAGCATGGGCGTCGGCAGCTGAAGACACAGCCACCAATGTTTGGGAGAAGGGAGGGAGCACACAAGTAGCCAGGGCAACATAGTGCAAGGGTGGGTTAAAGGGCTGATTGAGGTTAGAGAGGTAGGGAGGGATGAGACTATGAAGTGGTTTCCTGGCCCTGATTTGGAGTGAGTGATAAACCAAGGCAATAATTCTGCCCGGAACGTGTCTAAAATATTTAAAATAGGTAAACTTGGAAATGTGGCCAGGTTCAGCCAAGTTAAGTCAGGCACTTGTATAAAAAAAACGTATGACTCATGCTGTGATGAGGACGGGAGGAAAATCAGTGGCAAAGTGCTGATGAATAGGAGAAGAACATTTTTGTCTATGGAGAGCAGGAGGACAGGGTCGAATACTGGAGATGTACAGATAGTTGAATATTCTAATTGATCAAGTTTGCGAATCCGGTTGTAGGGCTCAATATTCCCCAAAGCTTTTTTTTGGCGTACTTGAAGAGTTACGCCCATTTTTTGGGGGCCCAAGTACGGCAAAAAAAAATTTCTAAGTTTCTCCGTTGGATTTCTTCATTTTGCCGTGGCCTAACCTGTCCTTTAGTTTTGGGGGTGGAACCTTGATCTGCGCCAAAAAGATCGGGCTGCCATGGTAACCAGGGATACAATGCGAGCTGAGACTGCAAAGTGAAACATACAGCCAGCTCCCAACACATTAAAACACATTGCATCAACTTAAAAACACATTCCGATGCCCCGGGACCATACGAAGTTCCTACGGACCCGGGAAGGCAACGGAAAAGCCGGGTTTCAGCGCGCAATGCACATGCGCTGAAAACCGGCTTTTCCGATCTGTCAAGTTTCTGGCTTGACAGATCTCGCGCATATCTGGAGCGAGGACACTTGCAGGGCAAGATTTCCGATATTTATGAATATCTTGCCCTGCAAATGTCCTTTAAAATCTTGCGCCTGAAAAAGAAGGCATATCGCCTACTTTTATCGCGCAAGTGTTTAAAAATACATAAAAACATTCAAATTAAATTAAATAAACACATATGAAAACATATTTTATTGTTTAAAAACCCTCCCCACTATGATAAGTTTATTTTAAGGCATCTTTTTTAAAAAAAAGTCCGGAAAATATTATTTTTTATAAGAACTTTAATTTAAATGATTCTTAAATATGTCGTGTATTTTTCTATTTTTATTTTTTTTGTATGTTCAGGGTGGGGGTTCTCATTAATATTAATGGGAACTCCAACTTACGGAGTTCCCATTATTATGAATGAAAAAATACTGTATCTTGATTGGCTGCCCAGAGCCATGTGACTACAGCTCCAGCCCTGCGCACGTCCTGACGTGCACGCGCTCCGGTGCGTAGGAGTGAAGGCCTCGGGCTCAGAAGTTCGATGGGCGCAGCAGCAACAGGTACGTGCGCAGATTTTTACCTTTTTTCTTTAGTTTGCCCACGGGAAGACCTCTATCGAAATTTCAGGCCCATTAAAATATATTGCAGCAACTTACCTACAATTATTAAAGCTGGTCCCGCTCCCCACCCTAGCCCTGGCCGAAGGGTTTGCCGGTGCGCTCTCCCGCCCCTAGCCGTGGCCGAGTGGTCTCCCGGTGCGTTCCACCGCCCCTAGCCCAGGCCGAATGGTCTCCCGGTCTGCTCCCCCGTCCCTAGACCTGGCCAAGTGCACTCCCTGTCTGCTCCCTAGCCCAGGCCGAAGGGCTTGTCGGTCCGCTCCCCCGCCCCTAGCGCAGGCCGAGTGGTCTCCCGGTGCGTTCCACCGCCCCTAGCCCAGGCCGAATGGTCTCCCGGTCTGCTCCCCCGTCCCTAGACCTGGCCAAGTGCACTCCCTGTCTGCTCCCTAGCCCAGGCCGTAGGGCTTGTCGGTCCGCTCCCCCGCCCCTAGCCCAGGCCGAGTGGTCTCCCGGTGCGTTCCACCGCCCCTAGCCCAGGCCGAATGGTCTCCCGGTCTGCTCCCCCGTCCCTAGACCTGGCCGAGTGCTCTCCCTGTCCGCTCCCTAGCCCAGGCCGAAGGGCTTGTCGGTCCACTCCCCCGCCCCTAGCCCAGGCCGAGTGGTCTCCCGGTGCGTTTCACCGCCCCTAGCCCAGGCCGAATGGTCTCCCGGTCTGCTCCCCCGTCCCTAGACCTGGCCAAGTGCGCTCCCTGTCTGCTCCCTAGCCCAGGCCGAAGGGCTTGTCGGTCCGCTTCCTAGCCCAGGCCGAGTGGTCTCCCGGTGCGTTCCACCGCCCCTAGCCCAGGCCGAATGGTCTCCTGGTCTGCTCCCCCGTCCCTAGCCCTGGTCGAGTGCTCTCCCTGTCTGCTCCCTAGCCCAGGCCGAAGGGCTTGTTGGTCCGCTCCCCCTCCCCTAGCCCAGGCCGAGTGGCCTCCCGGTCTGCTACCCCGCCCCTATCCCAGGCTGAATGGCCTCCCTCCTGGTCCCCGCACCTAACTACATCCGAAAGGCTTCCCCCCTCCCCCCCCCCCCACCCCCCGCCACCTCCCTCCCCAAAATGGATAACCTCACATTTATCCACATTATACTGCATCTGCCATGCATTTGCCCACTTACCTAACCTGTCCAAGTCATCCTGCAGCTTCTTAGCGTCCTCCTCACCGCTCACACCGCCACCCAGATTAGTGTCATCTGCAAACTTGGAGATATTACACTCAATTCCTTCATCTAAATCATTAATGTATATTGTGAAGAGTTGCGGCACTCCACTAGTCACTGCCTGCCATTCTGAAAAGGACCCATTTATCCCGACTCTCTGCTTCCTGTCAACCAATCAGTTCTCTATCCACGTCAGTACATTACCCCCAATACCATGCGCTTTGATTTTGCACACCAATCTCTTGTGTGGAACCTTGTCAAAAGCCTTTTGAAAGTCCAAATACATCACACTCACTGGTTCTCCCTTGTCCACTCTGCAAGTTACATCCTCAAAAAATTCCAGAAGATTTGTCAAGCATGATTTCCCTTTCATAAATCTATGCTGACTTGGATCGATCCTGTCATTGCTTTCCAAATGCGCTGCTATTTCATCCTTAATGATTGATTCCAACATTTTCCCCACTATTGATGTCAGGCGAACCAGACTATAATTATCTGTTTTCTCTCTCCCTCCTTTTTTAAAAAGTGGTGTTACATTAGCTACCCTCCAGTCCATAGGAACTGATCCAGAGTCGATAGACTGTTGGAAAATTATCACCAATGCATCTACTATTTCTAGGGCCACTTCCTTAACTACTCTGGAATGCAGACTATCAGGCCCGGGGATTTATCGGCCTTCAATCCCATCAATTTCCCAAACACAATTTCCCGCCTAATAAGGATATCCTTCAGTTCCTCCTTCTCACTAGACCCACTGTCCCTAGTACATTCGGAAGGTTATTTGTGTCTTCCTTCGTGAAGACAGAACCGAAGTATTTGTTCAATTGGTCTGCCATTTCTTTGTTCTTCTCGCAAGCTTCCTCTCGTACTCTATTTCCCCCCTCTTAATTAAACCCTTAGCCCTCCTCTGTTTGAATTTTAAATTTCTCCCAGTCCTCAGGTTTGTTGCGTTTTCTAGCCAATTTATATGCTCTTCCTTGGTTTTAACACTATCCTTAATTTCCCTTGTTAGCCATGGTTGAGCCACCTTCCCCATTTTATTTTTACTCCAGACAGTGATGTACAATTGCTGAAGTTCATCCATGTGATCTTTAAATGTTTGCCATTGCTTATCCAACGTCAACCCTTTCAGTATCCTTTGCCAGTCTATTCTAGCCAATTCACACCTCATACCCTCGAAGTTACCTTTCCTTAAGTTCAGGACCCTAGTTTCCAAATTAACTGTGTCACTCTCCATCTTAATAAAGAATTCTACCATATTATGGTCACTCTTCCCCAAGGGGCCTCGCACAACAAGATTGCTAATTAGTCCGTTCTCATTACACATTACCCAGTCTAGGATGGCCAGCTCTCTAGTTGGTTCCTCAACATATTGGTCTGGAAAACCATCCCTAATACACTCCAGGAAATCCTCCTCCATCGCATTGCTACCAGTTCGGTTAGCCCAATCAATATGTAGATTAAAGTCACCCATGATAACTGCTGTACCTTTATTGCATGCATCCCTAATTTCTTGTTTGATGCTGTCCCCAAACTCAGTACTACTGTTTGGTGGTCTGTAAACAACTCCCACTAGTGTTTTCTGCCCTTTGGTATTCCGCAGCTCCACCCATACCAATTCCACATCATCCAGGCTAATGTCCCTCCTTACTATTGCATTAATTTCCTCTTTAACCAGCTATGCCAGCCCGCCTCCTTTTCCTCTCTGCCGATCCTTCCTAAATGTTCAATACCCCTGGATGTTGAGTTCCCAGCCTTGGTCACCCTGGAGCCATGTCTCCGTGATGCCAATTACATCATATCCATTAACTGCATATTTTGCAATCTCCTGGCCCTCAGTTCTGCGATGAGTGTAGAATCTGTGCCTGGCTGTGAGGATGCTCTCTTTTGGTTTTAGTTTGTCGCGAATTAGTTCAGTCAGCTCTCGTATGTCTTATCCTTGGCCTTCATGGGTGCCAGCAAGTCCCTGACAAGGCGGTAGATCTCGGGCCCACAACTGGTCAGTAGTATAGCCTTGCGCCTCTCTGCCAATGTGTCCATCTCCTCTGCCAGGTCGTTTGACGCGAACTATAGCTCGAGCCTTTCCGTGAAGGCATCCCAATCATCACCCTCTGAGAGGTCTTTTAGTGTGCCAAAGGTAGCCATAATCGCGTGAAAGTCCATATTCTTGTCGCTAGTTATTATGTCTGTATTGTACTTGTGAATGACTCCACGAGGCAATGTGTTGTACTCAAACTGCCGTGACCTTGGTCCTTTACTCGTAACTCCAGAGTGAGGCAGCCGCATGGTGGCTCCCCTTTTATACAGCCCCTGCCACCAGGGCAGGACAGGAAACCCAGGTCTCCACCAGTTGCACCCTCTAGTGGTGCCAGCATGTATAGACACAGTGTCAACCTTATTGATAGTACATCAGGTAAACAAGTCTCCATCTATGCAACTATACGGTGACGACACAGAGAGTATATCTATAGTCTGCATATATAACACCATGTTTATTATTTTTATTAAAAATATTTTCATATTAGATACAAGAAAGCCCAAGTTTCAGTATCCAGTCTTTGTTGAGCTAGATGATGTTGACTGAGGAAGCCGCATCTGTGTTACATTGTTTTTCTCATCTATATGCTGTCCCTTGACGATATCATCCGAAAGCCCGGAGTCAGTTTCCACATATACGCTGATGACACCCAGTTCTACCTCTCCACCATTTCTCTTGACCCCTGCTTGGTATCTAAATTGTCAGATTGCTTGTCCGACATCCAGTACTGGATGAGCAGAAATTTTCTTCAATTAAATATTGGGAAGACCGAAGCCATTATCTTCGGTCCCCACCACAAACTCTGTTCCCTAACCACTGACTCCATCCCTCTCCCTAGCATCAATCTGAGGGTGAACAAGACTGTTCGCAATCTAGGTGTCACATTTGACCCTGAAATGAGTTTCTAGCCACATATCCGCGGCATAACTAAAACCGCTTTTTTCACCTCCATAGCATTGCCCTTGCCTCAGCTCTTCTGCTGCTGTATATCCTTCCTTAAAACCTACCTCTTTAACCAAGCTTTTGGTCATTGGCCTTAATTTCTTCTTTTGTGGCTCAGTGTCAAATTTATCTGTTTTGTCTTGTAACACTGCTGAGAAGCACCTTCGGACGTTTTACTACATTAAAGGCGCTATATAAATAAAAATTATTATTATTATTATTACAATTGGTGTCAACATTTACAATCAGGGAAAGGGGACATTCAGCCAAGGTTTCCACTGATGTTCATTATTCAATGACCTTTGCTGGAAAATAGGCAAGTTTGGACATTAGATGAGGAGAGATTAAGGCTCGGGTACAACAATCAAATAGCTTTTGCCAATATAGGGTGAACCTCTCTTATCCGGTACTCCCTGATCCAACACCACCCCTCGTCTGGCACCATTCCCGGATGGCACTTGCGCAGAACGCAGCTGGTCAAAATCCTACTCACCAGTATAATCTTTCTCCTCGATCAACTGCCTCCTCCTCATCGCCCTGCTGGAACTCCTGCAGCCACAGTCCTCATGCTGACCGCTCCTCCCCACAGCGGCTCTCCAGGGAGTTGGGCCGGTGGGACGCGTGCTCGGGCCACGCCGACTCTTCTGGGCCTGCCAACTCTTCGGGGCCCACTCGGACCGCCGATCTCCTCCTTTCCCCCCCCCCCCCCCCCCCACCCCCCTGACCTCGTGCGACCTCTCTCTCCCCCCCCACATGACCTCCCATCATCCGGCAAAATCCCTCATCTGGCACAGGCCAGGTCCCGAGGGTGCCAGATAAGGGAGGTTTAACCTGTATTAACATATGAAGAATGGTTACTTGAAGTACAAAAAGGCAGTTGATCCCTGCAGAACCATAAAGCATGAGGTGAGAATTTTTTTGGAAGTTTTGATATAACCAGTTAAAGTTTAGAATTGGCTCGGTTAATTTAAATTCCTGAAATTTGTATTTTGTGCAATCCTTATTATTCAACTATAAATATTAACCAAGTCTCCATTGTACACTGTGTTGTTTCACCACAACCCAACTGCACTAGAACAGATGCAGTATCTCCGAGGGGATCGATTAATTCTACATATTTTAATGAAAGGATCTTCACTAGTGCAAGAGCTTGCGATGTTACCTAGTTATCAAATTAAAACATTAGAACAGCAATTTAACTAGCCTTTGAGGGTCAATGATAAAAGTATGGACAGTGTCAGGAATGGAGACAGATATGTCAATATATTCAGGACCTCCCATGAAGTTCCCTTAACTCTGACATTTAAATTCTATTCTAATTTCATAAATATGGTAAATAGTTCTGTTTTGATTTGGCCGGGAACTAGATTGAGGGTTATAATAATAAGTTATACCTGCCAACCTAGTAAACTGGCAAAAAATAATATTGTTCCTATGTTTTAGACAAATGGCAGAAATTGTGCTGGAGATAAATAATTCTGCCCGCTTGATCAGTTTTAAGTATTCAAGTTATTTCAGTCGTCTACGTATTATGGTGGAATTTCCTCTATGGGCACCATGCCCAACACTATATGCGGTTTGAAGAAAATCTGGTATTTCCCTGCAAATTATTGAGGTTATCCTTGCATCTGTCTTTCCTCAGAGGTATCTTCTGCTCCTGGTCCAACAAATTGACTTTCCATCATTGTGCCTTTCTCTCTTGATGACCAGCTCCCTCCAGATGACACTCACTGATTATCCTCTTTTGTGAGAGTTCTTCATGGATGGCTGATGGTGAATATTCCATCTTTGTATCTCTGTAGTCAGTTTGCTCTGATTGACATTTACTAATTGTCCTTCTGTGACTTTTGTATACTCCCTCAGTAGTGCTTGAAGGTTGATGTCCCTTCTTTGTGTCTCTGGTTAGCTTCTTCTGAAAGACAAATCTGATGAAATCAGTCCACAGATGAGAGCAGTGTGTGGAACCCCCTCACCCTTCCTGGGAGATTTCTTTTAATATTTGCCATTCTGTTGGTATTCAACTCAAACTACAATGCTAACAGAACCATGCGCACAGCATTTTATATTCTATTGGAATGGATCCAAGGGAATTAGAAATTACGGGAATTATAAATAAATAAGATTGTGATCCTGAGGTTGAAGAATGTAATCTTAGATGTGAGCTCTCCTCCACTCCTGAGGGTTTAGCGCACTGTTTCATGGGTTCTGTTCATGCTCTTTATCTACATCGCCATTAATTGTGTGTAAGCTTTGACAATGAATATTCTTCATCATCATCATCATCGGCAGTCCCTCAAAATCGAGGAAGACTTTCTTCCACTCTAAAAGTGAGTTCTTGGGTGACTGAACAGTCCAATATAAGAATTACAGTCTCTGTCACAAGTGGGACAGACAGTCGTTGAAGGAAAGGGTGGGTGGAACAGGTTTGCCGCACGCTCCTTCCGCTGCCTACGTTTGTTTTCTGCATGCTCTCGGCGACGAGACTTGAGGTGCTCAGCACCCTCCCGGATGAATATTAGCAGGCTATTCAACAGCTGGGTGTAAGAGGAGCACCAAATCTTACCTCGATTCCAATCCTGATCCTGTATTTTAGCTATAGCATAATTTAGAAGTTGAGTAATGCTCCCTCTATACTGTCTAGAAAGTGTAGACTAGAAGCCAGTGTGCAGCATATTTTGAATTTATTGATGATTTAACAACCATTCCACATGTTCAGAATGAATAACCCTGATTATTCCCAGCCTGTATGCTTTTACAGTGATGGTTGAGCCTATGTCTTTTGGTCAGTAGTAATCAAAACTCATCCTGAACAGACGCAACGAGAATGCTGAACATTGGCCTCACACAAATTAGCCTCAATAACTTTTTTGCTAGTTCTACTTTGTTTACAACTCAGAATGCTCAAAGGTTAAAATCCATAAACTTCAGAAATAGTTTACTTTTGAACAATCTCTGATTGCAAGTTAGAATTATGTAGGAAATCATCCAATACAAAATTTTCAGTAATATTTTACTGTTAAGTTTTGGCAAGAAAATTAAACTGAAGTGGGTTAATCACAGACCTTCAACAGCAAGATATTGATCCAGTAAATACCTCTTTCAGCTTTCAAATGCAGTTAAAACACATACACTAGTGTTCAAGAATCGGATAACAGGCCATCATTTGTTTTTAGAAGAGAAACAAAGATGTTTCTGTGACTCAGTGCTTGCAAGTTGTGAAGAGAAATTCACAAATTGACAGAAAGGAGAATTCAGAGGAGACGGGAACCAGATGTTTAGGACTCCACACAAAAAATAGTTGAGGCAAATAGCATAGATGCATTTAAAGATAAACTCGATAAATACATGAAGGAGAAAGGAATGGAAGGTAATGCTAATGGAGTTAGATGAAGTAGGGTGGGAGGAGGCTCTTGGAGCATAAACATGGCATGGGCCAGTTGGGCCAAATGGCCTGTTTCTGTGCTGTACATTCTGTGTAATTCTAGGCAGCAGAATTGCAATTATGCCCATTTTGTCGTCGTCTTTCATGTGGTAGTAGCACAGCAAATCAAACGTCAATATCCAAGTTGGATATCCAGGCCAAAGCTTCCAGTGTAACAGCGTGGATATCTTGTAGGCTGGCTGCAAATTTCTCCTAAGGGCAGTGCTCAATGATATGCTCCAGGGTCTGATTAGGAACTCCACAGTCACATGATGGGGATGCTTTAATCTTCCACCTTTGGAGAAGGTGATGGTTGTCCACTGTTTGTGAGGAAGATTTGGTCCTACAGGTTGTACTGTGGGGTCCTCTATAAGGAATCCATTCCGTATGTTGCAGTTCTTCCAAGCATTTGGCCATCAGTCATCAAGGCTGAAGGGAGATCGGTGAAGGGCTTTGGCGATGGTCCAAAAAGACCTTCTAGATTTGAGACGGGTTGGTGGTAGGTTGTTCAAGTCGGCCTGGATCGACATGTCTTTGCTGGCGTAGTGGTTGTATTCTCTGGAGACTGCATATTCGTGGCGAAGGTATGGTGGGGCAATGTTTGCAAGCAGGCAGCCATGGTGTTGGTGTTGATAAAAGCGTACCGGTGATAATTCTCATAGTAGAATTCAGCTGAACATTAACTGATTTGACATGCGGACTTGATAGCCATGTCGGAGAGCAGTACTCCGCTGCAGAGTACACCAGGCGAGTGCTGCCATACGGAGGGTTTGAGCGTCTGCTCCCCATGTGAATTCAGCGAGTTTCTGGATCAAGTTGACCCTACTCTTTTGTTTCTTCCCAAGGTTCTGGAGATGTTGTCTATATGACAGGGTGCGATCAAGCGTGACTCGTAAATAGGAGGGGGATTTTGTCATGGTTTACCTCTGCATCGCAAAAGAAGACTTTCAAAGCTTGGTTTGCTTGTTGGGTGTTGATGTGGAATGTCGAGGTGACAGTAGGCCTCCATCCTCTGTAACTCACTGGTCAGGGTCTCTTCGGTGATGGAGAGATTCGTGTTTTGTATGGCCAAGGCAATTTTGTCAAAATATTGCTTTGGCCCCAAAGCTTGCAAGCTGGAGGTGCATTTCTAGGATGGGTCCAGTGGCATGTTTCCCTGGAAAATTGTGTATTTTTATGTTAAACACTGTTGTTATTGCAAAATACTATAATTAATAATGGATAGATTTTTAATCTTAAATAGGAAAATGTGACGTTTGGATTTTCAACAAACCAACCGAACCACCACTCACCCACTCCAACCCTCCCCTCCATAGTTAATATGCTCTACCTCATTCACCCACTACCCAGAAGACCAAGGCACTCTACACATCTAAACACAGTTCACAGAGCCACTTTACCCCCTGCAACCCTTACTCAGATTACAGAAGTACGGACTTCTCCGCCGACAAAGCTCAGGCTGGCAATCTCCTTCTCCCTTTTATTTCAACCTGGCACTCTTCTTCCCTCCTTTCAGTTCTTGTTGGCACTCTGCATCATCCTCGCAATTTTTCGTTGGCAGTTTCATCTCCCTTTCTCAATTTATCCTGGCTTCTCCCACCCTCTGTTTATGTTGGCATTCTCATACCCCTCCCACACCCGCCCCCCACCAGTTCATGCTGGCTCCCTTCGCCCCCTTCTTCAATTCATGCTGCATGTCACTTTTCCCTCCTACAGTTCATGCTCCCTTCTCTTAGTTCTCACTGGAATTCTCCCTTCACCCTCCTCCCAATCGATGTTGGCACTCCCGCTCCCCTTTCCCCCACCTCAGTGCCAGCTTCTCCCCTTTAGCAGCGATCAAGGGCTGATATCGAAGTTCAGTTGATTCTGCTGTAAACCAATGCAATTGAACAAAGCTGCTTACTGTGGGTGGGAATTCTTGATCCTTTGGGCATTCCCACCCACAGTTTGCAACCACATTAAATTACTTCAGCTTACAGCAGCAGCAACAGGGATTCGATAAAAGCTGCAGAATGGTGTAGCGGGAGGAGAAAGAACATCACCGGAGCAGCGGTGAGTGGGAAAGGGGACGTTCCATGCTGTACTTTGTCTGCAAACACAGACACTGTCCCCAAAATGGTGACTGTACATATCATTTCCCATCATTAATGCTTAACAATGTTGGGTGTCAAGAACGCTGTTGCCTTCCCTGCTGTCCAGTGTTGCCAAGGAGATGAGGAGGTGGTTGAAAAATTAAAGAGCTGCTTTCCCTAATGTAATTGATTGTGAAAAAAAATATTTTTCCAACCTTGGGGGCCATTGCCACACTACACTGTGGCAGGTAGCCCAGCCATTTCCGCACCAGAGGCAGACTACACAGCAGCAACTGAATTAGGAAATACCAGCAAAATATCTTAAATGAACATGGCCTGAGGATACCCACAAGAGTCAGCAGTCACACCCTGCCACCAATCCAGCAAGATTCCTGACAAATCGTAAAATCTAGGCCTGGTCTTGGATGTATAGAGAAGGACGCAAAGTTAGATAGATATTCAGAGCTTTGCTTGATTTACTTTGGGAGCGGTTATGGGGAAACTGTAATATATTTCCTCTAGCCAACTAAATGGACTAAGCAGAATCCATAACATAATGCACTGCCTGGGCTAGAAATTGCCCATCGCCCCGATTGGGGCCGATAACCTTCCGGGGCCGGGATTTCCTGTGCCCGGCCCAGAGGTTCCGTCCCTGATGCGGAATTGGCCCGTACGCCACTCAAAGGAAGCAAAGCGCTGTCTCCGGCGCTCTGCTGCCTTTAAGGGGCACTCCCGGGGCGGTAGCGTGGAGCAGGCCAGTGCTACACGGATGCTCCGCATTACACCACCCTGCCCTTCCATTAAAGAGGAGGGCCGCTGCGAACTCTGCAGGCCCTTTGGTGGCCGCCACTCAGCCACCAGGGACATGATCAATCAGGCCAACAGCCCAGCACCCAAAGCGGAGTGCTGGGCTGCACGATAGCGGTCCGGTCGACGTGAGGGCCGCCATTGTCAGGCTGACCCAAGAGTCGGCCAACAAATAAAGATGGCGGCCTGGGACGCTAAAAGCCTCTCCTTTAAAGGGCGCCCTGACAAGGCGGAAAGGTGTTGGCGCGAGGGGGTGAGGGGTTGGCATGCAAGACGATGATGTCATCAACGTTGCGCACCGACACGGGCCGCTTATCGTGGGGCACAGTGCTGTTGGTACAGTGCCCTGCCAAACCTCTGGGGCACTGTACCAACACCCCCTCACCTGGGCGAAAACACCACTGCACCCCATTGACCCTCCCCGAAGATGCTAACAGAGTTATAAAAAGGGGCAATTTCACTGTTCCTGCCCTCTTCTCCCCCGCTGCCCCCCCCCATGTTTTATGGATGAAACAACTTTGTTAGGTGAAATGTTTTCTTCCCATTCCATACTTAAATTCTTATGAACTAATAAACTCAAACACTGTAGACCACACCTGGTGTACTGGGTTCAATTCAGGGCATCACATCTTAGGAAGGATATATTGGCCTTGGAAGGAGTGCAGCATGGAATGATACCTGGACTCCAAAGGTTAAATTACGAGGAAAGATTAAGAGGTGATTTGATCAACGTTTTTAAGATAGTAAAGGGTAGATAAAGAGAAATTATTTCCGCTGGTTGGGGAGTCTACGACTAGGAGACATAGTCTAAAAATTCGAGCAAGGCCTTTCAGGAGTGAAGTTAGGAAACACTTCTATATGCAAAGGGTTGTAGAAGTTTGGAACTCTCTTCCGCAAACGGCAGTTGATACTGGATCAGTTAATTTTAAATCTGAGTTTGGAATTAAACGTGCAGGTCTGCTTATCCTCTTCCAGTTCTTTCCTGATGCCTCCTGTTAGGCGCCACATTCTCCTTCAGGGAAGCGTGTCAGTGCGTGTCCTGTAAACTGTTTGGGTGATGTGGTTGTCATGGGTGAATAGCTGTCAGTGTGCGCGAGCTGTGAGTAGTGGGTGCGAGGCTTATAAGAGCACTAATTGTTGGGCGAGGTAAAGCATCAATTGAAAGGTTAAGTAGAGATTGTTGGTAGATGGGTGATGGGGGTGTAGTGAATTGAGCAGGGATGGGGCTAGTGGTGCAGTTGGTAGGATATGCGGTTTGAAGATGAACTTGCTCATCTTGACAACTCGTATATCCTACCACTTCCTGCAGCTAGAATGCACTTTCCCTTTAAGAGGTGCAGGCTGCCTTTAAGTAGTGCTAGCTGCTCATGGCATCAGGACCCCTGGTGCCAATGAACAGTGCAAATAGCACAGGCTGTACGCAGCAATCATTTAAAACAGCAAGCAGCACAAATTTAATGTGCTGCCTACAAGGCAATGAAAAGGGCGCGGGTTAATCGTGCACAGTGCCCATTTTCAGGGGTTGGTCACTGAACCCCGCCCCCTTATGTCTACCAGTCTCAGCTGATCCTGGCAATGACCACATCTTATATTTCTCATTCTAACTTACCCCTAGTGCATTGTGAGTGTAAATATAGAAAATGTTTTGATTCACTAAGGCATGGTAATCTGGCCTATGCATCACTCTCACCAACTGAAGGGGCAATACATTCAGGAAGCAGTGGTTCAATGCACTGGTGTATTCACCACATCAAATATATTGACTCATCTGTCAGAGACAGGTTCAGCTGCACACTGGCCAGTTCAGACTGGCTCTCAGCTGTGTTTCTGCCACAACTCATCAGCACAACAGCAACTTATTCCAACATGCCAATCCCGAGTGGCATTTTGAAGGTTGAACTGTACCGGCTGTCTTACGCTGTGTAATTAATTCTCAGGCCACAGCAAGGTGCACTGTTTGGATCATTTGCTTTAACACTGGGGGAACAGAAAAACAGAGAGGTTGAGAGCAGTTTGATTTTCTGTTCATGTCCATTTTTCATTATTTTCTCTCTCCACATTTATACTGACCCAATGAATTACATTTGGGCGCTAAGTAAATCATCCCTGCCCCAATAATAATACAAGATAATACTCACATCATCTTGAAGATTAAAAATGAAACAAAAAATTGCTAGAAGTCAGCAACTGTAAAAGGAACAAGGTTACAATGTTCCAGGTGTGTAACGCTTCACCAGAACTGGTGGCTGAAAGATGAACAGGCATTCTAGTAAGGGTGGAAAATGTTAAAAGAAGGGAAAAGACAAAGGTGAGAATCAACAGAGAGGGGGGAATGAGTGACCTGCAAACTAATAGTTCTCTTTAGAAGATCAGATGCTTTTCAGTCAAGTCTATTGTTTGATTTCTGAAGAAGAATGGCCTGGATTTTGCTGGAGCGGGATATCTCGCAGCATGCCTCTCATTAGTTAGACTTTTTCTTCATCCTTTAGCTCGAAAAAAAAATTCCCTGCAACTTGCTGGAAGTGCGTGCTGACAACGGCACAGCGAGGGCAATGGGGCATCTGGGACTTAGGTGAACGACGGGACCAACAGTCTGTCTCCTTCCCAATAGGATTTAAGTATTGAGAAAGAAACAGAGGAACAACCGAGAAGGAAATACCGATGAATTCGAGTCAAATCAGGTACAGAAAGAGAAATTAAGAGAGGGAAAGAAAGATTGGATTAACAGAGAGAAAAGAAATAGAAAGGAAAAGTAAGAATAACAATTTTAATTTTAATTTAAAAAAAATCTCTAACAACAATTTACTACCTGTAGAAATGAGACTCCACAGTTTAAAGTCTTCCTTTTCTGTACCGTAGAGGTTGAGTGTCATTGCAGGAACATCAATCTCCTCATTAAAAGGGTACTTACACTGTTAAGTAGCAGCCCTAACTTTCTGCGGCGAGTTTAATTGACAATAAACGTGCAAATGCAGCCAATTTCATGAAACTTATGGTGATATTGATGGCAATTTGCCATTTTCATAAGGCTAAAGGTGGAGCAGCGCAAATTGTCCAGCAACTTGTGGCGACTTACAATGCATGGGGTATCTCTTCCTCGCCACAAATTGCTGGACGATTTACACATGAATAACGGTAAACACCATTAAACTAGCCATTATTTTGGCAATAAATTTTGGGCCAGTGTACCTTTTCCATCTGTGCAGAGAAGGGCATTCAAATGATTGTAGTTTTTGTTTGCATTCAGCAATGCATTTGTTAATACAAATTGATATTTATAATCAGACTTGCTGCACTGCCCAGTATGATACTGAGCCACACAAACCAGGAACATTTGGGTTTCTACCCATGTTCTATGCTATCTAGTTGACCTCAGCCAGGGTGGCAGTAGGGGTGATCTCATTGGCCTCAACTCTCCTGGACTTGGGAGTGGGATAAATAATCATCTAGAGTTCCTGATCACTGTCCATTGTTTTTTTCTGAAAAATGCATCTATGAAGACAGGACCTTGCCTATAACGCCTGTGTACTGTCTGATACCTTCACATGCGATGAATGTCCACTTGTGTAATGCACTGGAGGCCTACTGATGTTTGTGGAACGCGCTTAAGAATTAATTATTTTGGATGGTGAATCACAAAGGAATTCTAAGCCCATGTAATGATATTAGTGCGACAGTCCCAAGCAGTAACATTTCACAGCAGTAAGAATTAAACTATTGTAACACACTTCAGCTGCTCATGCACGTCACTGATTTCACACAGAAGAAGTTTTATTATTTGAAGGGGCTGCTCCTGAAATTCTGGCTGCACTTCAGTCCCACTCTCCTGATCTTTGGGCACCCTGTGCGGAGGGGAGCGGGTAGGTCCGAAGGCCTCCTCGTAGGACTGTTCCTGGGCACGGCCAAGGGTGCCATCAGCCGGTCCAGGCAGTGGGCGGTCGAGGGGGTCGTCCAACCTGACTGCCTGCCTCTCTTCCGCTCTTACATCCGGTCCAGGGTGTCCTTGGAGATGGAGCACGCGGTGTCCACCGGTACGCTCGCGGCCTTCCGCGAGAGGTGGGCACCGGAGGGACTGGAGTGCATCATCACGCCCGGCAACCAAATTTTAATTTGATTTTACGTTTTAAAGTTTATTTTGTTTTAATTGCCGGTGCTTTTAGTGTCCCCTTCCCTTTTTTAGGGGGCACTGGAAAATTGTGATTTTAGTGCAAAAAAAAAACCAAAAAAAAGGAAAAAAGGGCCTTGTAAATGTCTGGTGTGTCACCCAGGTCGGGTGGCACGGTTTAATGTTTTATGTTTTTGCAGGTGAACTCCAAAAAGAGTTTCACACAGAAGAAAAAAAAATAACACGAACAGAGTCTCTGAACCTGCCATCTCATCACCACCATTAGTGTCTTTCTGTAACATTTCAATAAAATATATTTCCATTTGTACATTTCACTCGGGTATCCGCTGATCTTCCATCGAAGTTATGGTGGGAGATCTGGAGAACCCCCCGGAAATTCTTTCCCATAATGTTTCCCTGTTGTCTTGTTGTCACAAAGCCCTCCCCCAACCATAGTTTCAGTTGCTGGGCTTATGAATGGCTGACATTCACACATCTTCAACCACCCGAGATATGCAGAGTCTGCGAGATTGCAGATGATGTCTCATCTTTGTTTCCCGCTCCCTGAAATACACATTTAATGTGGTTTCCTCTTACTGTTGATTGGTGTGTCTGGTCGTCGGCTCGCAGATGAACATTTTTCTGATTCAGGCCATGAAGTTAATCTGACCCCATTGTTTGAGTGAAACCTAGAGCATTGTCCAGATGCTAATTTCTCCCATTGAAATCAATCTTGCTCAAGATTCCAGGCCACATATTTCCATGAATGCTCCTTTTCATAATCAATCAGAAAAGCTTTTAAACATTCCATTGTCCAGTATCAATGTCTTTCATTGATTCAAAACCGTAGTTGGCTGTCGCTTTTACCTGTGAGTCTTCAGACCCTGGCATCTTCCTGTGCCCTGAGCCAAATATTTTTACGAACCTTACACATGTTGGATTCTTGCAATGAAACTATCTTCTAATATTTGGTTCCAAAATAGGCTTAAATGAACTCATGAAAAAAGTGTTATTTTGTTTGAGGTAGAACAGCTCTTTCTATTAACAGGAAATTGTATTTTTCCAGAACAAGCCTGTCACCTTATGATTGATCTCAGACCTACCTGCCTTCCCATCACCATATCTCTGTATCCCATCAGGAACAAACCTATTTATGCTATCCACTTCAGTTGTCTTCTCTCGTACCATATTCTACTGATTACCCTTTACATAAGAAAAGTCTTGCCTAACCTTCTCTTCTCACTTTAGCTTCTGTCCCTTGGTATTTGAAGCTTTTGCTGGATCAATATTGTTAATTCCTTTTCATAATCTCGAAAACTTCAATTAGATCACTTCAAAGTTTCCTCTTTTACAGAGGAATCATCCAACTACTTTAATAAATTAAATTTCTGATGCACAAAATTATCTTTGTTGCTCAATCTAATCTGGTTAGTATTCTGTTCCATTGCAGTACTGAATATTCTGAAAAGGTAATGATATCAACACACAGTAAAATAACATCTTCACCACAATCCTTAATGCTGTCAGTGTCCCCACACACAGTCTGCACATACCGCTGCTTTTACATAATGCCAGATCATTTCTACCAAATAAAAATGTGACGATTACACCATAATGAGCAATTCTTCAGTGTTCTGTCTTCTATCTTTCTTATGTGAGACAACAGAAGATTACCTCACTGAAAAAGTTTGAATGCAAACTGTATGGAACTAGGCAACTGTTTTTGTACAGTGCCACCACTTTACACTCTTCACTAAAAGACCACTCATCCTGTAGTTGCTTGCAATCAATGTTGAGTACAAATCATAGGTGATACCGACTGTGAGGGGGTCAGTCATTCACAGTCCCCTCCATATTTCTTGAACTTACAACTGTTCTTTCAAGTTAAAAGGGTCTATTTTCAAATGATCAGCCTCTGATAAAAATGTGTTATGTATTTGAATGACAAACTAAAATTACTGGATGACAGAAGAATGAGATTGTCACAACTAACTGTTACTGATCAAAACTATGACGATATGAAATTGATCACAGAGTTGACAGCCATCAAATTTAGTTTTGACTCCTTGCATACTTTTTTGATGCCATGCCTTTATATGAATAGACCATTTTGACATTTGTACAAGTACTTGCCCTTCTCCTTACAGGGGGTGCAGTTGTCCATTTGTGGAATCAGGTTTATTAATCTGCTTCATTTAACACCAGCATATAAAATAAGTTGGGGGGGGCGCTTAACAATGGTCATGTGGTTCATTTCTGGTCATGAAACCATTTAATTTGGGATGAATGGCCTTTCTTCCTCCCTCCACCCCATGTTTTCTAATGGTCTTATGACAAGAACAACTTGTATTTATATAGCGTTTTTAACATAGTAAAACATCCCAAGGCATGTTGTAAAGCAAAGTTTGACACCGAGCCACATAGCAGATATTGAGGGGGTCAGTCGTCCACAGTGAACAAAAGCTTGGTCAAAGAGGTAGGTTTTAAGGAACATCTTAAAGGATGGAAGCGAGGTGGAGAGGTTTAGGGAGGGAATTCCAGAGCACAATTCCAGAGCACAACCACCACTGGTGGAGCAATTGAAATTGGGAATGCTCAAGAGGCCAAAAATAGAGGAGCACCGATCTCTCGGGGCGGTGGGGGGGTGGTTTGTGGGGGGAGATAACAGAGATAGGGAAGGGTGAGGCCATGGAGGCATTTGATAACAAGATGATAATTTTAGAATCGAAGCATTGCTTAACCGTGACCAAATGTAGGTCAGCAAGTAATAGGGTGATAGTTGGTGGATAGAATGTGGGAGGCCAGCCAGGAGTACATTGGAATAGTCAAGTCTAGAGCTAACAAAGGTGTGGATGAGTGTTTCAAGAGCAGATGAGCTGAGGTAGGGGTGGAATCGGGCGATGTTCTGGAGGTGGAAATAGGCGGTCTTAGTTATGATGTGAATATGTGGCTGGACGCTCATCTCAGGGTGAAATATGACAGCAAAGTTGCAAACCATCTGGTTCAGCCGCAGAAGGTTGCCATGGAGGGGGATGGAGTTGATGGCTAGGGAACAGAATTTGTGGCGGAGACCGAAGAAGATGGTTTTGATCTTCCCAATATTTAGTTGGAGGAAATTTCTGCCCATGCAGTACTGGATGTCAAACAAGCAATGTGACAATTTAGAGACTGTGGCGGGTGGGGGGGCGGTTGAGAGAGGTGGTGGTGAAGTAGAGCTGGGTGTCGTCAGTGTACAGAGAATCATAGAAATTTACAGCACGGAAGCAATTTTAGCCCATCATGTCTGCGCCGGCCAACAAAGAGCTATCCAGCCTAAACCCACTTTCCAGCTCTTGGTCCGTAGCCCTGTAGATTACAGCACTTCATGTGCACATCCAAGTACCCTTTAAATGTGATGAGGGTTTCTGCCTCTACCACCCTTTCAGGTAGTGAGTTCCAGATCCTCACCACCCTCTGGATGAAGAAATCCCCTCTAAACCGCCTAACAATTACTTTAAATCCATGCCACCTGGTTTGTTAACCCCTCTGCTAAGGGAAATAGATCCTTCTTATCCACTATCTATGCCCCTCATAATTTTATACACCTCAATAAGGTCTCCCCTCAGCCTCTTCTGTTCCAAAGAAAACAAACACAGCCTATCCAATTTTTCCTCATAGCTAAAATTCTCCAGTCCAGCCAACATCCTCGTAAATCTCTGTACCCTCTCTACTGCAATCGCATCTTTTCTGTAATGTGCTGACCAGAATTGCACACAGTATTCTAGCTGTATCCTAACTAGTGTTTTATACAGTTCAAGCATAACCTCCCTGCTCTTGTATTCTATGCCTCGGCTAATAAAGGCAAGTATTACGTATGCCTTCCAAACCACCTTATCTACCTGGTCTGGCTCATGCACTCCAAGGTCCCTTTGTTCCTCTACACTTCTCAGTATCCTACCATTTAATGTGTATTCCCTTGCCCATCCCAACCTCTATCATCGAGCGACAGTGCACGGACGATGCATGCGTCTGCGCACATACAAAGGCTGAACTCCAAGTCATAGTTAATGTATTTACTGAGGCATACGAAAGCATGGGCCTTGCACTAAACATCCGTAAGACAAAGGTCTTCCACCAGCCTGTCCTCGTCGCACAGCACTGCATCCTGGTCATCAAGATCCACGGCGCAGCCCTGGACAACATGGACCATTTCCCATACCTCGGGAGCTTCTTATCAACAAGAGCAGACATTGATGATGAGATTCATCACCGCCTCCAGTGCGCCAGTGCAGCCTTCGGCCGCCTGAAGAAGAGTGTTTGAAGACCAAGCCCTCAACTCTGTCAACAAACTCATGGTCTACAAGACTGTAGTAATACCTGCTCTCCTGTATGGCTCAGAGACATGGACCATGTACAGTAGACACCAAGTCGCTGGAGAAATACCACCAACGATGTCTCCGCAAGATCCTACAAATCCCCTGGGAGGACAGACGCACCAATGTTAGCGTCCTTGACCAGGCCAACATCCCCAGCATTGAAGCACTGACCACATTTGATCAGCTCCGCTGGGCGGGCCACATTATTCGCATGCCAGACACGAGACTCCCAAAGCAAGCACTCTACTCAGAACTCCTTCACGGCAAACGAGCCAAAGGTGGGCAGAGGAAATGTTACAAGGACACCCTCAAAGCCTCCCTGATAAAGTACAACATCCCCACTGACACCTGGGAGTCCCTGGCCAAAGACCGCCCTAAGTAGAGGAAGTGCATCCAGGAGGGCGCTGAGCACCTCGAGTCTCATCGCTGAGAGCATGCAGAAATCAAGCACAGGCAGCGGAAAGAGCACGCGGTAAACCAGTCCCACCCACCCTTTCTCTCAATGACTATCTGTCCCACCTGTGGCAGGGACTGTGGTTCTCATATTGGACTGTTCAGCCACCTAAGGACTAATTTTTAGAGTGGAAGCAAGTCTTCCTCGATTCCGAGGGACTGCCTATGATGAGGATTGCCCTCCCCAAATGCATTACCTCACACTTCTCAGTATTGAATTCTATTTGCCACTGTTCTGCCCACCTGACCAGTTCATTGATCTCTTCCTGCAGTCTACAGATTTCTTCTATATCATCAACCACCTAGCCGATTTTAGTATCCTCTGCAAACTTCTTAATCATACACCCTACGTTCAAGTCTAAATCATTGATATATACCACAAAAAGCAAGGGACCTATACTGAGCCCTGCGGAGCCCCACTGGAAACAGCCTTCCAGTCGCAAAAACACCCATCAACCATTACCCTTTGTTTCCTGCCTCTGAACCAAGTTTGGATCCAACTTGCCACTTTGCCCTGGATCCCACTTTCGTGACCAGTCTGCCTTGTTAGACCTTATCAAAAGCCTTGCTAAAATTCATATACACTACATCATATGCACTGCCCTCATCGACCCTCCTGGTTACCTCCTCAAAAAATTCTATCAAGTTAGTCAGACACGACCTTCCCCTAAAAATCCATGCTGACTGTCCTTGACTAATCCGTGTCTTTCTAAATGAAGATTTATCCTGTCCCTCAGAATTTTTCCAAGAATTTTCCCATCACCGAGGTTCGGCTGACTAGCCTGTATTTACTTGATCTATTCCTTTTTAAACAAAGGTACAACATTAGCAGTCCTCCAGTCCTCCGGCACCACACCTGTAGCCAGAGAGGATTGGAAATGATGGTCAGAGTCTCCTCGTTTGCTTCTCTTAACAGCCTGTGGTACATTTCATCTGGGCCTGGGGAATTATCCACTTTCACAGCTGCTAAACCCCTTAATACTTTCTCTCTCACTATGTTTATTTCATCTAATATTTCACACTCCTCCTCCCTGATAGCAATGTCTGCATCGCCCCTCTCTTTTGTGAAAACAGATGCAAAGTATTCATTAAGAACCAGACCCTCCGCCTCCACACACAGATTACCTTTATGGTCTCTAATAGGCCAGGTGGAAACTGACGTCGTGTTTTTGGATGATGTTGCTGAGGGGCAGCATGTAGATGAGAATTAGGAGGGGGGACAAGAATAGATCCTTGGGAGACACCAGAAGTAACAGTGCAGGAGAGGGAAGAGAAGCCATTGCAGGTGGTGATCTGGTTACGATTAAATAGATAAAAATGGAAGCAGGCAAGTGCAGTCCCACATAGCTGGACGATAGTGATGAGGCCTTGGAGGAAGATGGTGCAGACAATTGTGTCAAAGACTGCAGACAGGTGGAGAAGGACGAGGAGGGATAGTTTGTCTTTGTCACTGTCATATTTGATTAGAGGGAGAGATTCAAACATGGAGTTCTGGGAAAGATGGGCATAGATTTGGGAAAAGACAGCATGTTCAAAGACTTGAGAGAAAAGGGATCTTCGAGATGGGGCGCTAGTTTGCAAGGACGGAGGGGTCAAGTGTTAGTTTTTTTTAGGAGAGGGATGATGAAGGCAGATTTGAAGGAGGGGGGACAGTACCTGAGGCGAGAGAACTGTTAACTGTCAGCTAACATTGGAGCCAAGAAGGGAAGTTGGGTGGTCAGCAGATTAGTGCAAATAAGGTTGAGGGAGCAGGAAGTGGGTTTCATGGTGGATTTCAGTGGAGGTCGACAGCTCTGTTGATCGCACTATTCATTAATGATTTGATAGAGAGTAATATTTATAATAGTGTAATAGAATTTGGCAATGATATTAAACTCTGCGGTCAAATCATGAATATGAAGGAGAGTGATACCCTTCAATGGGATTTTGACCAATTAAGTGAAAGGAATAAAGAATGACAGGTAGATTTTAATTTGATAGGTTGTACATCATTTGTGGGACGCATAGGTTTGATAGACAAACTGACTTTTTTATGTTCTGTGCTTTCTAAATGTACATACTTCTATTTATAAAGTTCCTTTTAACTCACCACTTGAAATAAATTTACACATGGGAGCAGTAGGGTTGATTTTTCTCTCCCACAACCTGCCAGAAACCAGACAGGTGCCGCATACCCTACGTGCACTGTGCTAGTGAAGGGAGCGGGGTGGCCACATTTCCTGGCCCAGTCCATGCTAATGAACTTGTTGCTCTCCTGTCACAAGTCCACCTCCTGAAAGGGCCTAACACTATGTTCTCCGGCAATACTGAACCATCGGGAGATCAGACTTCCAGGGAGGGAAATGGAGAGGGGAAAGAAGGAAATTCCTGGTCACAGGCCTTGTAGCCTGCTGGAGGCCAGCAATCTGAGGTCTGAAGATTGCATCATGACAGAAAGAAGAGGACCCTACCTGCAACCAATCTCCACATTCAGAGTACAACCAAGAACGATATAAGTAATAGAGGTTTACAACACAGAAGTAGGCCAATTGGCATATCATATTTGTTCTGGAACTTTGCTAGAGCATTCCAAAAATAATCCCACTGCCCTGCTCTCCCTATAGCCTTGTATCTTCCTCTACTTCAAATATTTATCCAATTTTCCATTTAAAGATGCAATTGCCTCTGCCTTAACCATTCCTTGTGACAAAGCATTCCTTGCTGCATGAAGACATTTCCTTTAACCTTTTTTCTTTCTCTTAGTGATAATGTTAAATTGGTGACCTCTCATCACTGACTCCCCAACCAAAGGAAATCGTCTTTCCCTATATACTATCTTTCATAATTGAAAAACAAAGGGGCCGAAATTGCCCTTTTCCTTAAGGCCTCTTAATACTGGAAAGCACTGCGGAGTGCAATGGCCGCCGACTTTTCTTGTAATGGCTGCCATTATCAGAATTCCTCTCGTGTGGTATCCCGATGATAACCCGCTCCTCCCCCTACTGCTCCGCTGCTGCCGATCATGCTAAGTGCGTCATTACTGTTGTATATGAATAAAGAGTCTGACTGGATACTGTGAGCTCAAAGTAAAGTGTGACCGTAGTCTTTTATTGCAGGTCTCCAGAGTGCCTCTCCAGCCTGTGGGGCCTCCTTAAGTACCTGTGCTCCCAAGGGATTGTGGGATCCCTTGGGACTCCTAGGGATGAGCCCTCTGGTGGCTGTACAAGGTATACATAAGTTTACATATATAACACTACCCCTGCCCCCGCCCCCATCCCAAGGGCAACAGAAAGGGGCCTTTCTTTCCCTGGTTGATCGTCTCGGTGCAAATGCTGGGATTTTGGTGACTCGTTTATTGGGCCCTCGCTGGGCTGCTGTGCAGCTGGCCTTGCTGGGCTGCCTGGTGTGGTGAGTCCTGCTGGGCTGCTGCGGGTGATGGGTTCTGCTTCGTGGCCAACCGCAGTGTCGGTTGCCACTGATGTATATGTTGGGGGGTCAAAGAAGGTAGTGTCCAAAGTGGGTTGCTCAGAATAGTCCGTGAATCTGAGTTTGATTTGGTCCAAGTGTTTCCGGTGAATGAGTCCATTTAAAAGTTTGACCCGAAACACCCTGCTTCCCCTCTTTGGCCACAATTGTGCCAGGAAGCCACTTGGGACCTTGTCCATAATTCAATACAAATACAGGATCATTGATTTCAATTTCACGTGACACATTTGCGCTATCATGATTATGTACTTTGTTGAAGCCGCCTGCTCTCTACCTGTTCATGTAGATCAGGGTGAACTAACAAGAGCCTTGTCTGAAGTGCCCTTTTCATGAGCAGTTCAGCAGGTGGAATACCAGTGAGCGAGTGGGGTCTCGTGCGGTAGCTAAGCAGGACTCGGGATAGGCGAGTCTGCAGTGAGCCTTCAGTTACCCTCTTCAAGCCCTGCTTGATAGTTTGCACTGCTCTCTCTACCTGACCATTGGATGCTGGTTGAACAGGGCAGATGTAACATATTTGATCCCGTTGCGGGTCATGAACTCTTTGAACTCGGCACTGGTAAATCATGGCCCGTTGTCGCTCACAAGGACACCAGGTAGTCCGTGCGTGGCAAACATGGTCCGCAGGCTTTCAGTGGTGGCAGCGGATGTGCTTGCCGACATTATCTCACACTCAATCCATTTGGAGTATGCATCTACAACCACAAGGAACATTTTACCCAAAAACGGGCCTTGTCGAAATCTCGACTCACAATATACGACTCGGACACCTTCAGCCCGGCAGATGTTCCTTTAATTTTACTTGCAGCTAGGGGAAAGATCTGACCTAGTCAAAGGCTAAGTGGAGACCCCCTGAAATGGTACAATTTCACGAGATATTTATGCAGTAAAACCCAAGTTATGGCCTCTCCCAGTGTATTAGCTCTGTCTCGCAGTCAGTGAATACAGATAAAGAGTTAATTACTACATCCTTGTCCTGACATGGTTTCCAAATATTTCCTTTTGTCAGGGTTATCAGTTGGCTAGTCGGCCATTATTCGATGAGAGTGTGGTAATGAGCTATTACTGGCATTGCATTGTGTCAGGATTGTCCAGTTTCCTGGTCAGTTATCTTTTTGCATGGATGAGGTCTGTACAAGAGATAATGGCTGGTGGTTTGAGTATCTCAAAAAGGGTGGGGCGGAGTGGAACTGGTGTTGTATGGACAATAGGAGAGTACCATGGGAGGTACCTGTCTCAGCAGGACTTGTGTCCTAGCTGTCTGGTGGCCATTGATTAGTTATCAGCCGTTTCAAGCCAGGTTTAGCTGTTTATGCAAACAGATTGTCTGTTGCAGAAATTTCTGGAAGGACCAGGACTCCATTTTGTTTTATATTAAAAGGGCACAAAAATACAGTGTGGTACAGCTTAGATAAAAAAAATACATTTCCACAGCCTGCATAGTTGACATGGACCCTGGACCACGCTTTGGAGGACCAAGACCATAAACTTACTGGTGCCTCCCTGGGTGCATTGCTTAACTGCGAGCATGTGTTACATCTGTGTCCGCAGGACTCTTAAGTCTGCATCGATACTGGGCCACCACACGTGGGATCTGGCTATCACTTTCATCATTGCGATGCCTGGGTGGGTACTGTGGAGGTCATTGATGAAAGTGTCTCTGCCCTTCTTGGGAACCACTGCCCAATTGCCCCACAGAAGGCAGTCTGCCTGTAAAGACATTTCATCTTTGCGCCGCTGGTACGGCTTTATCTCTTGTGGTGGCCGGTGTGCAACGGCTACCGCACATTAAAAAAATCCACGCACAGGCATCTTCCACCCTTCAGGATATAGTTCAGTATCTGGAATATTAGGTCCTTCATTTGAACCCATCCTTTTTTGGCGTGGAAGCAAGTCATTCTCGTTTCGAGGGACTGTCTATGATGATGATCTCTTCCTGCATTTCCACTGGGACACTGGACCAGCTCCCGTGAAGCACAAAATGTTTTACTAGGGACAGTAATGGGTCCTGGCTCGTCCAGGTTCTAATCTGTCGGGCTGTGACGGGTGATTGCTCACTCTCGAATGCTTCCATAACCATGGATAGATCTGCGAGCTGCGCCATTTCCACCCCCGGTGGTGGGCAATGGCAGCCTACTGAGAGCATCGGCGCAGTTTTCTGTGCCTGGCCTGTGGCGGATGGCGTAGTTGTATGCGGACAACCTGAGCACCCATCTCTGGATGTGGGCCGATGTATTCGTATTTATTCCCTTACTCTCAGAAAACAGGGATATTAGTGGCTCATGGTCAGTTTCCAATTCAAATTTTAGCCCAAACAAATATTTATGCATTTTCTTTACCCCATAGATACAAGCTAACGCGTCTATGCTGGCGGCTTGCTCAGCCTTACACAGACTTCTGGATGCATAAGCAACCGGTTGCAATTTCCCAGATTCATTAGCTTGTTGCAATACACACCCAACGCCGTGCAACAATGCATCACATGCTAGTACCAAATATTTACATCATACAACACAGGCAACTTGTTTGAGCATAACAATTTTCGAGCTTTTACAAAGGCATTTTCTTGGCTTTTGCCCCACACCCATTCGTCTCCTTTACGCAGTAAGGGATGCAGTGGTTCTAACAGTGTGCTGAGACCCGGTAAGAAGTTACCAAAGTAGTTCAGGAATCCTAGAAACGACCGCAGCTCCGTCACATTCTGTGGCCTCGGTACGTTCTCGATTGCTCCGTCTTCGAATCAGTGGGCCTGATGCCATCCGCCGCGATTCTTCTCCCCAGGAACTCCACTTCAGGTGCCAGGAAAAAGCACTTCGAGCGTTTCAACCTGAGCCTCATGCGGTTGAGTCGACTAAGAACCTCCTCCAAGTTGTGCAGATGCTTGACTGTGTCCCGACCTGTAACCAAGATGTTGTCCTGGAAGACCACCTTGCGCGGGACAGACTTCAGTAAGCTTTCCATGTTTCTCTGGAATATCACCGCGGCTGATCGAATTCCAAACGGACATGAAGAGACCTTTGTGCGTGTTGATGCAGGTGAGGCCCTTCAATGATTTCTCCAGCTGCTGCGTCATGTAGGCTGAAGTCAAATCCAGCTTCATGAATGTCTTTCCTCCCGCCAGCGTAGCAAAAAGGTCGTCAGCCTTTGGTAGTGAGTATTGATCCTGCAGGGAGAAACGATTGATAGTTACTTTGTAATCACCAAAGATTCTGACGGTGCCATCTCCCTTGAGGACTGGAACAATCGGATTGGCCCACTCGTTGAATTCGATCAGCGAAATTATGCCCTCTCTTTGCACCGGTCTAGCTAGATCTCTACCCTTTCTCTCATCATGTACAGTACTGCTCTCGCCTTGAGATGGATGGGTTGTGCCCCTGAAATTAGGTGGATCTGCACTTTTGCTCCTTGGAACTTCCCGATGCCTGGTTCGAACAGCAAAGGGAATTTGTTTAAGACCTGGGCACACGAAGTGTCGTCAGCGGACGAGAGCGCTCGGACGTCGTCCCAGTTCCAGTGTATCTTTCCCAGCCAGCTCCTGCCGAGCAGCGTGGGACCATCACCCGGTACCACACAGAATGGTAGCTTGTGCACCGCTCCATCGTAGGAGACCTTTACAGTAGCACTGCCGATTACAGGAATCAGTTCTTTCGTGTAAGTTCTCAGTTTTTTGCGAATGGAAGTCAAGACTGGCCTTGAGGCCTTGCTGCACCACAATTTATCAAGTCTTTTTGCTCATAATGGACTGGCTTGCGTCCGTGTCCAGCTCCATTGACACCGTGAGTCCATTCAATTCAACCTTCAGCATTATCGGGGGACACTTTCTGGTAAATGTGTGCACCCCATATACCTCTGCCTCCTCGGTCTGAGGCTCTGGTTCGTCGTGATCCACCATGGATCTGTCCTCCTCTGCAACATGGTGGTTTGCAGGATTAACAGGGTTTGCAGCTCACCTGCACATACGTTGGAGGTGTCCCATTGTTCCACAGCCCTTGCAAACGTACCCTTTGAAGCGGCATGAATGGAAATGATGATCACCCCCGCAGCGCCAACATGGTGTTCGTGGCCTTGCATTCATCACCCTTGATGGTGAACTCTGAGACATCTGCAGACGTGCAGCTGCAGGCATGTGAGGCCTGCCTTGTACATTGCGATTTGAAAACAACATCACTTTGTTCACAGTACTTGTAGCAGCACTCGTGTGCTGAGAGATTTGGTTAGTATTGTCACTGATGGCAATGAACGCCTGGGCTATCGCTATGGCCTTACTCAAGATGGGAGTCTCTACAGTCAAAAGTTTGCGAAGTATCATTTCATGGCCAATGCCAAGTATGAAAAAGTCTCTGAGCATGTGCTCCAAATGTCCTTCAAGTTCGCAATGTCCTGCAAGGCGTCTTAGCTCAGCGGCATAACTTGCCATTTCCTGGCCTTCAGACCTTTTGTCTGAAATGCACTGATCGTGACCATGTTTAAACAAGGGGACAAGTCTGACTGCGACAACTATAGAGGAATCTCCCTGCTATCAACCACTGGGAAAGTTGTCGCTAGAGTCCTCCTCAATCATCATCTCCCTGTGGCAGAGGAGCTCCTCCCGGAGTCGCAGTGCAGATTTTGTCCCCTGCGGGGCACAACGGACATGATTTTTGCAGCGCGACAGCTGCAGTGAACAGCGCCAGCCCTTACACATGGCTTTCTTCAACCTTACAAAGGCCTTTGACACTGTCAACCGCGAGGGTCTATGGAGTGTCCTCCTCCGTTTCGGATGCCCCCAAAGGTACGTCACCATCCTCCGTCTGCTCCATGACGACATGCAGGCCGTGATCCTTACCAACGGATCCATCACAGATCCAATTCACGTCCGGACCGGGGTCAAACAGGGCTGCGTCATCGTCCCAACCCTTTTCTCAATCTTCCTCGCTGCCATGCTCCACCTCACAGTTGATAAGTTCCCCGCTGGAGTGAAATTAAATACAAAACCAGTGGGAAGCAGTTCAACCTTCGCCGTCTCCAGGCCAGATCCAAGACCACTCCAACCTCTGTCGTCAAGCTACAGTACGCGGACGACACCTGTGTCTGCACACACAGAGGCCGAAGTGAAGGGGAGTGCCGTGGTGACGCAGCGCCATGATGACGTCATCCGCATCATCATCATCATAGGCAGTTCCTTGGAATCAAGGAAGACTTGCTTCCACTCTTAGGATGAGTCCTTAGGTAGTTGAACAGTCCAATATGAGAGCCACAGTCCCTGCCACAGGTGGGACAGACAGTCGTTGAGAGTAAAGGAGGGTGGGACTGGTTTGCCGCGCGTTCCTTCCGCTGCCTGCGCTTGTTTTCTGCATGCACTCAGCAATGAGACTCGAGGCACTCAGCGCCCTCCCGGATGCACTTCCTCCACTCAGGGCGGTCTTTGGCCAGGGACTCCCAGGTGTAGGTGGGGTTGTTGCACTTTATCAGGGAGGCTTTGAGGGTGTCCTTGTATGGTTTCCTCTGTCCACCCTTGGCTCGTTTGCCATGAAGTAGTTCCGAGTAGAGCACTTACTTTGCGAGTCTCGTGTCTGGCATGCAGACAATGTGGTCTGCCCAGCGGAGCTGATCAAATGCGGTCAGTGCTTCAATGCTGGGGATGTTGGCCTGGTCGAGGATGCTAATGTTGCTGTGTCAGTCCACCTAGGGGATTTGTAGGATATTGCGGAAGCATCGTTGATGGTATTTTTCCAGCGACTTGAGGTGTCTACTGTACATGGTCCATGCTTCTGAGCCATACAGGAGGGCGGATATTACTACAGTGCTGTAGACCATGAGCTTTGGTGGTAGATTTGAGGACCTGGTCTTCAAACACTCTTTTCCTCAGGCAGCCGAAGGCTGCACTGGCGCACTGGAGGCAATGTTGAATCTCCTCATCAATGTCTGCTTTTGTTGATAAGAGGCTCCCGAGATATGGGAAATGATCCACGTTGTCCAGGGCCACACCGTGGATCTTGATGACTCGGGGGCAGTGCTGTGCGGCGACGACAGGCTGGTGACTTCCGCCCCTCTGGTGTACTCACCGCCTCACTTCCGCCCCCATTATGAGCGACTTCCGGTCCGCCTGAAAAAAAAAACAAAGAGCGAAATTTCAAGAGGCCGCCTCAACCACCACGGTGGTAAAAAAACTCAACGAGTTGCGTGCGCCCCTTTTCAGGCGGAGGGCAATTTCGGCCCCAAAATCTCTGTTGAATGTCCTCTTGTCCTTTTCTGCTGTGGTGGAAATGAGTCTTTCCTCATAATAGTTTCCCATACCTAGCATCATACTGGTGAATCTACATAGTGCACTCTCTGTTATGTATGTAACACTGTAATTGTGTAAGAGTTGCCACCAGAGGGCGCAACTGCTGGAGGCCCAAGGGTCACCTGCACACCTCTTGCAAGGGAGTATAAAAGGTTATCTGCCATACTGCATAGGCACTCTGGAGTATTAAATGGACTAAGGTCACATCAGTTTTAGCTCACAGTACTCAGTCTTGTGGAGTTCTTCCATACTTAACACTCTCTATGGCTTTAATGTCCTTTCTGCAATAGGTTAGAGAAGAGACCTGGCACAGGCTCCATCCTAAGCTTTGCGAGGTGGCCCTACATTTGGGCGCCCCACAGGTGGATGCAAAGTAGTGAGGTGAGAAAGCCAGGAATGCCCTCTCCCACCTAAGGTTGGCAACATGCTTGCCACAGAGAAGCCTCACCAGCTGTTGCCAAAGAGAGCCAGGACTTGCCACCTAACTTCAGTTATATCTGATCCAGCGGTGCTTGCTGTGGTATTGTAGAGAGAGCATGACCTTTGTATGATTTGTGGAGCAGTGTAGAGGGAGGTTTATTCTGCATCTATAATTGGCCTCTTGAGTGCTTGATAATGACAGTGGTTCCAAAAATTGATCACCCATTCCATTTCTTCTTTGGAGCACAAATAGTTCCCCACCTTTCCAAAAAGTGTTTGTCCTTCAATGTCCTTTATAACTCTAAACCTTCAGGTAGTATTGCGTCTACATGCTCTAAGAACTGAACAGATGGAGCCTTGCCATTTTCATGCGTGCAAGCTATTACCTCCTGGTGTTTGAAATTTTAATGGCTGATGAGCTGACAGCATCATTCATGCTCTTGTTTTCTCTTTGTTTCTTCCAGCTTGCAATTCTCACAGAACTCTCTCGCAATCGAAGCAGTGACAAGCATGGCCTACTCCATCCTGGTTCAGTGGCAAATAGCGTCTTCCAAAATGAGAATTTCCAACTGCGTCTGTCACCGCCACCAGTCATTGAGGACTAGTGTTTCAGATGGTGTTTGTGTAATTGAAATGGACTGAAAATTCTTAACATATACCAAATAGTTTGCATTATGATTTAATGTTAAGATTGATAGTTCCTACTTGTTCTTGCATACCTAAAACTGCTGTTATTAAATAATAAATGTATGTTCTATGTTACCTGGCTGTTTATTTCTGACTATTTATGAAAAGAGTGGGACAATTGAACTTTTCCACTTTCTGCAGAGACAGTAACAAGCAAATCCATAGCTTTCTTGACCATATTTACCTTGATTTCTATTCTTATATAAACACTTTTAGAGTAGGGGGTCAGGGGAGATATGGATATTTTAAAACTATTTTTCTCCACAAAAAATGCTTGTCCCTTCAACATCATCACTCCCCCTCCTCTCCTGGTAGGGTACAGTTCCAAAGTCGCTAGCCTTCCCCAGGACCTTGTACAGCTGACCATTCTTCATGTCTGAACCTAGATTGATGAGCTATACAATAGTTTGTCCCAACCATACGTAGACAGTGGTTGAAATTCCTACCCCATGGGGTGCAACACAATTTAGCCTTCCCTCATGTATTGACACGTGCACACTCGAAAATAAACAGGAATGGTAACCCTGGCAAATTTTGTTCCCCCTTCCTACCTGCTAAGGCTTTGGGGCTCAATTTTCCCCAGTATTTGCACCATATTTTTTGGAGTAGGCTGCCTTTTCTGGCCTAACTTAAAAATCCCCAGTTTCCCCAATCAATTTGCACCAGCGTAACTCAGTTAGGTTTTTTTTTATTGTGGATAAGAAAACTCCATAAGACTGAGTACTGTGAGCTAAACTTAGTGTGGCTTAGTCGTCTTTATTACAACTCCAGAGTGCCTAAACAACATGGCAGCCAACCTTTTATACTGGCCCTGCACGTGTGTATAGGTGACCATTAGGACTCTAACAGTCGCACCCTCTGATGGCAAGTATTACATAGTTACATACATAACATCACTCTCTTTCCCCCCCCCCCCCCCCGCCGCCCCCCCAAAGTCTTCGGCACAAGTTATTTACAAGTTAAGGCGATCCGGAGCCCTTCGCTCCCTGGTTGATCGTCTAAGTTCAAACCCTGGCGTGTGTAAGTTGGTCGGACCATTGCTGCACTGCACCGCGGCTAGTCTGACAACGATTGACAACGAGGTCGATTGCTGGTTGGGTGTGTGTTGGTGGATCGTCGATGGTGATGTCCTCTTCAAGTCGTTCTTGGTTGTCAGTAAATCGCAATTAGGAAAAGGGGAGGTGCAACGAGACCTGGGTGTCTTGGTACATCAGTCATTAAAAGTTGGCATGCAGATACAGCAGGCGGTGAAGAAGACAAATGGTATGTTGGCCTTCATAGCTAGGGGATTTGAGTATAGGAGCAGGGAGGTCTTACTGCAGTTGTACAGGGCCTTGGTGAGGCCTCACCTGGAATATTGTGTTCAGTTTTGGACTCCTAATCTGAGGAAGGACATTCTTGCTATTGAGGGAGTGCAGTGAAGGTTCACCAGACTGATTCCAGGGATGGCTGGTCTGACATATGAGGAGAGACTGGATCAACTGGGCCTTTATTCACTGGAGTTTAGAAGGATGAGAGGGGATCTCATAGAAACATATAAAATTCTGACGGGACTGGACAGGTTAGATGCAGGAAGAATGTTCCCGATGTTGGGGAAGTTCAGAACCAGGGGACACAGTCTAAGGATAAGGGGTAAGCCATTTAGGACTGAGATGAGGAGAAAATTCTTCACTCAGAGAGTTGTTAACCTGTGGAATTCCCTACCGCAGAGAGTTGTTGATGCCAGTTCGTTGGATATATTCAAGAGGGAGTTAGATATGGCCCTTATGGCTAAAGGGATCAAGGGGTATGGAGAGAAAGCAGGAAAGGGGTACTGAGGTGAACGATCAGCCATGATCTTATTGAATGGCGGTGCAGGCTCGAAGGGCCGAATGGCCTAATCCTGCACCTATTTTCTATGATTCCTTGGCCAAAACAGTGCAGCAACCCAATTGGGACTGTGATCATAATTCAGGACAATCATCATAGGCCGTCCCTTGGAATCGGGAGGACTTGCTTCCACTTCCAAAGTGAGTTCTTTGATGGCTGAATAGTCCGATACGAGAACCACAGATCCTGTTACAGGTGGGACAGACATTCGTCGAGGGAAGGGGTCGATGGGGCTAGTTTGCCGCACGCTCCTTCAACTGCCTGCGCCTGGCCTCTTCACGGACTCGAAGAGCTCAACGCTCTCCCGGATGGACTTTCTCCACCTCGGGCAGTTTGTGGCCAGGGTCTCCCAGGTGTCAGTGGTGATGTCCTAACTCTAACCAGCGAGGCTTTGACGGTGTCCTTATAACGTTTCTGCTGTCCTCCTTTGGCTCCTTTATCATGAAGGAGCTCCGCATAAAGATTTGCTTAGAGAGTCTCGTATCTGGCATGTGTACTATGTGGCCTGCCCAGCGAAGCTGATAGAGTGTGGTCAGTGCTTCAATACTGGGAATGTTAGCCTGGTCGAGGACACTGATGTTGGTGCGCCTGTCCTCCCAGGGGATTTGCAGGATCTTGCGGAGACATCGTTGGTGATATATCTCCAGCGACTTGAGGTGCCTTCTATACATCATCCATGCCTCAGATCCATACAGGAGGGCGGGTATTACTACAGCCCTGTAGACCATGAGTTTGGTGGTAGATTTGAGGGCCTGGTCTTCAAACACTTTTTTCCTCAGACGGCTGAAGGCTGCGCTGGCGCACTGGAGGCGATGCTGAATCTCCGCATCAATGTCTGCCTTTGTTGATAAGAGGCTCCAGAGATATGGGAAATGGTCCACGTTGTCCAGGGCCGCGCCATGGATCTTGATGATTGAAGGGCAGTGCTGTGCGGCAGTGACAGGCTGGTGGAGGACCATTGTGTTACGGATGTTAAGCGTAAGGCCCATGCTTTCATATGCCTCAGTGAATACATTGACTATATCCTGGAGTTCAGCCTCTGAATGTGCACAGACGCAGGGTTCATCCGCATACTGCAGTTCAACGACAGAGGTTGGGGTGATCTTGGACCTGGCCTGGAGGCTGCATAGGTTAAACAACTTCCCACTGGTTCTGTAGTTTAGTTCCACTCCAATGGGGAGCTTGTTGATTGTGAGGTGGAGCATGGTGGCGAGGAAGATTGAGAAGAGGGTTGGACTGATAAAACAGCCCTGCTTGAACCCGGTCCGGACGTGGATTGGGTCTGTAATGGATCCGTTGGTAAGGATCACGGCCTGCATGTCATCGTGAAGCAGGCGAAGGTTGTTGACAAACTTTTGGGGGCATCCGAAACAGAGGAGGACGCTCCATTGACCCTCACGGTTGACAGCATCAAAGGCCGTTGTAAGATCGAAAAAGGCAATGTGTAAGATCGAAAAAGGCCATGTCTAAGGGCTGGCACTGCTCCCTGCATTTTTCCAGCAACTGGCATGCTGCAAAGATCATGTCTGTTGTGCCCGTAGGGGACGAAATCTGCATTGTAATTCCGGGAGGTGCTCCTCAGCCACAGGAAGAAGACGATGAGGAGAACTTGAGCGACAACTTTCCCAGTGGCGGAAAGCAGGGAGATTCCCCTGTAGTTGCCGCAGTCGGACTTGTCCTCCTTTTTAAAAATGGTCACAATCATTGCGTCTCTGAGATCTCCCGGCAAGCTCTCCTCCCTCCAGATGAGAGAGATGAGGTCATGTATCCGCGCCAACAGCGCCTCTCCGCCATATTTTAGCACCTCAGCAGGGATTCCATCCGCACCCATAGCCTTGTTATTCTTGAGCTGTTTTATGGCTTTGCCTACCTCGTGCAACGTTGGAGTTTCACTGAGTTGGTGGCAGGTCGCATGCTGCGGGATGGAATCAAGAACACTCGAGTCAAAGGCAGAGTCTCAATTGAGGAGATCTCCAAAGTGCTCCTTCCATCGGGCACTGACAGCCTCGGTGTCCTTGATGAGTGTTTCCCCGTTCTTGGCCAGGAGTGGGGTGGGGCCTTAGGAGTTTGGACCATAGGTGGCCTTGACAAACACAGGGTCGTTAACATCAATGTCATGTTAAAAGCCACGCGATCGTGGTACATATTCTGCCGGTGTCGCCGGGTTTCCACGTGATCATTGAGATCCGGGTGGACTAGAGAGAGCCTGGTTTTGATTAACAATTCTGCCAGGGGAACCCCGCTGAGCGAGTGGGGTCGCGTCCGGTAGCTGAGCAGAATGTGAGACAAGCGGGTCTGCAGGGAGCTGTCTGTCATGCGTTTCATGGTCTGCTTGATTGTTTGGACTGCCCACTCTGGTTGACCCTTAGATGTAGGTTTAAACGGAGCAGACCTGACATGGTTGATGCCATTGCGGGTCATGAACTCGTTGAATTCCGAGCTGGTGAAACACGGTCCATTGTTGCTGACAAGGACATCGGGCAAGTCATGGGTGGCGAATATGGCCCGGTGGCTTTTAATGGTGGCTGTGGACGTGCTGGATGACATGATTACGCATTCAATCCATTTGGAGCAAGCGTCCACTACTACTAAAAACATCTTTTCTAGAAAGGGGCCGGCAAAATCTACATGGATCCTGGACCACAGTTTGGAGGGCCATGACCACAGACTCAGTGGAGCCTCCCTTGGTGTATTGCTCAGTTGTGAGCAAGTGTTGCACTGATGCATGCATGACTCCAAGTCCGAGTCCATGCCAGGCCACCAAACACGCGACCTGGCAATTGCCTTCATCATGAAAATGCCTGGGTGGGTACTGTGTAGGCCGCGTATAAACATTTCCCTTCCCTTTTTTTGGCAAAACCACGCGATTACCCCATGAGAGCCAATGGATGGACATTTCATCTTTGCGTCAATGAAACGGCTTAATTTCATCTTGCATTTCCGTGGGAATGGCTGACCAGTTCCCATTTAGGACGTAACTCTTTAGTAATGACAGCACAGGATGCTGGCTGGTCCAGGTCCTGATCTGGCGAGCCGTGACGGGTGACCCCTCGCTCTCAAAAGCATCCGTGACCAGTAGCAAGTCTGCGGGCTGCGCCATTTCAAACGCAGTGGTGGGTAATGGTTGCCGGCTGAGAGCATTGGCACAGTTTTCAGTGCCTGGTCTGTGGTGGATAACATAGTCATAAGCGGATAATGTTAGTGCCCATCTTTGGATGCGGGATGAAGCATTGGTGTTTATACCTTTGCTCTCTGAAAACAGCAAAATGAGCGGCTTGTGGTCAGTTTCAAGCTCAAACCGAAGTCCAAGTAGGCATTGGTGCATTTTCTTAACCTCATATACACATGCTAACGTCGCTTTCTCGACCATACTTTCGGCTCTCTCAGTCTTAGACTTCTAGTCGCATATGCAACCGGTTGGAGGTTGCCCGACGCATTGGCATGCTGCAACACACAGCTGACCCTGTACAATGAGGCATCACAAGCTAGCACTAAACGTTTACATGGGTCATAGTGTACAAGTAACTTATTTGAACATAGCAGGTTCCTGGCCTTCTCAAAGGCTGTGTCTTGAGATTTGCCCAAATACAGTCGTTACCCTTATGTCGCAACATGTGCAAAGGCTCTAACAACGTGCTCAACCCGGGTAAAAGTTACCAAAATAGTTGAGTCCCAGGAACGAACGCAGCTCCATCACATTCTGTAGTCTGGGTGCATTCTTGATGGCCTCTGTCTTTGAGTCCATGGGCCTGATGCCGTCTGCTGCAATCTTTCTCCCCAAAAACCCGGCACCAGGAAAACACACTTGGAGCATTTCAGCCCGAGTTCCACTCTGTCTAGGCAACTTAGAACCTCTTCCAGATTGTGTAGGTGTTGATGGTGTTACGACCGGTGATCAGGATGTCGTCATGAAACACAAAGGTGCACGGAACAGATTTCAGCAAACTCTCCATGTTTCTCTAGAAAATGGCCGCAGCCGAGCGAATCCCGAAAGGGCACCTGTAGTATATAAACAGCCCTTTGTGTGTGTTGATGCACGTCAGTCTTTTCGAAGATTCAGCCAGTTCCTGTGTCATGTAGGCGGAGGTTAGGTCCAACTTCCTTTGCGTTGGAGTCTGTCCAGTTCGACCTCGCAAAGGAATCATATCACCAGTCGAGTTTAACAAGTGGGCCAGTCCAATTGTTCTGGTGTTGAAAAGCGATGGCAGAATCTGCGGAGACTACAAGGCAACGATTAACTGACTCTCACTACAGGACCAGTACCCGCTGCCCAAGGCGGATGACCTGTTCGCAACGTTAGCGGGGGGGGGAAGTTGGACCTAACCTCCCTCATCATGTACGGAACTGCCCGAGCCTTGTGATGGACGGGCCGTGCATTGGGGCCGAGATGGATCTGTACCTTGGCACCTGTGAAGTTGCCGATGCCTGGTTCGAATAGCGAGGGAAATTTTCTCAGCTCTTGAGCACACGAGGCGTCATCCACTGAAGATAGTGCTTTGATGTCGTTCCAATTCCATCTAATCTTTTCCAGCCAGCTTCTGCTGAACAGCGTTGGGCCATTGCCTGAAACAATCTACAATGATAGATCATGCACAGCTCCATCATACGATACCTTCATTGCCGCATTTCCAATGACTGGTATGAGGTGTAGGTACGCAGCTTTGCATTAATCGGGCTCAGTTTGGGCCTTTGTGTCTTATTGCCCCAGAATTTCTTGAAAGCCTTCTGGCTCATTATTGACTGACTCGCACCCGTGTCCAACTCCATGGATACTGGAACTCCATTTAATTTGACTTTCAGCATTATAGGAGAACTCTTGGTGATGAAGGTATGTACCCCATACACTTCTTCCTCAGATTGAGTTGCCTGTGGTGCGTGAGTCGCGTTGGATCGATCATCCTTTGCACATTGGCTGGAGGTGCCCCATTGTTGCGCAGCCTTTGCACACGTCGTGCTTGAATCGCCATTGATGGGCCCGATGATTATCCCCGCAGCACCAACATGGTGCTAATGGATTCACATTTACCCTGATGGCGGACTCTGAGTCATCACAGGTCTTGCAGCCGCAGGCGTATAGACCCTGTCATATGCAGTTTGACCTGCTAGCGACGTCATTTTATGCACAGTACTTGCCGGTGAGCTTCAATGTTGCGAAGATACCTGTTTGGTGTTAATCGTCCGTGGCCTGGGTGATTGCGATGGCCCTGCTCAGGTCTAGGGTTTCGGCAGCCAGCAGCTTTCGAAGAATGACCTCGTGGCTGATGCCCAGCACGAAAAAATCCCACAGCATTTTCCCCAACGCAGCTCCAAAATCGCACGGTCCCGCGAGGTGTCTCAGGTCGACGGCATAATCCTCCACATCCTGGCCCCTGGAGCGATGTTGCGTGTAAAAACGATACCTGGCCATGAGGATACTCTCCTTCGGCTTGAGGTGGCACCGAACCAGCGTGCACAACTCTCTATATTCCTTCTCCGTTGGTTTTGTCGGTGCGAGCAGATTCTTGATGAGGCCGTATATTTTAGGCCCACAGACGGTGAGGAGAACCGTGTTAGTGTCTCCTTCCAGCTCGTTGGCCACGAAGTACTGGTCGAGACGCTCGACGAAGGCTTCCCAATCATCACCCTCTACGAATCTCTCTAATATTCCAACAGCAGCCATGGTTGCGTGAAGGTTCGTATTCTGTTACTCGTCGCCAATTATTGTGTATAGAAGAACTCCACGAGGCTGAGTACTGTGAGCTAAACTTAGTGTGACCTTAGTTTTCATTTATTACAACTCCAGAGTGCCTAAACAACATGGCAGCCAACCTTTTACACTGGCTCTGCAGGTGACCATTAGGAATCCAACAGTCGTGCCCTTTGGTGGCAAGTATTACATAGTTACATACATAGCATATATAGGGAAGTTTTTTTTCTCAAAAGAAGGTGTTACCAACCACCTATGCCAATTTTGGCCATTTAGACAACTTTGGCCAGCTGATAGTTACTCCATTTCTACTTAGGCCAGCGTATGTGGCCTCTCGAGAAAACCCTTGCAGAGAGTTAAAGAAATTGGCGCAGGTAAGTGCAGCAGATGCCCAGACAGCAGCAGTAGGAAAAGTAAGAGAGAGAGAGAGAGAGAGGTGGGGGGGAGCCTTTCGGGTGTAGTTAGGTGCGGGGACCGGGAGGGAGGAGACCACTCGGCCTGGGCTAGGGCTGGGAGAACGGACTGGGAGGCCACTCGGCCTGGGCTAGGGGTGGGGGAAACGCACCGGCCAAACTCTTCAGCCAGGGCTAGGGGCAGGAGAACGCACCGGGGGCCAGATACAGAGGGAGAGAGAGATCAGAGAATCGAACCGAAGGGGACCGAGAATGGAACTGGACCGGCAAGCCCTTCCGGCGGGATTGGAGGTAAGTTGCTGCTATGTGTTTTTTAATTTTTTTCGTGTGTTGGGAGCTGGCTGTATGCTTCACTTTGCAGCCTCAGCTCGCATTGTGTCCCTGTTTACCATGACATCCCGATCTTTTTTGCACAGATCAAGGCTCCATCCACAAAACTATAGGTCAGGTTATGCCAGGCCAAAATGAAGAAATCCAACAGGGAAACTTTAGAATTTTTTTTTGGTGTACTTGGGCCCTCAAATATCGTGCGTAACTCTTCAAGTACGCCAAAAAAATGCGTTGGGGAAAATTGAGCCCATTATTGTCCTGGCTACAACAAACTAACTCAGACAGGTTAGGGATCGAACATGAAACGTTCCTGGTCCATGTGGCCCACATTGAGCGATGGCTTTACCCACTAGAACAGCAATGGAGCTCTGCATTCTGTTTTTAAAAATCCATTGTTATAAGTTCACCAATCATTCATGACTGTTTATGTGGTAAAGGGATATGATATCCTGGGCATGAATGGTTCTAAGGACATGCCATCAGTTTCGTACTTTTTCGATCTTTCCATACCTTGTGCAACTATAGAACAGACACACATACAACCAAATTGGGCAGTTTAAATAATAATGGTTAAATCCTTGATGACAGGGGTCATAAAGTGCACAGTCTTCAACAGCAAAAAATATTTCAGGGATATCAGGCTGCCTCAATCAGAACAAAGTTTTGAAAAGTACAAGGATGAGGAGGGAATAAGATGAAAGGAAGTTGGAAAGATTTTGCAACACTTGCATACATTCCCAGTCACAGTTGAAAAGATGTGCACATCAAAATTAAAATTAGGAATATCCGTTTTTGCATACAGAAACTACAGCTCAACGCTCCCCTCCCCCCCGACCACACCATAAACGTGAGGCTGTTGAAAAACATTAGCCCGGATAAATAGTAATGGTGAGGATAACAGCGCTCACCATTATGACAGAGTAAATCGGACAGCAACAATCCGGTGTCCGCACATGCACAGTTAAATGGGGAAATCCAAAAGTTGCTATCAGAGATACCCCGTTTTTATACAGACTGCGCTGTAACAGTCCTCGCAGATAGACTTGGCACTGAAATCAATGTAATGGGGTGATGCTGGGGTACCTTCCCGCTAATTACATATTAACCACGCAAAAAAATGTTTGTGCTGATGCATTCGGGCGTGAGTGAATTTTTAACGGCGTAGTAAGTATTGCCAGACAATCTCCATGGCTCTGAAAATGCAATTTTACAAGTGTGGAGTCTTATTCCTCCAGAAGTTAATTGGTCTTGGAGATTTTAAAATATAATGGGCTGAATTTTAATGGAGAAGTTGGAGCGGGTGAGTCCAAGACTGTCGGGAAACCCAGAAGAACAGGTTTCCCGCAGCCCCTGTTGACTTCAACAGCAGGGCATGATTTGTATCTGAAGACTCTGTTACCCACCCGTAATCGCACTCGCCTTGCTATCGGGTGAGGTGGGAGCGCGGCTGGGGTGTCGCAGAGGCCGGGTCCTCTTTGCACCCCTAAGTGCAGACCTAGGTGTGCCTGCGGCACTAGGCCGCAGAGAGGAGGGAGAGAGGAATCGTGGGGGTCGTACCGGGGAAATATCGAGGGGTGGGGAGCAGGAGAAGATCGTTATGGAGGGGCGGGGGGGCAGATGGGGGTGCGAAGAGAGTCAGGGGCCGAGAGAAGATCAGGGTACGGTAGCATAGTGGTTATGTTACTGGACTAGTAAACCAGAGGCCTGGAATAATAATCTGGAGATGTAACTTTAAATCTCACCACTGGGGGATTTAAATTAAGTTAGTTAAAAAAAAACAATAAATCTGGAATTTAAAAAACTAGTATCAGTAATGTGACCATGAAACTACTGGATTGTCATAAAAACCTATCTGGTTCACTAATGTCTTTTGAGGAAGGAACCCTGCCGTCCTTACTGGGTCTGACCTATATGTGACTCCAGACCCATAGCAATGTGGTTGACTCTTAACCGCCCTTCTGAAATGGACTGTCAAGCCACTCAGTTGTACCAAACCGCTGTGACAAAGTCAGCACTGTGAGAGTACCTTCACCACACGCATTGCAGCGGTTCTAGAAGGCAGCTCACCACCACCTTCTCAAGGGCAATTAGGGATGGGCAATAAATGCCGACCTTGCCAGCGACGTTCATATCCTGTAAACAAATTTTAAAAACTTCCGAAGTGAATCGAGAGCCAGGAGAAGATCGAGGGTAGGGTCCGAAGGGAGTTGCAGACTGGAAGAAAATCGGGGTCTGAAGAGAGTCACAGGCAGGAAGATGATTGGGGACGGGGATCCGGAAGAAGATCAGAGGGGTACGAATAGGTCGGAGCTGCAAGAGCATGAGGGATGTTACAGCCCCCGACTCTATTCGTACCCCTCTTTGAGCATGAGGGATGTTCAAAGAGGATTGGGTTTGGAGGAGGGGGAAGGGATTGGAGTGTAAGTGGTTTCGCTTAGGTGTTTTCGGTGCACCCCCACGTTACAATAGTTCTAAACCCGGGAGTGATTACTGTACTGAACAGACGAATGAGTCACGGACAAATACCTTGGTCTCAATCGGCAATGCTTTCTTCAAACTACCTCAACACAGCAAAACTACAAGTAAACACAGTGACGATGCAGTACAATACAATACCCTGGCATGTCTAAGCCGCCCCTATCGCGAAGTACCCAATGTCTAAACCCTCTGCTTGAATGCACAGTGTACACCCCTATGTTCCTTGCAGCAAAACCTCACCACTAAAACCCTTACTAAGGCTTTGTTGGGAGAACCCTCTACACCTCCTCACACAGTGGCTGTGATCTTAAAGATGCATGGGCAGGGATGATGTTCATCGATTCGTTGGCTTACTCGCTGCTTCTCCTGGTGAAAATGTATCTCTTCTGGTTTCTTCTCTCCGGCCCACACGGAGTGCTCAGTTCTTGCAGAGGCGAAGAAAGTGAGAGCAAGAGAGAGAGAGCTGTGGTCACATGGCCCCTTTTATATCCCCAGTCTGTTTGCCTTTTCTGGTCCAATAAAGTTTTCCTTGTTTCATAGAAACATAGAAACATAGAAAATAGGTGCAGGAGCAGGCCATTCAGCCCTTCTAGCTTGCACCGCCATTCAATGAGTTCATGGCTGAACATGAAACTTCAGTACCCCCTTCCTGCTTTCTCGCCATACCCCTTGATCCCCCGAGTAGTAAGGACTTCATCTAACTCCCTTTTGAATATATTTAGTGAATTGGCCTCAACTACTTTCTGTGGTAGAGAATTCCACAGGTTCACCACTCTCTGGGTGAAAAGTTTCTCCTCATCTCGGTCCTAAATGGCTTACCCCTTATCCTTAGACTGTGTCCCCTGGTTCTGGACTTCCCCAACATTGGGAACATTCTTCCTGCATCTAACCTGTCTAAACCCGTCAGAATTTTAAACGTTTCTATGAGGTCCCCTCTTATTCTTCTGAACTCCAGTGAATACAAGCCCAGTTGATCCAGACTTTCTTGATAGGTCAGTCCCACCATCCCGGGAATCAGTCTGGTGAATCTTCGCTGCACTCCCTCAATAGCAAGAATATCCTTCCTCATGTTAGGAGACCAAAACTGTACACAATACTCCAGGTGTGGCCTCACCAAGGCCCTGTACAACTGTAGCAACACCTCCCTGCCCCTGTACTCAAATCCCCTCGCTATGAAGGCCAACATGCCATTTGCTTTCTTAACCGCCTGCTGTACCTGCATGCCAACCTTCAATGACTGATGTACCATGACATCCAGGTCTCGTTGCACCTTCCCTTTTCCTAATCTGTCACCATTCAGATAATAGTCTGTCTCTCTGTTTTTACCACCAAAATGGATAACCTCACATTTATCCACATTATACTTCATCTACCATTCATTTGCCCACTCACCTAACCTATCCAAGTCACTCTGCAGCCTCATATCATCCTCCTCGCAGCTCACACTACCACCCAACTTAGTGTCATCCGCAAATTTGGAGATACTACATTTAATCCCCTCGTCTAAATCATTAATGTACAATGTAAACAGCTGGGGCCCCACTAGTCACTGCCTGCCATTCTGAAAAGTACCCATTTACTCCTACTCTTTGCTTCCTGTCTGACAACCAGTTCTCACTCCACGTCAGCACACTACCCCCAATCCCATGTGCTTTAACTTTGCACATTAATCTCTTGTGTGGGACCTTGTCGAAAGCCTTCTGAAAGTCCAAATATACCACATCAACTGGTTCTCCTTTGTCCACTTTACTGAAAACATCCTCAAAAAATTCCAGAAGATTTGTCAAGCATGATTTCCCTTTCACAAATCCATGCTGACTTGGACCTATCATGTCACCATTTTCCAAATGCGCTGCTATGACATCCTTAATAATTGATTCCATCATTTTACCCACTACTGAGGTCAGGCTGACCGGTCTATAATTCCCTGTTTTCTCTCTCCCTCCTTTTTTAAAAAGTGGGGTTACATTGGCTACCCTCCACTCGATAGGAACTGATCCAGAGTCAATGGAATGTTGGAAAATGACTGTCAATGCATCCGCTATTTCCAAGGCCACCTCCTTAAGTACTCTGGGATGCAGTCCATCAGGCCCTGGGGATTTATCGGCCTTCAAGGCTTCTGGCTGAGTGGGCCATGTGTATTCCAGTGATGGGGCTTCGCTTCCAACCGGTCTGGTGCTAATGGCTCTCTTTTGTTCTGGTTTGCCGCCTCTCGGGGTTATCTCATCCAACTATTGGCTCTGATCACTGACCAGTTCATATCTGATCTATCTCTGATCAGTTCACATTGCTTAACAATGGACCCACCATCTTTGCCCATTGCCTGTGATGAGTTGCCTTATCCTGGCCATTGTAACTTCCCAGACCACCCCCATCCATCCATCAGACGTGGATTTCAAGTACAACATGGAAAAGTACCTGGGGCCGCTCCCACAAACAAGTTTCCAGCTTTTCTGCAGTGAGAAATATTAAAACGCAATGTCCTGATAACGTCCAACAATCCTTGGGCAGCCAATGCTTACAGGAGGCCGGCGGAGGGAGGCTTTGAAGAGAGATCGGAGCCCTGGCGGGGGAGAAGCCTCGTGGAAGGATCAGAGGCCTAGCAGGGGAGGCCTCATGGAGGAATCGGAGGCCTTGTAAAGAGATTAGAGGTCTAGCGGGGGAGGCCTCGTGGAGGGACCAGATACCAGGGGCGGGCGGTGATCGGAGACCTGAGGGTCCTCGGATCCAGGAAGTAGATGTAAAGGCACAACTCCTGGATCCAGCAGTCCTTGCCTTGCTGTACCTAGCGAGTTTTACGAGGTGTGCAAAAATAGTTCACATGCAGTTAAACACAAAATGGAGGTTAAAGATGAGGCTACCAACCTCATTATTATATTTAAATAGGCAGCCTGTCTCCTGGAAGCAGGTTGGCTGCCCCCATCCAGCCTACTGTCCAGCCTCCCTTGAAATCAGTGATGGAGAGAGAGGGAAACCCATCCTGAAAATAATCAACATGCTTTATTGATATCGTCAAGTTTGAGCCTTATTATCACTCAATAAGACCAATCCAATAATCCCATTGTTTGAGTAATCCTTTTTGTATGGTAGCAAAGTACTTGTGCTGCAGTTAATCCACAGGGGTTAGAGTGGAGAACCACTAGAAGAAATTAGAATGAGTTATTTGCATTTGCGTTATTGTACCTATTATACTATCAGGAGGCAAAATTTACTCACACCTTCTGCGTAATACTATTAACTGGAGTGGAACGAGATATTCATCCAGCCTACTCTCCAGCTTCATCCACTGACATCTATCCAACTTAATGTTCCTGCTCTTCACATCCATCACAATCAACAGAAACCTGCTTACATTTTCAGCCAAAGTGTAGAGGCATAAGAATGGGCCCAAATTTGGCCCACCCATTTTTTCGGCGCACTCACGTGCCGACTCTCCCGAGGCTGAGTGCAGCGTGGTGAGCCCATTGGGGGGCGGAGCTAGGGCTCTGCGCCTAAAAGAGTGCCGGCAGCTGTCCGCATTCGCAGTAGAGCGATCGCGCATAAGAACATACATAAGAACACAAGAATTAGGAACAGGAGTAGGCCTTCTAGCCCCTCGAGCCTGCTCCGCCACTCAACAAGATCATGGCTGATTTGCCCATGGACTCAGCTCCACTTACCCGCCCGCTCCCCATAACCCTTAATTCCCTTATTGGTTAAAAATCTATCTGTCTGTGATTTGAATACATTCAATGAGCTTGCCTCAACTGCTTCCTTCGGCAGAGAATTCCACAGATTCACAACTCTCTGGGAGAAGAAATTCCTTCTCAACTTGGTTTTAAATTGGCTCCCCCGTATTTTGAGGCTGTGTCCCCTAGTTCTAGTCTCCCCGACCAGTGGAAACAACCTCTCTGCCTCTATCTTGTCTACCCCTTTCATTATTTTAATGTTTCTATAAGATCACCCCTCATCCTTCTGAACTCCAACGAGTAAAGACCCAGTCTACTCAATCTATCATCATAAGGTAACCCCCTCATCTCCGGAATCAGCCTAGTGAATCGTCACTGTACCCCCTCCAAGGCTAGTATATCCTTCCTTAAGAAAGGTGACCAAAACTGCACGCAGTACTTCAGGTGCGGCCTCACCAATACCCTGTACAGTTGCAGCAGGACCTCCCTGCTTTTGTACTCCATCCCTCTCGCAATGAAGACCAACATTCCATTCGCCTTCCTGATTACCTGCTGCACCTGCAAACTAACTTTTTGGGATTCATGCACAAGGACCCCCAGGTCCCTCTGCACCGCAACATGTTGTAATTTCTCCCTATTCAAATAATATTCCCTTTTACTGTTTTTTTTTCCAAGGTGGATGACCTCACATTTTCCGACATTGTATTCCATCTGCCAAACCTTAGCCCATTCGCTTAACCTATCTAAATCTCTTTGCAGCCTCTCTTTGTCCTCTACACAACCCGCTTTCCTACTAATTTTTGTGTCATCTGCAAATTTTGTTACACTACACTCTGTCCCCTCTTCCAGGTCATCCATGTATATTGTAAACAGTTGTGGTCCCAGCACCGATCCTGTGGCACACCACTAACCACCGATTTCCAACCCGAAAAGGACCCATTTATCCCGACTCTCTGCTTTCTGTTAGCCAGCCAGTTCTCTATCCATGTTAATACATTTCCTCTGACTCCGCGTACCTTTATCTTCTGCAGTAACCTTTTGTGTGGCACCTTATCGAATGTCTTTTGGAAATCTAAATACACCACATCCATCGGTACACCTCTATCCACCATGCTCATTATATCCTCAAAGAATTCCAGCAAATTAGTTAAACATGATTTCCCCTTCATGCTTGATTGCACTATTCCTATCTAGATGTCCCGCTATTTCTTCCTTACTGATAGCTTCAAGCATTTTCCCCACTACAGATGTTAAACTAACCGGCCTATAGTTTCCTGCCTTTTGTCTGCCCCCTTTTGTAAACAGAGGCGTTACATTAGCTGCTTTCCAATCCGATGGTACCTCCCCAGAGTCCAGAGAATTTTGGTAGATTATAACAAATGCATCTGCTATAACTTCCGCCATCTCTTTTAATACCCTGGGATGCATTTCATCAGGACCAGGGGACTTGTCTACCTTGAGTCCCATTAGCCTGTCCAGCACTACCTCCCTAGTGATAGTGATTGTCTCAAGGTCCTCCCTTCCCATATTCCCGTGACCAGTAATTTTTGGCATGGTTTTTGTGTCTTCCACTGTGAAGACCGAAGCAAAATAATTGTTTAAGGTCTCAGCTATTTCCACATTTCCCATTATTAAATCCCCCTTCTCATCTTCTAAGGGACCAACATTTACTTTAGTCACTCTTTTCCGTTTTATATATCGGTAAAAGCTTTTACTATCTGTTTTTATGTTTTGCGCAAGTTTACTTTCGGAATCTATTTTTCCTTTCTTTATTGCTTTCTTAGTCATTCTTTGCTGTCGTTTAAAATGTTCCCAAACTTCTAGTTTCCCACTAACCTTGGCCACCTTATTGGTTTTTATGCTCCTCCCATGATTACGATGATGCGTGCTTGCATCGTGGGATCTAACGCGTCCCGCCCCTATCACAGGCCAAGTGCCCTGCCGCACAGGCCGGCCGCTGACTTCCCGCACTGAGGGCTACAAAGAACAGGTTGGTGCGGGGAGACTTTTGATTGGTGGGGGAAGAGTTTTGATCGGGTGTGGAGAGGAAAGGAGGAGAGTTTTGATCCGGGGTGGGGAGGAGAGAGGAGAGTTTTGATGGGGGGAGGAAGGAGGAGAGTTTTGATCCGGGGGAAGGAGAGAGGAACGTTTTGATGGGGGGTGCGGAGAGAGAGGAGAGTTTTGATGGGGGCGGGGGAGAAGAGAGGAGAGTTTTGATGGGGCGGGGGTAAGAGAGGAGAGTTTTGATTTTGGTGGGGGGGTGGAGCGGGGGAGAGGGTGTGATAACTGTGTAGGCAGTAATTTTAATGACTTTCCTTAACCCTGTTGATGAAAATACTTTCCTACGAGCAGGAGGTACTTCTATTTTTTATTTGGATATTTTGAAAATATTATGTAAATATGTTTTGTCTATTTACTTCTTTTATTTTTGTAGTTTAAGCTTCCATGAATGCTTCTGTTGTATAGTAAATTAACTTTGCGAAGTTTGTTATATGTCCTGTATAGCTGTTTGATCCTATTCACATTCTTTAGTCAAGTCATTAAGTACCTACCTGCGCTGATTTCTTAACTCTCCGCAAGAGTTTTCTGTGCGGCCACAAGTGGCCACATACGCTGGCCTAAGTTAGTTTGGAGTAACTAATAGCTGTCCAAACTGGCTTAAATGGCCAAAATATGTGTCGGTGGCTATTAACGTTCCCTTTTGGAAAAAAAACGGAACTAAAAAAAATCCTAACTAATTCACTTACACTGGCACAAATTGAATGTGCAGAATGGGGATTTTTAAGATACTCCAGAAAAATAAAGTTGCTCCAAAAAAAATGGAGAAACTCCTGGGCAAATTTGGGCCCATTATAAGCATGCAGTCAGCTCACTGCAGGAACTTAAACAAACTACATCTATCACGTAGCCTCCCTTCCCCACCACCCATTGTTTTTTTAACGGGCATTGTTTGCATGATATAATTTCACAGCATATTGTGGGATGACTCATTTCTGTGATGCCATCACACAGGGGTAGGTTAATGATAATGCAGAATCATAATCTGGCCCTCTCAAGCAATTACTGATGATTATATTGGTGATTTATATTCATATACCTCTCATTCTTTGTGTTTCAATATTTAGGCCTGATCCACAAGTATTGGAGCACAACAGGGTCATTGAAATAAGAGTAAATTAAAAGGTAGCAATTTTCAACTGCCGGCTGCCTCTTTCTTGCCTGATAGCCAGCAATTAGAAGTTGGTGTGGGATAGGAGCATTTCAGCCGCGCCATTAATGTCCAAGGCCATCCTGATGCAATTTTCAGATGGGCCTGGCATTGCTCCTTATAGACCTTCAAGTAAATTCCAGCCTGTTTGATGCCCCCACCCCCGAACCATTTCGCCAACCCGGCTAGCTCAGTGAGGGAGCAAGCCGATTTCCTGGCCTCCTACAGCCAGAAAATGACCACAAAGTGCCCACTTGGTTAAATTGAGCCGTTTTTCAGGTGCTACATGCCCTCCTAAGGCCCCGCAATGGCGGGCAGGAAACACATGCACACTTCCACTGGAAGTACGCCGCTCGCCATATTGGGTAAGGACAAACGAGGTGTCCCTTAGGCAGGTATGGGGATCCAGAAGGTAGCATTGGAGGAGCCTCAGCCCTTGCATTTGTCCAATAGGTACGAGATTCTTGCAGCCTGTGTGGACGAGAGCAGGGACTGCAGGGAGGATGAGCAAAGTGACCACAGCACTGTGGTACAGGGGGCCATTCAAGTTGGGGGAGTAAAAAGAAATGTAGTAGTGGTAGGGGACAGTATAGTTCGGGGGAAAGGTACTGTTCTCTGCAGCCTAGTGTGTAAGTCCCGAAGGCTGTGTGCCAGGGTTAAGGACATCTTAACTTGGAGTGGAGGGAAAAGATCCAATTGTCATGGAATGAAGATTGATGATTGCCCTTAGACTGAAAAAGACAGAGCAGTGATTGGAGTGGGCAGCAATACTCCTGCTCCAGGAGAAACCATTCATGTCTAGTATAAATCTGAGCCACCCAACATCAAATTGATAAGGCAAACTCCTTCCCTGTTCTGAGGGAGATGCAACTATGTAAGGGGATATTTACACTACAAATGTTGTATCAGAGTGAAGCAGTTCTACTTTGCACCAATGCTATTTATAGGAGTAAATTTGATGAGTTAGCAGTCACAATAGAACCAGAGATCAGGCAAACAAGCATAGAGGTCACTTATTTGTGACTCACAATTTTCCATGCTCCTATGAAGTGAGACTCCTCGCTGGGAATGCTAACCTGGAAAATTTTAACCATAATGCAAATGCAATCCAAATCTAGAGTCAAGGCAAGAAGTGTCACTGGAGCAAAGTGGACCAAAGATCACTTTCCTACACTCCAGCATCAGGTTGGGTCTTAACTCCGGATTTACACTGCACTAATCTAGCATCAGGTTGGGCCTTAACTCTGCATTTACACTGCACTAATCTAGCATCAGGTTGGGTCTTAACTCTGGATTTACACTGCACTAATCTAGCATCAGGTTGGGCCTTAACTCTGGATTTACACTGCACTAATCTAGCATCAGGTTGAGTCTTAACTCTGGATTTACACTGCACTAATCTAGCATCAGGTTGGGCCTTAACTCTGCAGTTAAACTGCACAAATTTAACGCCAGGGTGAAATAGGTTATGAACCAAAAACATTTGTCTTGTAATGGTTAAGTCATGTCTAACGAACCTAGTTGAACATTTTGAAGATGTAACTGAAACGTCTATGGATGTTATTTACATCTACTTCCAGAAGGCATTCAATAAGGTTCCACATAAGAGACTGTTAATAAAAATGAGGGCATATAATTGGAGGCAACCTATGGATAGAGAATTGGTTAGCAGTTATGAGACAGATTGTAGGGTTAATGGATATGGACTCAAGTTGACAGGATTTGACAAGTGGTGTTCCCTAGGTATCTGTACTGGGGCCTCAGCTATTCACTATATTTATAAATGACATAAATAAAGGAACAGAGAGACCCATATCCAAGTTTACTGATGACACCACGTTTGATGACTCCGTAAGTAGTGTAGATGAGAGCAGAAAGTTACAAAGGGACATTGTTAGATTAAGTGAGTGGGAAAAACTATGACAGATGGAATTCAATGTAGGGAATTGTGAGGTCATCCACTTGGAGCTAAGAAAGAAAGATCAGAGTATTTTCTAGCTGATGAGATTCTATGACTGTGAGGGAGCAAAGAGATTTAGGGGTCCAAGTACAGAAATCAGAAAAGTTAGTGGACAGGTACAAAAAGTAATTTAAAAGGCTAGTGTAATGTTGCCCTTTATCTCAAGGGGGATGGAATACAAAGGGGTGGAAGTTTTGCTACAGTTATACAAAGCTCTAACGCTCGCATCTGGCCGCTAACTGAGGCTAAAGACAACCGAAAATCCAGCCCTAAGGGTTGTTCTAATTGTACTGTTTTAGATGATTAAAGGAGTTGATTGGTTAGAACAAGAGAAACTATTTCCTCTGGTGGGGGACTCCAAAAAAAGGGGCATAACCTTAAAATTAGAGCTCGGCCTTTCGGGGGTGATGTCAGAAAGCACTACTTCATACAAAGGGTAGTGGAAATCTGGAACTCTCGACCCCAAAAAGCTGTTGACAATAGGTCAATTGAAAAATGTTAAAACTGTGATTGATAGATTTTTCTTAGCTAAGTGTATTCAGGGATATGGAACCAAGGCAAGTAAATGGAGTTGAGATACAGATCATCTATTATCTAATTGAATGCGGAGGGGCTGAATGGCCTCCTCCTGTTCCTATGTTCGTTTTCCGATAACCAAAGGAAAATTACACAAGACAGGGAAAGAAGTGGAAAGAAATCACTCAGTGATCATCTTGATTAATTGATCAAAGGGAGATTTAACCACGTCACTGTTTATTTTCGATCTAGGTGTCGGAGATCAAGTCAGATGCTACGTGAGATTGTTCCTATTTAATGCATGCCCTGCATTAGGACACAGAAAATGGCTTGTCACAACTTTATTCACACTTACCTCAGCTGCAGCATGGAATCATAGAATTATAGAATAGTACAGCACAAAAGGAGGCCATTCAGCCCATCGAGTCCGCACCGGCTCTTTCGAAGAGCAATGCCATTAGTGTTATACATGTAAACTTGTATTTCCTCTATACAGCCACCAGAGGGCTCACCCCTGGAGTCCCAAGGGATCCCATAATCTCTTGGAAGCACAGGTATTTAAGGAGGCCTCACAGGTTGGAGAGGCACTCTGGAAACCTGCAATAAAAGACTACGGTCACACTTTACGTTGAGCTCACAGTGTTCAGTCTGACTCTTTCACCATGCATAACAACTGGCGTCAAGATACAGATAGCAAACCCAAAGATGCAAAGAACAGTGGGCATCCGGAGAAATTCTCAGAGGGAGATGATTGGGAAACTTTTGTGGAGCAACTCGACCAATACTTTGTAGCCAACAAGCTAGATGGGGAAGAGAACGCTGCCAAACGAAGGGCGATCCTCCTCACAGTCTGTGGGGCACCAATGTGTGGCCTCATAAAGAATCTGCTCACTCCAGCGAAACCCACGGAGAAATCGCACTAGTCCGAGAGCATTTGAACCTGAAGAAAAGCGTTCTGATGGCGAGGTACCGGTTCAACACATACAAAAGGTCTGAAGGCCAGGAAGTGGCAAGTTATGTCGCCGAGCTAAGACACCTTGTCGGACATTGTGAATTTGAAGGACATTTGGAGCACATGCTCAGAGACTTTTTCGTACTTGGCATTGGCCACAAAACCATACTTCGCAAACTTTTGACTGTAGAGACCCCAACCTTGAGTAAGGCCATAGCGATAGCTCAGACGCTCATTACCACCAGTGACATTACGAAGCAAATCTCTCAGCACACAAGTGCTGCTACAAGTACTGTGAACAAAGTGATGTTGTTTTCGAATCATAACGTACAGGTCAGGTCACACATACCTGCAGCTGCACATCCGCAGATGTCTCAGAGTCCACCATTTCCTTCGCTGTTCGAACCAGGCATCGGGAAATTCCAAGGAGCAAAAGTGCAGATCGACCTAATTCTGGGGGCACAACCCATCCATCACAAGGCGAGAGCAGTACTGTACATGATGAGAGAAAGGGTAGAGATCGAGCTAGACTGGCTGCAAAAAGAGGGCATCATTTCAGCGATCAAGTTCAACGAGTGGGCCAGTCCTATCGTCTCAGTCTTCAAGGGAGACGGCACCATCAGAATCTGTGGCGATTACAAAGTAACTATCAATCATTTCTCCCTGCAGGACCAATACCCACTACCAAAGGCCGATGACCTCTTTGCAATGCTGGCGGGAGGAAAGACGTTCATGAAGCTGGATCTGATTTCAGCCAACATAACACAGGAACTGGAGGAATCATCGAAGGCCCTCACCAGCATCAACACGCACAAAGGTCTTTTTGTTTATAACAGATGCCCGTTTGGAATCCGATCAGCGTCGGCAATATTCCAGAGAAACATGGAAAGTTTACTGAATTCGGTCCCGCACACCATGGTCTTCCAAGATGACATCTTGGTCACAGGTCGGAACACAGTCAAGCATCTGCAGCACCTGGAGGAGGTTCTTAGTTGACTCAACTGCATGGGGCTCAGGTTAAAACACTCGAAATGCATTTTCCTAGTGCCTGAAATGGAGTTCTTGAGAAGGAGGATTGCGGCGGACGGCATCAGGCCCACCAATGTGAAGACGGAGGCAATCGAGAACGCACCGAGGCCACAGAATGTGGCTGCGGTCGTTTCTGGGACTCTTGAACTACTTTGGTAACTTCTTACCGGGTCTTATCACACTGTTAGAACCACTGCATGTCTTACTACAGAAAGGGGGTGAATGGGTTTGGGGCAAAAGCCAAGAAAATGCCTTTGTAAAAGCGAGAAAATTGTTATGCTCAAACAAATTGTTTGAGTTGTATGATCCATGTAAGTGTTTGTTACTAGCATGTGATGCATCATCATATGGCATCTGGTGTGTATTGCAACAAGCTAATGATTTTGGGAAACTGCAACCGGTTGCTTATGCATCCAGGAGTCTGTCTAAGGCTGAGAGAGCCTACAGCATGATTGAGAAGGAAGTGTTTAGCGTGTGTCTGTGGGGTAAAGAAAATTCATCAATACCTGTTTGGGCTAAAATTCGAATTGGAAACTGACCATAAGCCACTTATATTCCTGTTCTCTGAGAGTAAAGGGATGAATACCAACGCATCAGCCCGCATCCAGAGATGGGCGCTCACGTTGTCCGCATACAACTACTCCATCCGCCACAGGCCAGGCACAGAAAACTGCGCCGATGCTCTCAGTAGGCTGCCATTGCCCACCACGGGGGTGGAAATGGCGCAGCCTGTAGATCTAGCCATGGTTATGGAAGCATTTGAGAGTGAGCAATCACCCGTCACTGCCCAGCAGATCAAAACCTGGATAAGCCAGGACCCCTTATTATCTCTAGTCAAAAGCTGTGTGCTTCATGGGAGCTAGTCCAGTGGAAATACAGGAAGAGATAAAGCCATTCCAGCAGTGCAAAGATGAAATGTCTATACAGGCAGACTGCCTTCTGTGGGGCAATCAAGTAGTGGTCCCCAAGAAGGGCAGAGACACCTTCACCAATGACCTCCACAGTACCCACCCAGGCATCGTGATGATGAAAGCGATAGCCAGATCTCAGGTGTGCTGGCCCGGTATCGATGCGGATTTAGGGTCCTGCATTCACAGATGTAATACATGTTCGCAAGCTAAGCAATGTACACAGGGAGGCGCCGCTAAGTTTATGATCTTGGTCCTCCAAACTGTGTTTGAGGGTACACGTCGACTATGCAGGCCCGTTTTTGGGCAAAATGGTCCTTGTGATTGCAGACGCATATTACAAGTGGATTGAATGTGCGATAATGTCGGCTAGCACATCCGCTGCCACTCCTGAAAGCCTGCGGGCCATGTTTGCCACTCACGGCTTACGCGATGTCCTGGTGAGCATGTTTTACTAATGCTAAGTTCAAAGAATTCATGACCCACAACGGGATCAAACATGTCACATCTGCCCTGTTTAAACCAGCATCCAATGGTCAGGCAGAGAGAGCAGTGCAAACCATCAAGCAAGGCTTGAAGTGGGTAACTGAAGGCTCACTGCAGACTCGCCTATCCCGAGTCCTGCTTAGCCACTGCACGAGACCCCACTCGCTCACTGGAATCCCACCTGCTGAACTGTTCATGAAAAGAGCACTTAAGAGAAGGCTCTTGTTAGTTCACCCTGATCTACATGAACAGGTCGAGAGCAGGCGGCTTCAACAACGTGCATACCATGATAGCGCAAATGTGTCACACGAGATTGAAATCAATGATCCTGTATTTGTATTAAATTATGGGCAAGGTCCCAAGTGGCTTCCTGGCACTGTTGTGGCCAAAGAGGGGAGCAGGGTGTTTCAGCTCAAACCTTCAAATGGACTAATTCACCGGAAACACTTGGACCAAATCAAACTTAGATTTACAGACTATCCTGAGCAACCCACCATGGACCTTAACTTTTTTGATCCCCCAACATACACACCAGTGGCAACCAGCACCACGGTTGACCACAAAGCAGAACCCATCATCCACAGCAGCCCAGCAGGACCCAACACACCAGGCAGCCCAGCAAGGCCAGCTGCACAGCAGCCCAGCGAGGGCCCAACAAATGATTCAACAACACCAGCTTTCACACCGAGACGATCAACCAGGGCAAGAAGGGCCCCAGATCGACTCACATTGTAAATAATTACACTATTAACTTGATGGGGGAGGGGAGGAGTGTTGTTATATTTGTAAGCTTGTATTTACTCTGTACAGCCACCAGAGGGCTCATCCCTTGGAGTCCCAAGGGATCCCATAATCCCTTGGGAGCACAGGTATTTAAGAAGGCCTCACAAGTTGGAGAGGCACTCTGGAGACCTGCAATAAAAGACTACGGTCACACTTTACTTTGAGCTCACAGTGTTCAGTCTGACTCTTTCTCCATACATAACAATTAGTCCCACTCCCCCATTCTTTCCACATATCCCTCAATTTTTTCCCCTTCAAGTATTTATCCAATTCCCTTTTGAAGGCCACGATTGAATCTGTATCCATCACCCTAACAATTTGTTGAATAAAATAGATTTTCCTCAAGTGGCCTCTGGTTCTTTTGCCAATCGCTTTAAATCTGTGCCCTCTGATTACCGTGTCCTCTGGTTATTGATCCTTCAGCCATTGGAAACAGTTTCCCTTTATTTATACTACCTAAGCCCGTCATGATTTTAAATTCTTCTGTCAAATCTCCTCTTAGCCTTCTCTGCTCTAAGGAGAACAATCTCAGCTTCTCCAGTCTATCCATGTAACTGTAATCCCTCATCCCTGGAACCATTCTAGTAAATCTCTTCCATACCCTCTCCAAAGCCTTCATGTCCTTCCTAAAGTGTGCTCCAGAATTGGACCCAACACTCCAGCTGTGCCAAACTAATGTTTTATATAGGTTTAGCATAATTTCTATGCCTCTATTTATAAAACCCAGGATCCCAATGGCTTTATTAATTGCTTTGTTAACCTGTCCTGCCATCTTCAGAGATTTGTGCACAAACATTCTCATGACTCTCTTTTTGCCGCCCCACCCCCGCCCCCCACCCCACCACCCCTCTCCTCCCACCCCCCCCACCACCACCTCCTTTAGAATTGTACATTTAACTTGTATTTTCTGCATTGAATTTCATCTGCCATATGTCCACCCAATCCACCAGTCTGTCTATGGCCTCTTGAAGTCTATTAATATCTTCCTCACTATTTTCTACACTTCCAAGTTTCATGTCATCTGCAAATTTTGAAATTGTGCCCTGTACCCCTAAGTTCAAGTTATTAATATATATCAAAAACAGCAGTTGGTCCTAAAACTGAACCTTGGGAATTCCACTTTATACCTCCCTCCAGTCAGAAAAACAACAATTCACAACTCTTTGTTTTCTATCCCTTAGCCTGTTTTGTAATCTTGCTGATACTGCCCTTTTTATCCCATGGGCTTCAGTTTTGCTGACAAGCCTAGTATGTGGTACTTTACCAAACGCCTTTTAAAAGTCCGTATACACAACATCAACTGTACTGCCCTCATCCACCCTCTCTGTCACCTCATCAAAAAACTCAATCAAGTTAGTCAAACACGGATTTGCCCTTGACAAATCTGTACTGGCTCTCCTTTATTAGTCCATGCTTTTATCCAAGTTGTTAATTTTCTCCCGATTATTGTTTCTAAAAGCTTCCCCACCACGGACATTAGACAATCTGGCCTGTATTGCCAGATTTATCTTTCTCAACTTTTTTTGAACAAGGGTGTAAAATTTGCAAACCTCCAGTGCTCTGCCCCTATATCTAAGGAGGATTTTAAGATTGTGGCCAGCACCTCTACAATTTCTACCCTTACTTCCCTCAGCAATCTAGGATGCATCTCATCTGTACTGGGTGACTTAACTACTTTAAGTTCTGCCAACCTTCCTAGTACCTCTTTTATCTCATCCAGTATCCTGGCAACCTCCTTGTTTACCATAGCTTTGGCAAAGTCCAATTCCTTGGTAAGCACCAATGCAAAGTACACATTTAGTACCTAATCATGCCTTCTGACTCCATCAATAACCTCCATTTTGGTTCCTAATCGGCCCCACGCTCCAATGGTAACCCTTTTTACTGTTAATATGCCTATAGAAGACCTTTGGCTTCCCTTTTATATTAGCCGCCAATTTATTCTTGTATTGTCTCTTTGCCCCTTTATATCCTATTTCATTTCTCTGTACTTTTTATATTCAGCCTGGTTCTCCCTTGTATTATCAAGCTGACATCTGTCATATGTCCCTTTTTTCTGCTTCATCCTACTCTCTAACTCCTTCGTCACCCAGCAAGCTCTGGCTTTGGTTGCTCTCCCTGCCCCCTTGAGGGAATGCACCTAGACTGTACTCGAACCATTTCCTCTTTAAAGCCTGCCCATTGCTCCATTGCATTTCTGCCTGCTAGTCTATGGCCTAGAAATTGGCTATGGCCCAAAAACGTTCTGTGTCATAGGCCAGTGCTATTTGCCTCCTCCTGTTCAAAGTGGTGCAGGCAGCACGCAAAATTTGATTGAAGCACTGATCTCAGCACTAAACGCACTGTTGATTGGCTTAGTGATGAATGCGGAGGGGGATCAATATCGGGTGCAGTCTATTGGACAATAAAGTTTGGCATAGGCTCTCTGCACTACTTAAAGGGGAGGTGTTTGTTGCAGAAGCACCTCATTGTCATTGTAGAGCAAGCCATGGCAGAGCAACCAAGGGATCGCACAAGAAGGTTTGCAGATGCTACACTGGAGGTCTTGATCTAGGCCGTACAACAAAAGTGGGTTGTCCTGTAACCACAGGGCAGCAAGAGGCCTTCCAAGGCCATTTGCAGAAGATTGTGGGAGGAAATTGTCATGACCACCAGTGTTGTCCCGAGGACCTGGAACATGCCAAAAAAAGTTTAATGACCTCACATGGCTTGTCAAGGTGTGTGACGGCTTCAGCAAATGTCATATCCCACCATCTGCACCACAAGCCTCACACACTACTCAATGCACCATAACCCCAACCACTCACATACAAACAATCTCTAGCTATCACCACTCATACCTCACAACCATGACTTCACTTCACCCTCACAACCTTACTATTCAACTATGGCAAACACATGACCCAAACAAACATTGCACCACACTCAGACACACTTTCGTTTCTCTTGCAGCCAAAGGTGGCACATAGCAGGAGGGAGAAATGGCAGATAGGAGTTGGCCAAGCCACAATACAGAACCTGACTGATCTGGAGGAATCGATACTTGGAATTAATGGAGGGGCAGTGATGGAGTCCCTGGCCACTGGAGAAGTTGAAGCCGTAGCTGATGATTGATGGTATGGTCATTCCTAATCCTTCTTCTCACATCGCTTTTCCCCCTTGTAGGAGCGAAAGTCTGTATTACCTGAAAACCTCGCTGATTCATCTTGCGCAGACTGTGAGATCAACACATGCTGGGTTAAAAGTTCAAGCAGCTTTCTGATGAGCATGGGTTGTAAACTGAGCAAGAGATCAAAGCAGAGGATGTCTCCACAGGAAAGAAGATGCTAGAAATGTGGGAGTCATTCAGCCATAATCTGTGTGTCAATTTGGTCACCTGTGTGTTATAATAATAAAATGCATGGCAAGAGTTGATTGCAGCAATAAAGTAATTTCAGGAGGGTTGAGTGGCTGGTTGTTTAGTTTACATTGTCATTCTGTTAGCATTTGTATGTACCTTTGATGTACCATGATTTATTGATGTATTCATGAAATGTAGTGATTAAAGACCTGACTTAGTGTGAGAGATGTAAGTGAACACTGATTTAGTAACATACACTGGAATCAGATCGTGTGTGTCTCAAAAGCAGCTAGCATACACTGGTTTTGTGAAGTGTGTGTCTCAGTAACTCATGCTGGTTTTGTAAGTATGAAGTTTCAATAAAGACCTGATCCTGCATTACTACAACTGAATGTGTGTGTAATTTGACATTTAAAGCAACGAAACAAAAAGGAACAAGAAAGCAGTCCAACACCCCTCACCCCACAATCTCTTCTCACATACAAGCTGCTGATGGTGCATGCTTGGATATATTCCTTTCTCCCCCTCCCATCACCACTACATGATCCTTGTGCATTTCTGCTTTCAGATACCCAAGAACTGCCAGCAGGTCAGCCTGTCCCTCATGTTGACCAAATTGAAGGAGGAGACCTCACGTGAGTGGCCAAGGTGAGTGAATGCATTTTCAAATGTCATATCCCACCAACTGCACCACTAGCCTCACACACTGCTCAATACACCATACCCCTATCACTAACCTACCAACAATCCCTAGCAATCATGACTCATACCTCACAATCAAAGCTTCACCTTACCCTCACACACTTATCACTGCCACAAGCCTCACACCCACATCTCACATCTTGTACACAATGTCAGCTATTCAACCATGACAGGCACATCATCTAACTCACTCACACTCACTGACACACTTCCCTTTCTCTTGCAGGTCAAGGTGGCTCACAACTGGTGTGAGCAGCAACAGACAGGCAGGGGGCAAGCACAGCTGCACAACCTTACTATGCTGGAGGAGACTGTGCTGCAGATAATTGGAGAGGCCGTCATTGAGGCCGTGGTAATCGGCAAGGTTCAAAGTATTTCTGATGACGGTATGCTCATACCTAATCCTTCTTCTCACATCCCACTTCCCCTCATCGCACAATCTCTTCTCACTTACAAGCTGCTGATGGTGTAGGTATGCACATCTTGCTTTTCCCACCTCCCTTTACCACAACTTGACCCTTGTGCCTTTCTCCTTTCAGATACCCAAGAACTGCCAGCAGCCCAGCCAGTGCAGAAGAGTGATGGAGAGGGAAAGGGTTGCTCAGGTTCCCAGACAGCGAGTTAACACACGAGTTCTGCTGCACAGGCCTCGGATGAGGACTTCGATGGGGCGGCCTTCAGATGAAGGGTGATGGGCATGCACTCACAACTGCTTGGTACAATAACATGCCTGCCAGAGATCCTGTTGTCACTGACAAAGAGCATGGAGGAGTCCAGCTCCAACATTGCACGGGTCTTTGCGTGGCGCTCATAATTTCCAGGATAGAAGTGATGGGCAACTCCATTAGAGCACTCACCATGATTCTGGGTGTAATGGGCAATATTGCAACACAAGCGGAAGCGACCCAAAGTCTGAGTGCTGCAGTGAAAGCACAGACTTCTTCCATGCAGGCTCAGCTTGCTGCCACTCTAGTTCAGACTGCTGCCATCTTGGCTGGGTTTATGAATGTGGAAAGGGACTTGCAGGGTGTCACAGCCGTCCAGCAATCTGTCCTCCAAAGGATTGGCTAGGACTGCTGAGGCGCTGCCCTGGGGGAGTGGCTGAGGCTTTGTGGAGCAAGAAATTCCTCACCTCTCTCAGAATGACAGCATTCGTACTCCCACCCCTGCTACTCTGCCAGTGTCATAGTCGTTGCCTGTCAGCAAGCCAGACCAGACTGTCGCTGGCCATGTCAAGGTGGTGCAGTCTACAGCCAGGCCTTCGAGGTCCAGAGCAGCACAAGGTCGTCTGGCAAGGCTAATTGCAGTGTCCCCCACAGAAAGCCAGCAGCCTTCCACCAGCCATGCTGCTGCAACTACTGGGATAGCACCGCGTAGGAGCACTAGAATAGGCAAATGAACATGAAAGACAGACACTAAAGGAATGCACATGGATAATTAGTTGACTTTGTTATGTAAGATTCAACATAATCATTTATCAACTATGTTTGGAATGTTTGCTTTTTGGTGGCTTTTATTTCAGCTTTATGCCCAAGGGGACATTACGATGTTCTGTGACAGAGGGATGGTGAGGTGGGGAACTGTTGAGCTATGGGGATCTGGGATTTAATTCATTGAAACCGGAGTCTGATGTCACAGACAGGGGATTTGCTGCCTGCCTCCTCCCTTCCTATTCCTCCTCCTCCTCTTCCTCCTCCTGAGGTGGTCACGGAACATGTGGGTGGCAAGGGCTGCGCCCTTATGATGGCCAAAATGCAGCAGACCACCAAGAAATGGGACACCTGCTCCAACATGTACTGGAGGGCTTCTCCTAGTCCCTTCTCCTAAACTACAGAGCCTCTGTAACCTCACGGAAGCAGCGATCGGCGGTGAACTGGGAGATGTTTCTATGTTGCCTGTTCCAGCCTGGGTTGACCTGGTGGTGAAAAAATTCAGGGCTACGTTCACCTTGTGGGCCATTGGCAGCGCCATGGTCGCCCTGCTCTGAGGCTGCAGGTCAGGTTCCAGGAGGTGGCAGAGTTCTGTGACCACCTAATTGGTGAAGCGGAGCCTCCGAATATACTGCTCCTGGCTTAAGTGTAGGTAGGAGAAATACTCCTTGAAGACCACAGGTAGGCAAGGCCTCCTGCTGAGAGCCCTATTCCCCCTCCTCCTCCTCCCTCTGAGCATCGTGTCTTTGCTGCCCCTGCTCCATCTCCCTGCCATGCTGTAGCACAAGGAGGACTGCATGTAGAGCCCCCATGACTGGAAGCAAGTGATGTAGTCAGAGGCCTTCCTTTAAGAGCCAACACCTTCTCAATGTCCAGCAGCACTCCCTGCACATATTCGCAACGTTTTAAATATCTTGCACCAAGTCACTACTCAAATAAACTGTACAGGAATCAGTACAAAACTAAAAAACTGATCTGACAATAGGATGTATCCCTTTAAATAGCGCTGGTGGGGGGGATCCCTCGTGCAGCTGAATGCACATTCATATGTGTGTGTTGTAAGTGGTTTTGCCCTTGGTGGTTTCGAATCACCCCCCTTACAACAGTTCTACACACCGGAATTATAGTAGTGAAAAGAAATACACAGTTATAGCCAGATCTTTCGGTCTCAACTGTCACAATGCTTTTATTCAAGTTAAAGCACACACCTGCACCCAGTAAAACACACCCTGGTAGTGTAAAACAAACAAACACAGGACAACACACAACACTGGCCCATCTGAACAAGCCCCTAATGTGAACTACCCATGACGAAAACCTCTGCTTGAGGTCAAAATTGCACCACCGAATCTGTCCAACAGAATGTGCGTACATAAGAACATAAGAAAATAAGAATTAGGAACAGGAGTAGGCCATCTAGCCCCTCGAGCCTGCTCCACCATTCAAAAAGATCATGGCTGATCTGGCTGTGGACTCAGCTCCACTTACCCGCCCGCTCCCCATAACCCTTAATTCCTTTATTGATTAAAAATCTATCTATCTGTGATTTGAATACATTCAATGAGCTAGCCTCAACTGCTTCCTTGGGCAGAGAATTCCACAGATTCACAACCCTCTGGGAGAAGAAATTCCTTCTCAACTCGGTTTTAAATTGGCTCCCCCGTATTTTGAGGCTGTGTCCTCTACTTCTCGTTTCCCCGACCAGTGGAAACAACCTCTCTGCCTCTATCTTGTCTATCCCTTTCATTATTTTAAATGTTTCTATAAGATCACCCTTCATCCTTCTGAACTACAACGAGTAAAGACCCAGTCTACTCAATCTATCATCATAAGGTAACCCCCTCATCTCCGGAATCAACCTAGTGAATCGTCTCTGCACCCCCTCCAAGGCTAGTATATCCTTCCTTAAGTAAGGTGACCAAAACTGCATGCAGTACTTCAGGTGCGGCCTCACCAATACCCTGTACAGTTGCAGCAGGACCTCCCTGCTTTTGTACTCCATCCCTCTCGCAATGAAGGCCAACATTCCATTCGCCTTCCTGATTACCTGCTGCACCTGCAAACTAACTTTTTGGGATTCATGCACAAGGACCGCCAGGTCCCTCTGCACTGCAGCATGTTGTAATTTCTCCCCATTCAAATAATATTCCCTTTTACTATTTTTTTCTCCAAGGTGGATGACCTCACATTTTCCGACATTGTATTCCATCTGCCAAACCTTAGCCCATTCGCTTAACCTATCTAAATCTCTTTGCAGCCTCTCTGTGTCCTCTACACAACCCGCTTTCCCACTAATCTTTGTGTCATCTGCAAATTTTGTTACACTACACTCTGCCCCCTCTTCCAGGTCATCTATGTATATTGTAAACAGTTGTGGTCCCAGCACCGATCCCTGTGGCACACCACTAACCACCGATTTCCAACCTGAAAAGGACCCATTTATCCCGACTCTCTGCTTTCTGTTAGCCAGCCAATTCTCGATCCATGCTAATACATTTCCTCTGACTCCACGTGCCTTTACCTTCTGCAGTAATTTTTTGTGTGGCACCTTACCGAATGCCTTTTGGAAATCTAAATACACCACATCCATCGGTATACCTCTATCCACCATGCTTGTTATATCCTCAAAGAATTCCAGTAAATTAGTTAAACATGATTTCCCCTTCATGAATCCATGTTGCGTCTGCTTGATTGCACTTTGCCTATCTCGATGTCCTGCTATTTCTTCCTTAAAGATAGCTTCAAGCATTTTCCCCACTACAGATGTTAAACTAACCGGCCTATAGTTACCTGCCTTTTGTCTGCACCCTTTTGTAAACAGAGGCGTTACATTAGCTGCTTTCCAATCCGCTGGTACCTCCCCAGAGTCCAGAGAATTTTGGTAGATTATAACGAATGCATCTGCTATAACTTCCGCCATCTCTTTTAATACCCTGGGATGCATTTCATCAGGACCAGGGGACTTGTCTACCTTGAGTCCCATTAGCCTATCCAGCACTACCCCACTAGTGATAGAAATTGTCTCAAGGTCCTCCTTTCCCACATTCCCGTGACCAGCAATTTTTTGCATGGTTTTTGTGTCTTCCACTGTGAAGACCGAAGCAAAATAATTGTTGAAGGTCTCAGCCATTTCCATATTTCCCATTATTAAATCCCCCTTCTCACCTTCTAAGGGACCAACATTTACTTTAGTCACTCTTTTCCGTTTTATATATCGGTAAAAGCTTTTACTATCTGTTTTTATGTTTTGCTCAAGTTTACTTTCGTAATCAATCTTTCCTTTCTTTATTGCTTTCTTAGTCATTCTTTGCTGACGTTTAACATTTTCCCAGTCTTCTAGTTTCCACTAACTTTGGCCACCTTATACGCATTGGTATTTAATTTGATACTCTCCTTTATTTCCTTGGTTGTCCACGGCTGGTTATCCCTTCTCTTACCGTCCTTCTTTTTCACTGGAATATATTTTTGTTGAGCACTATGAAAGAGCTCCTTAAAAGTCCTCCACTGTTCCTCAATTGTGCCACCATTTAGTCTGTTTAGCCAACTCTGCCCTCATCCCACTGTAGTCCCCTTTGTTTAAGCATAGTACGCTCGTTTGAGACACTAGTTCCTCACCCTCAATCTGTATTACAAATTCAACCATACTGTGATCACTCATTCCAAGAGGATCTTTTACTCGGAGATTGTTTATTATTCCTGTCTCATTACACAGGACCAGATCTAAGATAGCTTGCTCCCTTGTAGGTTCTGTAACATACTGTTCTCAGAAACAATCCCGTATGCATTCTATGAATTCCTCCTCCAGGCTACCCCGTGCAATTTGATTTGACCAATCGATATGTAGGTTAAAATCCCCCATGATTACTGCCGTTCCTTTATCACATGTTCCATTGATTATTGTTCGCCCCACCGTGAAGTTATTATTTGGGGGCCTATAAACTACGCCCACCAGTGACTTTTTCCCCTTACTATCTCTAATCTCCACCCACAATGATTCAACATTTTGTTCATTAGAGCCAATATCATCTCTCACAACTTCCCTGAAATCATCCTTTATTAACAGAGCTACCCACCTCCTTTCCCTTCTTGTCTATCCTTCTGAATTGTCAGATAACCCTGTATGTTTAATTCCCAGTCTTGGCCACCCTGCAACCATGTTTCTGTAATGGCCACTAAATCATACCCATTTGTAATGATTTGTGCCGTCAACTCATTTACTTTATTTCGCCTATGATCCTTGCAGAAAACCTCCCCACTAATCCCCTAAGGCTTGCTTGGGATACATAACACCCCTTCACACTATGCGGTGGTCCTAAAGATGCATGGGCTGGGATAAATTACCCCTCTGGCTTACTCGCTGCTTCTCCCGATGAGCATATCTTCTCGTAGTGTACCAATCTGTGGTATTCATAGTCCAGTCTCAAGGTCAGCTTCCCAGTCGAAGTAGCAAGGCTCTCTTTCCTCATAAGAACATAAGAGCATAAGAAATAGAAAACAGGAGTAGGTCATACGGCCTCTTGAGCCTGCTCCACCATTTAATAAGATCATGGCTGATCTGATCATGGACTCAACTCCACTTCCCTACCTGCTCCCCATAACCCTTTATCCCCTTATCATTTAAGAAACTGTCTATTTCTGTCTTAAATTTATTCAATGTCCCAGCTTCCACAGCTCTCTGAGGCAGCGAATTCCACAGATTTACAACCCTCTGAGAGAAGAAATTTCTCCTCATCTCAGTTTTAAATGGGCAGCCCTTATTCTAAGATCATACCCTCGAGTTCTAGTCTCTCCCATCAGTTGAAACATCCTCTCTGCATCCACCTTGTCAAGCCCCCTCATAATCTTATATGTTTCAATAAGATCACCTCTCATTCTTCTGAATACCAATGAGGAGAGGCCCAACCTACTCAACCTTTTCTCATAAGTCAACTCCCTCATCTTCGGAATCAACCTCATGAACCTTCTCTGAACTGCCTCCAAAACAAGTATATCCTTTTGTAAATATGGAAACCAAAACTGTATGCAGTATTCCAGGTGTGGCCACACCAATACCCTGTATAGTTGTAGCAAGACTTCCCTGCTTTTATACTCCATCCCCTTTGCAATAAAGGCCAAGATTCCATTGGCCATCCTAATCACTTGCTGTACCTGCATACTATCCTTTTGTGTTTCATGCACAAGTACCCCCAGGTCCCGCTGTACTGCAGCACTTTGCAATCTTTCTCCATTTAAATAATAACTTGCTCTTTGATTTTTTTTCTGCCAAAGTGCATAACCTCACATTTTCCAACATTATACTCCATCTGCCAAATTTTTGCCCACTCACTTAGCCTGACTATGTCCTTTTGCAGATTTTTTGTGTCCTCCTCACACTTTGCTTTTCCTCCCATCTTTGTATCATCAGCAAACTTGGCTACATAACACTCAGTCCCTTCTTCCAAGTCGTTAATATAGATTGTAAATAGTTGGGGTCCCAGCACTGATCCCTGCGGCACCTCACTAGTTACTGGTTGCCAACCCAAGAATGAACCATTTATCCCGACTCTCTGTTTTCTGTTAGTTAGCCAATCCTCTATCCATGCTAATATAGTACCCCCAAACCCATGAACTTTTATCTTGTGCAGGACCCTTTTCTGTGGCACCTTGTCAAATGGCTTCTGGAAGTCCAAAAACACCACATCCACTGGTTCCCCTTTATCCACCCTGTTCATTACATCCTCAAAGAATTCCAGCAAATTTGTCAAACATGACTTCCCCTTCATAAATCCATTCTGACTCTGCCTGACTGAATTTTGCTTTTCTACTACTACTGCCTCTTTAATAATGGACTTCAACATTTTCCCAACCACAGATGTTAGGCTAACTGGTCTATAGTTTCCTGCTTTTTGTCTGCATCCTTTTTTAAATAGGAGCGTTACATTTGCAGTTTTCCAATCTGCTGGGACCTCCCCAGAATCCAGGGAATTTTGGTAAATTACAACCAATGCACCCACATTCCCTGCCACTACTTCTCTTAAGACCCTAGGATGCAAGCCATCAGGTCCAAGTGATTTATCTGCCTTTAGTCCCATTATCTTACTGAGTACCACCTCCTTAGTGATTGTGATTGTGTTAAGTTCCTCCCCCCCATAGCCCGTTGACTATCCACTGTTGGGTTATTGTTAGTGTCCTCTACCATAAAGACTGATACAAAATATTTGTTCAGAGTTTCTGCCATCTCCATGTTCCCTATTACTAATTCCCTGGTCTCGTCCTCTAAGGGACCAACATTTACTTTAGCCACTCTTTTCCTTTTTATATACCTATAGAAACTCTTGCTATCTGTTTTTATATTTTGTGCTAGATGGTGGTTTCTGCTCTCTGTCCCAGACGGAGTGCTCAGTCCTTGTGCGTTGAACGAAGCGAGCAACCGTAGAAGAGGGGAGAGAGAGAGATGGCAGCCAAAAACTGCCACTCTTATACCTGTAAACTGCTTCTGAATTGCTCATGCCAAAAATCAGTCCTTCGCCTGAGGCAGTGCAACTGAAAGAGCAAAATGTAAAACCTTTTTGGACGGTGTCTTTGTCAACTGTCCTGTTCCAAGGGACAAGGCTTAAACAAGTCTGGGTGGTCGAAATGCTTCCTTTGTGTCTTGAGCACCGACCACTCTTGTTGATCTCTCACTGATTACATGACAAAGGCCCCCCCCCCCACCACCCCCCCAATCAACCATCTTCCTGCCATTTCAGCCATTGATTCCTGCCCACCTGATGTGTATTTCTGTGAGACATGTTTGGACCTGTCCCATTTCAGTCTGTCTGCCCTTCTGCAGTAACAGCCAAGTTAAAGTAATGTCCAAAAGTTTATGATTTTGCTGTCGATGTTTTCGTCGAATTCTTAGTGTTTAGGAGAGAATGTTGATTGGAGGGGCGATGTCCAAAAGGGCCAGTCTTGCGTCAAATCAGCTGATCTGTCTCATTTGAATTCTTCCGCTGTACTTTGGCAATGGCCGTGCTGCTTAAAATGGCATTCACCGTGACCCGCATCAGAAGTGGCAGAAGCAAGGTGGCCGCCATTCTTTTGCTGAAACTAGCCTTAACTGCCGGCACTAAGGTGCCTAATTTCACAGCCCATGAACTAGACTTTCCACTTTTTTTGCATCAATACCGCCCACTTAACATCCATTTTAACACTGAGATGATATATAATGCCCAGATATCACCCATTTAGGCACAAAATGGAAACTAACGCCCATGTACTTAACGCCGAGAAATAATAATACTGCCCGTCCACTTTTTTTGGCATAAAGATCAAAATGGCCCAAAATATCGCCGAGCGTTACTTTCGGCATGTACTTAATGCTGAGAAATAATAATAACGCCCGCCACTTTTTTTTATCGTGAAGATCAGATTTGCCAAAACTAATGCCCAAAATATCGCCGAGCATTACTTTCGGCACCTCGCACACATATCGCCAAAACTATTTATCACCGAAGAAACCGCTGTTGAAAAAGTTGCTCTCACCTGAACTAATCACAGCGGTATGGACGTCATTTTGTAAATCGCAGATCGTTTCATATTCAACTTCTAGAGAGTTTTGAGGTATTGTGGAGTTCTTTTAAGGTGATTTGAACATCTAAACAAACATCTTATCATACTGTGGACGATTGGAATTTAGTTTAGGTGTCTTAGTGGGTAAAATTATTGTTTGTGAACAATAGGTATAATATTGATAGTTATTGGAATGGGGCCTGTCATTTCTTGGCCTGTCTTGATGACCATGCACACGCTGCAGACTAGAGATGGCAGAAGGTATATTCAACATCATTATGTGCCCAGTTTAAGACGTGCCAGACTGCTGTGGAGGACGAGACTTTACACCCCACGCACTTACATGGAAAAGCGGTCTTACCTGAACTTGTCGGATAACACGTGCCTTAGTAGCCTGCGCTTCCACAAAGAGTTTATCAGTAAGATATGCCAGCTCATCAGGGGAGATCTGCAGCTTGCCAGCACCATCAGGACCACATTGTCCATCGAGCTCAAGGTTACCGCAGCACTTTCGTTCAACGCATCAGGTTCCTTTCAGGCCTCAGCTGGCCACATTTGCGATATATCTCAGCATGCCACACATTGCTGCATTCGACAGGTCACTGAAGCCCTTTATGCATGCAGGAGAGGCACAGACTGAGAGTGCTCGAGGATTCTACCGAATTGCTAACTTTCCCAAGGTGCAGGGAGCAATAGACTGTACGCACATCGCCATGCGGGCACCTTTTCAGGTGCAGAGGTTTTTCGGAACCGAAAGGAACTCCACTCCCTGATTGTGCAACTCGTTGTCGACCACCAGCAAATTATAATGGCAGTAAATGCAAAATTTCCGGGCAGCATCCATGATGCTCACATCCTGCATGAGAGTGCTATATCTGACATGTTTATCAGCCAGCCACAAGGTCAATGCTGGGTTCTTGATGACATAGGATATGGCCTCACCACTTGGCTGATGACCCCCTTGCGTAACACCCAGACAGAAGCTGAGAAGCGATACAATGAGAACCACAGAGCCACATGCAATATCGTCGAGAAAACCATTGGAGTGCTTAAACAGCGCTTTAGATGCCTGGACCACTCAGGAGGCAAGCTGCAATACCACCCTGAGCAGGTAGCTGAATTCGTGGTGGTGTGCTCCATGCTGCACAACTTGGCAATCAGGAGGGGACAAGAATTACCAGAAAGGACTGCCGGTCTACCTCAGGAGAGAGAGGAAGAGGAGGACGAGGAGATGGATGCTGACCTTGGGCCAGACAATCAGGCTGACAATGAAACCATGTCCCCGTGGCCCTCTAGACCGCAGGAAAGGGCCCGTGGTGGCTACATAGCTGCAAGACTCTTATGTCAGCAGCTCATAAATGAGTACTTTGCTTGAAATAACGTTGTTGGTATTTACAAAGCTGCATCACTGCTGTGTCTGCAGCTCATACATCAATGGTGTGCATCACCTTGGTGACAGTTAAAGTTTAAGTTGATTCATGTTAAGTTTAATTATCCCCGTTCATGTTAAGGAATCACCAGTGTGTAATGGTGCAGCTATCTGAGACAATGTGCAACAAGATTATGTGAAATAAAAAACATTTAATGAGAAGATTTGTATGAAATCATAGTTATAACTATAAAAAACACCCCACCCGACCCCACAACAAATTTATAACATTTAGATCAATCAAATGGTCAACATTTCCAACAACATAGATATACAAATGCAAACCAACAAGGTAGCCCCCTCCCTCCTTCCCCCAAAACCTCCAACAAAATAGCACCAACAACATAGAAATATGAGGTGCATGGCCCCAGGCCATGCACCTCACTTTCCTTTCCCCCCTGCTTCTCCTCCCCACCTCTACCCCTTCCCCTCCTGACTCCAAGCCGCCTGGCCGAAGAGCTCCTCAGGCGCTGCTTCATTGGGGGTGATGATGGCAGAACCGCTGGTTGGACGTATACGGGAGAGGACAGTCCCGAGGTGGGAATGCACTCCGAGCCAGAAGCAAGATCTTCCTCCTGGCTCTCATGTGTCGTTGGCAATGGGGGTGCGGCACCTTGGGGTGCAGTGCTGCGCTCCGGGACCCACTGGGAGGCCTCTGCCGCCAGTATTCCTGGCTATCACCTCCAGGGCCTCCATCATCCATGGCACGTACTCCGTCATGGTGGCGGACATGTTGGCCAGCTGGTGGGATATGCCCCCCATTGTCTGTAGGATCTGCTGACCTATGTCAACACTGCTCCTGGATAAGTGTACCTAGATCCCGCTCAGATCTGCCACTCGTGGAGCAGACCTGCCGCGTCGAACTAACCTCCGCTTGGTCGGCGCCGTCCTGGAGACACTTGGGGTGCCCTGTGGCAAGGTGCTTGGGCCTGGCACCTCCACGGTGGAGGTGTGAATGGTCGCAGGAGCACTAGATGTCTTTGGTGTGGACTGCATTATGGAGCTTGGCGATGCAGGTTTCTCAAAGTCGGCACTGCCCTCCGTGGAGAAGGCGCCCTGCAGCTCCCCGGGTGAGAATCTGGGCTCCTCAGCACCAGGTGGGGGATTGTCCGGCGCGTCCATCCCCGCGCCCCCACCTTCTGGGCTCGGTGGTCTTGCATGGGGCCATGCTGCTGGCTGAGCTGAAAAACATAAATGAGATTAGAGGAGAAGGGGGTGCTAGAGTCACAAGGTCATTCTAGCGTTACACAGCATATGCACGACAAAAGCACCACCGCTATCAAAATCATGACAGACATCACATTTCATGACCGTCACCAAATTCTGCATTGCAATGATTCTCATGAGGCCATTATTTAGAGAACACTTTTATCATTCATCTATCATATATTATTGGTCGGATATGAGTGGGTGCAGCACCTATTGACTTTTACATCACGCAATGGTGTATACTTTACTCATGTCGCATCATATCAGGTTCTGCTGCTGCTTGTGTGGCCAACCGCTGATGGCTCCCCACTAGTGCCAGCGCCCACTCCTCAATGTTGGTGAGGTCGCTGATGACTGGTGACCCGCCACCCATTCGCTCCTGTTCGGCCCTATTCCTCGAAAGCTTCTTCTGTAATAGGTAACACCAGCACGACATGGCATGAAATCATTGCATGAGATAATTGGTAGGTATTGGAGAGGCGCGAGTTCGGAGCCAGAAGAGGCGTGAGCCCAAGGGCAGCACGGGTCAGCCCACACTGCGATGTGTGTGCGCATTAGGCCCGTGCAGCAGAGCAGGTCTCCAGTCGTCTTGGTTAATCCTTGCTACTGAACCAAGACCTGGCTCTGTCAAGCCCGTGAGGTGGCTGGTGTGCAACGGCCACCACACGTTAAAAAAATGCACAGGCATCTTCCACCCTACACTATGTAGTTCACGACCTGGAATATTAGGTCCTTCATTGAAACACCTGTGAACTCATCCCTTTTTTGGCGTGGAAGCAAGTCATCCTCATTTCGAGGGACTGCCTATGATGATGACTGTCACAGAGACTGATACAACACATAACCGACAGATGTAATCATGATTATTATGAAAACTGCTATGGACGGCAACACTTTATGGCAGAAGGTAAAAAAAATTTAACGCTAACGCCCATTTCAGATCGCTCGTGGTAACGCCCATTTTATAAAATGGAAAGTTGGGGTTTTGAAAATAAGCGATAATCCGGTGATCTCAAAACCCATATTTACCGCCCACGCTGGAAATAACGCCCATTTTTGGCTGATCTGCACAAAAGTGGAAAGTCTAGCCCCATGTGTTTTCAGGAGAGAAATTAGTATACACTTCTTCACGCAAAGGATGGTAGAATTGTAGAGTTCTTTCCCACAAAAAGCAGTGATGCTAGCTCAATGAATAAGTTTATGAAAATTATCATTCTTTACCTAAAGACGTACACTGTGAACGCAAGCTTTGAGTAAAATATTCCCGGTATCAGTGCAAGACATCACATCTGATTTTAATCACTCATTACACTTACAATTCAAATTATATAAATATAGAAGTAACTGTAAATAAATGTAATACTTATTCTGGCGGATTCGACAAGGTCGTTCCAGCGGTTGCGACATTGGTTGCCCTCACGCACCTCGTTTGTCACCAACGAGACCACCAGCTATGTCGGCCCATATCCTCTGGTGGACCTTTGGGGTGGGCTTCCCACACCTACCTGGGTCAATTGACTCCAGTGTGACTCTACCTCCTGCAGGAGGGAGGTATTTGCCTTGTCCGAGAATCTCCTCGCTCTTTTTCGGCCTCCCAATTGTTCCTCTCCCACTTCACTGCTTTCGCCAGCGTTAATCTTCACAGCGTGCTTTGTCGCCTCCTCCATCCTTTCCATTGTAACAAAAGATTTCCCCCAAAGAACTCGGTCGGAACGACGTTATTTGTCCTCTGAATTATTTTTGCTGCTGGTAATTCTCCCTCCTACACCTCAAAACAGCCAAAGAAGCACACACCACACCCACACACGCTTTCAGTTCCTCTCTGCTCCCTCTCTCTCTTCTCTTCTGCACATGTAATGATGACCCTTGACTGCCTGAAATGCGGGAAATGGCTGTTGCCATACTGTTGCTTTGGATGGTGACACTTTACGGCAGAAGGTCAAAAAAAATTTACGCTAACGCTTATTTCAGATCGCTCGTGGTAACACCCATTTTATAAAATGGAAAATTGGGGTTTTGAAAATAAGCGATAATCTGGTGATCCCAAAACACATATTTACTGCCCACGCTGGAAATAACGCCCATTTATGGCCGATTTGCACAAAAGTGGAAAGTCTAGCCCCATGTGTTTCCAGGAGAGAAGTTAGTATACACTTCTTCACGCAAAGGATGGTAGAATTGTGGAACTCTCTCCCACATAAACCAGTGGATGCTAGCTCAATAAAGATTTTTAAATCTGAGATCGCTAGATTTTTGCTAGACAAGGGTATAAAAGGATAGAAGCCAAAGCAGTTGGATGAAGTTAAGATACAGATCAGCCATGGTCTCATTGAATGGCGGAACAGGCTCAAGGGGCTGAATGGCCTCCTTTTAGCTCCATATTATTCAACTAGCCTATTTAATTAATAATCTATATGTGCCATTCCTTACAGTACAATCTCTTTGGCTGAACTTTATCCTCTCCAATGTTATCCGTGCCACTGAGGGGAAAAAACAGGATTTGCGAGCAAACAGTTTAAACCAATTATATTGGCTATATTAGCTGTTCTGTCTTTTACAAAAGCAAAATACTGCAGATGCAGGAAATCTGAAATAAAAGCAGAAACTGCTGGAAATACTCAGCAGGTCAGGCAGCATCTGTGGAGAGAGAAACACAGTTAAGGTTGATGACCTGACTCGACCCCTTCCCATCATGTCGAGTACCTAGTCCTCCAATCGGAAAAAGATGTGTAGATGGTGTTGGTCTCTTCTGGTTGTTGCCTTCTGTCCCACATGTTATGTTCCACCTACTCATGCAAAAAAGAAGGGAGTGTGTTAGTGCTCGACTTGTGTGATGTTTTGTGAAGATGTCTGTCAATTTTGAATAGTGTGTATATTGTGTGCAAGATGTAAGGTACGAGGAATTGAGGGTTCCAATATTGCTGAAAGAAAGAGCTGGAGAATGTGTGAGTTGGAGGAGAAAGAGATGGAGTGAAGTGTGGTACAGTGATTGTAGAAGGGTGAAGAGAAGGGAGTGGAGGGGAGTGTTATGACTAGTGGGACTGCAGGTGGTGCAGGTGTGAGGAATTTGTAATTAAACTGATAGCTAGGGCTCTTACCTTGACAACTCTGGTGAGGTCATTAAACATTTTTTGGCATTGCAGCCATATTCCGTGCACTAACTTCCTTACATTCACTTCTTTGCACTGACTTTGGAGGTTTGATGTGAAAGGCTTTCTGCCTCCCCATCGACCCCCTCGTCCCCACCCCACACCACACTCCTCTGGGGATCAGGATATCCTACCTCCTTCAGTCCACTTGTACAAGGCCTTCCAAAGCTGTTACAGGGAATTTAGGTTTCCTCTTTGCAGCTTCTGAAGTCATGTCGGCCAGTTTCCAGTGTTTGCCATTGCCTGCAGCTACAGTGCACCTCTCCTTAAGAGCTGCAAGCTGCTGATAAGTGGCATCAGTGTCCACCCTCATCTTGCATATAAGAACATAAGAACATAAGAAATAGGAGCAGGAATAGGCCATACGACCCCTCGAGCCTGCTGCGCCATTTAATACAATCATGGCTGATCCGATCATGGACTCAGGTCCACCTCATTGTCTGCTCCCCATAACCCCTTGTTCCCTTATCGTTTAAGAAACTGTCTATTTCTGTCTTAAGTTTATTCAATATCCCAACCCCACAGCTCTCTGAGGCAGAGTTCCAAGATCCACAACCCTCTGAGAGAAGATATTTCTCCTCATCTCAGTTTTAAATGGGCGGCCCCTCACTCTAAGATCATGCCCTCTAGTTCTAGTCTCCCCTATCAGTGGAAACATCCTCTCCGCATCCACCTTGTCAAGCCCTCTCATAATCTTATACGTTTCGAAAAGATCATCTGTCATTCTTTTGAATTCCAATGAGTACAGGCACAACCTACTCAACTTTTCCTCATAAGACAACCCTCTCATCTCCGGAATCAACCTAGTGAACCTTCTCTGAACTGCCTCCAAAGCAAGTATATCCTTTCGTAAATATGGAAACCAAAACTGCACGCAGTATTCCAGGTGTGGCTTCACCAATACCCTGTACAACTGTAGCAAGACTTCCCTGCTTCTTTACTCCATCCCCTTTGCGATAAAGGCCAAGATTCCATTGGCCTTCCAGATCACTTGCTGTACCTGCATACTAACACTTTTGTGTTTCTTGCACAAGTACCCCCAGGTCCCTCTGTACTGCAGCATTTTGCAATTTCTCTCCATTTAAATAAAAACCTACTCTTTGATTTTTCCTGCCAAAGTGCATGACCTCACACTTTCCAACATTATACTCCATCTGCCAAATTTTTGCCCACTCACTTAGCCTGTCTATGTACTTTTGCAGACTTTTTGTATCCTCCTCACACGTTGCATTTCCTCCCACCTTTGTATCGTCAGCAAACTTAGCTACGTTACACTCAGTCCCTTCCTCCAAGTCGTTAATATAGATTGTAAATAGTTGGGGTCCCAGCACTGATCCCTGCGGCACCCCACTAGATACTCGTTGCCAACCCAAGAATTAACCATTTATCCTGACTCTCTGTTTTCTGTTCGTTAGCCAATCTTCTATCCATGCTAATATATTACCCCCAACCCTGTGAACTTTTATCTTGTGCAGTAATCTTTTATGTGGCACCTTGTCAAATGTCTTCTGGAAGTCCAAATACACCACATCCACTGGTTCCCCTCTATCCATCCTGTTCGTTACATCCTCAAAGGATTCCAGCAAATTTGCCAAACATGACTTCCCCTTCATAAATCCATGCTGACTCTGCCTGACCAAATTTTGCTTTTCTAAATGTCCTGCTACTGCTTCTTTAATAATGGACTCCAACATTATCCTAACCACAGATGTAGAAACATACAAACATAGAACATAGGTGCAGAAGTAGGCCATTTGGCCCTTCGAGCCTGCACCACCATTCAATAAGATCATGGCTGATCATTCACCTCAGTATCCCTTTCCTGCTTTCTCTCCATATCCCTTGATCCCTTTAGCTGTAAGGGTCATATCTAACTCCCTCTTGAATATATCCAATGAACTGGCATCAACAACTCTCTGCGATAGGGAATTCCATAGGTTAATAACTCTCTGAGTGAAGAAGTTTCTCCTCATATCAGTCCTAAATGGCTTACACCTTATCCTAAGACTATGTCCCCTGGTTCTGGACTTCCCCAACATCAGGAACATTCTTCCTGCATCTAACCTGTCCAGTCCTGTCAGAATTTTATATGTTTCTATGAGATCCCCTCTCATCCTTCTAAACTCCAGTGAATACAGGCCCAGTCGATCCAGTCTCTCTTCATATGTCAGTCCTGCCATCCTGGGAATCAGTCTGGTGAACCTTCGCTGCACTCCCTCAATAGCAAGAACATCCTTCCTCAGATTAGGAGACCAAAACTGAACACAATATTCCAGGTGAGGTCCTCACTAAGGCTCTGTACAACTGCAGTAAGACCTCCTTGCTCCTATACACAAATCCCCTAGCTATGAAGGCCAACATGCCATTTGCCTTCTTCACTGCCTGCTGTACCTGCATGCCAACTTTCAATGACTGATGTACCATGACACCCAGGTCTCGTTGCACCTCCTCTTTTCCTAATCTGCCGCCATTTAGGTAATATTCTGCCTTTGTATTTTTGCCACCAAAGTGGATAACCTCACATTTATCCACATTATACTGCATCTGCCATGCGTTTGCCCACTCACTCAAGTCACCCTGCAGCCTCTTAGCGTCCTCCTCACAGCTCACACTGCCACCCAGCTCAGTGTTATCTGCAGACTTGGAGATATTACACTCAATTCCTTCATCTAAGTCATGAATGTATATTGTAAATAACTGGGACCCCAGCACTGAGCCCTGCGGCACCCCACTAGTCACTGCCTGCCATTCTGAAAAGGACCTGTTTATCCCAACTCTCTGTTTCCTGTCTGCCAACCAGTTCTCTATCCACGTCAGTACATTACCCCCTATACCATGTGGTTTAATTTTGCACACCAATCTCTTGTGTGGGACCTTGTCAAAAGCCTTTTGAAAGTCCAACTGGCTAACTGCTCTATAATTTCCTGCTTTTTGGTCTGCCTCCTTTTTTAAATAGGGGCGTTACATTTGCAGTTTTCCAATCTGCTGTGACCTCCCCAGAATCCAGGGAATTTTAGTAAATTACAACCAATGCATCCACAATCTCTGCCGCTACTTCTCTTAAGACCCTCGGATGCAAGCCATCAGGTCCAGGGGATTTATCTGCCTTTCGTCACATTATCTTACTGAGTACCACTTCCTTAGTGATTGTGATTGTATTAAGTTCCTCCCCCGCTATAGCCCCTTGACTATCCACTGTTGGATTATTGTTAGTGTCCTCTACCATAAAGACCGTTACAAAATATTTGTTCAGAGTTTCTGCCATCTCCATGTTCCCGTTTACTAATTCCCTGGTCTCATCCTCTAAGGGACCAACATTTACTCTAGCCACTCTTTTCCTTTTTATATACCTATAGAAACTCTTGCTATCTGTTTTTATATTTTGTGCTTGTTATGTATTGTCCAGGTACGTTAAATGTATAAGTACAATGGTGCGCCACAGAGGGCGCTCTGGTGGGAGACCTGAAAGTATCTGCAAGACAGAATATAAAAGGCTGCTCGCCACACCTGGGAGGCACTCTGGAGTTACACAATAAAGGACTAAGGTCACAGCAGTTACTACAGCACCAGACCGTGTGGAGTCCGTGATTTGAGTGCTCCATACATCACAGTGGCGACAAGGACATGGACGAACTTCACGCAACCATGGCTACTCTGGGCTTGTTAAAGGATTTTACGGTGGGAAATGACTGGGAGGCCTTTACGGAAAGGCTCAAGTACTACTTCACAGCAAACGACCTGACGGGGAACACAACGCACTGAGAGAGAAACGTAAGGCGATATTGCTTTCCAGTTGTGGCGATGAGGTTTACTGTTTCGTCAGGGATTTGCTGGCACCCCAGAGCCAGGAACAAGTCATATGAGGAGCTGATCGCACTCATTCGTGACCAACTTAAACCGAAGGAGAGCATCCTCATGACCCGGCACAAATTCTACCATCACTGCAGACCTGAGGGCCAGGATGTCACCAAATATGCTGCGGACCTCAGTTGACTCACGGCACCGTGTGATTTTGGCACACACCTTGACGAGGTGTTGTGAGACGTTTTTGTTATGGGGATTGGCCATGAGGGTCTCCTTCACAGCCTGCTATCCACTGAACCTACAGTCACCCTGAAGCAAGCCATCACCATCAGCCGGGCGTTTATGACCTCGACTTGCAGCACCAAACAGATGATCCCCCACACAGTCTCGAACCCGACAGGTACTATCCACAGGACAGCGCCCACCACGGACAAAACTGTAGAACGTGGCTCTGCCCGGTCCTGGAACTCAGAGTCCGCCAAGGGGGGCTAATCGAGTAGCACCATGCTGGCGCTGCGGAGAAAGCCACGGGGCTCACCGGTGCAGGTTTGTGGAGTACACGTGCAATACCTACCATACGAAAGGCCACCTTCAGCGTATGTGCAAAAGATACCTGACTCAACATGTGGCTGAGGAGATGGTAGAGGCTCCATTTTCCAGCGAGGAGCAGGCAGAAGACGACGAGGCATTGTTTGGACTGTATATGTGCACCGACGATTCGGAGGTCAAGATTAATGGAGTCCCTGTGAGTATGGAAGTGGACACTGGATCGGGTCCGTCGTTGATGAGTCAGGAAACTTTTGAAAAACTGTGGGTCTACCCAGCTGCACGACCCAAGCTGGTCCCGGTCACGGCAAAGCTGCGTACCTACACCAAGGAACTGATACCTGTTCGTGGCAGAGCGGAGGTGCAGGTATTTCACGGGGGCGAGATGCATGGTTTATCTTTGTGGGTCATTGCAGGCGATGGGCTGACGCTTTGCGGCAGGAGGTGAATGGGGAAGGTCTGTGGGAGCTGGAACGACTTCATTCCTCCACAGACTGCTGTTCCCCGGATTCCCAAAGAGCAGTGCCGACTGAGCTGGAGGAGGAAGAAGCCGTTCATCGGCAGTCTAAATCCACACATAGGCGACAGCAGGCCAGAACTCCTGACCTCAAGCAATCCTGCAGCCTCAGCCTCCACAGACAAGCAGACCCTGGAAGAGCAGTTGTTCAAGTGCGGGCCGATCGCTGAGGTGCGAGCCGGCGACGCGCTGTGGGTGATGAACGGGAAGTCCATCGATGGCCAACAAGTCCAGGGGGGGGCCCACGTGGAGGAAGAGTTGGGCGGCGGTCACGGCTACGGTGGAGGCCGGAACAGCGGCGGTGGTGGTGGCGGCTATGGCGGCTGCAGGAGAGGCGGCAGTGACTGGGACAGGAGCGGAGGCCACAGGAGAGGTGGCAGTTACTGGGACAGGAGGGGAGGCCACAGGAGAGGCGGCAGTTACTGGGACAGGAGCGGAGGCCACAGGAGAGGCGGCAGTTACTGGGACAGGAGGGGAGGCCACAGGAGAGGCGGCAGTTACTGGGACAGGAGGGGAGGCCACAGGAGAGGTGGTAGTTACTGGGACAGGAGGGGAGGCCACAGGAGAGGTGGTAGTTACTGGGACAGGAGGGGAGGCCACAGGAGAGGCGGCAGTTACTGGGACAGGAGGGGAGGCCACAGGAGAGGTGGCAGTTACTGGGACAGGAGGGGAGGCCACAGGAGAGGTGGCAGTTACTGGGACAGCAGCAGAAGCAGAGGCTACAGTGGCAGCGGAGGCTACGGCGGCGGCAGGTACGACTCGGGAGAACGCGACAGCTACTCGGGTGGGTGCAGGAGCCAGAGCAGAGGATACGGCAGCAATCACGGAGGCCGTTCTCACAGGAACTATGACGGATCGAATTCAAAGAGCCAGATTCAAGATCGGATTTTTTTGGCCGTTTTCCTTCCTTCTTTCTTCTTTATTCCTTCTATTCCAGAGAGTAAAACGCCAGGCCAGCGAGCTCAAGATGGTGACGAGCCTCGTGGCAGCAGAGCTCTGCAAAGAACAAAGGCAAGCGGTACAACTAAAATGGGGGCGCCCAAGGGAAGCTTCGTGGGAACCACAAGCTGGCGTCTTAAAAGGGAAATGCACCCAGTAGCCTTAAAAGGGCCTTACACCGTTGGCGGTCCCCACAAAAAGACTTTTGTAAGGCAAGAGCGAGTCTAAATGTGTAATGTGATTTGCATGATGAAGTGATTTAGGATAAGAGTTGATATTTTGATGCTGAATGGTTACTGTGTTTAAAATGATGGATATGAATGATTTACGAAAAGAGTTAATACCACGTGTTACAAGTAAGAGGGCTAATGGATCCGTGACTAACATGCCTGAGGGGCTAATGCAATTTTCAATTTTACGTGATTCATGCAAGGGTTCAGCGGCTGCAGATGAGCCACCAAGGTGACTACTGAAAATAGAGGCAACGCATTCGTTGCGATACCCTGTCTCAGCGCAGCCCATTACCTCGGGCGAAAAGGGGCAGTACTCCGCCACCCTACCTCACCCAGTGGAGCTGGGATTAAATAACTGTTCAGTGCACCTGCAACCTTTTGACATAACATCTGTACTACATGTCATATGTACCATACAAATGAATGTCTATGTATACCTGCTTTCTGTTGGAGGTTGTACTCATGTACTTCATCACCCATGTAAGGACTGCAAACACCACATGCTTGCACCGGATCCCAAGCATAATCTCTACATGGGGGGGAAGTGGATGGTCATGGACTCACACTCACAAACCAACCAGGACGAACAAGGCCGAGGTTTCCGGCAATGGCTTTTGGAACTGGGTGGGGGGAGTGAGATGTTATGTATTGTCCAGGGACATTAAATGTATAAGTACAATGGTGCGCCACAGGGGGCGCTGTGGTGGGAGACCTGAAAGTACCTGCAAGACAGAGTATAAAAGGCTGCTCGCCACACCTGAGAGGCACTCTGGAGTTACACAATAAAGGACTAAGGTCACAGCAGTTACTACAACACCAGACCATGTGGAGTCCGTGATTTGAGTGCTACATACATCACAGTGCTAGTTTACTTTCATAGTCGATGATGCACAGCCAATAAGCAATAGCTCAGTTTGTCTTCATCCGGGACCACTCGACTCCAGGCCTCATTACTGCCTTGACCCAAACATGGTGGACACAAGACCTGAATTGCAGAGGTGAGAGTGACTGCCCTTGACATCTAGGCAGCTTTCAACCTAATGTGGCACCAAGGAGCCATAATAAAACTGAAGTCAATGTGGATCAGGGGAAAATTCTCCAGTGGCTGGAGTTATACCTGGCACAGAGGATGTGGTTTTTTTGAGGCCAATCATCTCAGACCCAGAACATCATTGCAGGAGTTCCTCAGGGCAGCGTCCTACGCCCAAAGATCTTAAGCTGCTTCATCAATGACATTCCCTCCGTTATCAGGCCAACTGTTCGCACAGTACAAAAGCAAAATACTGTGGATGCTGGAAGCTGCATTCGTAACTCCTTAAATAAGCAAGCAGGCTTTGGGCTAATAATGCCAAGTAACATTCACACTACACTAGTACCGGGCGATAACCATCTCCAAAATGAGAGAGCCTAACCACCTTCTATCCCCAACACTTTCTTTTAATAGTTTTTGAACTTTAAACATTGGTGTTTTACTTGTGGGCACAGGCCATGCTACGGATACAATTAGTTAAGTATTTAAATTGGCTTTACCTGGTCTGAGCCCAATTTTCAGATGGTTGAATTGTTGCCTGGATTTTTCAAAATTTTGTTGGGCTTATAAAATGTGAATCATCTTGCTCCCATATTCCTGTGAATTAAATAACACTATGCACTTTGATTCAAAGGATGTGATCGGTTAGAGCTGTAACACATTTGAATAGTTTGTAAGTAGTGTTTGGGTGGCTATTTTATTGAGTCATACCTTTTCAAATAGGTGAGTTTAATTTCTTAGTCACTAGGATTACAGACTCCAATTTGACTCATTCAATGTTAAAATGTTGCAGAGCTAATTTACTTTAACAAATATGCTCATTTACGAGCATATAAAATTGACGAGCAAGCAAAGCTGGTCCATCAAGCCTGCCCCACACCATGAAGGCTGGACCACAATGGCTAAACATTTTTTCCAATATGCGCGACACTATATTTATCTAAATTAAACGCCATTTACCAGTGTGTGGCCCACTCTACTAGCAATGTTCCCGTTAAGCTGCGCGGCTGTGCAGTCTGGAGCTCCTGCGAAGGCCGTTTGTCGGCTTCTCAATAGAAAAATCTTCATAAGACAGCCTTCTGATAAGCCTCCACTGGCTCACTTGCTTCCGCAAGGTGTCTCAATTGGCAAATCTCTCACACTATTCAAGATGTGACCAATCACTACCTGGGATAACTGTCCTGTCCTCATTAATGTTTCCTACCAGCTTTTGCTATTCACCATAACTACTTTATTGTAGTAAAACAAATCTCCCTACATAAACATTTTGCATCTCAAGTAGAAAAGATCCTCCAGCAACCAATTCTGATCTTCCATCCTTATAAAAAATAATCTAATATCCCTCTCAGTGCTGAAGGCCACAACCTCAAAAGTAAATCACTATCAATGGTCATCAGAGTGTTGCATTACCCAAAACAGATGCCAATGATCTCTGGAACCAGTAATAACAGCCAGTTAATACCAATTTCAATAACAGAGCTACAATTGTGGTGCATGCCTGTATGGTTAGGGTGGGGAATCAGTAGGATAAAGGGAAATGATTTAGGGCTAGAAATTGCGTAGCTCTCTGTTTGGGGCGATTACTTTTGTGGGAGCGCCAAAGTATTGCCGGGCGAAAAAGATTTTCAGCTGACGGGAATTTCAGTGTTCCAAAAGGAAGTGGAGCGCTGAATCAAGTGCTATCACTTCTCTTAGAGTGCTAAAGGGAGCGAGAGGAGCGGTATCGGCAGAGCGCTGCACAATGTTGCATGCAGTTCTGCCATCTGTACAGCTCCTTGCCTCGCTTTAAGAGAAGGGCCAATACTGGGGTGACTGAGTTTTACTGCTGTCTATGTTGGGCCACGCACCTGTGCTACATGCATAGTAGTCCCAAGCACTCAAAGAGAATGCAGGGCTGAGCAATCGCAGGGTTCAAACCTTCCCCCAAAAACACCACACAGGGGGGATAAATAAATTTTGCCCTACCTGATCATTACTGCCTTTAAATATCACTCCCCAAGCGGCCATCCAAGGTGACAACACCTCCTGCAGCTGCCGTTGTTGACACCCAGCAATGCTGCAGGGGGCAGGAGCGAATATTGTATCCGGAGCGGTAACGGGTCACTGCGCACCGGATGATGTCACGATCTCCGGGGCGCAAGAGAGCGAGCAGTAAGAGTTAGCGCCAGCACAAAACCGCCAGGTCACTGAATTTGTCACACCCGGTGGGTAACCACTTAGTACCCCATTACAATGGCTAATGGGAGGTGCAAAGCAGGCCAACTTCACCCCTTAATGTTTTTTATGGAGTGACTCTTGACAATGAATGGAAGCTGCACAAATTTTAAAAATAACCGTAAATTAAAAAAAATAACCTTCACAAAGGCTCGTGTAGCTCTGTGGCAATGAAGCCACATCAACTCTCGGTTAAAACACTTTTTACTGAAATTGAGAACCCCCAATGGTAACAAGATAATGTATAGCACCCTCTAGTTAGTAAGTATCAATATAATGTATAGTGCCCTCTAGCTAGGAGGTATAGGGAGCTGTACTTTGAGAGAGGGTCTGTGAAGGAATGCCATCTTAAGCTCCACACGGCTGTCTGAGATCTCCCAAATAGATAGAGTTAAGTTGAACTAAGAGTGTTCAAGATACTATAAAAGACATGGTGTGAGAAGCGGAGACTTCTGATCTTTTGTCGAACACATCTACGACCAACATATTGGAACTGTATGACTTTTACGAGCCAATCGACATCAACGTTAAGCAGTGCAGTACAGCGTGTGCTTCCTACACATCGCGCATGGATCCATGAAGGGCGATAAATAATCATAAGCTTGTAAAATAATCTAGAGGCATTAGTAAAGTAATCTTAAAGTGGAATAAGTTAATGTAGAGCCTCAATTGAAAAAGTATTTCCACGATTACGTGGCCACGATATTTTATTATTAGACTTGTTCTAGTCCTCTGGGTATTTGAACGATATACATGTATATGACAAACTCAAAGTCGTAAACTGTAACGAGCTATCATGACCACCACCGTGCTAACTCCCACCTCCATTGCAGGTGACTGGCGATTTAAAAGTCAACTGAAAAAAATTCAAACAGCTGTGGGACAGCTATGAAATTATCACGCATATTGTGGAAAAAACAGATAGAGTTAGGGTTGCAACGTATTATCACTGCCATTGGCAACAATGTCCTAGATATTGACAATAATCTTCCCTACAAATCAAAGGAAGACAAGCAGGAAATTGAAATTATTTTCAAGCTCTAGGAAGAGCATTGTAACGGTAAATCCAACATCATGTATGAACGGTACCAGTTTAACAATTGTGTATAAGGGGACGAGCGGATTGACAGATATCTCGTGAAAGTGAGAGAGCTAGCATCATCATGTGATTTTGGCAATTTAAGGGTTGATTTCATCAGAGACCGCATAGTCTGCGGAATATCTGATAACACTGCATAAGAGGCTGGTGCAAGAATCAAGCCTAACATTCGATAAATGTGTGATGCTCTGCAAAGCTACAGAGGCCACAGTTGCGCAAATGAAATCCATGAAGCTCACTAAAACAGACTCTGAAGATGTCAAAGCTGTCAGACAGAAACCCCAACCCACAAAGAAAGAATTCACAGACAAAGAATTCACAAACAATTTCAGATATTATGGCAAAAGACATGAGCTATCAAAAACGAAATGCCCAGCATATGGGAAGACCTGCACAAGTTGCGGCAAACTAAATCATTTTTCTCAAAAGTGCAGACAAAATGGAACGAGACAGAAGTCTACACATAACCCTGAATATAAGGGCAAGTCAAAAGTTCATGCACTATATGAAGAGAGTTATGATTCTGATTTTGAAGTCAGGACTGTAAAGATGCTTGGTAAAGTTGATCACACAATCAAGGACAAAGCTGACAGAAAGTATCCTAACAAGATTATGGCTACCTTCTCCATTAAAGGTCAAATGATAAAAATGCAAATAGATTGTGGGGTCACATGCTACCTCTTAGATACTTACCGAAAGGCTTAAAGGTAAAAGAATCTAAGACAACACTGTCACTGCATGACAACCAGGCTACCATTCCAGTGGTAGGAACTTATAATGTGCCACTGGAAAATACAAAAAACAAGCAACAGTATATTGTGCCCTTTGTGATAACTGAGGACCAAAGCTCACGCACTGCTGAACAGCTACAACTGAAAAAGTGAAGCATCAGAATATGGTAAGTGAACCAGATCAATCGCAAACTACAAACAAGGCAAACGTCTCGCTAGCGTCAAAATCTGATGTCAACAATGTTTATCCGGATGTGTTTAAGGGACGGACACATTCCAGGGACAGTTCACCTTGAACCTAATGAATCAGCGACACCAGCTGTAATGCCACCCAGATGAGTGCCAATAGCGATCTAACAAACATTAAAAGAGGAACTCGATCATTTGGAAAAACGAGAAATCATCACGAAAGTGGTTGAACCGACGGACTGGGTATCCAGTCTAGTGACTGTACAAAAACCAAATGGAAAGATACGAGTATATATCGACCCTCAACATCTGAACAATGCCCTGAAACGTGGACATTATATGATACATATGCTTATCACTATAATAAATCACGCGTGGCCCATGCTGGAGCTGATCACCTTGTGACCTTTAGGTTTAATGTAAACTCCAAAAGTGAGCACTGCAGGGGGAGTCTGCTTTATATAGGGAGGCAGCATGAGATGCAGTAATGTCTGCCTCCCGGGCTTTCCCCATCTGTTGGCTATTACATGTAATTACATGGTACAGAGCATGTTACAGAGTATGGCTGCAAATACATCACATTATCCACTTCCTGTGATCGATGACATCTTGCCACAGATGTCAAATGTAAAGGTCTTCAATAAAGCAGACTGCAAGAAGGATTTCTTGCAATGTGAGCTAGACACAGAGTCCTCCTACCTCACGACCTTCCAGACTCCATGGGGACGATATCGATATAATGGGATGCCATTTGGCATCAGTCCTGCCCCAGAAATCTTCCAGCAGAAGCTAGACCGGAACCTCAAGGGTCTAGATTGAGTCTCCAAGATTGCAAATGATATCTTGATCACCAGACGCGGTGAGATACTTAAAGAAGCCAATCACGATCATGACGCAAACTTAGCAAATTCATCAGAGATGCAGACAGCGAAACATCAAACTAAACTTCGATAAGTTCGAATACAGGAGCTCCCAAGTGAAATACATGGGACACATACTGTCTAGTGATGGACTCAAAGCCGACCCAAGCAAAGTAGTTGCAATCAACGAAATGCAGAAACCGCAGGATGTTGCAGGTGTACAATGATTTGTCGACATGACAAAGTACCTCTCAAAATTCTTGCCAGATCTTTCAGACCTCAGTGAACCTTTGCGACGGCTTATTCTTAAAGACATGGGGCTAGATTTTTCATTAGTTTTTCATGCATACTGCCCACTTAACGTCCATTTTAATGCTGAAATGAGGTGCAACATCCATATATCGCCCATTTAGCCACAAAATGGAAACTGACGCCCATTTCTCGGTCACTTATCGGCACGCGTTACTTTCCGCATGTGCGTAACATCGAGAAAAAAATAATACCGCCCAAAATAATACTTTTTTTGGGTGGAATCATCAGATTCCAATGCCCATAATATCGTCCAGCTTTACTTTCGGCACGTAATTAACGCTGAGATTTAATAATACTGACCACCTACTTTTTTTTGTCGTAAAGATCACATTTGCCGAAACTAATGTCCAGTATACCGCCCATCCTTTCGACATCTCGCACACATCTCGCCGACAATATCGCTTGCCGAAAAAACCGCTGGGAAAAAGTTAAACTAACCGTAACTACTCACAGCGGTATGGACACCATATTCTAAATCACAGGTCGCATCTGTTATGTATGCAACCCTAGGCAACCTGTATCATACCGCCACCAGGGCTTACCTGTTGGGAGTCCCAAGGGATCCCAGCATCTCTTTGGAGCACTGTATATAAGCAGGCCTCCCATGCTGTACCAGCACTCTGGAGTTTGAATAAAGGAGCTAAGGTCACACCGACTCATTGTCTACAATACTCAGTTGCCTTACTTTATTTATGAACTTAACAACTGGCGACGAGATAACAAACAACCACGCGTAAATGCAAAGAACTGTTGGTATCCTGGAGAAATTCTCAGAAGGGGATGATTGGGAGGCCTTCGTGGAGCAACTCAACCAATACTTCATGGCCAACGAGGTGGAATGGGTCGAGAACGCTGCCAAACGAAGGGCGATCCTCCTCACCGTCTGTGGGGCAAAAACCTATGGCCTCATGAAGAATCTTCTAGCTCCGGTGAAACCAACGACCAAATCGTATGAAGAAATGTGTACACTGATCCGGGAGCACCTAAATCCGAAGGAAAGTGCTCTGATGGCAAGGTATCGATTCGACACGTGTCAACGGTCTGAAGGCCAGGAAGTAGTGAGCTACGTCGCCGAACTAAAGCACCTTGCAGGACATTGCGAATTCGACGGATTCCTTGAGCAAATGCTAAGAGACTTTTTTGTGCTTGGCATTCGCCATGAGGTTATCCTTCACAAACTATTGACTGTTGAAACACCGAATCTGAGCAAAGCTATAACGATAGCCCAGGCATTTATGTCCACCAGCGATAACACCAAACAAATTTTGCAGCATAAAGAGGTTTCGGCAAGCATTGTACACAAAGTAATGTCGTTTTCAGGCAGGAATGCATATGGCAGAACGTACACACCGGCAGCTGCACGACCTCAGATGACCCAGAGTCCGCCATCAATCGTTAATGCGAGGCAGTTAACAACTTGTTGGCGCTGCGGAGGTGATCATTGAGCCCATCAATGGCGCTTCAAACACTATGTGTGCAAAGGCTGTGGAACAATGGGACACCTCCAGTGAATGTGCAGACGAGCTGTAAACCCTGTAAACCACCATGTTGTAGAGGAGATTGATCCATGGCGGATCAGGCTGAACTGGAGCCTTGAACCGAGGAGGCAGAAGTGCACAGGGTACACACCTTCACCACGAAATGTCCACCGATCATGCTAAAAGTTGAACTGGACGGAATTTACAGTATCCATGGAACTGGACACGGGTGTGAGTCAGTCTATCATGAGCAAAAAGGCCTTCAACAGGCTGTGGTGCAACAAGGCACACAGGCCCAAGCTTAGCCCCATTCATACCAAGCTAAGATCTTGCACTAAAGAGCTGATCACTGTTATTAGCAGTGCAGCAATAAAAGTCTCCTATGTGCACGAATTCCCACTATGGATTGTACCAGGAGATGGCCCCACACTGTTCGGCAGAAGCTGGCTGGGAAAAATCCACTGGAACTGGGACGACATCCGAGCGCTTTCGTCCGTCGACGACGCCTCATGTGCCCAGGTTCTGAGCAAGTTCCTGTCATTGTTTGAGCCAGGCATCGGAAGTTTCTCAGGGGTGAAGGTGTAGATCCACTTGGTTCCCGGTACATGACCCATCCATCACAAGGCACGTGCGGTGCCATATATGATGCGAGAGAAAGTGGAAATTGAACTGGACAGGCTGCAGCGAGAAGGCATCATCGCGCCGGTGGAGTTCATCGATTGGGCCAGTTCGATTGTTCCGGTTCTCAAAGGTGATGGCACGGTCAGAATTTGTGGGGACTATAAAGTAACGCTTAACCGTTTTTCGCTACAGCACCAGTACCCGCTACCCCAGGCAGATGACCTATTTGTGACCCTGGCTGGAGGAAAGATGTTCACCAAGTTGGACCTGACCTCGGCTGACATGACGCAGGAGCTGGCGGAAACTTCGAAGGGCCTCACCTGCATCAACACGCACAAAGATCTGTTCATCTACAATAGATGCCCGTTTGGCATTCGATCGACCACGGCAATTTTCCAAAGGAACATGGAGAACCTGATGAAGTCGGTTCTGCGTACCGTGGTTTTCCAGGATGACATACTAGTCACAGGTCGGGACATCATCGAACACTTGAAGAACCTGGAAGAGGTTTTAAGTCGGCTAGATCGCGTGAGACTCAGGTTGAAATGTTTGAAGTGTGTTTTCCTGGTGCCAGAGGCCGAGTTCTTAGGGAGAAGAATCGCGGCAGATGACATCAGACCCACCGATGCCAAGACGGAGGCCATCAAGAACGCGCCTCGACCACAAAACGTGACGGAGCTGCGGTCGTTCCTGGGACTCAACTATTTTGGTAATTTCCTACCCGAGTTAAGCACCTTGCTAGAAACCCTACTTGTGCTGCTACGCAAGGGAGACGACTGAGTATGGAGGAAATCACAAGAGGCTGCTTTTGAGAAAGCCAGAAATCTGTTACGTTCCAACAAACTGCTTGTTCTGTATAACCTATGTAAACATTTAGTGCTAGGTTGCGATGCGTCTTCGTACGGGGTCGGGTGTGTGTTATAACAAGCTAACAAATCGGAAACATTGCAACCGGTCGCCTATGTATCCAGGAGTTTGTCCAATGCCGAAAGGGCCTACAGCATATTTGATAAAGAAGCTGTGGAATGCGTTTACAGGGTGAAAAAAATGCAGCAGTATCTGTTTGGTCTCAAGTTTGAGTTAGAAACTGACCATAAGCCACTCATATCGCTATTCCCTGAGAGCAAAGGGATTAATACCAATGCCTCTGCCTGCATCCAAAGATGGGCACTCATGATGTCTGCATACAACTATGTAATTCGCCACAGACCAGGCACAGAGAACTGGGCTGATACTCTCAATCAGCTACCATCGCCCACCACCGGGATGGAAATGGCACAGCCTGCAGACTTGCTCTTGGTGATGGATGCATTCGAAAACGAAAAGTCACCCATGACGGCCCACCAGATCAAGACCTGGACCAGCCAGGATTGTTTACTGACCTTTGTAAAGAACTGTGTCCTCCATGGGAGCTGGTCCAGCGTCCCAGCAGAGATGCATGAAGAGATCAAGCCGTTCCAGCGGCGCAAAGACGAAATGTTCATACAGGCGGACTGTCTTTTGTGGGGTAATCGCGTGGTTTTGCCCAAGAAAGGTAGGGAAATGTTCATATGCAACCTACACAGTACCCACCCAGGCATAGTAATGATGAAAGCTATAGCCAGATCCCATGTGTGGTGGCCCGACATCGACTCAGATTTAGAGTCATGTGTGCGCCAATGCAACACTTGCTCTCAACTGAGCAATGCACCCAGAGAGGCACCGCTAAGTTTGTGGTCATGGCCCTCCAAACCATGGTCTAGGATCCACGTTGACTTTGCGGGCCCGTTTCTAGGCAAAATGTTTTTGGTTGTTGTGGATGCTTATTCAAAATGGATTGAATGTGTAATAATGTCTGTAAGCACGTCCACTGCTACCATCGAAAACGTACGAGCCATGTTCGTCACGGATGGCCTGCCTGATGTCCTTGTCAGTGACAATGGGCCGTGCTTCACCAGTGCTGAATTCAAGGAATTCATGATCTGCAATGGGATCAAGCACGTCACATCTGCCCCGTTCAAACCCGCATCCAACGGCCAGGCAGAACAGGCAGTCCAAACCATCAAGCAAAGCTCCCTGCAGACCCGCCTGTCCCGAGTCCTGCTCAGCTACCGCACCAGACCCCACTCGCTCACCGGGCTTCCTCCAGCCAAACTACTCATAAAAAGGGTGCTCAAAGCAAGGCTCTCTCTTGTCCACCCTGATCTCCACGATCATGTCGAGGGCAGGTGGCATCGACAAAGCATGTACCATGATCGCACAAACTTGTCATGCGATATTGAAGTAAATGACCCTGTATTTGTACTCAACTATAGACATGGTCCCAAATGGCTTGCTGGCACCGTCATAGTCAAAGAAGGGAGTAGGGTGTTTCAGGTCAAACTTGCCGATGGACTAACTTGTAGGAAGCATTTGTACCAAACCAAACTGCGATTCACAAACAGCTACGAGCAACCCGAAGAGGACACCACCAACTTCGACCGTCCAACACACACACAAGTGGCAACCGACATCACGGTTGACCACGAAACTGAACTCAACATCCCCAGTAACCCGGCAAGGCCAGCTGCACAGCAGCCCAGCGAAGAACCAACCAACTCACCCACACCTGTATTTCGACCGAGACGATCGACAAGGGAGCGAAAAGCCCCAGATCGTCTCACCTTGTAAATAAGTATACTATTGACTTTGGGAGGGAGTGATGTTATGTATGCAACCCTAGGCAACCTGTATCATTCCGCCACCTTGGGAGCACTGTATATAAGCAGGCCTCCAATGCTGTACCAGCACTCTGGAGTTTGAATAAAGGAGCTAAGGTCACATTTACTCATTGTCTACAGTACTCAGTTGCCTTACTTTATTTATGAGCTTAACAGTATCATTAAAAGACTGCTCTGTTTCAACCTTGGGGGAGTTCGGATGTACTCTGGAGATGTTTGGAGGTGATGTGAACATCTGAACAAACATCTTTTCATACTGTGGACAATTAGAATTTACTAGGTGTCTTAGTGGGGACATTCATTCTTTGTGAACAATCGGTGGAAAACAGATAGCTATTGGAATGAGGTCTGTCATTTCTCACCCTCTCTTGATGACCATTCACATGCTGCAGACTCGAGATGGCAGAAGGTACACTCGACAGCATTATGTTCCCAATGTAACACGTGACAGACTGATGAGGAGGACCAGATGTTACACCCCCCGCAAATATAGGGAGAAGCATTCTTACCTCAACTTGTGCGACACCACCTGCCTTAGGAGACTGCACTTCCACAAAGAGGTTATCGGTGATGTGCCAGCTCATAAGGGGAGATCTGCAGCCTGCCAGTACCTTCAGGACTGCACTGTCCGTTGAGGTCAAGGTCACCGTCGTTCTTCGCGTCAGGCTCCTTTCAGACCTCAGCTGGCGACATTTGTGGTATATCTCAGCATGCCACACATTGCTGCATTTGACAGGTCACTGAAACCCTTTACGCATGCAGGATGGACTTTATCAGCTTCTCTATGATCAGGGAGGCTCAGACTGAGAGGGCTTTAGGATTCTACCAAATTGCTAACTTCCCCAATGTGCAGGGAGCAATAAACTGTACGCACATCACAATGCGGGCACCTTTTTAGGATGCAGAGGTTTTCAGGAACCGCAAGGAATTTCACTCCTTGAATGTGCAACTCGTTGTCATCCAACTAGCAAATTATTATGGCAGTGACTGCTAAATTTCCGGGCAGCATCCATGATGCTCACATCCTGCGAGAGAGCACTGTATCTGACTTGTTTACCAATCAGCCACAAGGTCAATGCTGGATGCTTGGTGACAAAGAATATGGCCTCGCCACCTGGCTGATGACACCCCTGCATGACACCCACACCAAAGCCGAGAAGTGATACAATGAGAGCCACAGAACCACTTGCAATATCGTCAAGAAAAGTATTGGAGTGCTTTCGCTGCACTTTAGATGCCTGGACTACTCAGGAGGCGAGCTCCAATACCACCCTGAGCAGGTAGCTCAATTCATGGTGGTGTGCTCCATGCTGCACAACTTGGCTTTCAGAAGGGAATAAGAATTGCCAGAAGTGTCTGATGGTCCACCTCAGGAGAGAGAGGAAGAGGAGGACGAGGAGGTAGACGCTGACATCGGGCCAAACAATCAGGCTGATGCTGAAGCCATACCCCCACCCCCCTGTAGACTGCAGGAAAGGGCCTATGGTGGCATCATAGCTGCAAGACTCTTACGTTAGGAGCTCATAAATGAGCGCTTTGCTTGAAAGAACGTTGGTGGTATTTACAAAGCTGACACACTGCCGGGTGTGAAGGTGTACATCAATGGTGTACATCACCTTGGTGACAGTTAAAGTTTAAGTTGATTCAAGTTAAGTGTAATTATACCCTTTCATGTTAAGGAATTACCAGTGTGTAATGGTGCAGCTATCTGAGCCAACGCGCAACAAGGTTATGTTAAATAAAAAAGATTTAAGCCGACCATTTGTTTGAAATCATAAGTATATATGTAAAAACCACCCCACTCCACCCCGCCCCAGCCCACAACAAATTTATCACATTTACATCATTACAACGGTCCCCATTTCCCACAATACAGAACACAAATGCAAACCAACAAGGTAGCCCCTTTGCCCCTTGCCATGACGCCCCCACCAAAATAGCAGCAGCAACCTAAAATATGCCCCAGATAACACTTGCGGCTATGCACCTCACTCTCCTCCCCCTATCCCCCCCACCAACCGCTTCTCCTCCCCACCTCTACCCCTTCCTCTTCCCCGCCTGGCCGAGGAGCTCCTTAGGCAATGCTTTATTGGGGGGGGGGGGGGGCGGGGCATGATGGCAGAACTGCTGCTTGGATGGTGCGTGAGAGGACGGTCCTGAGGTGGGAACGTGCTCTGAGTCAGAAGCAAGATGTTGCTCCTGGCTCTCGTGACATTGGCAATGGGGGGTGCAGCACCTTGGGATGCAGTGCCACACTCTGGGACCACTGGGAGCACTCTGCCACCAGTGTTCCTGGCTAACAGCTCCAGGGCCTCCTCCATCCCTTCCATGTGATGCATTATTTCTTGGACAAAAACTCGGTGCCAACTATGTTCTTGGTACTTAGCTTTTTGCTGCTAGTGAATCTCCTTCATGCCTCCCACAACAGCCAAACAAGCACACACCACACGCTTTCAGTGCCTCTCTGCTCCCCCTCTCTCTGTCTCCTCTTCTGCGCAGGTAATGATGACCCCGACCTCCTGAATCGCGGGAAACGAGCGTTGCCATGCCGTTGCTAAGGATGGTGACACTTTACGGCAGAAAGTCAGAGAGATTTAATGCTAACGCCCATTTCAGATCGCTCATGGTAATGCCCAATTTTTAAAAGGGAGACTTGGGGCTTTGAAAATGGATGACAAGCCGACAATCTGAAAACTCATTTTTACTGCCCACATCAGAAATAACGCCCATTTTTGGGTGATCTGCACAAAAGTGTAAAATCTAGCCCACGGTCTGGAAATGGACTGAAGAACAAGACAAAGCGTTTGAAGCTATCAAACAACATGTGGCATATTCTCCGGTGCTTAGGTACTTTGACCACAAACTAGCAACCAAAGGTCAAGGAGATACTTTGAGCAAGGGTCTTGGGTTTATTCTTCTGCAACAGGGCCAACCAATTGCATACGAGAGCCGAGCAGTCACTCCAGCAAAAATAGGAAATATCTGAGAAAGGGCACTGAGACATTCATCGAAACTCCAGAGATCTCAGTGACACCCACAGACGATCCGCTGTCAACACAGCCAACTAACACGTGAAACAGCACTTCAATGACAACATGTGAAAACAGGGAGATGTTGCCTGATATTTCCCCTCAGAGCACTGATAAAGGGACTAAAGTGATCAGTGCACAGAACACCACTGAAACAACCAGTTTGAGGTGAACCAACAGAATCCACACAACACCAAAATACCTGGAGCACTATGTACAGAAATAAGAAATCATGGACACTGAACACTTGGATAAAGAGTTAATAAGACAAGAGTTTTGGTGTTGTTTGTTAAACTTGTAATTGTTTAATACATGTATTCATAAGAAGTGAACTATCTGTTTATATTGAAGCTAATTTTAATTCATTTTTGTTTCTTATGAAAGGAAAGGTGTAATGAAATAATGTATAGTGCCCTCTAGCTAGGAGGTATCGATATAATGTATAATGCCCTCTAGCTAGGAGGTATAGGGAGTTATATTTTGAGAGAGAGGATCTGTGAAGGAACACCATCTTAAGCTCCACATGGCTGCCTGAGATCTCCCAAACAAATAGAGTTAAGTTAAATTAAGAGTGTTCAAGAGAGTATAAAATACACCAACCACTCTAGCTCCAGAGTTAAAAGAGGATGTGACATTTTTAGAATTGTAAAAATCTAAATGATCATATAAAGAGGCGAAGACTTGATTTTTGAAAAATGGGGACGTGAAAGATACACCTGTTTAGACAGTTACGGTCACGCTAGACTAAAGTCAATTGAAGGAATCGTTGATTTATAGGAATCATGATGGTTAATTTTGAACCAGAGTTTATGTGGCTTCATTGCCACAGAACTACATGAGCCGTTGTGAATGTTATTTTTTAAATTTTCCGGTTATTTTTTAAATTTGTGCAGCTGAGGGTCATTGTCAGGAGTCACTCCATAAAAGAAAACATTAAGGGGGAGAAATTGGCCTGCTTTGCATCTCCTGTTAGCGACTGCAGGGGCGGTAACGGGGCGCTAAGTGGTTACCGACCGGGTGTGGTGAATTCAGTCACCTGGTGGTTTTGTGCTGGCGCTAACATTTACTGCCTCGTTCTCTTGCGCCCTGGAGATCGTGACATCATCCAGTCACGTGTCAAATGTAAATTAAATGTATTCAACACGACGCGAATCAGAACTGGGATCTATATCACTTGTCAGGGCTGTCAACACAGGAAATGATCAAAACACTGAGGCAGATCACAATCCCATTTCAAACAAGTGGCTCATACCTGAATAAATTCTACAATTCACACAATTAATAAATTAAGCTGCAACGGAACAAGATTTTTTAAAATCCATTTCTTAATTCGTCATTTTGGTAAGTCCGGTGACAACAAACAAAAAAACTACTGAAACTGCGCATGCGCAACTACTTCTGGTTTGTTGGCAGCAGGATGTCACTTTTTGAGCATTAATTTCTTGCTGGAGTTCAGTGAAGAAACTGTGCTGACAATTTTGGTTTCTGCACAAACCTACTTTGGTCCAAAGAGAACAAGACTAAATTACTTAACCTTGCCTGATAACCAAGATACCTGGTGTTGTAAACGGCTTTCTTGCTCTTTTCGCTTTGTTACTTTTAACGTCGAATTACCCGCACACACTCAGTTGTAGTAAAGGCCGGATCTTTATTTAGACATTCAGACATTCACAAGCCAACAACTCTGCTTGCAAAGGCAGCTCTTCAAGAAGTTACACACCTTTCGTGATTTCAGTGTCCAAGTGTCTCTACAGTCCATGAGCGTCTGTGTGACAAAAGCCAGTTCCATCTTTTATATCTAAAACGCCTTTGAACTCTTATTCTTTGCATTTAGACAATCATGACTAACTGCTTTCTGAATCGTTTAACATACAGACTATTTTTCCCACCGTAACAAGGTATTCAAATAATTAACATTGCTTGTTTAACCTACAGATATCATTAAATAGTAACAAAGGTACAATCAAATACTTAATATACAGAATCGTTTCCTCGTATAGTAACAAAGTTACACTCAAATACTTAACATACAGACATCATCAAATCGTTTAGTCATGAATTTCCATTATTCCCACCGTTACAAGGTACTCAAATATTTACCATCCAGACCTGACCAGTCACCCATCTCATTGGCTGGAAGGCATCACATTGTCTAACAGTCTCTTTTCGATCCAAACTTCTAATCTTCCTGTTTTGGAATCCAAATTTCAAGCTTCCTGTTTTCTTAATCCAAACTTCAGACCGTGTGCTGAAGCAAAGAGTTCAGAAATGCGGGACTGTGCTCCCACACCTGGCACTTAGAATCATCTTGGTTGTTTATCTTTGTACCTTTTCAAAGGATAAGCAACACTGTTTAGTTTGAAGTCCCTCAGTCTACTGGATAGCAGAGTAAGCTAAAATACTTTCTTTTTACTTCTGAGTTTGAAGGGATGCAGTTAACAATCCTGAGGAAATACAGTTTGGCAGCCACTGCTCAGGTTATGTGAGAAGAAATGTATCTGCTATCTCACTTGTCCTACCTTGGTCCCACCATGGTTATTTCGCCACTGATGCAGTCTGTGCAACAAGGGTAGAAGCACTAACGTAGTATGCTCAAGGGCTTTGAAAAGTCACAGATGAGGCGATCAAACTGCTGCATTTTACTCTAAAAATGATTTTGTGAAAACAGCATTAATCTAGTAGTTGTAAGCCAGACAGTTGAGAACCTTGCTGTTTGTTATCTTTTGTCTTGGAAACAAATAAAGATAAATGTACTTTCAAATTTCTTCAATTCTGGACTCATTATAATATCAGTGTAATCTGTTTTCAATCATTTCTATTTTTCCATTCATGTGATTGTTTTAATCTTTGCCCCAGGATTTGTGTTTTTTTTTCAATTTAACCATCCTGAGATGTCTATAAAATTTTGCACTGTAAGATTTCTCTGCTTTAATGGTATGTATTAAAAACCAAATCCAGGTTTGAGCATGTTGCATTGTCAGCTCTTGAACCTGGGTTCAAATCCAACCTTAAATAATGGGTTTAGTTAAATGTGTTTGGTGCAGTCTCAATCCTGAAGGGCAAGAATTCACAGCACAGAAATTCCTCAAAATTTGATGCAAAAAAAAAACAAGCTCTCTCTAGATGACCAGCATGGAAAATGAGAAATGTCCCACAGGTGCAAAAGGGGTGCTCATTTTAAGGCTGCAGTTAAAGGAGTGTTGGGACAGCATAGAGGGAAAGGGCTTTACACTGCTGCTGTCGGTGCTGCACTAGATCTGACAGTGCTTGCTATACGTGATGAAGGCTTCAGTACAACAATCTAAAACACAACAACAAATAAAAAAAAGGGAGATATTTTCTTCAAAGTAAAGTGGTTTATCTAATTGCTGTTATCTGCAAATTGGTATTTGGTCGTACTTGCGGTACCAGTTAATTTCCAGAACCTGTTTGGATAACCTTTTCCAGGAATATTGTCTCGTTGCCACAGTGTGACACGGCAGATATTTTTACATCATTGGAAAAGGTCATCTTTCATCAGGACCATTCTTTACAGCAGAAATTGTTTTAATAAAAATATGGAATGGTTTTTGTGCTGTTTACTTTGGGCACTGACATATGTAATGTACACAGATCTATAAGCTATTTGGGGTCATAAATACTCAACTGTTTTGGCTAGAAGGGCTACATATTAGGCCAGAACCTTGATACACCAAGTACGGGCACAATGTCAGGAGTACCCACAGGTCTTGTAAGGGGGCAGGAAATCCGACATCAGCATAGTTCCAATGACAGTATGCTGGATGAGGACGGGCATACCAACCACCTCCATGGCAGAAATGGGACTGAGCTGGGGAGCCATGCCTGCAATGCAATGTAAAGCCCTGCAGATTTTAAAAGGTGCAATTAAAAAAAATGTAATTATGTGCCCCCATAAAAAGGAGACTCAGAGGTCCAAAAAATTGTCTTTACAATGTGGAGGGGGGAACCCCTTCGAATCTGGCCACTTCCTCCACAGTATGCAACTTCCATGGTAGGCGGGTGCCCCAGATGCACCCCTCATGATATCTGTGGCAATAAATTTGGCTTTTTCGATGCGAAAGTGATTTCAGTGTAATAGAACAGCAAATCCCGAGTGGGATGCTGCTTTGACTTCAACAAGCTGTCTAATCAACAAATCACAGACAGGGAACCAGGAAGTGAAGAAACTGCTTTTATTCGGACTTCTTAAAAATGTTACAGAGAGCAGAGCAAAGATTGAGGCTCTCACATGGGGAAAAGGTAAACCTGAAATAAAGATGAACAAACTTTAAAAAAATATAAAAGAACATTTTTTTTAAGTTTCAATAAATTGTAACTTTTATCTTAATGGAGAAATTTGACATTCCACAAAATTAAAATTTGTTTTTCAGGGCCATAATGTTTGTTTGGCAGTTAATATGCTGTTAAAACCCCAGTTACATCTAATCCAACAAGGCCTAACTTTTAATGGGGTATTTAACAATGATATTGCTGCGGAAAAGCCCAAGTTTCCATCAGTTTCACTGATTTCACTGATTACTGGCTATGGCGGGGGTTGGGTTGGGGGGAGGAGGGCCGGTGGGTACAGTGCAGCCAGTGTCGGAGCAGTGAAAAATCAAAGGCAAAAATCAAAAAGGGCCACATTACAAGATAATTCTAAAAGGACAAAGATGTTAAAAAAACAAGCCTGAAGGCCCTGTGTCTCACTGCGAGGAGCATTCGTAATAAGGTGGCTGAATTAACTGCGCAGATAGCTGTTAACGGATATGATGTAATTAGGATTACGGAGACATGGCCCCAGGGTGACCAAGGCTGGGAACTCAACATCCAAGGGTATTCAATATTTAGGAAAGATAGACTGAAAGGAAAAGGAGGTAGGGTAGCGCTGCTGGTTAAAGAGGAGATTAATGCAATAGTAAGCAAGGACATTAGCGTGGATGAGGTGGCATCTGTATGGGGAGAGCTGCGGAACACCAAAGGGCAGAAAACGCTAGTGGGAGTTGTGTACAGTCACAGTGAGGTTGGGGATGGCATCAAACAGGAAATTAGGGATGTAATAAAGGTGCAGCATTCATCATGGGTGACTTTAATCTACATATAGATTGGGCTAAACAAACTGGTAGCAATACGGTGGAGGAGGATTTCCTGGAGTGTATAAGGGATGGTTTTCTAGACCAATATGTCGAGGAACCAACTAGAGAGCTGCCCATCCTGGACTGGATGTTGTGTAATGAGAGAGGATTAATTAGCAATCTTGTTGCGTGAGGCCCCTTGGGGAAAAGTGACCATAATATGTTAGAATTCTTTATTAAGATGGAGAGTGACACAATTAATTCCGAGACTAGAGTCCTGAACTTAAAGAAAGGTAACTTCAACAGTATGAGACGTGAATTGGATAGGATAGACTGGCGAACGATACTTAAAGGGTTGACGGTGGATAGGCAATGGCAGACATTCAAAGATCACATGGATGAACTTCAACAATTGTACATCCCTGTCTGGCGTAAAAATAAAACGGGAAGGTGGCTCAACCGTGGCTTACAAGGGAAATTAGAGATAGTGTTAAGTCCAAGGAAGAGGCATATAAATTGCCAAAAAAAGCAGCAAACCTGAGGACTGAGAGAAATTTAGAATTCAGCAGAGGAGGACAAAGGGTTGAATTAGGAGGGGGAAATAGAGTATGAGAGTAAGCTTGCAAGGAATATAAAAACTGACTGCAAAAGCTTCTACAGATACGTGAAGAGAAAAAGATTAGTGAAGACAAATGTAGGTCCCTTACAGTCAGAATCAGGTGAATTTATAATGGGGAACAAAGAAATGGCAGACCAATTGAACAAGTACTTTGGTTCTGTCTTCACTAAGGAAGACACAAATAACCTTCTGGAAATACTAGGGGACCGAGGGTCGAGTGAGAAGGAGGAACTAAAGGAAATCAGCATTAGTCAGGAAATTGTATTCGGAAAATTGACGGGATTGAAGGCCAATAAATCCCCAGGGCCTGATAGTCTGCATCCCTAAGTACTTAAGGAAGTGGCTCTAGAAATAGTGGATGGATTGGTGGTCATTTTCCAACATTCCATAGACTCTGGATCAGTTCCTATGGACTGGAGGGTAAATAATATAACCGCACTTTTTAAAAAAGGAGGGAGAGAGAAAACAGGGAATTATAGACCGGTTAGCCTGACATCGGTAGTGGGGAAAATGTTGGAATCAATTATTAAAGATGTAATAGCAGCGCATTTGGAAAGCAGTGACAGGATCGGTCCAAGTCAGCATGGATTTATGAAAGGGAAATCATGCTTGGCAAATCTTCTAGAATTTTTTGAGGATATAACTAGTAGAGTGGACAAGGGAGGGAGAACCAGTGGATGTGGTGTGTTTGGACTTTCAAAAGGCTTTTGACAAGGTCCCACACAAGAGATTGTTGTGCAAAATTAAAACACATGGTATTGGGGATAATGTACTGACGTGGATAGACAACTGGTTGGCAGACAGGAAGCAGAGAATCGGGATAAATGGGTTCTTTTCAGAATGGCAGGCAGTGACTAGTGGAGTGCCGCAGGGCTCAGTGCTGGGACCCCAGCTATTTACAATATACATTAATGATTTAGATGAAGGAATTGAGTGTAATATCTCCAAGTTTACAGATTACACTAAACTGGGTGGCGTTGTGAGCTGCGATGAGGACGCTACGAGACTGCAAGGCGACTTGGACAGGTTAGGTGAGTGGGCAAATGCATGGCAGATGCAGTGTAATGTTGTTGAGGCCAGTTTGTTAGATATGTTCAAAAGGGAGTTAGATATGGCCCTTGCGGCTAAAGGGATCAAGGGGTATGGAGAGAAAGCAGGAATGGGGTACTGAAGTGCATCACCAGCCATGATCATATTGAATGGCGGTGCAGGCTCAAAGGGCCGAATGGCCTACTCCTGCACCTACTTTCTATGTTTCTATGAATGACCGACCGCAACTTCAGGATTTCTGCACGAGGATGCGCATGTGCTACATCTTGAAGTTGCGGTCAGTTTCAAAGAGGTAATAACTTCAAATGCTTGATACCCCTGGCTTAAAGAGTGTCCTGTTAGTGATTGTAAGGATGATTACATTGTGCGAAGATCAGGGGGATAACTGATATTAATAAACATTGTTTTCAGAACAGAATCTCATCCTTTCCCAACAGTGTGATTGTGTTATGTGTGGCTGCATGAATAGTGACATGCTGGCATTAAAATCCTGCCGTGTTCCACCTCATTATTTCTGATCATTGCTTGATTTGAGGGACAATCATTATCAACTGAGTAAAGGGTAAACCAGACACACGAGTCTAGGAGATACAACAAAGTAACAGACACCAGCTATTTGCTGTAAACAGGTAGCTCTGATTCTGTCAGTGATACTAAAGAGTGAGAAGGCCATTAGTGCCAATGTAGCTCAAGCCATAGATAAAGGAAGGGGCTGACATTTGTTCGTCTTATTTTGTCGCTTGATTTTGCTTTACATGTGTTGGCAAAAAAGTGATGATTAATAAAATGGAAGCAAAGTCCAGGAACTCTGGAGAGATTGAATCTTTTAATAACAATTCTCAATTAATTAAAGGGGAGTTAGTATTGGGTTTAATTGTTTTTACAAGTTTTTGGTTTAACTGTTTTGCAGGAGGCCCATTTTCAATGTTTTCTTCCTCCGATCTTTAGGTTCTCTCTCAGTTTCACACTACAAAGCATTTCTCATCTAACAGTTACATTTACTAAGTTAGATGACACAGCAAGTAATAGAAACATATAAACATAGAAAATAGGTGCAGGAGTAGGCCATTCGGCCCTTCGAGCCTGCACCACCATTCAATAAGATCATGGCTGATCATTCACCTCAGCACTCCTATCCCGCTTTCTCTCCATACCCCTTGATCCCTTTAGCCATAAGGGCCATATCTAACTCCCTCTTGAATATATCCAATGAACTGGCATCAACAATTCTCTGCGGTAGGGAATTCCACAGGTTAACAACTCTCTTGAGTGAAGAAGTTTCTCCTCATCTCAGTCCTAAATGGCTTACCCCTTATCCTTAGATTATGTCCCCTGGTTCTGGACTTGCCCAACATCGGGAACATTCTTTCTGCCTCTAACCTGTCCAGTCCCGTCAGAATTTTATATGTTTCTATGAGATCCCCTCTCATGCTTTCAAACTTCAGTGTATACAGGCCCAGTAGATCCAGTCTCTCCACATATGTCAGTCCTGCCATCCCGGGAATCAGTCTGGTGAACCTTCGCTGCACTCCCTCAATAGCAAGAACGTCCTTCCTCAGTTTAGGAGACTAAAACTGAACACAATATTCCAGGTGAGGCCTCACTAAGGCCCTGTACAACTGCAGTAAGACCTCCCTGCTCCTATACTCAAATCTCCTAGCTATGAAGACCAACATACCATTTGCCTTCTTCACTGCCTGCTGTACCTGCATGCCAACTTTCAATGACTGATGTACCATGACACCCAGGTCCCGTTGCACCTCCCCTTTTCCTAATCTGCCGCCATTCAGATAATATTCTGCCTTTGTGTTTTTGCCACCAAAGTGGATAACCTCACATTTATCCACATTATACTGCATCTGCCACGCGTTTTCCCACTCACCTTACCTGTCCAAGTCACCCTGCAGCCTTTTAGCGTCCTCCTCACAGCTCACACCGCCACACAGCTTAGTGTCATCTGCAAACTTGGAGATTTTACACTCAATTCCCTCATCCAAATCATTAATGTATATTGTAAATAGCTGGGGTCCCAGCACTGAGCCCTGCAGCCATTCTGAAAAGGACCCGTTTATCCTGACTCTCTGCTTCCTGTCTGTCAACCAGTTCTCTATCCACATCAGTACACTACCCCCAATACCATGTGCTTTAATTTTGCACACTAATCTCTTGTGTGGGACCTTGTCAAAAGGCTTTTGAAAGTCCAACTACACTGGTTCTTCCTTGTCCACTCTACCAGATACATCCTCAAAAAATTCTAGAAGATTTGTCAAGCAGAATTTCCCTTTCATAAATCCATGCTTACTTGGACCGATCCCATCACTGCTTTCCAAATGTGCTGCTATTTCATCTTTAATAATTGATTCCAACATTTTCCTCACTACCGATGTCAGGCTCACTGGTCTATAATTACCCCTTTTCTCTCTCCCTCCTTTCTTAAAAAGTGGTGTTACATTAGCTACCCTCCAGTCCATAGGAACTGATGCAGAGTCGATGGACTGTTGGAAAATGATCACCAATGCATCCACTATTTGTAGGGCTACTTCCTTAAGTACTCTGAGATGCAGACCATCAGGCCCCGGGGATTTATCGGTCTTCAATCTCATCAATTTCCCTAACACAATTTCCCGCCTAATAAGGATTTCCTTCAGTTCCTCCTTCTCACTAGAACCTCGGTCCCCTAGTATTTCCAGAAGGTTATTTGTGTCTTCCTTTGTGAAGACAGAACCAAAGTATTTTTTTAACTGGTCTGCTATTCTTTGTTTCCCCATTATAAATTCACTTGAATCTGTTTTCGCTAACCTAGATGGGAGCAGAAAGTTGCAAAGGGACATTGATAGATTAAAAGAGTGGGCAAAACTGTTTCAAATAGAGTGTGTAGTGAAGTATGAGGTCATCCACTTTGGACCTAAGAAAGATAGATCAGAGCATTTTCTAATTGCCAAGAAGCTAGGAACTGTGGAGGATTTAGAGGTCCAAGTACAGAAATCACTAAAAGCCAGTAGACAGGTACAAAAAATAATTAAAAAAGCTAATGGAATGTTGGCCTTTATCTCAAGAGGACTGGAATACATAGGGGTGGAAGTTATACTACAATTGTTTAAAGGGAAGAACATAAGGAAAAGGCGCAGGAGTAAGCCATAGTGCCCCTTGAGCCTGCTCTGCCATTCATCAAAATCATGGCTTATCTTCTACCTCAACTCCACTTTCCTGCACTATCCCCATATCCCTTGATTCCCTTAGTGTCCAAAGATCTATCAATCTCTGTGTTGAATATACTCATCGACCGAGCATCTACAGCCCTCTGGGGTGGAGAATTCCAAATATTCACAACCCACTGAGTGAGAAAATGTCTCCTTCTTTCAGTACTAAATGGCCAGCCCCTCTGGTTAGACAACATCTGGAGTACTGTATTCAATTCTGGGCACTGCATCTCAGGAACCATAAATAGGCCTTGGAGGTGGTGCAGCACAGATTCACCAGAATGATACAGGGGCTAAAAGGATTGCATCGGCTAGGATTGTATTCCCTTGAGTATAGAAGATTAAGGGGTGATTTAATTGAGTTGTTTAAGAAGATTAATGGAGCTGATAGGGTAGATAGAGATATTGGGGGCAAAATTGCCCTGTGCCCCAATTGGGGGCGATAATCTTCCGGGGCAGGGACTTTTAGCGCAATCTTCCACTCTCCAATTCCTTTGGGGGTGGTAACCGAGTGGGGTGGGGAGTCAAGCACAATGTGAATGCTCCACATAGTGCTGACGTACTTCAATGCCCCTCTCCTTCACTTAAAGCCCTCTGCACAGCCTCTGATGGCCTCCACTGGGCCACCAGGGCAGCGTGCGACCGGCCCAGCAACCCGGCACCCAAGACGGAGTGCCGAGCTGCACGATGGCGGCCCGCACCATGCTAGGGCTGCCGTCGTCGAGCCGACCTGAGAGTTGGCCAACAAAAAAAGGTGGCGGCCCAAGGCGCCCACCCCTTTAAGCATCGCCTCCAGCGCGGAGGTCGGCCAGCCTTTGCGATCCGTGAAGCTGGCATTGACATCTGCTCACACCAGCTTGATGTTAATGCGGGGCGAAAAGGGGTCGACGCAGGGCAGTGAGGGGTCGCCACGCATGGTGATGACGTCACCGCCAGTTGCACAGCAGCCCGGGGCGCTAACCGCGTGGCATGCCTCTGCCATGGCAGCGCCTCCAGAAACTCCCAGGCAATTTCCTGGGAGGCGGTGGCGCCCCCATCCTCTGGCAAAAACTGTCTTGTGCCCCATTTGCGCTGCCCAGAGGTGCTAACGGGGTTATAAAAAGTGGCTATGTCACCCCCAAAGTATTTCCTCTGGGGTGGAGTCCAGAACAAGGGGGTAGTACTTTAAACATTAGAGCTAAGCTGCTCAGTGGTGAAGTCAGGAATCACTTCTTCATACAAAGGATAGTTAATGAAAATCTGGAACTCAGCCCCCCCCGCAAAAAAAAAGCTGTTGAGGCCGGGGGGAGGAGGGGGTGGGGCGGGGTCAATAGAAAATTTCAAAACTTAGAGACTATACAGCGGTTTTCCCTCGGGGTCAGTACGAGGACCACTGCTTTTCTTGATATATATGAATGACTTGGATGTGGGTGTACAGGGCACAATTTCAAAATTTGCAGCAGACACAAAACTTGGAAGTATAGTGAATCGTGAGGAGGATAGTAATAGACATCAGGAAGACATAGAAATGGGCAGACATGTGGCAAATGAAATTTAATGCAGAAAAATACGAATTGATACATTTTGTAGAAAGAATGAGGAGAGGAAATATAACAACAACAACTTGTATTAATATAGCGCCTTTAATGTACTGAAATGTCCCAAGGCGCTTCACAGGAGTATTATGCGATAGAAATTTGAGACCAAGCCGCATGAGTAGAAATTAGCGCAGGTGATCAAATGCTTGATCAAAGGGGTATGTTTTAAGGAGCGTCTTGAAGGAGGAAAGAGAGGTAGAGAGGCGGAGAGATTTAGGTAGGGAGTTGACTAAAGGGTAACGGGTGCAATCCTAAACTGGGTGCATGAACAGAGACCTAGGGGTATATGTGCACAAATCGTTGAAGGTGGCAGGGCAGGTTGAGAAAGCAGTTAAAAAAGCTTACGGGATCCTGGGCTTCATGGATAGAGGAACGGGCTAGACTTTCCACTTCAGATCGCTGGGCTAGTGCCCATATATCGCCCAAAATGGCAGGCTATCGCCCATGTTGAGTAAAAAGCGGAAAGTTGGGCCGGAACATCGCCGGGAAATTGCCGGACCAACTTTCCTGACACATCGCCAAGGTGATCACTGAGGTGATTGCCCGCACATCGCCCAGTGCAACTTTCAGCACATCGCCGGGCTGATCGCTCGCCGAAAAGATCGCTGGAGAAAAGCTGCTTTTACCTGGCCTTCCTCACAGAATTTGGTACTATGGACGCCATTTTCAATGTCAGAGGAAGTAAGGAGGCTGCTTAAACAAGTGGCTTATAATTTGTGAGTTACTTAAGGGTGTTTTACTGATAGATCCACTCACATTTACATTCTATTTATATTAATATTTATAATTATGTCATTTTTTTTAGTACAAAGGGCATTTATAACAGCTCTGAAAGCGATTAGTGTCTGTGTGTGTTAACTGTTCCTTATACTCAGAAATGGATTTCAACAAGTCTGTATAAATGCAACAGCTGGTTTTCAATAGTCTCTGAATTTTTAATTTAGACTAATTAATTTTAGTAATCAACTGTGCAGCAAAGTAAAATTCATGATACTGTTTTAATCGTTGTAGATATTTAGTGGAAGTGATGTGGAATTGCAGTACACTTATGTTACATAATCTAATCGAATCTAATATTATATTTTAATCTAAAATGGTGTTGGTGTGGGGTGGTGCCAACCTGGCGCTCCATGTGACACAGTCAAATGAAGGAAATCTGGCCAAGGTGAGGCCATCCCTGGCGGCCTGACCATTGTTGTACAACAATTGCATTAATGTTTTAACTTAACTGAGGTTATTATAAGACACTGCACAACAATTGTAAAATTCAATAAAAAATTTTAATAATGTAACAATTTAACTTCACCACCCCCAACTATCACCCAACAATAAATTTAAAAAACAGGAACAACAATAAGATAAGAAAGCACAACAATAACAATAACAGTATCAACAATAACAACACCCGCCTCCTTACCTGCGGCCACGTTTCCGTCCAGATCCTGGTCCCCCCTCCTGTCCTAGCCCCACCCGCCCATTTTCATACCCCGGGTACCGAGATGATGCTTGAGTGTAGCATGCAACATCTAGACTTCCTGCTGTGGTGGAGGTGATGGTGGCTTCCTCCCGACTCGCCTGTGTGCTGGTGCTGGTGGTGTGTCGGATCACGGCACCTTGGGGTGTAGCACCGTGTCCCGCCAACAACGCATTGGTGGCGGCGGTCTGTGCACGCATCTCCAAGAGCATCTGCTGCGAAACCTCTGCTTGCACAGCATACACCTGGGAGTTGTTCCTCGTGAACATCACGAACGCCTGAAGATGCTCGCGACTGAACATAAGAACATAAGAAACAGGAGCAGGAGAAGGCCATACGGCCCCTCGAGCCTATTCCGCTATTTTATACGATCATGGCTGATCTGATCATGGACTCAGGTCCACTTCCCTGCCTGCTCTCCATAACCCCTTATTCTCTTATCGCTCAAGAAACTGTCTATTTCTGTCTTAAATTTATTCAATGTCCCAGCTGTGGAATTCGCTGAGACAGTGAATTCCACAGATCCACAACCCTCTGAGAAAAGATATTTCTCCTCATCTCAGTTTTAAATGGGCGGCCACTTATTTTAAGATTATACCCTCTAGTTCTACTCTCCCCTTTCAGCGGAAACATCCTCTCTGCATCCACCTTGTCAAGCCCCCTCATAATCTTATACGTTTCAATAAGATCACCTCTCATTCTTCTGAATTCCAATGAGTAGAGACCTAACCTACTCAACCTTTCCTCATAAGTCAACCCCCTCATCCCTGGAATCAACCGACTGAACCTTCTCTGAACTGCCTCCAAAGCAAGTACCGGTATATCCTTTTGTAAATATGGAAACCAAAACTGTACGCAGTATTCCAGGTGTGGCCTCACCAATACCTTGTACAGCTGTAACAAGACTTCCCTGCTTTTATACTCCATTCCCTTTGCAATAAAGACCAAGATTCCATTTGCCTTCCTGATTACTTGCTGTACCTGCACACTAACCTTTTGTGTTTCATGCACAAGTTCTCCCAGGTCCCGCTGTACTGCAGCACTTTGCAATCTTTCTCCATTTAAATAATAAGACTGAGCGCAACAGTCCCCTCGAACAGGGTGATCAAGCCCTCTATCCGATTGGCCAGTGGAGGCCAGTGCTGGACTTGCTGACCTGACCTCCGTGGGGTCGGCGTGTGCACTGTAAAGCACCTTGGTGTCGCTGGCTGCAAGCTGCTTGGTCCCGGTACCTCTTCGGTCGCAATCGACAAAGTGGCCGCAGGTTCCACTGTCGCTGGGATGAAAGGGGCATCCTCCTCCGTTTCTTCCATAACTTCTTCCTCCTCTGGTTCTGTCATAGTCTCCTCCTCCTCTTCCTCACCAATCGTGGTAAATGACACCTGCAAAGATGCAGTTGCAGGTGCGGCCTCCCTTTGCGCCTCTGGTGGTTGACCGCTTATTGAGCTTATTAGAACAGAAGGGTACACATTGCGCTGCACTGGCATGCGTAGGTGGAGCAGCACTACAACAGTAAATGTTACCGAGAGACGTTACATATTAATGCATCATATGGTTATACATATGGTTGTACATCTATGTGGATTTCACTGCCCCAGAGAGCTTTGGAGGCTGGATCAGTCGGAATGGACAGAATGATAAGGGGGTGAGGGTTTATGGGGAGCAGAGAAGGGGCCAGATTGCCTTCCACTGCTCTTATTTATTATGTTCTTATGTTGTCAATTTGAGAGTAGCACAGGGGCTGCATGCATAACATGACATAATTCGTATATTATAATTAAATGACGTTACATTACTTTAACAATGCTTGACACATTACTCACGTGACGCATGGGAGGGCTCTGCCTCACCACAGGTGGCCGAGCGACTGTGGGTCCCCACAAGTGCCGCTGTACGCTCCTCGAGGTCTGTAAATTGAGAAAGCTAGGTAATATCATGGAAAGACAACTGTTTCCAACGTTAGATGCAAATAGGATCCACAATTGATGCATTGTTATAACAAAGATCGGCGTGTTTAGGAGCTACAGCTTGACACAAACATCTCTCTATACTACAATCTCCATTGACCTCGGCAATGACACAAAAGTGTCTCAGGGCAGACAGTGAGCAAGGGCAGCTCTCCCCAGCCCATGCTGGGTCACTGTGTTATTGACAGCAGCCAGAGAGGCTTAAAAAGGGCACAGGTTCTTAGCCCTGTCCAGACCTTAGCAGGGAATATATATATCTATATAAAGATATACGTATCTATGTAAGAATAACAAAATTCAATTCAATTCAGGAGATTTACTATTATAATTATAATTACAATTTTCATCAATACAATATAAAATCTGTACTTACTCTTGCCGAAGCAACAAGGCTGTTCCAGCGCTTCCGGCACTGGTCGGGCCCCCTCGCCTCGTAGATCGCCGAGGAGACGACGTCCGCGATCTCAGCCCACAGCTTTCTGTAGACCCGGGTGGAGGTTTCCCACACCCACCTCGGGTTAGTTGGACCCACCGGGAGTGCACCTCCTGGATGAGGGCCTCGTTGGCCTCATTTGAAAAAGGCCTTGCCCTGCGCCTCCCTCCCTCCACATCACTGCCGCCGGATGAAGACATTCCGTTCTTTTTCTTTTTATATATCTTTATATAAATTTGCTTTGTCAGCTGTTTAACTCTTGTCTATCTGTCTATTATTTTTTATGTCTTTTTGTACTAATCTGTAATCTATAATTATCTATAATCTCTTTTCCTAACTGCTCTGCTTCCCTGCTTTCCTCCTGTCTGTCTCTCTCTCTCTCTCTCCCCATCACTTTGCCTTCTGCACATGTGTGGATGATCCCTGACCACCCGAAAGGCGGGAAAACATGTTCACCCCAAAAAAATTGCATGCGCAGAAGGCCGTTGCTAGGGAAGCTTTGCCTTCCACATCGCTGGGCTATCACTGAGCCGAAAGTCGCGATCAAAAAAATGGGCGATGTGCTGGCGAACATGAAGGCTGACACATTGCCAAGGTTTGAACATCGCCCATTTTTGTGGCGATATCCAGCAAAGTGGAAAGTCTAGCTCCATAGAGAACAAAAACGTGGAAATTATGATGAACCTGTATAAAACACTGGTTCGGCCTCAACTGGAACATTGTGTCCAATTCTGGGCACCGCACTTTAGGAAGGATGTGAAGGCTTTAGAGAGGGTGCAGAAAAGATTTACGAGAATGATTCCAGGGATGAGGGACTTCAATTACGTGGATAAACTGGAGAAGCTGAGGTTGTTCTCCTTAGAGCAGAGAAGAGTAAGAGAGGATTTGAGAGAGGTGTTCAAAATCATGAGGGGTCGACAGAGTAAATAGAGAGAAACTGTTCCCATTGGCAGAAGAGCCGAGAACCAGAGGACACAGAATTAAGATGATTGGCAAAAGAACCAAAGGCGACAAAAGAAAAAACTTTATTACACAGCGAGTGGTTAGGATCTGGAATGCACTGCCTGAAAGGGTGGTGGAGGCAGATTCAATCATGGCTTTCAAAAGGGAAAGAAAAAAATGCCAGGGCTACGGGGAAAGGGCGGGGAAGTGGTAATTAACTGAAGTGCTTTTGCAGAGAACCGGCACCGGCTCGATGGGCCGAATGGCCTTTTTCTGTGTTGTAACCATTCTATAATTCTAGAATGATAGATTTATGTTAGGCAAAGGTATTAAGGGATATGGAACCAAGGCGGGTAAATGGAGTTAAGATACAGGTCAACCATGATCTAATATAATGGTGGAATAGGCTTGAGGGGCTGAATGGCCTGTCCCTCTTCCTATGTTTCTAGAATGCTTCGATGATCTGGTCCAAGGTCTCTGCTAATGTTACTCTGTAATTAGACACTAGGAGGCCGAAATTGCCCTTAGCAGGAAATTGGGGCGGGCACTTTAAAAATAACCGGAAATTTACCACCTGGCGGAAGTCAGAGGGAAGAGCCGGAAAATTAGGCTCTTTAACTCTGGCACTGCCTCCCAACGCTTTGGGGTGATTTTTGAGGCGGTGTAGGGGCGGGTTTACGAGGGAGCGGGGCAGTGTCCATCACTGCGACGCGAACGTGCTGAATTGCGTTGACGCGTCCAACATTCCTCCACTTCACTTAAAGGGGAGGGACGTTGCGAGGCCGGGGTGAAGCCCACTGGGACACTGGGGAGAGGTACAGCTGGGCCAATGGCATGGCATCCAAGAGTGGATGACGGGTTGCCTGTTGGTGGCCCGGCCGAACCAGTGGCCGCTATTGTCGGGCCGACTCAGGAGTCAGCCAACAATTAAAACAAGGCAGTGCATCCTCCCCTTTAAGGACGGCCATACCACCCAGCCTTGCGAAGCTGTCGGGGGCACCGACCGGCTGTGGCCGCGCTCCTGCTGGGGGGTAAAGGGTCGGCGTGCTGGGTGGGGCAGAAACACGGGGCACAGCAGAAACCCGTTCCCGCCACTCCCGGCTCGGGGGCAATTGCTGTTGGGTCAGCCCTGCTGCCTGCTCCCGGGCGGAAAGGCCTTACCACCCCATTAGAGGTAGTAATGGACCTTAAAAAAGGGGGAAATTTCCCCCCCAAGGAGGTTTGCAAGAGAAGTTTGAGTTCATTCATATGACTTTGCCTTCCCCTTGGTCAAAATAGCTTCATCTCCTTCTCCTGCACTTTATGCAGAAGACTCATCTGAAGTCAGAAATGTGTTTTGCCTCTACCCCCCTTTCAGGGAATGAATTCTGGATCCCTATCGTGATAAAATATCCCCTCAAATCCCTTCTAAACCTCCTACCAATTACTTTAAATCTATGCCTCTGGTTGTTGACTCCTCTGCTAAGGAAAATAGATCCTTCCTATCTGTCATGTATTTAACTGTCATTGTAACCCATGTATAAACTGACCTAAGTTGTACACTGTGAGAACATTGACCACTAGGCGGTGAACTTGTGGGAGACACTCCTAACCTGGTCTTTCAGGTATAAAAGGGGAAACTCCACCCACCTTCATCACTTGAGTGCTAACGAATAAAGGTTACTGGTCACAGAGTGACCTTCTCTCAACTATGGGCCTCGTGTGCATTTATACTGTATAGTAAGGACTTATCATTGGCGACGAGAAACTGGGATTTAAACCACGCGAGCATGGCCACTAGCAGCACAGACGAGAGATACTGTGTTGGGGATGATTTGGACGATTTTATTGAGAGACTACAGCAAAGTTTCGTCACTAAGGAATGGTTGGGACAGGAGTCGGCAGGGCTCATCTCCTGACGGTTTGTGGATTCAGGACGTACTCCCTGATGAAGGATCTTCTAGCGCCAGAGAAGCCGGCGGACAAAACATTTGAAGAGCTCAGTAAGTTAATTGGGGAACACCTTAAACTGGCGAGCAGCATGCACATGGCGAGACACCGGTTCTATACGCACCGGCGGCGAGAAGGGCAAAGTGTTCGTGGCAGACCTCCGGCGACTGGCAAGCCTATGTAAGTTCCCAGATGCATGCAGAGCGGAGATGCTGCAAAACTTTTTTATTGAGGTCATCGGGCACGCTGGGGTTTTCAGGAAACTGATTGAGACCCTGGAAACGGCGGCCTTGATGGCCCAGACTTTTATCTCAGGGGAGGAAGAGACCAGAATGATGCTTGACAAAAATCTGGGCTCAAATGCAGCAAATGGACAGGGAGTCAACATTGTTAAAGTGGCACACAGTTCTCCAGGCAGACAGGGGCAATCGGACATGCCCCAACATGTAGTTGAACCCAGAGGGGGAATTCAACAGAGACAATGGCTAGCTGAACGGCGATTCACGCCATCGCAAGGGACAATGCGGCCAGTAATCGGGCCATCAACACCTGTTAATGGTGCACTTAAGGGCAGTCACAGAGACAGTCAGAGGAGATCGACTGATAATGGACCTTTTGTTTCCAACAATGGCTCATGTTGGAGGTGTGGAGGCACACACCCAGCCAGAGTTTGCAGGTATCAGCAATATACCTGCAGAAATTGCAACGTCAGTGGTCACTTGGCGCTTATGTGCAGGAAGTCTGCAGCCAGGCTGATGTACGAGGAGGACAGGCCGATGTAAGCCCTACGAGGCCAAATGAACACTGGGGGAAATCGCTGGAAGCTGAAGTTCAGCGAGTTCATGTGGAGCACATATACAGTTCATACACCAGGACGCCACCGATAATGATGAAAGTGCTCCTCAATGGCATCCCAGTATCAATGGAGCTAGACACAGGAGCCAGCCAGTCCCTGATGAGTATCAAACAGTTTGACAAGTTGTGGGCGTCCAAGGCCAGGAGGCCAAAATTATCGCCGATTAACGCACAGCTACGGACATACACAAAGGAGATCATTCCGGTGCTAGGCAGCTCCATGGCAGTCGTGACCCACAAAGATTCGGAGAACAGGTTGCCACTCTGGATTGTCCCGGGCGATGGTCCCGCACTACTGGGGAGGAGTTGGCTTGCTGCCATGAACTGGAAATGGGGCGATATCAATGCAATTTCTTCTGTGGAGCGAGTATCATGCTCACAGACCCTGGACAAATTTGACTTACTATTTCAACCCGGCATTGGCACTTTCATGGGGGCCAAGGTAGTGATTCACATAAACCTGGACGCCAGGCCAGTACACCACAAGGCCAGAGCGATGCCGTACGTGATGCGGGAAAAGATAGAAGGCGAATTGGACCACCTGCTGAGGGAAGGCACCATCTCGCCAGTTGAATTCAGTGACTGGGCGAGCCCGATTGTGCCGGTGCTCAAGGCGGATGGGTCGGTCAGGATATGTGGTGATTACAAGGTCACTATCAATCGGTTGTCACTCCAAGACCAGTACCCGCTACCGAGAGCAGAGGACCTCTTTGCGATGCTATCCGGTGGCAAACATTTTTCAAAATTGGACCTGACCTCAGCTTACATGACCCAGGAGCTGGCGAGTGAGTCAAAGAAGCTGACCACCATCATGACACACAAGTCATTGTTTGAGTACAACAGATGCCCGTTCGGGATTCGTTCGGCCGCCGCGATCTTTCAATGAAATATGGAAAGCCTCCTCAAGTTGATTCCAGGGACGGTGGTTTTTCAAGACGACATCCTCATCACAGGTCGTGATACTGAAGAACACCTCCGCAACCTGGAGGAGGTGCTACACAGACTGGACCGGGTAGGGCTGTGACTGAAAAAGGCAAAGTGCGTCTTCCTAGCTCCAGAGGTAGAATTCCTGGGTAGCAGCAGACGGGATCAGATCTACTGCGTCCAAGACGGAAGCGATCCAGAGAGCACCCAAACCCCGTAACACGATGGAGCTGCGTTCGTTCCTAGGGCTCCTGAACTATTTTGATAACTTTCTTCCTAAATTGAGCACGCTGTTAGAGCCGCTACACGTGCTCCTATGCAAAGGTCGTGAATGGGTCTGGGGGGACAGCCAGAAAAGGGCTTTTGATAGAGCACACAATTTGTTATGCTCCAACAATCTGTTAACGCTATATGACCCATGTAAGAAACTTGTTTTAACGTGCGATGCGTCGTCCTATGGTGTCGGTGGTGTGTTGCAGCATGTGAATGCCAATGGTCAGTTACAGCCGGTAGCTTATGCCTCCAGAAGTCTGTCCCAGGCAGAAAGGGGCTACGGGATGGTAGAAAAGGAGGCGCTTGCATGTGTATATGCAGTAAAGAAAATGCACCAGTACCTGTTTGGCAGGAAATTTGAGCTGGAGACAGATCACAAACCCCTAACGTCCCTTTTGGCCGACAACAAGGCCATAAATGCGAATGCATCGGCCCGCATACAGAGGTGGGCACTCACATTAGCCGCCTATGACTATGCAATTCGGCACAGACCGGGCACCGAAAACTACGCCGATGCACTCAGCAGGCTCCCACTAGCCACCACTGAGGAGGCTACCGAGCATGCTGCTGAGATGGTCATAGCTGTTGAAGCTTTTGAAAGCGAAGGCTCACTCGTGATAGCCTGTCAGATTAAAGTCTGGATAAATAGAGACCCGCTACTGTCTTTAGTCAAGAAATGTGTCCTGAATGGGGACTGGGCAGCCACGTACGGGGCATGCCCTGAGGAATTTAAACCATTTCACAGGCGCAGGGATGAACGCTTGATTCAGGCCGATTGCCTACTGTGGGGAAACCAGGTAGTCATGCCCCAGGTGGGCAGAGAGGTGTTCATCAGAGAACTCCACAATGAGCACCAGGGCATTGTCATGATGAAGGCAATTGCCAGGTCACACGTTTGGTGGCCGGGGATAGATGCAGACCTGGAACTTTGTATTCGCAGGTGCAACACATGTGCCCAGCTGGGCCATGCGCCCAGGGAAGCCCCCCTTAGCCCCTGGTCCTGGCCCGCCAAGCCATGGTCACGCATCCATGTGGACTACCCAGGTCCCTTCATGGGAAAAATGTTTTTGGTTGTAGTAGACGCCTATTCCAAATGGATCGAGTGTGACATTTTAAATTCAAGCACATCCTCTGCCACCGTGGAAAGTCTACGGGCAATGTTTGCCGCCCATGTTCTACCGGATATCTTGGTCAGTGACAATGGCCCGTGCTTCACAAGCACTGAATTCCAGGACTTCATGGCAGGCAATGGAATTAACCATGTCAGAATGGCATCGTTCGAGCCGGCCTCAAACGCCAGGCGGAACGAGCAGTGCAGATAATCAAACAGGGTAAGCTCAGAATCCAAGGGGGTTCCCTACAAAGCCACTTATCACGCCTCCTGTTGGTCTACAGATCCCGACCACACTCGCTCACAGGGGTTCCACCCTCAGAGCTGCTAATGAAAAGGACGCTCAAAACCAGATTATCACTTAAACACCCCACCATGAAAGAAATTGTCAAGAGCAGGCGTCAGTCACAATGTGACTACCATGACAAGAATGCGAGGGCACGAGGGATTGATGTCAATGACCCTGTCTTTGTCCTCAACTATGCTGCAGGGCCCAAATGGCTCGCAGGCACTGTGATTACCAAAGAGGAGAATAGGATTCTGGTAGTTAAACTTACCAATGGACAAATCTGCCGCAAACATGTGGATCAAACAAAAAGGAGGTTCAGCAACCCCACAGAAGAAGCAGAGGAAGAACACGATATAGAGTTCACTCCACCATAGGTGATCGAACATCGGAACCAAGTGGAGGAGAACCCAGTCACTGTGGGCAGTCCGGGCAGGCCTGAGGCACCGCAAACAGCAGACACTCAGGCCAGCGCCCAACAACCGGAGCCCCAACTCAGGCACTCTACAAGGGAGCGTAAACCACCAGAGAGACTCAACCTGTGATCCCAATAAGACTTTGGGGAGGAGGTGATGTCATGTATTTAACTGTCATTGTAACCCATGTATAAACTTACTAGTTGTACACTGTGAGAACATTGACCACTAAGTGGTGAACTTTTTGGAGACACTCCTAAACTGGTCTTTCAGGTATAAAAGGGGAAGCTCCACCCACATTCATCTCTTGAGTGCTAACAAATAAAGATTACTGGTCACAGAGTGACCTTCTCTCAAGCATGGGCCTCGTGTGCATTTATACTGTATAGTAAGGACTTATCACTATCCACTCTATCTAGGCCCCTCATAACTTTATACACCTCAATCAGCTCTCCCCTCAGCCTCAAATAAAAATGGAAAATGCTGGAAATCTCAGTGGGTTAGGCAACATCTGTCGAGAGAAACAGAGTTAACATTTCAGGTCGATAACTCTTCATCAGAACTCATCCTCCTCTGTTCCAGAGAAAATAACCCCAGCCTATCCAATTTTTTCTTATAACTAAAATATTCCAGTCCAGGCAACACCCTTGCAAATCTCCTCTGTACCCTCTACCGTCTCGAGTGCAATCACATCTTTCCTGTAATGTGGTGACCAGAACTGCACACAGTACTCTAGCTGTGGCCTAACGCGAGTTTTATACAGTTCAAGCATAAGCTCCCTGCTCTTATAATCTATGCTTCGGCTAATAAAGGCATGCATCCCATACGCCTTCTTAACCACCTTTTCTACCTTCAAGGATCTGTGGACATGCACTCCAAGGTCCCTCTGTTCCTCTACACTTCTCCGTGTCCTACATGTATTCGCTTGCCTTGTTAGCCTTCTCCAAATGCATGACTTCACACTTCTCTAAATTTAGCCTCAGTGATACAAATTGAGTTGAAATATGGCATTGATGACAGACAAGAAAGGAGATGTTCTAATTAAAAGCTTCAGATGTCCTCTTCGTTCAGTTAAATTGGAGATTTTGAAGAGCAGCCGAATGCCTCACTAGAGAAAGAGAACAAATGCTACAGTCATTTCGCTCATGTTTGATGCAGAGGTAGTGATAGGGAAAGCTCATTTGATGATTTACTGCTAATGAGAAAATCAGAAAAGATCCAACTTCCAAAAGTTTCGGCAAGCTAATGTGTTCCTTTGAAATAGTGGAAAATGTTTGTTAAATCACATTACAAGAACAGTCAAAACATTTCTCTTTTTGCTTTGATACAAAACAGCATTGTGCTACTTAGAACAAAGACCTCCTGCAGGCATTTATATTGGGAAGTATCATAGAACCCTGTGCTATAACCGTTTATTGCAGCCTTCTCTTGCTTTTGGACTCAATATGATCTAAACTCATGCAAATAATTGGGTTGGATGAGGATAAACAATTCCATGCCAGTGTCAACCCTCTCTAACATTTAACATGTCGGGATAAAAGAAAAAAAAGGCAAGTGCTAGAACTCCAAAATAAGAAAAGAAAATGCTGGAAAAATGCACCAAAACGGTCAGAAGATGAAAAAGAATGATCGGATGCCACCTGAGCAGTAACCTCTTGTTTCTCTGGCAACCTACTGTGCTTTCTCAGCATTTTATGTTCTTTCAAGCTTGGCAATATATATATATATATACATGTATATTGCCAATTTTTCATCTCCTGTCTAAAGAGGGCAACATCCACACATTGCTCTCGCGTTTTACTTTAATCAAGTGCTGGGTGCACTGGGATTCACAGTGGAATACTGTGTGGACCCAATCGCTGAAGCAGTGGAAAAAGAGGGGTCCTGCTCCCAGGGTTTACTTATGTGATACTGGCTCCCTTATCCTCGCAACACATTGCAGACACACATTTTTGTGGGGCTACAAGAGGTGTCTGTTTTCCAAGTATGGGGTTATTTATACCATGGAGTGTAGCTGATGGAGCTGGAACCAAATGACTCCCTCCAACTGCACTCCTTTAATATAAAAGCAACTACCATTTCTCAGCATTCATGATTTTCCTTTTTAATTCAGACAAGTTTGAATGCAATGAGGTCATTTTGCCAAGGAATTAAACCATGAAGTCGAGTGAAATCGTATTATATATAATTGGCTGGGACAGGTTTAAAAAACACAAAAGTTGTTTAATGTCTATAATTGGATTTGCATCAATTGGTGATGCCAAGGAACAAACTGGGACTTGAGTAGTCAATTCCAGATAAACACACGGCTGATCCAAGCATAGAATTTTACTGTAGTCGACTATATCCTATTAATTTGCATTGTATAGAACTCTCAATCCGAGCATAACATTTAAATATAAAATCCCGATTGAAGCATGAAACACTCATTGTCTGAATTCTAATCCTCATCCTGTTAAATAGGCAAATCACTGCCTAGTTTTACCAACAGAAAATAATACACTTCATAATATATTATGTACAATTTATTTTTTTGTGAAGTGCTTTGTGTATGAACTGGATTAATCCCTAAATGATTATAAGTAACTCCTTTCTAAAAACATTTTTAAAAATTGTGAATATTTTTGCCCATGATATCTCCTTTACAGCCCGCTCCTCTCCTGAAGCTATGAACTCCCCACCTAACATCCACACACCTGCACTTTGCAGGGAAAGGATTAAGATTTGAATGTAGAAGTGATTGATTTATGAAATCACTGCAAGAGAGCACCTCTTGTAGTTGACAGTTTACTCACCAACAAAGAAAGCTTGTTGCAGACAGAATTCCAGACAGGCTCCAGGATGTGTGGGTGGAAATTTGCCTAATCGGACAGTGTCACATCGACCGCTTGTTGTACGCTTCGCTTGATACTCAGTTCTACTAGAGTGAATATCGGGCTGGGAATAAAACAGGCAGCAGATACGACACTGCCCATTATGCTTTATGACCTAAGGTGGATTTCTACTCTGTGGTCTTTGATCCATATTTATTTCTGTAATAGCCCACATGCCTTCAGTTAATTTTGATAGCTGGAGTATTTTGTACAATTTTGGGCATCCTGTTAGATGAATGATATAAAAAAACAATGGTAAAGCTGCAGTATAGATTCAATTGGATGTTACCAGGGATGAGGGGTTGCAGTTATGAAGAGGGACTTGAGCAGTTGATAAGAACATAAGAAATAGGAGCAGGAGTAGGTGATGGTTTACCACTAGTGCTGAGGAGGTTAAGAAATTACCCGATTAAGGTATTCAAGATTATGAAGGATTATGATAAGGTTAAATAGTGATACGAGCATAATGATGGGCAGGAAAAGACCAGCTGGTCCATCAAGCCTGCCCCACTCACCATGATCATAGGCAGTCCCTCGGAATCGAGGAAGACTTGCTTCCACTCCCTAAGTGAGTGCTTTGATGGCTGAACAGTCCGATACGAGAGCCACCGACCCTGTAACAGGTGGGACAGACATTCGTCGAGGGAAGGGATCGGTGGGGCTAGTTTGCCGCGCGCTCCTTCCGCTGCCTGCACTTGGCCTCTTCACGCTCTTTGCGTTGAGACTTGAAGAGCTCAACGCCCTCCCGGATGCACTTTCTCCACCTTGGGCGGTCTTCGGCCAGGGTCTCCCAGGTGTCAGTGGTGATGTCGCACTTTACCAGGGAGGATTTGAGGGTGTCCTTATAATGTTTTCGCTGTCCTCCCTTGGCTCGTTCACCATGAACCTGGAGCATCATGACTGGAGACTTCCCACAACCACCACCCTCGTCCCACCAGATACTCTTCTAGGAGAGGTGGAAAAAACTTCAAAAAAACCCCCAGTGCCAATAAAGGAAAAATATTCTGGACAATTTCTCTCTGACCCCCCTCAATTGATCAAAACCAGTGCAGAAGATCATAAAGACCACATGGATCACATCTAATGTGGATAGGTTGTTTCCACTTGTTAACGAGACATTAACATCTAAGAGGTCACATATTTAAGATAATCATACAAAAAAAGTGAAGAAAAGTTTAGAAGAAATATCTTTACATAGACAGTGGTAGAGAATATGGAAGTCTCATCACAAATTGCTGTTGAAGCAGAATCCATGAATCTTTTAAAAGGGAATTAGCTCGATGAAAAAGCAGAATATTGAAGGGTATGAGGAGTGAGCAGGAGAATGGGATTAGACTAGGTGGCTGATGTGGAGATAAACATAAACACAGAGTTGATAGGCCAAATGACGAGTGTTAGTGGCGGCAGCGGTCAGAGACCTAATTATTTGCCTGTATTAATATGGCGGGTGGCTTGTAAGAGTGTGCGTTTCCTGACCACCATATTGGTGGCTTATGCACCCGTTTAGTGCTCAAAAAATGGGCACTGCGCCATCGAATTTCTAGGCAAATCACTTGATGTTTCCTAATGAGGTCATGATCCAAAGAGAGATAGGAGGAGTCATTATAAAGTTAGCATTTGGCATCAGCAAGATATAGGTCCTTTCGCCATACAACAATGGCAGGTTTAATGATGTTTTTAGGGTTAAAACTGATAGATCACAGTGCTGCAAGTTCAAAGGGAAGACAAAGTTGAGATGGCCAATATCACTGTGGCAGTTCTCGATGGAAGGATCAGGGGAAGCTAGAAGGAGAGGTCCATGAGGATAGCGAAGGTGGATACAGGAAAAAGGGTGAGATGTACAGGGTGGGGGGAGGGGGGGCCCTCCTGACCAAACAAGAAAACATAGAGGTGAAGGCAGTGGAAGATGAGATCAGCATAAAATGTGCTCGGAATTTCTTGAGATGGAGGTGTAGTGGGATGAAGCTGAGGTCCTTGCTGATTACAGATCATTTGAGGTCAGAAAATGAATGACGAAAATCAGCAAGTAGTGAAGTTTGGAGAGATGGGGTCAGAAGGAAAAGAGCAATTGAGAAGTAGGCTAGCATCCAAGAGTTATTAATGACTTGGAAAGGATACTAAAGGGCAGCCAATGCCCTTAGAACTATCTCTCAGCGTACTTTATCTCTCAATCACCAGCAAAGTGATGGAAGGTGTCGTTGACAGTGCTGTCAAGCGGCACTTACTCAAGAATAACCTGCTCACTGAAGCTCAGTTTGGGATCCCCAACAAGAGAGGGTCTAACCACCTCCCCTTGACATTCAACGGCATTACCATCACCGAATTCCTCACCATTAACACCCTGGGGGTTACCATTGATCAGAAACTTAACTGGGCCAGTCACATAAATACTGTGGCCAAAAGAACAGGTCAGAGGCTGGGTATTAATACAAAAGCAAAATGCTGCAGATGCTGGAATCTGAAATAAAAACAGAAAATGCTGGAAATACTCAGCAGGTCAGGCAGCATCTGTGGAGAGAGAATTAGAGTTAACGTTTCAAGTTCATGATCCTTCGTCAGAACTGGATATTCTTTGGCGAGTGACACACCTCCTGACTCCCCAAAGCCTTTCCACCATCTACAAGGCTCAAGTCAGGTGTGTGATGGAATACTCTCCACTTGCCTGGATGAGTGCAGCTCCAACAACACTCAAGAAGCTTGACACCATCCAGGACAAAGCAGCTTGCTTGATTGGCACCTCATCCACCACCTTAAACATTCACTTCCTCCACCACCGGCGCACCGTGGCTGCAGTTTGTAACATCTACAAGATGCACTGCAGCAACTCGCCAAGATTTCTTCGACAACACCTCCCAAACCCATGACCTCTACAAGGGCAAGGACAAGGGCAGCAGGGCGCATGGGAACACCATCACCTCCATGTTCCTCTCCAAGTCACTAACCATCATGACTTGGAAATATATTGCCGTTCTTTCATCGTCAAAATCCTGGAACTCCCTCCCTAACACCACACAGATTGCAGTAGTTCAAGAAGGTGGCTTACCACCACCTTCTCAAAGGCAATTAGGGATGGGCAATAAATGCTGACCTTGCCAGTGACACCCATAATCCAGGAAGTAATAAAAAAAGTCAGCAACCTCCGAAGAAAAGAGGTGAAAATGGTGGAGAAATAGCAATTCTATATAAAATGTCTGCTCCAGGTTGCTTTTGACCAGGAATTGGAATACAGAAAATAAGAATAAGAGACAAAATAGTTTATCCCACCAATCTTATTCCACCTCCATGTTTGCAAATAGAAATTGAGCAGGTGAAAGAAGGCTGTCCTTGCTCCCATTTGAAACTGTATAAACAATGTTAATTTAGTAAAATTTGAATAAATAAAACATATTGATTATGATACAATCAGATACACCCTCACTGCAGCAGCATAAAAGCATAACTATCCTGATGCCAGCTGGACTCTCTCTCCTAATGCTGGCTGCTCCTATCCCTGCTCTCGAAGTATCTCCCCATATAGCATTTAGCCTTATGCACCAGTTCAGTAGAATATCCTCTCCTTTAACAAATATAGGAACATTATACTCAATACCTATTGTCAAGACAATGATAAAAGTGTAGTGCAGGATTGATTTATAACAATTGAATCTGAGAAGTAAATTACATTCTTGACAAGGGAGCAGCCAGTAGAAACTCATCATCAAACATTTTTTACCGATTTCAAAGTGGTAATCTGGTTCAACGTGAATGCAAGTACCTCTTTTGCAAGTGTTTACTAATAACATTGACATGGTTTCATAAATGGGAAGAACACCAGCATTTACTAGGCCAGCAAGACTGCAGACATATCCAGCAATTATTGATGTCTTTAGGGGTTTTTACCATTAGCCTTTACCCTTATAATACTAAAATAAGCTTTCACTTTTCAAAATAGGCATTCTTGCCATCATGAATGATGTTCTGCAGATCTCTTATTGTGAAATATTAAACAGTTTGAAAACTTCCCAGTTTTACTGTAGTTAAGATATTTAAGGGGAGAAACTGGCCTTGTTTGCGTCTCCCGTTAGTGCCTGCTGGGGTTGGTAGTGGGACGGTAAGGGTTTACTGACCAGGTGCAGCGAAATCACCAACGGCCGTGAACTTCACTGGAGGGTGCTAAAACTTACTGCCTCATTCTCTTGCGCCCCGGAGATTGTGACGTCATCCAGTGAACAGCGCCCCATTATTGCCCCGGATGTAAAATTTGTTTCCGCTACCTGCGGGGTGTCAACAACAACTGCTGCAGGAGGCATTGTCACCTCGGCTGGCTGCTTGGGGAGTGCTAATTAAAGGCCATGGTGGTCAGGTAGGCCAAATTTTAAGTGGGAAAAATTCCGTTGCGCCCCATTCGGGGGCAATAACACTCGTATTGCTTGAGACTTTGTGCCAGGCGCAGAAGTCTCGCCTCTCGCAAGAAATTGGGGCTAAGGTCCTGAAAGGAACTGGAACACAAAATAACGCGCTCTACTTCCTTTCTGGGGCGCTAGGGATGGACACATCGAGAGCAGGGCACAGCACGACGCATGGGCCGCGTTGTGCTGCTGCATAGGTGGGCCTCTTCTCTTAATTAAAGGGAAGAGTCCAAGCTGCAAACCTTGCATTATAAAAATGGGTCTACCTGGACCACTGGGGAGCAGCCATGCCGTGCAAACAAAGTAGAGGAGACCGCATCGTGAGAAGTGAATACAGTACACTAAACTGAAATAAGTAAAAATAAATCACTATTTCACCTGGAGGGAGTGTTTGGGGCCCTGGATTGTGGGAAAGCCACTTTAACAGTTTCCAGTTTCCTTTTCACCATGGATGGCCAATCCCTCTACATCTCCATCCCTCTTCTTTGAACAGAGTCCCAACCAGTTCCCATCCACTACCACCCTCCCCTGCCTGGCTGAACTTGTTCTTACATTGAACAACTTCTCCTTTCACCTGATTCACTTCTTCCAAATATAAGGTGTCACTAGCCAGGTCTGCTTTTTTGTTGGATATGTCGAACATTCTTGGTTCCAGTCCTACTCTGGCCCCCCTCCCTCACCTCTGTATCGATGCCGCTTCTTGCACTCGTCCCCAATTGAAAAATGTTACCAACCTTGCTTCCAATTTCTCATCATCATCATAGGCAGTCCCTCGGAATCGAGGAAGACTTGCTTCCACTCCTGAAGTGAGTTCTAAGGTGGCTGTACAGTCCAATACGAGAGCCACAGACTCTGTCACAGGTGGGACAGATAGTCGTTGAGGGAAAGGGTGGGTGGAACTGGTTTGCTGCACGCTCTTTCAGCTGTCTGCGCTTGATTTCTGCATGCTCTTGGCGATGAGACTTGAGGTGCTCAGCGCCCTCCCGGATGCATTTTCTCCACTTAGGGCGGTCTTGGGCCAGGGACTCCCAGGTGTCAGTGGTGATGTCGCACTTTATCAGGGAGGCTTTGAGGGTGTCCTTGTAGCATTTCTGCTGCCTATCTTTGGCTCGTTTGCTGTGAGGGAGCTCCAATTGGAGCACTTGCTTTGGGAGTCTCATGTCTGGCATGCGGACTATGTGGCCTGCCCAGCGGAGCTGATCGAGTGTGGTCAGTTCTTCAATGCTGGGGATGTTGGCCTGAGTGAAGACGCTGATGTTGGTGCACCTGTCCTCCCAGAGGATTTGTAGGTTCTTGCGGAGACATCGTTGATGATATTTCTCTAGCAACTTGAGGTGTCTACTGTACATGATCCATGTCTCTGAGCCATACAGGAGGGCAGGTATTACTACAGCCCTGTAGACCATGAGCTTGGTGGCAGTTTTGAGGGCCTGGTTTTCAAACAGTCTTTTCCTCAGGCAGCCGAAGGCTTCACTGGTGCACTGGAGGCGGTGTTGGATCTCATCCTCAATGCCTGCTCTTGTTGATAGGAGGCTCCCGAGATATGGGAAGTGGTCCACAGTGTCCAGGGCAGCGCCGTGGATCTTGATGACTGGGGGGCAGTGCTGTGCGGTGAGGACAGGCTGGTGGAAGCCCATGCTTTCGTACGTCTCAGTAAATATGTTGACTATGTCCTGGAGTGCAGCCTTTGTATGTGTGCGGACGACAGAGGTTGGGATGGTCTTGGACCTGGCCTGGAGACAGTGAAGGATGAACAGGGTCCCACTGGTTCTGTAGTTTAGTTCCACTCCAGCGGGGAGCTTGTGAAGGGATGCAAAATTCACAAGAAACCCCCCCCCCCCTGTGTTTGGGCTCATTCGAAAGGAAATTTAATTTGGGACTATCTACTGAAAAGTTTGGAACTCTAAAGTGCTTATGGAAGAAACTACGAACTTTAATAGAATTTTGGATTTTAAAAGACAAACTCAAGGCTGTGGGCGGACCTACGGAACCACTTCAGGAGACAGTCTAATTAAGTGAAGCTACCTGGGTGTGAGGACTAAGTTAACCTGTCTGGAGGAATGATTATTCGAAAATCCTTCCCCACAAGAGACATTAACATCACAAAATCACCCAGAGATAGCTACCCATCAACATGGGTCTGGACAACCATTTCAGCATATACATCACAAAGAGGCCCAAGCCTGCCTGTATGCGAAAGACTAAGCACAAAAGGACATTGCAATTACCAAACTAATATTTTCATCAGGAAACAGTTTTCGAACATCAACTCACCCAAAACATATTAACTTTTAACGAGCCCGACAAAATATTACAAAGAAGAACCAAGCCCGCCAAAATTATACAAAATATTTTGAACAGATTTGGCGGCAAGATTAAACACTGAAATCGTATAACTGGCCCCTGTTTTCAACAGAGGTTAGGTGGTTGCTAGGTAGCTACAAGGCTCCTACTACCTTAGATGCCATACTACACCAGGTGCTATACTGCGAGTATGTCATCATGACAAGGAGAGAAACCAACGCGACAGTTGTCAACTAACTTCTCCAGCCTCGAAGTCCTGAAGTCCTGAAGGAAGGAAAAATATCACCATCGCAGCAGCGACCGACCACAGTCAATGTGGTATCAAGGGAAAAACAACCGCGATCTACCGTTAACTATCAAAAGGATTGGTAAGCATAGTCCCTACATGCCCTGGAGTCTAACCTAGCTAGAATTAAGTATTGGAAGGTGGGAGGTATAATTTACTGTGACCCCCCTTTGAATGTGTAGTGTATGGTTCTTAATTAGAGTGATTTTAAGTTTGACCTTGTACCTTTCCTTGTATTGTTCTTTATTAGAGTGATTTTAAGTTTGGCCTTGTATTTTCTTACTAGAGTAATAAGCCTGTATTACTTTGACTGTAATAAAACCAAAGTTCTTTTGCATCAAACCAGTGCTCTTTGCACTTTTGTCACACCCCCCAAATAAATCCAGAGTACAGAACCCAAGGGAGTGGGAGCGATTCGAACCGCTCAAGTTGGTCAGAAGGGAACCTGACCCCTCCATAGAGACCACCCCCCTTACACTTGTTGACTGTGAGGTGGAGCATGGCGGCGAGAAAGATTGAGAAGAGGTTGGGGCGATGACGCAGCCCTGTTTGACCCCAGTCCGGACGTGGATTGGGTCTGTAATGGATCCGTTGGTAAGGATCACGGCCTGCATGTCGTTGTGGAGCAGGCAGAGGATGGTGACAAACTTTTGGGGGCATCTGAAACGGAGGAGGACGCGCCATAAACCCTCGTGGTTGACAGTGTCAAAGGCCTTTCCAGTCCAACTCTGGTCCCCCTCCCTCACCTCTGTATCGGTGCCGCTTCTTGCACTCGCCCCTAATTGGAAAATGTTATCAACCTTGCTTCCAATTTCTACCCCTTGCTCGGCTTCACATGGTTCATCTCTGACTCTTCCCTTCCCTTCCTTTACTTCTTTATCTCCATTTCTAGGGATAGGCTGTCAACCAATATCTACTATAAGCCCACTGACCCCTCTCAGCTAGCTTGGTTACACTGCTTCCAATCCCACTTTCTGTATGGACTGTATTCCATTCTCCCAGTTTCTCTGTCTCTGTCGCATCTGTTATCATTATGCTATCTTCCACACCAGTGCTTCCGATATGCCTTTCTCCTCCACCGTGGTTCACAGGGCCATCCACCATGTCCATCCCATTTCCCGCACTTCTGCCCACACCCCTTTCCCTCCCTCCCAGAGCCACAATAGGGTACCCCTTGTCCTCATCTTCCAACCCACCAGCGTCTACATTCAATGAATTATCCTCCGCCATTTCCACTACCTCCAGCGTGAACCCACCACCAAGCACAACTTTCTCTCCTCTTTCAGCATTCCAAAGAGACCATTACTTCTGCGATACCCTGGTCCACTCTTCCATCACCCCCAATGCCCGCTTCCCTTCCCATGGCACCTTCTCGTGCAAGTGCAGGAGATGTAACACCTGTCCTTTCACCACCTCCCTTCCCACCGTCCAGGGCCCCAAACACTCCTTCCCTGTGAAACATCGATTTATTTGTATTTTCAATTTACTATCTTGTATTTGCTGCTCATGATCTCGTCCACTTTGGGGAGACCAAATGTAGATTAGGTGATCATTTTGCTGAACACCTCCATTCAGTCCTTTGAGTTCTGGTCGCTTGCCATTTTAATTCTCCGCTCCACTCCCACTCTGGTCTCTCTGCCCTTGGCCTCCTCCACTCATCCAATGAAGCTCAACGGAAGCTCGAGGAACAGTACCTCATCTTTCGATTAGGCACTTTACAGTCTTTAGGACTCAACATTGATTTCAATAACTTCGGATCATAATCACTACTTCCATTTTTATGTGGGCAGCAGGTGTTGGTAATCATTTTGCTGTTGCCATTTGCAGCCTTTCTAGACCCATGAGCTCAATTTTCCCCGTTCATTTGCGTTGTTTTTTTTGCGTGCGCTATTTTTATTTGGCGTATTTTTTTTCAACGTTTCCCCCTGTGATCTGCACCGGCGTAACTGACTTAGTTACGATTTTTCTCGGCCAGTTTTTTTAACGTCATGTCTGCACCGGTTTTTTCAATTGTTTGCAGTTTGGCCAACATTTTTTTCTCTTAGGTCGGTGTATCTGCCCACTCCCGAAAAACCTGCTGGTGAGAAAACCAGCTCATATTCACAAATCTGCTGGTGAGAAAACCAGCTCATATTCACAAATCTGCACTGAAAGACGCCACTGTTTTTTAATCGAAGATTTTGGAGAAGTCAAGAACTGTCAAAATCAATAATAAAGTTCAACTTTTTTTTACCTGTCAATGTAGAAGTATAAATTCTCTCATTTTTTAACTCACTCACCAGCGAACGTTTTGAAGCAGGGTTGTAGGGTCGTAGGTTTGGCCGGCAGAATCGACCCTGCGCTCGGACACAGGTAGGCTTGGGGTTCGGCTACAAAACAAGCTGTGGGGTGGGGGGAGGAGAGAGAGAGAGCGAGTTGGCGATCGGAAGGCTTGGAGCCCGGGGAGGGGAGGGAGAGAGAGAAGTCACAAGACTCCAATTAGTAAAGGGGGGGTGGGGGAGAGGAGAAGTCACATGACCTTTGGGTATAGTCCATCCATACAGACCTGGAGAGATACAACTGCAAAGCTGTGCTGCCTGCTTTCATGCCGTTTTGAACTTCTTTCAAAGGTTACATTTAAGTATGGGAGCAATACTGACAATGCCATACCTTGTGCGAGCCTTCTGCATTATGGTGCTACGTAGGAGACAATTGATTCGACTTCATTGCGTCAAGAACATCAGAGCCCTCAGGGTGCTGGGCAGGAGGCCTTACCCACCTCGGGTATATCGAGACAGGCATTCATACCTCTACCTGAGTGATGCAGACTGTGTCAGAAGGTTGCGTTTCCACAAATAAGTTGTAAGTGAGATCCGTGAGTTGGTCAAAGCAGACCTGCAACCTAGAAACATCAGACTGCTAGACTGCTTTGTCAGTTGAAGTGAAGGTTACAGCTGCACTTTAATTCTATGCCTCCGGATCATTTCAAGCTACAACTGAGGATGTGTGCGCCATCTCTCAACATGCAACACATGTCTCCATTCGCCAGGTCACAGTTGCACTGTAAGCGCACAGGAATGACTTCATAAAGTTCCCCATTGTTTTGTATGCAAACTTGAATATACCTTGTACAGCCACCAGAGGGTTCATCCCCTGGAGTCCCAAAGGATCCCACAATCCCTTGGGAGCACAGGTACTTAAGGAGGCCTCACAGGCTGGAGAGGCACTCTGGAGACCTGCAATAAAAGACTAAGGTCACACTTTACTTTGAGCTCACAGTATCCAGTCAGACTTTTATTCATATATAACAACTGGCGATGAGATACAGATGATGAACCCAATGATGCAGAGAACAGTGGGCATCCTGGAGAAATTTTCGGAGGGAGATGATTGGGAAACCTTCGTGGAGCGACTCGACCAATACTTCGTGGCCAATGAGCTGGAAGGAGAAGCGAACGCTGCCAAACGAAGGGCGATTTTCCTCACTGTCTGCGGGACATCAACAGATGGCCTCATGAAAAATCTGCTTGTGCCAGCTAAACCCACAGAGAAATCATACGATGATTTGTGCACACTGGTCCGGGAGCATCTGAACCCGAAGGATAAAGCGTTCTGATGTCGAGGTAACGGTTCTACACCTACAAAAGGTCTGAAGGCCAGGAAGTGGCGATTTATGTCGCCAAGCTAAGACGCCTTGCAGGACATTGCGAATTTGAAGGACATTTGGAGCACATGCTCAGAGACTTTTTCATACTTGATATTGGCCATGAAGTGATACTTCGCAAACCTTTGACTGTAGAGACCCCAACCTTGAGTAAGGCCATAGCGATAGCCCAGGCGTTCATTGCCACCAGTAACAATATGAAGCAAATCTCTCAGCACATGAGTGCTGCTACAAGTACTGTGAACAAAGTGATGTTGTTTTCAAATCGCAACATACAGGGCAGGCCCCACATGCCTGCAGCTGCACGCCCGCAGATGTCTCAGAGTCCACCATCAAGGGTAATGAATGCAAGGCCATTAACACCTTGTTCGCGCTGCGGGGGTGATCATCGTTTCCATTCATGCTGCTTCAAAGGGTATGTTTGCAAGGGCTGTGGAACAATGTTGCAGATGAGGACAGATCCATGGCAGATCACGACGAACCAGAGCCTCAGACCGACTTGGCAGAGGTATATGGGGTGCACACATTCACCACGAAGTGTCCCCTGATAATGCTGAAGGTTGAATTAAATGGACTCTCGGTGTCAATGGAGCTGGACACGGGCACGAGCCAGTCCATTATGAGCAAAAGACTTTCAAAACATTGTGGTGCAGCAAGGCCTCAAGGCCACTCCGATTCGCATGAAACTGAGAACTTACACAAAGGAACTGATTCCCATAATCGACAGTGTTACTGTAAAGGTCTCCTACGATGGAGCGGTGCACTAGCTACCACTCTGGGTGGTCCCGGACGATGGTCCCATGCTGCTCGGCAGGAGATGGCTGGGAAAGATACGCTGGAACTGGGATGACGTCCAAGCGCTCTCGTCCGCTGACGACACTTCGTGTCCCAAGTCTTAAACAAGTTCCCTTCGCTGTTCAAACCAGGCATTGGGAAGTTCCAAGGAGCAAAAGTGCAGATCCACCTAATTGTGGGGGCACGGCCCATCCATCACAAGGTGAGAGCAGTACCGTACATGATGAGAGAAAAGGTAGAAATCGAGCTCGACCGGCTGCAACGAGAGGGCATCATTTCGCCAAGCGAATTTAATGAGTAGGCTAGTCTGATTGTTCCAGTCCTCAAGGGAGATGGCGCTGTCAGAATCTGTGGTGATTACAAAGTAACTATCAATTGTTTCTCCCTGCAGAATCAATACCCACTACCAAAGGCTGATGACCTTTTTGCTATGCTGGCAGGAGGAAAGACGTTCACGAAGCTGGACTTGACTTCGACCTACATGACCCAGCAGCTGGAGGAATCATCGAAGGGCCTCACCTGCATCAACACGCACAAAGGTCTTTTCATTTATAACAGATGCCTGTTTGGAATTCGATCAGCCGTGGCGATATTCCAGAGAAACATGGAAAGCTGACTGAAGTCAGTCCCGCACACGGTGGTCTTCCAGGACGATATCTTGGTTGCAGGTCGGGACACAGTCGCGCATCTGCACAACCTGGAGGAGGTTCTTAATCGGCTCAACCGTGTGGGGCTCAGGTTGAAACGCTCGAAGTGCGTTTCCCTGGCGCCTGAAGTGGAATTCCTGGGGAGAAGAATTGCGGCGGATGGCATCAGGCACACCGATTCGAAGGCGGAGGCAATCGAGAATGCACTGAGGCCACAGAACGTGACGGAGCTGTGGTCATTTCTAGGACTCCTGAGCTACTTTGGTAACTTCTTACTGGGTCTCAGCACACTGTTCGAACCACTGCATGTCTTACTGCATAAAGGAGTCGAATGCGTAAGGGGCAAAAGCCAAGAAAATGCCTTTGTAAAAGCTAGAAAATTGTTATGTTCAAACAAATTGCTTGTGTTGTATGATCCATATAAGCGTTTAGTACTAGCATGTGATGCATCGTCATATGGCATCGTGTATGTATTGCAACAAGCTAATGAATCTGGGAAATTGCAATCCATTGCTTATGCATCCAGAAGTCTGTCTAAGGCTGAGAGAGCCTACAGCATAATTGAAAAAGAAGCGTTAGCGTGTGTCTATGGGGTAAAGAAAATACATCAATATCTGTTTGGGCTAAAATTTTAATTGGAAACTGATCATAAGCCACTTAGAAACATAGAAACATAGAAACATAGAAAATAGGTGCAGGAGTAGGCCATTCGGCCCTTCTAGCCTGCACCGCCATTCAATGAGTTCATGGCTGAACATTCAACTTCAGTACCCCATTCCTGCTTTCTCGCCATACCCCTTGATCCCCCTAGCAGTAAGGACCTCATCTAACTCCTTTTTGAATATATTTAGTGAATTGGCCTCAACAACTTTCTGTGGTAGAGAATTCCACAGGTTCACCACTCTCTGGGTGAAGAAGTTCCTCCGCATCTCGGTCCTAAATGGCTTACCCCTTATCCTTAGACTGTGACCCCTGGTTCTGGACTTCCCCAACATTGGGAACATTCTTCCTGCATCTAACCTGTCTAACCCCGTCAGAATTTTATATGTTTCTATGAGGTCCCCTCTCATTCTTCTGAACTCCAGTGAATACAAGCCCAGTTGATCCAGTCTTTCTTGATAGGTCAGTCCCGCCATCCCGGGAATCAGTCTGGTGAACCTTCGCTGCACTCCCTCAATAGCAAGAATGTCCTTCCTCAGGTTAGGAGACCAAAACTGTACACAATACTCCAGGTGTGGCCTCACCAATGCCCTGTACAACTGTAGCAACACCTCCCTGCCCCTGTACTCAAATCCCCTTGCTATGAAGGCCAACATGCCATTTGCTTTCTTAACCGCCTGCTGCACCTGCATGCCAACCTTCAATGACTGATGTACCATGACACCCAGGTCTCTTTGCACCTCCCCTTTTCCTAATCTGTCACCATTCAGATAATAGTCTGTCTCTCTGTTTTTACCACCAAAGTGGATAACCTCACATTTATCCACATTATACTTCATCTGCCATGCATTTGCCCACTCACCTAACCTATCCAAGTCGCTCTGCAGCCTCACAGCATCCTCCTCGCAGCTCACACTGCCACCCAACTTAGTGTCATCCGCAAACTTGGAGATACTACACTCAATCCCCTCATCTAAATCATTAATGTACAGTGTAAACAGCTGGGGCCCCAGCACAGAACCCTGCGGTACCCCACTAGTCACTGCCTGCCATTCTGAAAAGTACCCATTTACTCCTACTCTTTGCTTCCTGTCTGACAACCAGTTCTCAATCCATGTCAGTACACTACCCCCAATCCCATGTGCTCTAACTTTGCACATCAATCTCTTGTGTGGGACCTTGTCGAACGCCTTCTGAAAGTCCAAATATACCACATCAACTGGTTCTCCCTTATCCACTCTACTGGAAACATCCTCAAAAAATTCCAGAAGATTTGTCAAGCATGATTTCCCTTTCACAAATCCATGCTGACTTGGACCTATCATGTCACCTCTTTCCAAATGCACTGCTATGACATCCTTAATAATTGATTCCATCATTTTACCCACTACCGATGTCAGGCTGACCGGTCTATAATTCCCTGTTTTCTCTCTCCCTCCTTTTTTAAAAAGTGGGGTTACATTGGCTACCCTCCACTCCATAGGAACTGATCCAGAGTCAATGGAATGTTGGAAAATGACTGTCAACGCATCCACTATTTCCAAGGCCACCTCCTTAAGTACTCTGGGATGCAGTCCATCAGGCCCTGGGGATTTATCGGCCTTCAATCCCATCAATTTCCCCAACACAATTTCCCGGCTAATAAGGATTTCCCTCAGTTCCTCCTCCTTACTAGACCCCCCGACCCCTTTTATAACCGGAAGGTTGTTCGTGTCCTCCTTCGTGAATACCGAACCAAAGTACTTGTTCAATTGGTCCGCCATTTCTTTGTTCCCCGTTATGACTTCCCCTGATTCTGACTGCAGGGGACCTACGTTTGTCTTTACTAACCTTTTTCTCTTTACATATCTATAGAAACTTTTGCAATCCGTCTTAATGTTCCCTGCAAGCTTCTTCTCATACTCCATTTTCCCTGCCCTAATCAAACCCTTTGTCCTCCTCTGCTGAGTTCTAAATTTCTCCCAGTCCCCAGGTTCGCTGCTATTTCTGGCCAATTTGTATGCCACTTCCTTGGCTTTAATACTATCCCTGATTTCCCTTGATAGCCACGGTTGAGCCACCTTCCCTTTTTTATTTCTATGCCAGACAGGAATGTACAATTGTTGTAGTTCATCCATGCGGTCTCTAAATGTCTGCCATTGCCCATCCACAGTCAACCCCTTAAGTATCATTCGCCAATCCATCTCAGCCAATTCACGCCTCATACCTTCAAAGTTAGCCTTCTTTAAGTTCTGGACCATGGTCTCTGAATTAACTGTTTCATTCTCCATCCTAATGCAGAATTCCACCATATTATGGTCACTCTTCCCCAAGGGGCCTCGCACAACGAGATTGCTAATTAATCCTTTCTCATTACATAACACCCAGTCTAAGATGGCCTCCCCCCTAGTTGGTTCCTCGACATATTGGTCTAAAAAACCATCCCTTATGCACTCCAGAAAATCCTCCTCCACCGTATTGCTTCCAGTTTGGTTAGCCCAATCTATGTGCATATTAAAGTCACCCATTATAACTGCTGCACCTTTATTGCACGCACCCCTAATTTCCTGTTTGATGCCCTCCCCAACATCACTACTACTGTTTGGAGGTCTGTACACAACTCCCACTAACGTTTTTTGCCCTTTGGTGTTCTGCAGCTCTACCCATATAGATTCCACATCATCCAAGCTAATGTCCTTCCTAACTATTGCCTTAATCTCCTCCTTAACCAGCAATGCTACCCCACCTCCTTTTCCTTTTATTCTATCCTTCCTGAATGTTGAATACCCCTGGATGTTGAGTTCCCAGCCCTGCTCATCCTGGAGCCACGTCTCCGTAATCCCAATCACATCATATTTGTTAACATCTATTTGCACAGTTAATTCATCCACCTTATTGCGGATACTCCTTGCATTAAGACACAAAGCCTTTAGGCTTGTTTTTTTAACACCCTCTGTCCTTTTAGAATTTTGCTGTACAATGGCCCTTTTTGTTCTTTGCCTTGGGTTTCTCTGCCCTCCACTTTTCCTCATCTCCTTTCTGTCTTTTGTTTTTGCCTCCTTTTTGTTTCCCTCTATCTCCCTGCATTGGTTCCCATCCCCCTGCCATATTAGTTTAACTCCTCCCCAACAGCACTAGCAAACACTCCCCCGAGGACATTGGTTCCGATTCTGCCCAGGTGCAGACCGTCCGGATTGTACTGGTCCCACCTCCCCCAGAACCGGTTCCAATGCCCCAGGAATTTGAATCCCTCCCTGCTGCACCATTGCTCAAGCCACGTATTCATCTGAGCTATCCTGCGATTCCTACTCTGACTAGCACGTGGCACTGGTAGCAATCCCGAGATTACTACTTTTGAGGTCCTACTTTTTAATTTAGCTCCTAGCTCCTTAAATTCATTTCGTAGGAACTCATCCCTTTTTTTACCTATGTCATTGGTACCAACGTGCACCACGACAACTGGCTGTTCTCCCTCCCTTTTTAGAATGTCCTCCACCCGCTCCGAGACATCCTTGACCCTTGCACCAGGGAGGCAACATACCATCCTGGAGTCTCGGTTGCGGCCGCAGAAACGCCTATCTATTCCCCTTACAATTGAATCCCCTATCACTATCGCTCTTCCACTCTTTTTCCTGCCCTCCTGTGCAACAGAGCCAGCCACGGTGCCATGAACTTGGCTGCTGCTGCCCTCCCCTGATGAGTCATCCCCCTCAACAGTACTCAAAGCGGTGTATCTGTTTTGCAGGGGGATGACCACAGGGGACCCCTGCACTACCTTCCTTGCACTACTCTTCCTGCTGGTCTTCCATTCCCTCGCTGGCTGTGGACCCTTCTCCTGCAGTAAGACCAACTCGCTACACGTGATACTCACGTCATTCTCAGCATCGTGGATGCTCCAGAGTGAATCCACCTTCAGCTCCAACTCCGCAACGCGGACCGTCAGTAGCCGGAGGTGGACACACTTCCCGCACATGTAGTCGTCAGGGACACTGGTGTTGTCCCCGTGTTCCCACATGGTACAGGAGGAGCATATCACGTGACCGAGCTGTCCTGCCATGACTTAACCCTTAGATACACTTAAATTGCCGACAACAATGTTAAAAGTTACTGACTAATAAAGAAAAAGAAAAACTACTCACCAATCAGCAGCCAATCACTTACCACGTTGGCTGTGACGTCACCTTTTGATTTCCTTCTACTTTTTTGCCTTCTCTCCCTGTTTTCCGAGAGTAAGGGGATAAATACGAATGCATCGGCCCGCATCCAGAGATGGGTGCTCATGTTGTCCGCATACAACTACGCCATAGGCCAGGCACAGAAAACTGTGCCGATGCTCTCAGTAGGCTGCCATTGCCCACCACAGGGGTGGAAATGGCGCAGCCCGCAGATTTAGTCATGGTTATGGAAACATTCAAGAGTGAGCAATCACCCGTCACATCCTGGCAGATCAAAAACTGGACGAGCCAGGACCCCTTACTGTCCCTAGTAAAAAATTGTGTGCTTCATGGGAGCTGGTCCAGTTTCCCAGTGGAAATGCAGGAAGAGATAAAGCCGTACCAGTGGCGCAAAGATGAAATGTCTACACAGGCAGACTGCCTTCTGTGGGGCAATCGGGTAGTGGTCCCCAAGAAGGGCAGGGACACTTTCATCAGTGACCTCCACAGTACCCACCCAGGCATCGTAATGATGGAAGCGATAGCCAGATCCTACGTGTGGTGGCTCGGTATCGATGTGGACTTAGAGTCTTGCATGCACAGATGTAACACATGCTCGCAGTTAAGCAATGCATTCAGGGAGGCGCCACTAAGTTTATGGTCTTGGCCCTCCAAACCATGGTCCAGGATCCAAGTCGTGCAGACCCGTTTTTGGGTAAAATTTTCCACGTGGTCGTAGATGCGTACTCCAAATGGATTAAGTGTGAGATAATGTCGGCTAGCACATCCGCTGCCATCACTGAAAGTCTGCGGGCCATGTTTGCCACGCACTGACTACCTGATGTCCTTGTGAGCGACAACGGGTCATGTTTTACCAGTGGCGAGTTCAAAGAGTTCATGACCCGTAACGGGATCAAACATGTTACATCTGCCCCGTTCAAACCAGCATCCAATGGTCAGGCAGAGAGAGCAGTGCAAACTATCAAGCAGGGCTTGAAGAGGGTAACTGAAGGCTCACTGCAGACTCGCCTATCCCAAGTTCTGCTTAGCTACCGCATGAGACCCCACTCGCTCACTGGGATTCCACTGGCTGAACTGCTCATGAAAAGGGCACTTAAGACAAGGCTCTCGTTAGTTGACCTGATCTACATGAACAGGTAGAGAGCAGGCGGCTTCAACAAAGTACATATCATGATAGCGCAAATGTGTCACGCGAAATTGAAATCAACGATCCTGTATTTGTATTGAATTATGGACAAGGTCGCAAGTGGCTTCCCGGCACTGTCGTGGCCAAAGAGGGGAGCAGGGTGTTTCGGGTCAAACTTTCAAATGGACTAATTCACCAGAAACACTTGGACCAAATCAAACTCAGATTCACAGACTATCTTGAGCAACCCACCTTGGACCCTACCTTATTTGACCCCCCAAACATACACACCAGTGGCAACCGACACCGCGGTTAGCCACGAAGCAGAACCCATCACCCGCATCAGCCAGCAGGACTCACCACACCAGGCAGCCCAGCAAGGACAGCTGCACAGCAGCCCAGAGAGGGCCCAACAAAAAAACAGCATTTGCACGAGACGATCAACCAGGGAAAGAAAGGCCCTAGATCGACTCACCTTGTAAATAGTTGCACTGTTAACTTTGGGCGGTGGGGGAGTGTTGTTATATATGTAAATTGTATATACTTTGCACAGCCACCATCCCCTGGAGTCCCAAGGGATCTCACAATCCCTTGGGAGCACAGGTACTTAAGGAGGCCGCACAGGCTGGAGAGGTACTCTGGTGACCTGCAATAAAAGACTAAGGTCACACTTTACTTTGATTGTACCCACATCGCCTTGCGAGCACCTTTGAAGGATTCTGAGATGTACAGTGACAGAAAAGGCTTCCACACCATTAATGTGCAGCTCTTGTGTGACGACATGCATCATATCATGTCAGTTGATGCACGATACCGTGGCAGCACCCATGATGCGTTCATCCTACATTACAGCGTTATATCTGCCATATTTCAGCAGCAGATGCCAGAAGGGCAGAGCTGGCTACTGGGAGACAAAGGGTACGGCCTCGCCACCTGACTCATGACACCCATACGCGTAACTCGGATGGAAGCTGACCGTCAATACAACATGTTGTACATTACGATGTGCAGCATCATTGAGAAGACCATTGGCATATTGAAACGGCGTTTCCCATGCCTAGACCATTCCGGAGGCTACTTGCTGTACTTCCTTGAGAATTGTTGGTCAGTTCACTGTTGTGTGCTACATGCTGCATAACTTAGCCATCATGAGGCAGCAGCACCTGGTAGTGGAAGACCCACCTGCGGTGAAGTGGCTGATGATAATAATGTGGATGATGCAGGTGACGAGCAGGAGGAGGAGGACGATGAGGATGACGAAGCCATGCAAGTGCGTGAGGCCGGAGCACAACGGCGAGAAGGACGGGCCATCGTGCTCCTTTAACAATTGCTTGAGCCTTGCTCCAGCAGCTCATCCGTGATTGTTTTACTGATGCCTGAGGACTCAGCGACAACTATTCCACATGGACATGTTTACTGTTTGGAGCTGTTCTGTAATATTGTGTTGTGTTAATGGAACATGATTCAGTTTTAATGTAAAATATATTTTATTCAAAAGTTTAACTTAATTTAACTTTAACGGAGTCACAGTGTGGATTCCGTCCACGACGGGGTACAACGGACATGATCTTTACAGCGCAATAACTGAAAGAGAAATGCAGGAAACAGCACCAACCCTTGTACATAGCTTTCTTTGATCTCACAAAGACCTTTGACACTGTTAGCGGCAAGGGACTATGGAGCGTCCTCCTCCGTTTTGGCTGCCCCCAAAAGTTTGTCACCATCCTCCGCCTGCTTCACGATGACCTGCAAGCCGTGATCCTGACCAATGGATCCACCGCAGACCCAATCCACGTCCGGACCGGGATCAAGCAGGGCTGTGTCATCGCGCCAACCCTCTTCTTGATCATCCTCGCTGTTATGCTCCACCTCACACTCAACAAACTCACCGCTGGAGTGGAACTAAAGTGTAGAACCAGTGGGAACCTGTTCATCCTTCTTCACTTCCAGGCCAGATCCAAGACCGTCCCCATCTCTGTCGTCGAACTACAGTACACGGACGACACTTGTGTCTGCGTACATTCAGAGGCTGAACTCCAAGTCATCGTCAACATCTTCACCGAGGCGTACGAAAGCATGGGCCTTACACTAAACATCCATAAGACAAAGCTCCTCCACCAACCCCGCAACACAGCACTGCCCCCCCAGTCATCAAGATCAACGGCACGACACTGGACAACGTGGACCACTTTCCATACCTCGGGAGCCTATTATCACAAGGGCAGACATCGACGACGAGGTTCAACACTGCCTCCAGTGCGCCAGCAGAGCATTCGGCTGGCTGAGGAAGAGTGTGTTTGAAGATCAGACCCTCAAATCTGGCACCAAACTAATGGTCTACAGCGCTGTAGTGATACCTAGCCTCCTGAATGGCTCAGAGACGCGGACCATATACAGTAGACACCTCAAATCACTGGAGAAACACCATCCGCAAGATCCTGCAAATCCTCTAGGAGGACAGCAGCAACGTCAGTGTTCTCTATCAGGCCAACATCCCAACCATCGAAGCACTAACCACACTCGACCAGCTCTGTTGGGCGGGCCACATTGCCCGCATGCCCGACACAAGACTCCCAAAGCAAGCGCTCTACTCAGAGCTCCTACACAGCAAGCGAGCCCCAGGTGGGCAGAGGAAACGTTTCAAGGACACCCTCAAAGCCTCCTTGATAAAATGCAACATCCCCAGCAACATCTGGGAGTCCCTGGCCAAAGACCGCCCTAAGTGGAGGAAGAGCATCCGGGAGGGCGCTGAGCACCTCGAGTCTCGTCACCGAGAGCATGCAGAAAACAAGCGCAGGCAGTGGAAGGAGTGTGTGGCAAACCAGACTCCCCACCCACCCTTTCCTTCAACGACTGTCTGTCCCACCTGCAACAGAGACTGTAATTCCCGTATTGGACTATTCGGGCGCCTGAGAGCTCATTTTTGGAGTGGAAACAGGTCTTCCTCGATTTTGAGGGACTACCGATGAATATGAATAAAATTATTCCTGTATAAAACTTTACTTTAATATCACTCTTTAAAATCACTTAAAAACTTTAAGATCACTTATAAACTTGTAAATTTACATAACTTACATAACTCACAAACAACTTTTAATTTGAGAACAGTTGCAACAGTAACAATAATAATAACAATAACAACAACAACAGCAGCAAAGAAAGGTTGCACCCATCTCTCCACCCCCTTATTCTAAGACTACCCGCTGTACTTGGTCTTGGACACTCCACCATCCCTGCCTGCAGGCGGTGGCGCAGTGTTTCTGCTTATTCTTTCTAACATCTCGGGTACTACGCACCTGTTGAGGGTGAGGGGTGTCGGCATCAGGCAGCAAGTTGGAGGGCCCAGGCGGCAAGTTGGAGGGCCCGGCTTTGGTCTCCAGAGGCTGGTGTGGGGATTGGAGTGGGAGTGACAGTTGATTCTGTCAATGGACGCGGGGTCTGGGCATGTTCCCTTATTGCAGCAGCTAACTCCAACATGCCGTCCCTCATGCGTCCTGACAGGTCTCAACGACTTGCAACATTCCCTCCCTCATGGTCAGTGACGTAGTTTGCACTACCTCTGACATTCCCTCCCTCATGGCCACTATTCCCTCACTGATGGTCCCGGATTTCGTTCCCATTTCTCGTGTCATTGCTGTTACTTCTCCCGACAGTCCCGCTACCTCATCACCTACCCCACTGATGGCGTCCAGGAGTGATCGAGTAGGGTCAATGCTCTCTGCACTCAATGACATCATCTGAACCACATCTGTTCAATCTGGCACATCAGGAAAGTGTGGTCGAGCTCTCCTTCCCCTCTTCTCCATGGGTGTGGCTCGCACCCTAACACTGGGACCTGCAGCCTGGGACGGTGGAGCTCTGGGTGTGCCTCGCCGCACCACACCCCTGGGACCCGCAACCTCGGAAGGTGTGAAACCATGGAATGTCCCACCAACACTCAAACCACTAGTCATGGAGGGTTGTCACCTCCATGAACAACACCTTCTCCAAAGTCAGTACAACGGTGGGCACTTCATCCAGCTCCATCCCCTCCCCCTTCTCCTCCCCCTCTCCTCCATGTTCTTGGTCCAGAGGGTTGGATTGGAAGATGTTCTCCTCTTCAGGCTCATCCTCGTCTGAATCTTCTGCATTGTCAGGGTTGGCCTCAAGTTCTGCAAAATATAACAGAACAGTCAAATGGTTAGCAGCAGAGGAGGGGGCAGGATGGGTGGCATGAGTAGGCTCATACATCGCAGACCAGGCAGCAGACTGATTTGAAGGGCCACGATGAATTTGCAGGACTTACCCTCTCCCTCGAGTGTGGGCCCAGATGTGCAGTACCAATTGTTTTTCTCCAGGCAGGATCCATCAAAGCAGCGACCCTCTCTTCCAAGGGTGTCAATGAGTGCATATTTGCCGGGCCTCCTCCTGTTCAAGTTTTTTCTCTTTTATTATGTGCCACCTTTTTCTGAAAAGATGAAAATGCAACTTTTTAGAGAGGGTGTCTTTCTGCTGAGTGGGACATATACAGCTGGTCACATTTACAATTGCAATTCTATTGAATAAATGAAAATATTACTTACACTAACTACTTGACCAAGATCCTGCCACTTCTTTTTACACTGGCCTCCAGATCTCGTGGTGGTCACCATTGCACAGTAATCTTCTGCAAGTTGGTTCCAGCGTTTCTTCATTTCTTTGGGTGGAACCTTTATGGGACCTCTGCTGATGTCCAGCTCCTGCCATCTGGTCTCAATCACAGTAACCAGTGCCTCCACTTCATCCTGTAAGAAATTCTTGGTCCTTGCACCGCATTGCATCTTGTATTGCTTCGGTTGTGATTTTCCCAATGCTCTCACACAGCACTCCGTCTCACACACACAACTGGCTCTTTAAAAATAGCCGATTGCCAAATCTGAGCTGTACTGAGCATGAATGACGTCAAAAACATTTTTAAAAATGTCCACGCATGCGCAGAAGGTGTGGCTTCGTTTTCCGGCGCAGACAGCAGGCTCCACCCCCCCGAGGTGACTGGACACACTGCACGGCACCAAATTCGAATTATACATCATTGAAACTTTGGCAAAATATTTCCGGAGCATTTCTGGCCTAGAAAAACGGGCTAACTCTGGCAATATGCCAGAAAACTGGCTTGGGGAAAATTGAGCCCTTCGTTTTGTTTCTTTACTTGTAACATTGTCACCCCATTTTGCATTGCACTATTATTCCTTTTGTCACATAATCACTCCTGCCTTCCGCCCTATCACAGACATTCCCTTTTGTTTTTTCCTCCCCCTGCCTCTACCGCCTTCCTGTCCCTAGCTCGGTCCTTGCTTATAAACTGTTAAATGTCTAACCTCTTCCGGTGTTGACGAAACGTTATCGACCTGAAACGTTAGCTCTGTTTCTCGCTCCACAAATGCTGCCTGACCTGCTGAGTATTTCCAGCATTTTCTGTTTCTAGTTCAGATTTCCAGCATCTGCAGTTTTTTGATTTTTAAAGAATAGTAGTAGCTGTGATTGAAAATCCATGATTCAAGTGAAAATAATCCCTTTATCTTGGAAATTATGTTAAATGTTATGAAGAAAAGGTGATGGACATGCTCAAGGGAGCTTGTGTGTGCAGCAATAAAGCAATAATGTATTCCTTGAGAGAGAGAGGATCTAACCACAGCAAGGCAGCACAGCAAGGTAATCATCCAGCAACCCAGCTGAGTACTGAATAAACTGGCTTCCAATGCAAAGTGAACAGTCAGCCTAGGAACTAAAAGCATCAACAATTTCGTTAGGAGCAAGTTCCTGTACCTTACTTGGGTTTTATAAGGAAACATATATAAATATTTAAAATATTGATAGGTTTTATCTTGCTAATCAAGGCGAACGATTAGCTCAAGTGAATTATTTTTTTTCCAGATCTTGTACACAGACTCAGCATGAAACAATCCCTGGGCAGTACCACTCCCTCAACATTGCCCAATAAATTACTTCAATGTCAACTGTAGCTCATAAGAACATAAGAATTACAAGCAGGAGTAGGCTATTTGGCTCCTCGAGCCTGCTCCGCTATTCAATAAGATCATGGGTGATCTTCTACCTCAACTCCATTTTCCTGCACTCTCCCCATATCCCTTGATTCCCTTAATATCCAAAAATCTAGCGGTCTCAGTCTCAATGTTTCAATGAAATCACCTCTCATTCTTCTAAATTCTAGAGAATATAGGCCTAGTCTACTAAATCTCTCCTCATAGGACAATACCCCCAACCTGGTGAACCTTTCTTGCACTCCCTCTATGGCAAGTATATCCTTCCTTCGGTAAGGAAACCAAAACTGCACACAATACTCCAGGTGCGGTTTCACCAGGGCTCGATATAATTACAGTAGGACATCTTTATTCATACTCAAATCCTCTTGTAATAAAGGCCAACATACCATTTGCTTTTTTAATTGCTTTCTGTACCTGCATGTTAACTTTCAGTGAGGGGTTAGATTAATAAAGAGTAAACTGCACTATTAAGCACTCCCAGATCAAAGAAAGCACCAGTTAATGACATGCTAAAATATCTACCGCATAAGTAGCATAAGTTAAATCCAGCACAGTGTCCCCACGGTAAAAACATGGGACATTTCCATTTCCCGCACACCCATGTTAATGGTCTCTGGGTGAGCCCAGCAATTTTGTACTGGATTGTGATCGGTTTGTGCAATGGGCTTGTGCTCTCTGTGAATTGGATTGGGACAGCCCCTTACTCATTTCAATTAGAACTCTTGCAGACAGTGAAGGCAGGAGACTGTGAATCCATCAATCGAGGCAGACAATGCCCCCATTATGCTTCTGTAGAACCATGCAGCTGGCACAGAAGGCAGCTATATGGCACATCATGTCTGTGCTAGCTGTGTGCTACAAAATTTCACAACAAATTCCAATGCCTGCTGGCTCCCTGGAGCCAGGTACCTTCATCTGTTTTAACATTTATGCAGTTTTTCCTTAAAAGACGCAATCATCTCTTTCTAAACCACTCTCTGTGGCCAAGCATTCCTTGCTCCAACAACTCTCTATGTAAAAAAGGAACGAACGAAAGACTTGCATTTATATAGCGCTTTCATGACGACCGGATGTCTCAAAGCACTTTACAGCCAATGAAGTACGTTTGGAGTGTAGTCACTGTTGTAATGTGGGAAATGCGGCAACCAATTTACACACAGCAAACTGCTACAAACAGTATTGTGATAATGATCAGATAATCTGTTTTTGTTATGTTGATTGAGGGATAAATATTGGCCAAGACACCAGGGAGAACTCCTCTGCTCTTCTTCGAAATAGTGACATAGGATCTTTTATGTCCACCCGAGTGATCAGGCGGGGCTTCGGTTTAACGTCTCATCCAAAAGACAGTGAAGCACTCCCTCAGTACTGCATTGGAGTGTCAGCCTAGACTTTTGTTCTCAAGTTCTTGGAGTGCGACTTGAACCCACAACCCACAAAAAAAGGAGCTTTTTCCTAACCTCCCTTGAGTATCTGATTCTCATGGACTCCCTTGATCTCACTAGCCATTTGCTACACAGCTGAAATTAAACTGTACTTTATTCTCTAAATGTCAGGCAGCAGCTCACAATGCTGGAAAGTTTATTATACATCTGATGTATGGATAGAGTTTCCATTATAGAATCCCCTCACAGCCTGGGAAAAAAACCACCAGTACTTATTTGTTAAACCTATTGTGCCTGGTGTTACACCATGCGATTGTAAACACATTCCAATTAAACACTGAAGCCAAGAGCTCCAATAATGGACAAACAAATATATCTATTTTCTTTTTAAAATTTACTCAGAGAAGGAACACTGATATGAACATCACAGTTTTGATTGGAGGCTGCAGCAATGAAACTGTTTAGTTTGATGAATAAATTAGCTTAAAAAAATTCACTGCCTTGGGGCATTAAATGAAAGCCAAAGATACTTTTAATGAATATACTTAGATGTACTGAAAAAGCAGTGTGCAATGAAGCCAAGAAACATTCCCCTCCCACCGTTCCCCTCCCCCTCCCCCCCAGCATATTGTAATGATAGAAAGAGCCAAAGCAATGCTGCGGGTCTTTTAAAAATAAAACACTGACTTTATTGTACAATTGCCAGCTGAGATTCAAAGTAATTCCGGCCTCGGGATTTCCAATTTGGCTCACTGCACAAGACCTTTTATATTATAGTTAGGGGTTAGGTTTCCTAGCACATTAACAATATGTACATTGGGAGGGCAGCTGAATACAAAACTCCTGCAGAATACAGTTCATATTAGAAGTGTCTTCACAGACAAGGTAGATTGGGGGGCGGCAGGGGGTTCCGGGAAGCCGGGTTTCCCTGCAGGTACTGCCGACTTTAACGGCAGGGCCTGATTTGCATGCGAGGCCTCTGTTTCCCACCCACAGCCAGCCAGATTGAGAGGCCTGCGGTACAAGGCCACACAGAGGAGGGAGGGAGGGTTCGCATGGGGGCCGGGCCATTAAGAGGATCGGGGAGTTGGGCAGAAGATTGGGGGTTGGACTGGTCTATTATGAGGATTGGGAGACTGGTGAGGGAGTCGGGCAGAAAATGGAGGGGGGATGATCGGGGGCGGGGGTTTGGGTGAAGGGAGGATCGTGGCCAGCCAACGGAGGATCGATGGCGGGGATGGGAGGGGGCGGGAGACAAAATCAGGGCTGCCTCAGCATAATCGGTGGAGAAGGCGGCAGGAAGGCCATCAGAGGCCTCGTGGGGGTGGTCTGCGATTGCAGGGAGTGGGTTAGGCAGGGACCCTGGATCCAGGAGGTGCGTGTAAAGGCATTTACTGTCTGGATGCAGAAGTCCTCGCCTTGCTGTAACTGTTGGGTTTTACGAAGTCTGTAAAACCCAACCAGCTACAGTTAAAAGCAAAGTGGAGGTTAAAGAAGAGGCTTTCAGCCTCATTAAAATATTTAAATTGATGTCCCGCCTCCTGGCAGCGGGTTGGCTGCCTGCCCCCGCCCCGCCTTCCCCCCCCCCCCGCCACCATCAGCCGTCCCACCCCCATTAAAACTGGAAATGGGTGGGTTGGAGACTGATTCAGATCGGGATTCTGATTTTTAACAATTTAACTACCCCCATGTTCCTAACCCACCTGTTATGTAGGTTAAAATTTCTCCAATGGAGCCTGGTTATCATTGAATCATAGAAACTTACAGCACGGGAGGAGGGCATTTAGCCTGTCGTGCCTGTGCTGGCTCTTTGAAAGAGCAGTCGTGCTTAGTCCCACACTCCTGCTTTTTGTCTGAAACCATGTAAGTTCCTCATCGTCAAGTACCTGTCCAACTCCCTTTTAAAATTATTTATGCAATCAGCTTCCATCACCTTTTCAGGTAGAGCGTTCCAGATCGCGACAATTTTCCTCATCTCCTCTAGATCTTTTGCCAATGATTTTAAATCTATGACCTCTGGTTATTGACCTGGTTATTGAGTGTAAGCCTACATCTGTAGAAGGTGACTATGAGGAAATGGTGTGACATTGCCAAATGGCCTCCTGTGGCATTACTTCCTATGATTGCATTAGGTTGAGGGTGACTGTCAGTGGTGGTTCGTCAGATGGGGTTGTGAGTAGGTGCATAGAGAGAGAGGGATGGGTGCACCTTGCAAGGTAGGTCGGTGTGAGGAGTGACATGCAGGTGTAGGCTTGGGAAGGCAGAGTGATGTGGTTGGAGTGACACGCAAATCAAGATGTAGATGAGTGTGGCACTGGATCCAGGATCACCTTACTACATCCCTGCTGCTGACCTCATCCATGATCTCCAACCATGCCCTCTTGGCGCCTATCCCCAGAGAACAGGAAGTTCAAATTCCCTGGAGCAGGACTTCCAGGGAGGCGGCCACGAATCTGGGTACTTCCTTCTGCTGCTGGGTTTGCCTGCCTCCCTGGACTCTCAGATGGAAAATCTTTACTTTCTGAACAACCACACCTCTGCCAAAGAGCTCTGATCCTCCTCCGACAACCTTCAAGTATGATCGGTGGAAAGCCCCTTTAAATATCTGAGCTCAAGGCGAGTTATCAATTACATCATCAAACCTGCTCCATTCAATTGGCCAGGAAACCCGTGGGCCTAACTCAATTATCCAATTCAGTTAAAGGCAAAGTGGAGAGTGCTCTGCCGAGTGATGCGTGAGGCCAACCCACTACTCAGCCCCTCCGCACCCGACTCATAGAAACATAGAAACATAGAAAATAGGTGCAGGAGCAGGCCATTCAGCCCTTCTAGCCTGCACCGCCATTCAATGAGTTCATGGCTGAACATGAAACTTCAGTACCCCCTTCCTGCTATAGAAACATAGAAAATAAAATAAACATAGAATATAAAAACTCACCTCACAGGTATAAATTCTGGCCTTCTTTTCTTAGGCAGTCCTTCATATCGAGGATGACTTGCTTCCACACCAAAAAGGGATGAGTTCACAGGTGTTTCAATGAAGGACCTGATATTCCAGGTCCGAACCACATATTGAAGGGTGGAAGATGCCTATGTTTGGATTTTTTTAATGTGTGGTGGCTGTTGCACACCAGCCACCACACGGGCTTGACAGAGCTAGGTCTTGTTCCAGTGGCAAGGATTAACCAAGACAACTGGAGACCAGTTCTGCTGCATGGACCTAGTGCACACACATATCGCAGTGTGGGCTGGCTCGTGCTGCTTCTGGGCCCTCAACTCTTCTGGGTCCCAAACTCACGCCTCTCCTGGGCTCCGATCACATTGTTCTACAATCTCTCGCCGCTCCTTCGCCTCGACCTCTCCGCTCCTCTGCTGTTTGCCGCCTCTCCTGCTGTACCTGCCCACACTCCAATCAGTGACCTGGATTTTGGTGACGTGCAATCCAGTCGCCCTTCTCCAAGTCATCGCCCTCCTGCACCAGCTTGCACTGCTCCCTGAAGTGGCATGCCTCCACACTGCTCCTGGGCCACCGCACCCCCGCTCCTTTTATGGCCCCGACCTGCGGCTGGTGGTTTCTCTCAGGTAGGGGCCTCCATGCCCTATTTCAGCCTATAGATTGAATGACCTCCTCTGTGCTGTACTATTCTATGATTCTATGATTCTACTTTTCTATGTACCTTGTCTCTCCTCTTTGCTACTACACCCTGATTCCCCTCCCCCTGCCAAATTAGTTTAAACCTTCTCCAACATATACGTGATTATGGCAAGGGTTTACTAAACTTTGTTCAGCATGAATGTTAATTAGTTTCAAAGGCATTGTCACCTTATCTAGTTGCTAGAAATATATTTTCCATTGGTTGTAAATACACAACAGAACAATGTAATTTGCCTTGTGAAAAAGCATTGAGATAATATCAATGTGTTACTTATACATGATGTCATTGTGGCGTGGAAAGGAAAGTAAAATTCACAAGGCCTCTTTGGGCTCTTGTCTCCACTCCAAAGGGATGCAATTCCCCTTTGACATACTCTCGGTGCGACAAACTGCTTCCACATGGCGCAGAACAGCAGTTATTCAATCTGCTAGTAGGTGCAGTCTCTAATTTTGTTCCATACGGAAGGAGTCTTACTTCCAGGGAGGGTTCATAGCCACTCTTCAGCATAACTGTGAGGCTATTGTATTAAATGGCAGAGCAGGCTCGAGGGGCTGTATGGCCTACTCCTGCTCCTATTTCTTATGTTCTTATGTTGTACTTAAAAATTGTGCTTCAATCGTAGTGTGCTTTTTGCTGTTCGATCTAAGATACGGCTTCCACATTTTCCAATTATATCTTAAATATAGCCTCACCAGAAATATATTACAAGGTTTCAAATTATAATTAGGTCCAAGTGCTTTGATAAGGCACAAAATCCTAAGAATTGCTGCACTTGCCACGAGTAGTGTGGTTTGATGCTAGAGCATTGCAAGTCGTCGCCACAGTGAAACTGGTGACTCACGAGTAATAACAAATCAGTTGCTGTAACAAATCACTTGTTCGAATTCTAATCAAATGCCTTGTTGAGGTACAGTCTGGTATTTTTGATTGGCTTTGAGCAGCTTAACCTAAATAGAACTTCATCATCATGCATACAAGGTAAAATGGTTTGGATGAAATACAGTTATTTATTATTTCGACTGGGTTACTGACAGGGAGCACTTAATTATCTCAGAAAGTAGTTGGTATATTTTTCTAAATTATTATAGCAGCATAGTTTCATGTTTTCATTGAAAAATGTTCATTGGAAAGGGACAGGAAGGACAGAGATCGACGAGTAAGGTGACTATAGAATAATAGATCATTCTGCTCCTACATCATGTCATATTTCCCCTGTCGTGGCTGGCTGAAATTTATTTGAAATCTCGCCTCAGTGCAAGGAGGAAGAATTAAGCGTGAATCATCTCCAGAAGCTGATGTGGTGCATGGCAGTGGGAGGCTGAGAGTGGCATTCACGGCGGTCTGACAGCAAGGCCCATAGGATGGGGTGTGCGACCAACGTAGGAAGCTATGAGACTTAATATCTTTTAAATAAGTTACCAGAAACAACTGTTCATGTAAAAGAAGATAAAAGTTAAAATAAAACAGAAAAAGGAGGCTCATGACAAATATCAGGAGCAGGATTCAGTTAATAGTCAGGCAGGTTATGGAAAGTACAGTAGGGAATTGAAAAAATTAATACAGGAGGCAAAGAGAGGTTACGAAAAAAGACAACATTAAATTAAACCCTAAAAATTTTTATAAACATTTTAGGCTGGCTTTTCCACTTGTTACCCCCAATCCCATGAGCACAAATTTTGTTTAATAACCTCTTGAGTGGCACCTTATCGAATGCCTTCTGAAAATCCAAATACACCACATCCACTGGCTCCCCCTTATCTATTCTGCTAGTTATAATCTCAAAAAACTCTAACAGATTTGACAAGCATGATTCCCATTTCATAAATCCGTGTTGACTTTGCCCAATCCTATTATTATTTTGTAAGTGCCCTGTTACCATGTCCTTAATAATAGATTCTAGCATTTTCCCTACTACCGATGTCAGGCTAACTGATCTGTAGTTCCCCATTTTCTTTCTCCCTCCTTTCTTAAAAGATAGGGCTTACATTTACTACCTTCCAATCCACGGAAACCATTCTAGAATCTATGGAATATAGATGTGGATGTATATGTGGACTTTCGGAAGACATTTGACAAAGTGCCCAACAGGAGGCTTATCAAGAAGGTGGAACCCAATGGAATTACGGGAAAAGTGGTGGTTTGGATAAGAAATTGGCTTAGTGATAGGAAGCAAAGGTAGTGGTGAATGGATGTTTTTCAAACTGGGAGGTGGTTTGCAGTGATGTTCCCAAGGGTCTGTTTTGGGTCCATTACTCTTTTAAAGTTTTATAAAGGACCTCGACTTGGGTATAGTGAGCAGCATTATAAGGCTTGCAGATGTTACAACATTTGGCAAAGTAGTTGATAGAGATGAGGATAGTTGTAGACTTCAGGATGACATACACAGAATAGTGAAATGGGCAGAAGCACGGCAGATGCAGTTGAATGTGGAGAAGTGTGAAGTGAGGCACTTTGGGAGGAATATGGAAAGTCAGTATACTATAAATGATGCGATTTTGAAAAGTGTAGATGAGCAGAGTGAACTTGATGTCCATATACATAATCCTTAAAGGTGGCAGGGGAAGTTGATAAGATGATTAAAAAAGCATATGAATTGATTGGATATATAAATAGAGGAATAAAATATAAAAGCAAAGAGATCATGCTTGAACTTTATAAATTACTGGCTAGGCCTCTGCTGGAATATTGTAGGCAATTCTGGGCACCACAGTTCAGAAAAGATATAGGGCTAGATTTTCCACTTTTGCGCTTATCGCCCAAAAATGGGCGTTATTTCTGGCGTGGGCGGTAAAAAAGGGTTTTCACATTGCCAGCTTCTCACCCATTCTCAAAGCACCTAGTCTCCATTTTTGAAATTGGGCATTACCGCGACCGATATGAAATGGGGGGTAGCGTTAAATCTCATTGACCTTCTTCCGTAAAGTGTCGCCATCCTTAGCAACGGCATGGCAACACTTGATTCCCACGATTCAGGAGGTCAAGGGTCATCATGACATGCGCAGAAGAGGAGACAAGGAGCGAAGGAGCTGAGAAGGACTGAAAGCGTGTGTTGCTATGGTGTGTGCTTGTTTGGCTGTTGTGGGAGGCACGAGGGAGATTCACCAGCAGCAAAAAGTCTACTCAGCACCAAGAACATAGTTGGCAACGAGTTTTTGTCCAACAAATAAGATATAACATGGAAGGGATGGAGGAGGCCCTGGAGCTGGTAGCCAGGAACACTGGTGGCAGAGGGCTCTCAGTGGTCCTGGAGCACCGCACTTCACTCTAAAGTGCTGCACCCCCCATTGCCAACCACACATGAGAGCCAGCAGCAGCATCTTACTTCTGGCTCAGAGCACGTTCCCACCTCAGGACCGTCCTCTCCCGTATCCGTCCAAGCAGCGTTTTGGACGTCATCCCCCTGCCCGCCCCCCCCCCCCCCCCACTCAATGAAGCATCTCCTCAGGAGCTCCTCGGCCAGGCAGCCTGGAGTCAGGAGGGGAAGAGGTAGAGGTAGAGGTGGGGAGGAGAAGTGGTGGGGGGTGGGGGGGGGGGGGTTGGGGGGTGGGGAAGTGTGGCTTTTACAGAAATACTGATGATTTCAGACAAATGTTCAGTTTAAATATTTTTATTTAACACAAATTTGTTGCGCATTGGCTCAGATAGCTGCACCATTACAAGCTGGTGATTCCTTAACATCAAAGGGTATAATGACACTTAACTTCAATCAACTTAAACTTTAACTGTCATCAAGGTGATGCCCACCATTGATGTATGACCTGCACACCCAGCAGTGTGTCAGCTTTGTAAATAACACAACGTTCTTTCAGGCAAAGCGCTCATTGATGAGCTCCTGATCTAAAAGTCTTGCAGCCACCATGCCACCACGGGCCCTTTCATGCAGTCTACAGGGGGCCGGGGGCATGGCATCAGCATCAGCCTGATTGTCTGGCCCGATGTCAGCGTCTGCCTCCTCATCCTCCTCTTTCTCTCTCTGGTGAGGTGGACTGTCAGACTCATCAGACAATTCTTGTCCCCTCCTGATAGCCAAGTTGTGTAGCATGGAGCACACCACCGTGAATTGAGCTACCTGCTCAGGGTGATATTGGAGGTCGCCTCCTGAGTGGTCCAGGCATCTGAAGCGGTGCTTCAGCATTCCAATGGTTTTCTTAACAATATTGCGAGTGGCTCTGTGACTCTCGTTGTATCGCCTCTCGGCTTCGGTGTGGGTGTCATGCAGGGGGGGTCATCAACCAGGTGGTGAGGCCATATCCTTTGTCACCAAGCATCCAGCATTGACTTTGTGGCTGATTGTTAAACAAGTCAGATACAGTGCTCTCACGCAGGATGTGACAATCATGGATACTGCCCGGAAATTGAGCATTCACTGCCAATATAATTTTCTGGTTGTCGACAACGCGTTGGACATTCAGGGAGTAGAATCCCTTGCAGTTCCTGAAAACCTCTGCTTCCTGAAAAGGTGCCCGCATCGCAATGTGCATACAGTCTATTGCTCCCTGCACCTTGGGGAAGTTTGCAATTCTGGAGAATTCTAGATTACTCTCACTCTTTGGTCATAGGGAAGCTGATCAAGTCCCTCCCGCGGGCTTAAGTTAACTGTCTAATGCAGCAATGTGTGGCATGCTGAGAAAGTCTGCAAATGTCGCTAACTGTGGCCTGAAAAGAACCCGAGGCGTAGAACGACAGTGCTGCGGTGACTTTGACCTCGATAGACAGTGCAGTCCTGATGGTGCTGGCAGGCTGCCGATTTCCCCTTATCAGCTGGCATACCTCAGTGATAATCTCTTTGTGGAAGCGCAGTCTCCAAAGGCAGGTGGTGTCGGGCACATCGAGGTAAGACTGCTTCTCCCTGTACTTGCAGGGAGCGTAACGTCTGGTCCTCCTTAGCAGTCTATCACGTCTTACATTGGGCACATAATGCTGTGGAGCGTATCTTCGGCGATCTTGAGTCTGCTGCATGTAATTGGCCATCAAGAGAGGGTGAGAAAGGACAGGCATCATCGTAGTAGCTCTCTGTTTTCCACGGATTGGTCACAAACAAGGAATGTCCCGACGAAGACACCCATTCAATTCTAATCGGTCACAGTATGGTCAAGATGTTTATACAGATGTTCACATCAACTCCAACGACCTCCAGAGTACATCTGAACTCCCCCGAGGTTGAAGCACAGCAGCCTTTTAAAGAATGCGACATGTGATGTAGAACATGGCGTCCATAATGCTATGATTAGTTCCGGTTAGTTCCACTTTTTCTGGGGGGTTTTTTGAGCAAGCGATATTGTGGGCGATATGTGTGCGAGGTGGTGAAAGTGATGCTGGGCAATCTCATGGCTGCTAGTTTCGATAAATATGCTCTTTACGACAAAAAAAAGTGGGTGGGCGGTATTATTGAATCTCGGCGTTAAATCAGTGCGGAAATTAATGCTGGCCGATATTATGGCCGATGATTTCGCCCATTCTGATGATTCTGCCCAAAAAAAGTGGGTGGGTGGTATTATTTTTTCCTGGTGTTAAGCACATGGGGAAAGTAACACTCGCCGCTAAGTTTTTGAAAAATGCCCGTCTGTTTCCATTTTGTGGCTAAATGGGCGATATGTGGGCATTATATGTCATTTCAGCGGTAAAATGGGCGTTAAGTCGGCGTTAAGCATGCAAAAAAAGTGGAGGTTTTAGCCCATAATAACCTTAGAAAGGGTTCAGAGGAGGTTTATCAGGATTTAAAAATTTTATTCATGTTATATATTCTTTACGACATCACAAACACACAGACACACAAGATAGCTCTTAACACAGGAACTTGTCAGATGACCTAGTCACCCGATGCTTTTATTGCATAAACATTAGCAGCTGCAGTACCATAGTAGTCTACTAGGTGGAGCTATATATATATATATTACACTTCTCCCTCCTTAATGAAGAAGTCATTATAACAAAATAATCATTATCGATAACTTGCATGGTTATACATAATAAAATATATTAACTTATTTTGCCATATTTACAAATCAAACTTAAAAACTGGTTTTCTGTTTCGAAGAGAATAGCTTCACTCTTGAACAGAACTTCCCAAACTTGGTGTCAAACTTAGACTCATTCTAGGCTGAGGCTGAGGAGAGTTTTTCTCCAAGGGTAATCCTTGATCTATATTTTGACTCTTTACAACTTCAGACTGTTTGTCTGCCTGACTCAGACTCAGACTTAAATTGTGACTTTCTCTTGGACTTGTTTCTAGTACATCTGATGTAGGATTTGCTGCTGGTACACTACTTGTAACAAGACTACCTGACTCATCAAAAATAATCGAATCATTCTAACTTTCAACTCCTTCCACATCTGTAGGTAAAATATGATCAATGTGAACAAACTTAACCTTTCCATGATCAAACATCTTGACCAAATATGTACAAGGACCACATATCTTCACTACTCTTCCTGGTAACTACTTTAACCATTTATGGTGATGGTTCTTCACTCTCACTTTCTGATTCCATATCAGATTAGCCATAATCTTATTAAATGGCGGAGCAGGCTCGAGGGGTCGTATGGCCTACTCCTGCTCCTATTTCTTATGTTCTTATGTTCTGAAGATTCAATTTCACATTTCTCTTTCTTATTCTACCTCTATCATGATTCTCTTTCTGTCTTAATTGTTTCTCTTCTATAGACTCTACCAAGTTTGGCTTTAACAACGAGAACCTGGTTCGTGGCTGTCATTTGAGAAATAACTCTGCTGGCATTCTACTAGTAGTTGTATGAGGAGTATTATGAAAAGTAATTCAAAAATTTGCAAATTTGTGGTCCAACGACAACTGCTGTTTCTTTGGATTTGGATTCAACATTTGTTTGCTGTGAGTACGCTTTACAATTTGTTCTGTGCGCTCTTCTGCACCATTTGAAGCAGGATGGTATGGTGGAATTTTGGTATGTTTCACACCGTTTCTGCTCATGATCTGTGCAAATTCTTCTGAACAAAATTGTGGCCCATTATCAGACACAATTTCTTCTGGGAGGCCATATGAAGAAAATAATCTTTGCACATTGTCTAGTGTTTCACTTGTTATTTTCCACATCGGAAACACCTCTACCCACTTCAAATGGCTATCAATCACAAAAAACAATTGTTGTCCTTCTAATTTAGCAAAATCTACATGTAATCTTTGCCACACGCTGGGAGGTCATTTCCATTGCTGTAATGTTACTTGTTTCTTGTTTACTGATTGACATGTTGTACACTGACTAATGATGTACTCTATATCTTTATCTAGACCTGGCCACCATAAGTAACTGCGTGCAAAACTCTTAGTCAAGCGCATTCCCAGGTGCTGGTCATGAAGATCTCCTGATAATTTGGATCAGACTTTATTTGGATAACTACTCATGCACCCCACATGATACAATCTTGACACCCCTCTGCAATCCAACCACACCTGCCAAGCAGCGCTACAACACCAGCCATATCGCAACCAGGTCTATTATAGACCAAACTATCAGGATTCTGAAGCAGCGTTTCTGCTGTCTTGATTGATCTGGAGGGGCATTTCAGTATTCACCTGCTAGTGTCCTCACCTGTTGTGTGCTGCATGCTGCACAACCCGGCCATCAAGAGGGCCCAATCATTCCCAGCAGGGATGACAGCTCCACCTCAGGAGGACGACAACGATGAGGAGGAAGACAAGGAGCTTCAGCCAAGGAGGAGGCAGCCTGACACTGTTGCGGCTGCAAGGGCTGCTCATCAGAGACTCATCGCGCATTGATTCCAGTGAATGATGCAAGATGTGCCGAATCGGTAGTCGATTCACCTGGCGATGTGCTGAAAACATCGCGCCCCACCCTCCAAACCTCCATGTATATAAATGGCAAGACAAGAATGTGACAAATGCAAAGAATTTTTATTGACAACAAAAACCATAGTGTGCTGTAAAGAAGAACTAAAGGATGCCATCATCCACAGCAAACAATAATTGAAAGCAGGTCCCTTGAAACATTCTCACCCACATCCAAGTGCAGCTATTTACATTCGTTCATATTCGAATAAGGACAGCATCTCTGGGCATTATCACACAATTCTTTAAAGGCTCATGCAAGTGCAACTATTTACATGAGTTCATATTCAAGCAAGTTCACCATCTCTGGGCACTATCACACACATCTTTAGCGGGTCTTACTGAGTACTTTCCCACCCCTTCCCTTCTCCCCCTTCCCACGTCTACTGCTCCTCCTCACTGGGGTCTCAGTGCCTGCAGCAAGGCTGGTAGAAGATCACACTGTTGGCACCATTGCCACAGCTGTTGGCCTAGTAGGACGTCTGCATCAATTTGGGCCCTGGAAGGCCCGACTGCGGACTGCATCACCTCAGCATGGGCAGCAGCACTCTGTGGTAGATGGGTTGCAGAAAGGAACAGGGTCAAAGAATAATGTGGTCCTGGGAGAGGACATCACATTCCAACAGGCCCGATACACTGCTAATCCCTCGGGGCAGAGCCTTAGCATCTGGAGCTATCTGGCTGAGCACAGATTGCTGCCGTGCTTCGACAACGTTAGGTCCCTGTGAAAGCGATAAGGCCCCAGATATGATGGCAGTGGTCAGTGCCTGCATGGTTTCAAGTTGGCTCTGCAACAGGGCAGAATGCGTCTGCAGTAAAACGGACTTCTCCATCCTCACAGCTCGTGCATCGACACTCTCGGGCACCCTTGACAATGCACCCAGCAAATCGCTATGCATCTGCAATGACCGTCTTGCGAGATCCTCTAATTCGGCCTCATCATCAGAGTGCTGCTGAGCATCACTCGGGCGTGCACTCACCCTCTGGGGAGTTGGCACCATGCTTTCCCCTCCCCTGTGGCGTTGCTGCAGGCCACTGGGTCCCGGAGCATTACCCACCTCCACCTCCCCAACCATGCCTTCCACCAAAAAGTTGCTGGCCCCGCTCTATGAGGACGCTGGATCCTCTGTCATGTCCAGAGAGGTGTCCTCCGCCTCCTCCTCTCCACCGTCACCCGCAGTGGAAGGCTGATGTGCAGGCTCCTAGCCACCTAACTCATCATCTGAAAGCACAAAGCCAGAGAAGAGTGGTTACCTGCAGGGGAGGTGGCCAGGACTGGGAAAGGAGTTTGCAAATGCCAGTTGTCATGTATCTTACATTGTTATATATAACTGTATCCTAACATGCTATACATGACTGTAATAAGATATGACCTGTAACCACCAGCATACCTTACCACCACAGGTGCACTTGCAAGAGACAGGTATATAAGGGCAGGTCTTAGGCAAGTGCAGCATTCCAGAGCTGTGAAATAAAGGAGCAGGTCCAGAGTGACCTTGACTTCACTACATGCCTCGTGTGAATCTGTACTGAGGGGACAGGACTTTACAGTGACAGGACTTTACACCAGTCTCATGGAAAATGGTGAAAGATTGTGGTGTCAGGGCTAAATGGCCTGCGGTTGCACCTCAGAGTCTGAATCTGGTCTCTTTGGATTTGTGTGAGCTTGGCCTGCAAGATTAAAGAGGACATCAGAGTTAGTGTCCTTCTATCCATCTGTCTGAGGTGCCTTACATAGTTCAGAATTTATTCATGTATGAGAGTCTTTAAAGATCGATCTACACTTCCATTAGCTGCGAGTACTTGATGTGGCAATGCTTGAATGAGGGGGCCGAGGACCTAACAGTTACTGTGAGGATAGCATCTTCCAGATGCATATGAAGGCTGAGGAGGTAACTATTGTGTTCCTAACACAGATGAGACTGCACACAGGGAGGTTAAAGTAAGTGACCTCAGTCTTTATTAAGACACTCCAGAGTGAGGAACAGGTCTTAGGGGCCGGATTATATACAGTGCTCCCAAGGGATGCTGGGATCCCTTGGGACTTCAGGGGATGCGCTCCCTGGTGGTGGAACATGGGAGTGCATGCTTTACAGATACACAACATCACTTCCCCCCAAAGTCAAAATGAAAACTATTTACAAGATGAGGCGGTCGGGAGCCTTTCTTTCCCTGGTGGACCGCCTTGGTACAAATGTCTGTTCTGGTGTGTTGGCAGTGCCCTCGCTGGGCTGGCGTGTAGTTGGCCCTGCAGGGCTGCTGGGTGAGCCTGGTCTTGCTGGGCTGTTGGGCGTGATGGGTTCAATTTCCTGGTCTGGGGTGGTGTCGTTGATCCTTTGGGTGTGTGTTGTGGGCTCGAAAGAGGTGGTATCTGCTGTGGGTTGTTCAGGGCAGTCTGTGAACTGCAGCCTCGTTTGGTCCAGGTGCTTTCTGTAAATTTGTCCATTGTCTAGTTTGACTACAAACACCCTACTCCCTTCTTTAGCTATCACCGTGCCCGCGATCCACTTGGGACCATGTCCATAGTTTAGCACATACACAGGGTCATTCAGATCAATTTCCCGTGACACAGTGGCGTGACCATCGTTTACATTTTGTTGCTGCCATCTGCTCTCTACCTGATCATGCGGGTTGGGATGAACCAGCGGGAGTCTGGTTTTAAGTGTCCTTTTCATAAGTAGCTCAGCCGGGGGCATCCCTGTGAGCGAGTGGGGTCTCGTGCGGTAGCTGAGCAGTATTCGGGATAGGCGGGTTTGGAGTGAGCCTTCTGTGACTTGTTTAAGGCTCTGTTTGATGGCTTGTACTGCCTGCTCTGCCTGCCCATTGGAGGCTGGTTTAAATGGGGCCGAGGTGACATGTTTGATCCCATTGCGGGTCATGAATTCTTTAAACTCGGCACTGGTGAAACATGGCCAGTTGTCACTGATCAGTATGTCAGGCAGGCCATGGTGGCAAACATGGCCCTCAGGCTTTCGATGGTGGCAGTGGCAGTGCTTCCCGACATTATTTCACATTCAATCCATTTTGAAAAAGCATCCACCACCACCAGGAACATTTTACTGAGAAACGGGCCAGCATGGATCCTCGACCATGGTCTGGAAGGCTAGGACCACAAACTTAGTGGTGCCTCTCTGGGCGCGTTGCTCAACTGAGCACACATGCTGCATTGCCGTACACAGGACTCTTAAGTCAGAGTCGATACCGGGCCACCACACGTGGGATCTGGCTATTGCTTTCTTCATTACCACACCCGGGTATGTGCTGTGGAGATCCGAGATGAACGTCTCCCTGCCCTTTTTGGGTAGCACTACGCAGTTACCCCACAACAGGCAGTCTGCCTGAATGGGCAGCTCGTCCTTTCGCCGCTGGAACGGCTTGATTAGCTCTTGCATTTCAACGGGGATGCTGGCCCAGCTCCCATGCAGTACACAGTTTTTAACTAGGGACAGCAGAGGATCTTGGCTGGTCCAAGTCCTGATCTGGTGGGCTGTGACAGGTGATTTATCATTGTCAAACACTTCCATGACCATCAACAAGTCTGCGGGCTGCGCCATCATCAGCAAGTTTGCAGGCTGCACCATTTCCACCCCCGTGGTGGGCAATGGTAGCCAACTGAGAGCATCCGCACAGTTCTCGGTGCCTGGCGTGTGGCGGATGGTATAGTTATATGCTGATAACGCGAGTGCCCACCTTTGTTTGCGGGCTGAGACATTAGAAATGTATCCCCTTGTTTTCAGCAAACAGGGATATGAGGGGCTTGTGATGGGTTTCCAGCTTAAATTTGAGGCCAAACAGGTACTGATGCATTTTCTTTACCCCGAACACACACGCTAATGCCTCTTTCTCAATCATGCTGTAGGCCCTCTCGGCCTTAGACAAGCTCCTGGAGGCATAGGCGACAGGTTGCAACTTCCCGCAACATTAGCTTGTTGTAATACACACCCGACTCCGTATGACGACGCGTCACATCCTAGTACAAGTCTTTTACACGGGTTATACAATACAAGCAGCTTGTTGGAGCATAAAATGTTTCTGGCTTTCTCAAAAGCAATTACTTGTTTTTTTCCCCATACCGAGTTCTCACCTTTACACAATAACACATGTAGGCGCTCTAAGAGGGTGCTTAACCCCGGTAGGAAGTTACCAAAATAGTTGAGGAGTCCCAGGAACGACCGCAGCTCCGTGATGTTCTGTGGCCTGGGCGCGTTCCTGATAGCCTCTGTCTTGGCGTCTGTGGGCCGAATGCCGTCCGCCGTGATCTTTCTCCCCAAAAACTCCACTTCTGTTGCCATGAAGACCCATTTCGACCTTCAGCCGCAGCCCTACGCGATCCAGTCGCTGGAGGAGCTCCTCCAGGTTTTGTAGGTGCTCGACGGTGTCCCGATCCATGACCAATATGTCGTCCTGAAAGACCACCGTGTGTGGTACCGACTTGAGTAGGCTCTCCATGTTTCTCTGGAAGATCGCTGCAGCCGACCGAATTCCAAACGGGCATCTGTTTTGATGAACTGTCCCTTGTGCGTGTTGATGCAGGTGAGGCCCTTCGAAGACTCCTCCAGCTCCTGCGTCATGTAGGCCGAAGTCAGGTCGAGCTTGGTGAACATCTTGCCTCCTGCCAGCATCGCAAATAGGTCGTCTGCCTTAGGTAGCGGGTATTGGTCCTGTAGCGAGAAACGATTAATAGTTATTTTATAATCGCCGTAAATCCTGACTGTGCCATCACTTTTGAGTACTGGAACAATCGGGCTGGCCCACTCGCTGAATTCCACTGGGAAGATGATACCCTCGCGTTGCAGCCTGTCCAGCTCGATTTCCACTCTCTCCCTCATAATGTGAGGTACCACTTGCGCCTTGTGGTGAATGGGTTGTGCCTCTAGGACCAAGTGGATCCGCACCTTCACCCTGGAAAAGTTTCCAATGCCTGGCTCAAAAAGGGAAGGAAATTTGTTCAGAAACTGGGTACATGAGGCCTCATCGACATGCGATAGCGCTCGGATGTCATCCCAGTTCCAGCGGATTTTGCCCAGCCAGCTCCTTCCAAGCAGCGTGGTGCCATCGCCCGGGACAATCCAGAGTGGCAGTTCATGCACCATGCCCTCATAGGTGACCTTGACCATGGCGCTGCCCAGGACAGTGATGAACTCTTTGGTGTATGTTCTCAGTTTCGTGTGAATGGGGCTCAGGGCTGGTCTGAATGCCTTGTTACACCACAGTCTCTCAAACATCTTTTTACTCATGATGGATTGGCTAGCGACACTGTCCAGTTCCATGGCTACGGGTAAGCCATTCAATTTTACATTTAGCATTATAGGTGGACATTTAATCGAAAATGTGTGCACCCCGTGTACTTCAGCATCTGCCTCCTCTCTCTGAGGCTCGAAATTGCTTTGATCCACCATGGACCGATCTTCCTCTGCTACGTGGTGATTTGCAGGTTTTGCAGAGCTTGCAGCTCATCTGCAAGCTCGTTGTAGGTGCCCCATTGTTCCACAGCTCTTGCAAACATACCGTTTGAAGCAGCATGAATAGGCTGAATGGAAGCCTCCACAACACCAACAAGGTGTGAATTGCCATGCATTCATCCTTTGTTGCGGACTCTGAGTCATCTGGGTCACCTGAGGCCTGCTGGCAGTTGCAGTCTCGTGGTTTCTGCCCTGTACATTTCTGCTCGCAAACACAGTTCCAGTTAATTTATGAACATTTCTAGCACTTGTGTGCTGAGAGATTTGTTTGGTGTTATCACTGGTGGACATAAACACCTGTGCTATCGCAATGGCCTTACTGAGGGTCGGTGTCTCTACAGTCAAAAGTTTTTGTAGGATGGTCTTGTGGCCAATGCCCAGTACAAAAAAGTCTCTGAGCATCTGCTCCAGGTAGCCATCAAACTCACATTGTCCTGCAAGTCGCCTTAGCTCGGCGATGTAGCTCGCCACTTCCTGACCTTCAGATTGCTGGCATGTGTAGAACCGATATCTCGCCATCAGCACGCTCTCCCTCGGGTTAAGATGCTCCCAAACCAGTGTACACAGCTCCTCATATGACTTATCTGTGGGTTTCACCGGAGCCAAAAGATTCTTCATGAGGCTGTAAGTCGGTGCCCCGCAGACCGTGAGGAGGACCGCTCTCCTTTTTGCAGCGCTTCCTTCTCCGTCCAGCTCATTTGCTACAAAGTACTGGTCTAGCCGTTCGACATAGGCTTCTCAGTCCTCACCCTCCGAGAACTTCTCCCGGATGCCCACAGTTTGCTGCATCTTTGCATTGGATTCGTATACTCATCGCCAGTTATTGTGTTCCTAACACAGATGAGACTGCACACAGGGAGGTTAAAGTAACAGAGACCTCAGTCTTTATTAAGACACTCCAGAGTGAGGAACAGGCCTTAGGGGCCAGCTTATCTATAGTGCTCCCAAGGGATGCTGGGATCCCTTGGGACTTCAGGGGATGCACTCCCTGGTGGCAGAACATGGGAGTGCATGCTTTACAGATACACAACAGTAACAAGATGAGGTGGGGTCTCAACAATGGAGTAGGAAGGTTAACAGCACATGCGGGCCCTTGGATTGGGTGAGGCTGCAAATGCGAGTTTTGCAACTGGCCTCACCCACGTCGAGCATGGGGTCCAACACATTCACATTGAGGAGTGACTGCACATTGAGCTTAGAGCATGGCATGCTCAGGTTAATGTAAAATATACTCACCCTCAGCAACAGAGTCATGTCGATCCACTTCTGGCGACATTGGGTCGCTGTCCTGGGCACCGTATCACTCGCGGACACTATTTCAGCGACTTCCCGCCAGAGCCTTCGAAATGTTTGGGCCTGTGGCCTCGTTCTAGCCTCCATCCTCAGTAGTTCTCAAAGCCTCTCCAGGGCATCAAGCAGTGCATCTATGGCAGCATCGAAGAAGCGGTGAGCGCGCTGGTGAGCTGCTGCTGCGTCTGCGATCTTCACCCTGTGAGTGAGTGCATCGGAAGGGTCGATAGGCATGAGGCGCTACTATGCCCAATCACCGCCTCAATTGAATCCAAGTGGCAGCAGTATGTCTATGGTGCAGTTACAAATGATGATTGCTGCCTGGATGTTGCTGCCTCACTTGCCGTACCACTGACTGCCGTTTACCACCTCCAGGTAGCGTGCAATAACTGATTTAACACTGCTATCCCCTTATCAGGTGTCAAAACTCAATTTCGTGGTTGGTGGCAGCAACTATCGCTTGGCGGTAAAATCTCCATTCAGACGGTGACACCGCCTCAAAAATGGTGGGACTGAATTTCGATGCTAACGAGTTACAAAATAAACCTTCACTGTTGTTCTGTTGTATTGTACTTCAAAAGTTCTTGTTTGCTTTATAATGTTGGAAAGTTTATAAGGATGGGAACATGTGTCAATGTATTGAGCCATTTATGCTGAAATTGTGTCAATTCATTGAATTCTTGCAAGTAAAGATACAAATTAAAACATTTTTTTCTCAGTAACTATACTCCTATTCTCTATCATTATCATTGGCAGTCCCTTGGAATTGAGGAAGACTTGCTTCCACTCCTGAAGTGAGTTCTTTGGTGGGTGAATAGTCCAATACGAGAGCCACAACTCTGTCACAGGTGGGACAGATAGTCGTTGAGGGAAGGGGTGGGTGGGACTGGTTTGCTGCATGCTCTCGGCATTGAGATTCGAGGTACTCAGCACCCTCTCGGATGCACTTCCTCCACTTAGGGCAGTCTTTGGCCAGGGACTCCCAGGTTTCAGTGGGGATGTCGCACTTTATCAGGGAGGCTTTGATGGTGTCCTTGTAGCGTTGCCGCTGTCCACCTTTGGCTTGTTTTCCGTGAAGGAGCTCCGAATACAGCACTGGTTTTGGGAGTCTCGCGTCTGGCATGCGAACTATGTGGCCTGCCCAGCGGAGCTGATCGAGTGTGGTCAGTGCTTCAATGCTGGGGATGTTAGCCTGGACGAGGACGCTGATGTTGGTGCGCCTGTCCTCCCAGGGGATTTGTAGGATCTTGCGGAGACATTGTTGGTGATATTTCTCCAGCAGCTTGAGGTGCCTGTTGTACATGGTCCATGTCTCTGAGCCATACAGCAGGGCAGGTATTGCTACAGCCCTGAAGACCATGAGGTTGGTGGCAGTTTTGAGGGCCTGGTCTTCATTCTCAGTAGAAAGCAATTTGTGGCTGTTTCAGTCACTCGTGTATCAAAAGCTAAAGATTTTAATTTTGTTTGATACCTGTGTGGTAGACTGGTCATGAAGATTAAAGCCCATGGGATCCAGGGCAAAGTGGCAAGTTGGATCCAAAATTGGCTTGGAGGTAGGAAGCAAAAGGTAATGATTGATGGATGTTTTTGTGACCGGAAGGATGTTTCCAGTGGGGTTCCGCAGGGCTCAGTACTGGGTCCCTTGCTTTTTGTGGTATATATCAATGGTTTAGATTTAAATGTAGGGAGTATGATTAAGAAGTTTGCAGACGACACTAAAATTGGCTGTGTGGTTGATAATGAAGAGGAAAGTCATGGACTGCAGGAGGATATCAATCTACTGGTCAGGTGGGCAGAGCAGAGGCAAATGGAATTTAATTCAGAGAAGTGTGAGGTGATGCACTTTAGGAGGGCTAATAAGGAAAAGGCTAATAAGCGATAGGCCACTTAATAGTGTAGATGAACAAAGGGACCTTGGAGTGCTTGTCCACAGATCCCTGAAAGTAGCAGTCCAGGTGGATAAGGTGGTTAAGAAGGCATACAGAATGCTTGCCTTTGTTGGCCGAGGCATAGAATATAAGAGCAGGGAGGTTACGCTTAAATTATATAATACTTTGGTTAGGCCATAGCTGGAGTACTGCATGCAGTTCTGGTCGGCGTATTATAGGAAGGACGTGTTTGCATTAGAGAGGGTGCAGGAGAGATTTACTAGGGTGCTGCCTGGAATGGAAAATCTTCGTTATGAGGACAGATTGGATAGGCTGGGTTTGTTCTCATTGGAACAGAGGAGGTTGAGAGGAGACCTCATTGAGGTGTACAAAATATTGAGGGGTCTGGATATAGTGGATAGTAAGGGTCTATTTCCATTGATGGAAGGATCTATTACGAAGGGGCATAGTTTTAAGGTGGTTGGTTGTTAGATCTCTTAATTCCCAATGAAATACGAACTCCGGTTGTAGTTTTAATGTAACTTTATTTTGGCAGCAGCATATTCGCTCAATTGATAGTCTTTTAACCTTTAATTGGCTCGCTACCCAAGGTTCTAAAATGTCAAGTTGATTGATGACTTAATGCAATGTGGTCTGTGTTTTTTCAAAACTGCAGCCGGGCTGCAGAGCTTGAATTCTCTATCAATCCCCCCTTTGATTCTTTCACAAACTGAATCATAAAACATCAGGTATCACTGGTTAAACATTCTACAAAACAATTTCATATGTGTTAATAGAGTTTCCTTCCAAAATTTGTTGATGTGTTTCGCCACATGTCCGGACTAGTAGCTTCCACACAAATTTACACCAGCCCGAGTTCCATCGTGGCCACAACGGAAGTCTGCTTTTAATAGGTTAATTAACCTTATTCCAATTTAATCCAAATCAATATCTTAATTCAACCAGTAAACAACCTTCCATTAAGCATAACATACCCCTGTGCCACGTACAGACGGTCTGCTGGGACCTGCAAGGTGTCTCACATGTGGAACAGCAGCTGCAGCCGCCTGGTTGCAACAACATTTAATCAACATAAACAAACAATATAAAAGTAAAATAATTACAATGACTAGAATTAAACCTTCCATCAATGAAGTTCCTATTTAACCTAGCCATTCAGTGGCTCCGCTCCACAAAGTGAATGATGGGGGTTGCTTAAGTTTTTCTACCTCCTTTTGGATATGCTCCGCTAAGTGGGTAATTTCTTCGGAGCTATCTGGGATATATGTGCAACACTCAGTTCCGAGTAGGGTGCAAGTACCTCCCTTTTCAGCCAGGATGTAATAAAGGGCCAGTCTATTCTGTAGGGCTACTATGCGGATTGCGACCATTTCTGCATTGATTTTAACTAGGGCCTCTGAGGTATCATTGGCTACCTGTTCCACAACGGATGCCATGTTAATGGATTCCCTTGCCAGTCTGGCGGTCCCATACCTGGGGACCAGAATGGCAAAGAACCTCTCTGTTTCTGTGATAGCTCTCTTAGGATGGTGTAAATGCTCTGACAGTGACTTTATATGATACATATAAGGCACAATGTAGGCTAAATAGCAGGATCCCGTCATTTCTGGGGCAGCCAAGGGTAGGCCTTGTGGCCACACACCCAATAGGTGCCATTATAGGCAATGAAGGTTAGCTGTTTCTTTGTCAGCAACACTCCGGGACCTGTCCAGGCTTTTCCATCTGTTTTATTCAGAATTCCCGTTACGTTAAAAATTCCCACATCGGCCCAGTTTGGACGGTTCCGTGGCTTGATTATATTATAATTCCGGGAGCAGTTACTTTACCCCATATTTTGGCCTCCTTTGATGTTTCTAATCAGACAGACCGATTCCCCCGGTCTTCTTATCCCGTTGTATTAATGATAACAAAAAATGGGGGCCATTTGGAATTATTGTAGCACGGTTGGTATCCCCCTTCAAAGGTAGTCAGATTGTAACCTGCTGACTTCCATTTACGTGCCCAGTTTTCCGTATCCTGAAACGCATTGCCTGTTTTGTTTTGATTAATTATCCACTCAGCTATTTCCGAGATATTCAAGGGAACTGGCCTCAAGGGAATCCCTCCCTTTGAGTGAATAGGAATATGCGCACAAACCCAACAACTAGAAATGTTACCTTGTTTGGCATAAATGTATGACATATATAAAAAGGTATTTACATGTAATTCCCTTGGTACTCTACTATTTCCCTTTGGTGCAGAGGGTCGGCTAGTAAGAAGTAGGCAAATGCCTAGAATACCTACAGTCAGTAATACAATAAATGTATACATTTTGGCAAAAAGTAATTGTCCTTATTATATTTCAGCTTCAGTTACGGGTGCTCGTTGAACGTGTGAAGCGTGGATCCAAGCTTACTTTCCTTGGACTTTAACAGCTGGCTGGGTGGTCAATAACACTTGATAAGGTCCCTCCCACTTGGCACCCAAAAGTTCTTTATGCAACTTTTTCACATACACCCAGACTCCCGGGATGATGTCGTGTCCTCCTTCGGGTGGATTACCCCAAGCTGCCGATACCTGTCGGGAAACAGAACTAATAGCATTGGTTAGGTTCTGACAGTATGATAACAAAGTGTCACTCATTAAGTGAACATCAGCTTTCCTTAAATCAATAGTTCCTGGCAGCGACATGGATCTTCCTGTTATAATTGCAAATGGGCTTAGACCTGTAGTTCTGTTCAGGGTTGCCCTAATGCTACATAGCACTACTGGTAGTGCCTGGGGCCATGGTGTTCCTTCTTGGTGATACTTGGCAAGCCGTTGTTTCAGAGTTCGATTCATTCGTTCGTCTTGTCCTGATGATTGTGGATGATAAGGACAGTGTAAATCCCACGTAATGTTCAGTAACCTACAGACTTCTTGGCAGACAGCACCTGTGAAGTGTGTTCCCTGATTTGAGTCAATGCTACTTGGGACACCCCATCGGGGAATATAATACTTACACAAGACCTTTGCAGTGTGATTGGCTGTGGCTCTTTTAGTTGGGACAGCTTCTACCCATCTAGAGAATCTGTCGACCATGACAAGAATGTTAGTGTATCCTTGGCATGAAGGAAGAGATATGTAATCAACCTGCAGATGCTAGAATGGTCCGACAGGGGCAGGGGGCCTCAGTTGGGGCATTACCGTGATGGGTCCAGAATTATTTTTCTGGCAGACCACACAGCGGTCTACTACCAGCTGGGCATGTTTTTTAAATCCTCGACCCCACCAGCTTTTCTGGAACCGTACCGTCATCTGTTGTGAGGCCAAGTGTCCCCACGAGTGGATCTGTTGGGCTAAAAAAGGCATAAGCGCTTGTGGCGCGACTGGCTTGTCGGTAACTCTTTCTCTCCAGACACCATCTTCACATAGCTTAATTCCTGCCTCAATCCATGTCCATTTTTCCTCTCGGGAGCACTCGCCTTGCATTGTTTGAAGGTCTCGTGTCAGAGTCCTGAGTGCTTTCAATCTACACATCTGTGTTGGTCCTTCTGGGGGAACGGCCTGTGAGGCGGCATCTTTAGCTGCCTGGTCGGCTAGAGCATTTCCCTGTGCTTCCGTGGTATTTTCCTTGGTATGGGCTTTATACTTCAGGATGGACACTTCCTGAGGTAATTGTATGGCCTCTAGTAAGTCTCGGATTTCTTTTCCATTTCGGATAGGTGTACCAGCAGCAGTGAGGAATCCCCTTTTCCGCCATAACAGACCAAAGTTGTGAGCGACTCCAAAAGCATAACGCGAATCTGTGTAGACATTAGCTGTCTGTCCTTCTGCTATTCGACATGCTTCTGACAGGGCCCATAACTTGGCCTGTTGTGCTGACGTTCCTGAGGGTAAACATCCTTTTGCCACTACCTCATATAAGGTTGTAACTGCCCATCCTGCTTTCCTGGTACCATTGTCAACAAAGAAGGAACCATCTGTACAGGATAAGGTCTGGGTTGTGCAGAGGCTCCTCTGCTGCTAAGGCTGCTTCTTCTGTTTCTTTTAAAATCTCCACGCAGTCATGCTCTTCACATTCTCCCCCCTCTTACTCCCTCGATTCTGACATCGGGAGCATAGTTGCGGGATTAACTGGGCTGGCCCGGACGATATGGAGATTAGGAGCTTCCAAAACTGCTGTCCAGCGGGTCCATCTAGCTGCCGTCACCTGAGCCATTCTATTCATAGACAGCCAAGCATGTACGGTGTGGGGACACTTGACAATCAGCTTTTGGTCGAGGACTAGATGCGCTCGACATGTAGTTTCCATGGCCCTTAGGCAACTTCCCCATCCGAGAGCTACCGCATCCAGTTTTGCCGAATAATAGCCAATAGGTCTTTGCCGATCCCCATGTTCTTGTGTCAGTATAGCTGTCATGTATCCTTCTTTCTCATGGACAAACAGGGTAAATGGCTTACCACTGTTGGGGATTCCCAGAGCCGGTGCCGAACACAAAGCCTTTTTCAAACTCAGGAAGGCCTCTTGCTGTTCCTTAGTGAGGGTGATGGCTTCTTTAGAGGCACGTTTCCCCTTTAAAATATAATTCAATGGCTGAGCAAGCTGTGTGAAGGAGTCAATCCAATTTCTGTTAAAGTTACACAATCCCAAAAAGGACCTTAGTTCCTGAATAGTGGTGGTTTTTTTAGCAGCCCAAATGGCTGCAGTTCTATCCTGGGTAAGTTCTCTCTTTCCTTGTGAAATCTTTTGTTCCAGGTACACAACCTCTTCTTGGAATATTTGTGCTTTGTCGATGCTGGCTTTATGTCCTTTCAGCCAAAGGTGGTCCAGCAAAGCTCGTAAATCTTGTTCATGCTGTTCTTCCGTGTTTGAAGCTAGCAGGATATCATCTACATATTGGATGACTGTGAATTACAGGGGAGGTAATTCTCGCAAATGGCTTTGTAAAGCCATGTGGAATACCGTAGGGCTATTGTGGAAACCCTGCGGTAACCGGGTCCAAGTATACTGTTGTCCTTGGACCGTGAAAGCAAACCACTGTCGAACCTCCGGTGCCAGAGGCACCGACCAAAATCCGTTGGCCATATCTATAACCGAGAAATATTTATGTTCCGGTTTGAGGGCATTAAAAATGGTGGAGGGATCTGCGACCAAAGGAGTTTTTTGATCAATACACTGGTTAGCTTTCCTATAATTGACAGTCAAACGCCAAGTCTCATTAGATTTCTGTACCGGCCACACAGGGCTATTGGAGGAGCTATGCGTTTTAATAAGCACCCCTTGTTTCTCCAATTGCTGAATAACCGGGAAGATTCCCGCGATGGCAGTTGGACTGATGGGATACTGTTTAGTGCATGGAGGCTTGGTCCCGGTAAATGACGGAGGCTCCATCTGGAGTAGGCCACAATCATTCTTATCTTTAGCCCATATCGGATGTTCCTTCAATTCTTCTTTCTTCAAAGTTCTAATTGACCATGTCACCCAACCATCCTCAAAATGCAACAATGAATCTACTTGGATTAGAACGTCCATTCCCAAAAGGGGTTGATCTACTGGGCCTATCCAGACCGGCATGGTTAGTTCATGTGGACCCAGCCCTAAGTACCGGCGTTGTCCTTTTAATTTCCATTTTATGGCCCCCAACTCCATAGGCTGTACGTGCCCTGTGGTGTATGTAGCACACAAATCATAGACTCCACACGGTCTGATGTTGATCTAACTGCTGTGACCTTCGTCCTTTATTGTTCAGCTCCAGAGTGCCTCTCAGGTGTGGCGGTCAGCCTTATATAGCGCCTGTTGCAGGTACTACCAGGTTTCCCACCACAGCGCCCTCTGTGGTGTTGCATAGTGCTTACATTACATTTAAAGTACTGGGACGATACACACATCATTACATTACATCACCTTCCCCCCCCCCACCCCCCGTCCCCACCAGGACGCAGGAGAACGATACACACATCATTACATAACATCACACTTGTCCAACGGAAGGCGGATAGGCATAGACAGTGCGTTAGTATGGTACATATTATCTGGTACATTAACTAGTTATTGACTGGTAACGGATCCTTGATTTCCTTGTTAGCCGTTATCATTAATTGTACTTCATCCATTATTTTACACAAATACAGTGGCCATTCAGCATTAAAAAATTAATTCTTATTAGAAATTCGCCATCTCACATTAACATAGCTCATTTTGGACTCGCTCTGCCTTACAGAAGTCCTTTGTGGGGACCACCTCTTGGTACGGCCCTTTTAAGACTCCCGGGTGCATTTCCTTTTTAAGGCGCCATCTTTGATGCAGGAGGATTCCACGAGGCTTCTCCTTTGGCGTCACCATCTTTGATGCTCTGCTGCTCTGAGCACGATGCCGCTGCCATCTGCTTCTCCGCCGCTCCGGATGCCCTCTGCCGTTGCAGCCTCCGCTCCCCTCCGCTGCCACCGCCTCTCCTGCGGCCGTCGTGGTCTCTCCAGCGGCCGCACTTGCCGCCTCCCCCGCGGCCTCCGTAGCGGTCTCTCATGCGGCCGCCGACCTCCAGCTGCTGTCGCCGTCCGACTCTAACAGCTCCTCGGCGGGGTGCGCCCAATGGCAACTTCCTCGGCGGGCTCTTCCGAACCGTCGGCCATCCTGGATCCCTCGTACCCCGCCTGCTCACCCCCCCGCCCCCGCTAGGCCCCTCTCTGCAGGGCTGCTTGCCTGTGGGGGCTGAGGCTGCAGGATCTCTGTGTGAGGCCTGGGGCTGGGGCTGACCTGTGGGGGGATTGAGGCTGCAGCTCCAGCTCGGTCGGCGCTGCTCTCTGGGGACCCGGGGCACGGCAGCACCCCGGGGAGCAGCAACCTGTGGAGTGGTGAAGTCTTCCCAGCTCCCACGGACCGTCCCCCTCCAACTCCGGCCGAGGAATGTCGGCCCATCGCCTGCAACGACCCACAAAGGTAAAGCGTGCGCCTCGTCCCCGTGGGATACCTGCTCCATCACTCTGCCGAGAACAGGTATCAGTTCCCTGGTGTAGGTACGCAGCTTCGCCGTGACCGGGACCAGCTTGGGTCGTGCAGCCGGGTTAATCCACAGTTTATCAAAAGTTCTCCGACTCATCAACGATGGACCCGAGCCCGTGTCCACTTCCAAACTCACTGGGACTCCGTTGATTTTTACTTCCCTTATCACTGGGGGCGAATCGTCGGTACACGTATACAGTCCAAGCACCTCATCTTTTTCTACCTGCTCCTCGCTAAACAGTAGATCATCCCCCATCTTCTCAGCCACATGGCGAGTCTGATTTCTTTTACACATACGCTGAAGGTGGCCTTTAACGTGGCAGGTATTGCACGTGTACTCCGCAAACCTGCACCAGTGAGCCCTATGGCTTCCTCCACAACGCCAGCATGGTGCTGCTTGATTGACCCCCCTCAGCGGACTCTGAGTTCCAGGATCCCGAGGTCCGTGCTCTCTGCCCTGGGCAGAGCCACGTTCTGCAGTTTTGTCCGTGGTGGGCGCTATCCTGTGGACAGTGTCTGCCGGATTCGAGACTGTGTGGATTATTTGCTTGATGCTGCAAGTCGAGGTCATAAATGCCCGGCTGATGGTGATGGCCTTTGTCAGAGTGACTGTGGGTTCCGTGGCTAGCAGCTTGTGAAGGAGGCCCTCGTGGCCAATCCCCATAACAAAAACGTCCCGCAAAGCCTCGTCAAGCTGTGCGCCAAAATCACACGACCCCGCGAGTCTCCTGAGGTCCGCAGCATATTTGGTGACATCCTGGCCCTCGGGTCTGCAGTGATGGTAAAATTTGTATCTGGCCATGAGGATGCTCTCCTTCGGTTTCAACTGGTCACGAATGAGTTCAGGCAGCTCCTCGTATGACTTGTCCCTGGTGCTCCCGGGTGCCAGCAAATCCCTGACGAGACAGTAAACATCATCACCACAACTGGAAAACAATATCGCCTTATGCTTCTCTCTCATTGCGTCTGTGTCCTCCGTCAGGTCGTTTGCTATGAAGTAGTACTCGAGCCTTTCCATAAAGGCCTCCCAATCATTGCCCACCGTAAAATCCTTTAGCGAGCCCAGAGTGGCCATGGTTGCGTGGAGTTCGTCCGCTTCCTAGTCGCCAATGTGGTGTATGTTGCACACAAATCACTGACTCCACACGGTCTGGTGTTGATCTAACTGCTGTGACCTTCGTCCTTTATTGTTCAGCTCCAGAGCGCCTCTCAGGTGTGGTGGTCAGCTTTATATAGCGCCTGTTGCAGGTACTACCTGGTTTCCCACCACAGCGCCCTCTGTGGTGTGGCATAGTGCTTACATTACATTTAAGGTACTGGGACGATACACACATCATTACATGCCCTACCATCCAATGGCAAAAAGTTTCCATATTGTAGGGGTAAGCATGTTAATTCCGCCCCTGTGTCTAAAAGACAGTCCACATCCTTATCGCCCACCCTCACAGTTATTAATAGCCCATCTCCCCTTTGTTGTATTAGTGCGAGGAGGTGGACCAGGGTGGGCTCTAATCGTTTTTTGCTATCCCAAGTAACTCCTTCTGTTGTTGTATTGTCAGTCGCTTAAATGTTTCTATGAGGTCATTATCTTGTGACAAGCCTGGTTTGTTGGCTGAATTGTATCGCTGGCTACGTCCTCTTCCCTGGCCACGACCTTGCTGTTTTGCCCTGCATCTCTTGGCCCAGTGACCTTCTTTCCCACAATAATAACATTTTCCGGGTAATTTTCCCAATAACTGTTTATCGGAATCCTGGGACTTCCATCCCACAGCCTGCAGAGCTCGGACTTTAGCTACCATATCCTGATCTAATTGATTACATCGATCCACCAATGCTGCAAAGGTAGTTCTTCTACCTTCCCAGTCCGGTAACACTACCTTAAGCATTTTGGACAGTTCTGGCTTTAGACCTGCCACGAAAGTTGCTTTCAGGGGTCCAAACACTTGTTCATCCATTTCCTCATCCATTTCCTCATCCGTATTATTCATACCCGAATGTTCTAGCCACATGCATCTAAACCGCTCGTCATACTCCAGGACCTCCTCTGTTCCTTTCTGTTGGCAGGCTGCAATTTTTACCCAGTCTGTCTTAGCTGGACTGAAGGCTTGCAGCCAGTGTTTAATCGCCTCCCACCCTGTGCCTAATTCTTGCTCATCCTGCCCCAAAGCTTCTTCTACCTTGTCGTACAATTTTCTTCCTTGTGTTTTTGGCACCATTATGGTCAAAATTTGCACTCCGTCCCAGGGATGAAGTTGATATATATTTCTTAAGCGGTCCAATTGGTCCCACGTTTTCACTCCCCCTTTCTTTGGATTGGGCAATTCCTTGGACCATTTATCAATTTTCTCTGGGTCTGCCGGATCGTGAAATAAGTACTCTGCATACACCGTTTTCCTCGTTTTTTTGGTTCCGCCCTCATCCGCAGTCTCTTCTGATTTGACTACAACTCATCTTTTTTTAAACGGGGCAAAGCGCACCCCTAATTCTTCATCCTCCGACCCTGTATCATCGGAGGACTCAGAATCCGTATCTATTCCTCGGTCGTGTCTTCGGGTTTGCGCTTTTAATTTATCCAAACATGGGTACCCTGGGAATTGACCAATACATTTTCCTTTTCCTATTACTGTCTCTTGACCTAATGATTTTTTCCATTCTTTAATTTCACCTTTAAGATCTTTAACTTCCGCTTCCGATTTTTCAAGTTCAAGTTTTTTCTGTTGCAGCTGTGCACAAACAGCTTGCAATTGGTCCTTTGTACTGGTCAGTTCTCGATCATGTTGGGAATGCATTATAATTTCATTCTGCTTTCGGATCTGTTCCATAACGGCTAGGGACCATCGAGTTCGCTCTTTATTTTTCATACAGGTCGTTTTTCCCCAGACCCTTTTAATCTCGTCCAAGGACCATTGTCCTTTGGAGGTTCCGTACTTTTGTTTGATCTTAATACAGGTTTTAGATAAGTTGAATTGTTGCTCTATGTATTCTTTCAACTGTTCGAGGATTTCATCTATCGAAACCTCAGGTGGTGCCTGCCCACCTTTAACAGTTGTAGGCAATTCTTTGCTCTTATCTCCTGCTGCCATAATACTGATTTCTTTACTGGGGTCTCGAGTCGTAGGCTTTCCAGCCGATCAGTGATTAATTTACTAACACACCCCCAAATTTAGACGTCTATGGGACCTTGAGCCGACTACCAACCGGAGGGTTCGCAAACCGGAGTCTTTCGGAATCGCGTAGAAGGAGAGGCGAATTTAGACTTTTGACCGAGGACTTTTATAAAGAGGAGTCCTTACCTCAGTATGTAGGTCCGATGTCCAAAATTCAGTTTCTTCCCTCAGCGATCGTGTTCGTGACGCCAAAATTATTAGATCTCTTAATTCCGAATGAAATACGAACTCCGGTTGTAGTTTTAATGTCACTTTATTTTGGCAGCAGCAACAAGCTTTTGGCTTTAAGCCAGGCCTTTGTCCTTCTGAGACCACATGGCCAATATGGCTGTACTTATACCTGGTTCAATTTACAGAAAAGAACTCGCATTCTTTGACCTTATTGGCTCAATTGATAGTCTTTTAACCTTTAATTGGCTCGCTACCCAAGGTCCTAAAATGTCAAGTTGATTGATGACTTAATGCAATGTGGACTGTGTTTTTTCAAAACTGCAGCTGGGATGCAGAGCTTGAATTCTCTATCATTGGTGGAAGGTTTAGAGGGGATTTAAGAGGGGGGGGGGGTTTCTTTACTCAGATGATTGTGGGGATCTAGAACTGGCTGCCTGGCAGAGTGTTGGATGCAGAAACCCTCACCATTTTTAAGAGATGGTTGGATGGGCACTTAAAGTGCCGTAACCTGCAGGGTTACGGCCCCAAAGCTGGTAATTGGGATTAGACTGGATGACATTTCGTTGGATGGCGCAGATACAATGGTAAGTACTGCAGGGAATCGAATACGGCCAGGGTGATCTCCTGGACTAGTTTTGATCGCCTGGATAGGTCGAGGAGGAATTTTCCCAGATTTTTTCTCTCAAAATTGGCCTGGGTTTTTATCTGGATTTTGCCTCTCCCAGGAGATCACACGGCTCCGTTTGGGGTGGAGTGTAGAATGTTTCAGTATAAGGGGTGTCGCAGTTGTGTGAGGCGGGCTGGTTGGGCTGGATGCTCTTTGCCTTTCCGTCATTGTTCATAGGTTTATATGTAACCTTTAGGGCTGCTGACCAAGGGCAGTGCGGCTCTTTGTCGGCCGACGCGGACACGATGGGCCGAAATGGCCTCCTGCGCTGTAAATTTCTGTTTTTCTATGTTTCTATGTTTTATGATTTAAATTTTTATTAAGGTTTTGCATGTTCAAATAATCACACTCACTGATATCACATTGGGCTTGGATCAGTCAACGTTCATTCTTTTCTAATAGAAGCTGTTCTTAAATATAAATGCCTTTTAATGGTTTTCGCTCTGCACAAGGCGTACAGCACAAACACAAGAATGTAAGGTTTTTTGGAAACAGGAAGATGGCATTAGCAACAAGCAGGTACATTTTTCACCTTCCAGCTCTACTACCTTCTCCCATTGTGTCAGAATGTTCTGTCTTCTCAAACACAGTGATACCTCATATCCCACATGCATTCTTTTCTGTATTTTCCAACATCTTTTGGGCTGATCAATAAAGCTGAGAAAAATTGGCGCGGAAATTCAGCTTTGGCAGGGTTACAGAATGGCAACAGTGGATCAACTGCTCTTGATAGACCCCACCCAATTGTTCCTTTCCGTGTCTTCAATGGACAGAAAAACCAGGCGGCGTGTATAATGAGCGGTTGACCTTATGCCGCCCGTTAGGTGTCTCAGTCGAAGTTGAGTTTCGTCCCCATTGTCTTTCAGGTAGACTGGTTTCATGACGTATGCATCTCACACTCTACTTCTGTAGGAGGAAGTCCAAACATTTAGAAAGAAGGAATGAACTTCCATTTATGTAGCATCTTTTACATCCTCAGCATTTTGGAGCCAATGAATTACTTTTCAAGTGTAGACATTGTTATGTAGGCAAAGGTAGCAGCCAATTTGTACACAGCAAAATCCCACAAACAGCTTTATTTTTTATTCATTCCTGGGATGTGGGCGTCGCTGGTAAGGCCAGCATTTATTGCCCATCCCTAATTGCCCTTGAGAAGGTGGTGGTGAGCCACCTTCTTGAACCACTGCAGTCCATGGGTTGAAGGTACTCCCAAAGTGCTGTTCGGGAGGGAATTCCAGGATTTTGACCCTGTGACGACGAAGGAATGACGATATATTTCCAGGTCTGGATGATGTGTGACTTCGGGGGGAACTTCCAGGTGATGGTGTTCCTATGTGCTCGCTGCCTTTGTACTTCTAGGTGGTAGAGGTCATAGGTTTGGGGGGTGCTGTTGAAGAAGCGAGTTGCTGCAGTGCATCTTATAGGTGGTACACACTGCATCCACGGTGCGCCGCTGGTGGAGAGAATGAATGTTTAAGGTGGTAGATGGGGTGCCAATCAAGCGAGCTGCTTTGTCCTGGATGATGTCGAGCTTCTTGACTGTTGTTGGAGCTGCACTCAAACAGGCTCATGGAGAGTATTCCATCAAACTCCTGACTTGTGCCTTGTAGATGGTGGCAAGGCTTTGGGGAGTCAGAAGGTGAGACACTCGCCACAGAATACCCAGCCTCTGACCTGCTCTTGTGGCCACAATATTTATGTGGCTGGTCCAGTTAAGTTTCTGGTTAATGCTGATCCCCAGGGTGTTGATTGTGGGGGATTCAGCGATGTAATGCCATTGAATATCAAGGGGAGGTGGTTAGACTCTTGCTTGTGGGAGATAGTATTTGCCTGACACTTGTGTGGTGCGAATGTTAATTGCCACTTATCAGTCTAAGCCTCAATGTCATCCAGGTCTTGCTGCATGTGGGCATGGACTGCTTCATTATCTGAGGAGTTGGGAATGGAACTGAACATTGTGCATTCATCAGTGAACATCCCCACTTCTGACATTATGATGGAGGGAAGGTCATTGATGAAGCAGCTGAAGATGGTTGGGGCCTAGGACACTACTCTGAGGAACTCCTGCAGCGATGTCCTGGAGCTGAGATGATTGACTTCCAACAACCACAACCATCTTCCTTGGATCTGAACAGGCTGATGGAGTCTTTGGTTTAACCTCTCATCCAGAAGAGAGCATCTCTCACAATGCAGTACTCTCTCAGTTCTGCACAGATATGCCATCTTAGATTATGTGGGCTAGACTTTCCACTTAGCTGGCCCATTTTTATGATTGTTACTTTCGGCTTTTTTTTTGGTGATAACTCAGCGATGTGAAATGGGTCTCAACGATGTGGAAGGCTGGCGTCTCTAGCAACGGCCTTTCTGCACATGTGTCTTCTTTTTTGCAAGGAAGGTTTCCCTTGATTTGGAAGGTCAGGGGTCATCTGGGCATGCGCAGAAGGCAAAGGGAGGGAGAGAGAGAGAGAGAGGAGAGATTGGAGAAAGATACAGAGAGACAGAGAGAGAGAGAGACAGAGAGAGTGACAGAGAGAGAGAGAGACAAAATAATCATCAATGTCCAACCTGGAAGAGTCGGCGGAGATTGGCCAGGATGTGGAGGGGAGAAGGAGGGCAAAACCCTTCTCTGACGAGTCCAATAAGGCCCTCATCCAGGAGGTGCACTTGAGGTGGGGCCAATTAACCCGGGGTAGGTGTGGGAAACCTTAATCCAGGGCGTATCGTAAAATCTGGGGCGAGATCGCCGATGTGGTTTCGTTGGCGTCCCACGAGGTGAGAGGTTTGGACCAGTGCTGCAACGCTGGAACAGCCTGGTTGCTTCGGCAAGAGTAAGAATTAAATAGATTTTAAATTGTAATGATCCACAGAATATTTAAATCTGCCGGATTGAAATTAAGCTGGTTATTCTTGCATAGATTCCCTGCTAAGATCTGGACAGGGTTCGGAACTTGCGCCATTTAAGTCTAATTTTGGCACCATCTCCTTTTGGGTTACGCTGGTGGATGGGGCACGACTGAGCAATGAGGGGTTCGGGTCACCTTCACCCAGACTGTATCAGTCTCTCCGGCTGCTGTCACTTACATAGTGACCCAGCCTGGACTGGGGGAGAGCTGCCCTTGCTCACTGTCTGCCCTGGGACACTTTCGAACATTAGCTGTTGTCATTGCCGAGCTCACCAGCAGGCCTGATTCCTGCCCCCCACCTTCCCCCCCCCGCCCCCCTCCGGTGGCCTGCATGGAGATTGTAGTCGAGATGTTTTTTGTCAAGCATTAGATCCTAAAATCTTATGAAATATTTTATCTGAACATAGATGCAATAACCATGCATCAATTGTCGATACAAATCATATTAGCATATAACATTGGAACCTGTTGTCTTTCCATGATAGTACCTAATCAATTAGCTTATGCCATGCCCTTGTCACGATTGCAGAGGAAGATATCTAAGAATCAGGCAGAGCGCAGGTGCACAGGAGGAGGCCCTTCCCAGCTGACTATCCTGACTGATTTAGAGGAACGCGCTGCGGCACTGGTGGATAGCCACAGTCGCTCGGCCACCCGTGGTGGTGCAGATCCCTTGCTTGTGTCACGTGAATAATGTGTAAAGCAGTGGTAATTCAAAGTAATGTAACAGTATTTCATTATAATATATGGATGATGTCATGTTATGCATGCAGCTTCTGTACTACTCTCAGGTTAACAATATAAGAACATAAGAAATAGGAGCAGGAGTAGGCCAACTGGTCCCTCGAGCCTGCTCCGCCATTTAATAAGATCATGGCTGATCTGATCTAGGGCTCAGCTCCACTTCCCTGCCTTCTCCCCATAACCCTTCACTCCCTTATCATTCAGATGTCTGTCTATCTCCGCCTCAAATATAGTCACTGATCCAGCCTCCACAGCAGTGAATTCCACATAGATGTACTACCATGATGTATTAATATATAAAGTCTCTCGGCCATGTTTATTACAGTAGTGCTGCTCCTCCTACGTATGCCAGGTTCAACTCTGCAGGTGCAAAAGGAGGCCGTAGCTGTCCCTGTACACTTACAGGTGATTATCACCACGGGTGGTGAGGAGGAGACCACAGAGCCAGAGGAGGAAATGCAGGATACCGAGGAGGATGCCCCTTGCATCCCGGTATCTGCTGTACCTGCAGCCACATCGTCGTCTTCGACGGAAGAAGTAGCGGGCCCAAGCGGCTTGCAGCAGGTGACTCCAAGGTATACAGTGCTCACGCTGACCCCACGGAGGTTGGCGCGCGCTGCGAAGGGCAGATCCCAACGAGGACATGATGACACTGTGCAGGGAGAGCATCGCCATCAGTCGATTGGTGGGTTGACCGGGAACATTGCCGCAATGTCCGCCCGCATATCGGAGGGTATGGAGTGCATGGTTGTGGCAATGGACCAAATGACTGCCGCCGTCCATGCCATGCAGTATGCGATAGTGTTGGGAGATGGCACTGCACTCCAAGGTGCTGTCCCACCAACCACCAGCACAGATGCGAGTCGGGAGGAAGAACTTCCTTCTGGCTCGGAAATCGTTTCATCAAAACGTCTTCTCCTCCTCCACCCCCTGAGGGGATGCTGCTACTCGCCCCCGCCCTCCCCTCAGCAGCAGGCCTTGAGGTCCCCTGCTGCAAGTTGTCCTGGTCCCATTACTCGGGGATTACTACTGGGGGCTAAGACAAGGGCGGGTGGGGGCGGTAAAGGATCTGGAGGGAAGCGTGGCCACAGGTAGGAAGGGAGGGGTGTTATTTAATGTTGATGTTGATTTTGTTACAAATTTCTTTAATGTTGGGGATGGTGGGAGGGTGCTGTATTTATTGTTGGTTGACTGTTGGGGGTCATCATCATCATCATCATCATCATAGGCAGTCCCTCGGAATCGAGCAAGACTTGCTTCCACTCCCAAAGTGAGTTCTTTGATGGCTGAACAGTCCGATACGAGAGTCACAGATCCTGTTACAGGTGGGACAGACATTCGTCGAGGGAATGTTGAAACTCCGCATCAATGTCTGCCTTTGTTGATAAGAAGCTCCTGAGATATAGGAAATGGTCCACGTTGTCCAGGGCCGTGCCGTGAATCTTGATGATTGGGGGGCAGTGCTGTGCGGCGGTGATAGGCTGGTGGAGGACCTTTGTCTTACGGATGTTAAACATAAGGCCCATGCTTTCATATGCCTCAGTGAATACATTGACTATATCCCGGAGTTCAGCCTCTGAATGTGTACAGACTCAGGCGTCGTCCGCATACTGCAGCTCAACGACAGAGGTTGGGGTGATCTTGGACCTGCCCTGGAGGCGGCATAGGTTAAACAGCTTCCCACTGGTTCTGTAGTTTAGTTCCACTCCAGCGGGGAGCTTGTTGATTGTCAGGTGGAGCATGGCGGCGCCCCCAAAAGTTTGTCAACATTCTTTGCCTGCTTCATGATGACTTGCAGGCCATGATCCTTACCAACGGATCCATTACAGACCCAATCCACGTCCAGACCGGGGTCATACAGGGCTGCGTCAAGGCTCCAACCCTCTTCTCAATCTTCCTCGCTGCCATGCTCCACCTTACTGTTGGGGGTGGGGGGAGTGGGGGGGGAGATGGATGCATAAATCCTACTTTGTTAACTTAGAATTTTACAATTGTTGTGCAGTGTCTTCTAATAACGTAAGGTAAGATAAAACATGAATACAATTGTTGAAAACAATGGCCAGGCCAGACCAGACAAGGATGAAACGTAATGCAACTGCAAGTGTTGTCTTTCTGTAACTGGAACTGTAACTGTCACCAATGTAAGTTCATGCAAAGCGTTCATTTATGAGCTGCTGACGCAAGAGTTTTGCAGCTGCGTAACTCCCATGGAGCTTTGCCAGTCTTGCGGCGGGGGGGGGGGAAGGGGTGGCGGCGGTGGTGCAGGGTTCTTAATGTTCACGTGCAAATTCTATTCACTTCATTTTACACATACAAAGCTCTTTTTATTCGACTGTCATGTAATAGTTTACATTTATCAGATTTAAATTTAATTTGCCATTTATCTCTCTGAATTAAATTAACTATTTTTCTTTTGGTAAATCATTAACTGCTTCCTTTGTTCCTGCAGCTTGCCCCATTTTATTGATAACTACAAAATGAACAAGCTTACACTGGGGTTCGACATCCGGGTCATCCAGCATTGATCCCTTCAGAGATGCAATTCCAAAATCTTGTTGCATTTGAACATTTTTTGGCTGATTTTCAGGGCTTGTTCCCAGTAAGAATGGACAGTAGTAGTGGGCTGAAAATGGTTCAGCAGTACAGCTCACTGGCATTATTCAATTGAGTCTCAGCCATCAAAATGATTTGGATCTCTTGTTAAGGATACCGGGCCAGCTGTGCAATTACACCAACCTGCCCTCACCATCCCCTCCCCCAACAAATGTTGCCCACAGTTAAAATCCACTCTTACACCTCAAGTAATTTTCTTCCCTATTGTTCATCCACTTTTTATCCATTCCCATCTTACTATCCAATGGTCTTTAGTTTTCCTGGAAGTCTTTCATATGGTGCCTTATCAAAGTTTTTCTGAAAGTCAAAATGAGTTATGTTATAAGGAGTTTCGCTATTACTTTCGAGGTTGAGGGAGTTTATCAAGCAGGATATACCTTCTCTAAATCCATGATGGCTGCTGCTTATTACACTATTGATATATGTATTTGTATTCTTCTTCCTTCTTCCTTAGAAGGGTTTCTATTATTTTACCGACTAATGATGTTCAGTCAGATTTGCTCCACTTCTTCAATGAAGTAAATAATATCTGCATTAATAGCTAATGTTAACATTTTTAAAGTCCTTCACGCAATAAATGACTTTGAAGAGCAATGACTGTTGTTACAGAAAGCAGTATTCTGCACCCACAATTTCCTGAAAACAGTCATAGGGAAAATGACCAGTTCATCTGTGTTCTTTGAATGTTATTGGTTGAGGGAGAAATGTTGAGTAGGATGTTGGAATAACTCCTTGCTCTTCTTCAAATAGTGCCATGTAAATGTCTTCCTGAAGAGCGAACTGCGACACAATTAGCATCTTATTCAGAGAATGGCACCTCAAATAATGCAGCATTCCCACAGCAGTGAACTGGATATCCAGCCTGATTTTGAGCTCAAATGCTTAGTATAGGTGTTAGATTGCTTGCTTGCGATGCTGATAAACTAGTATTGAATGATTACTTCATGACTGTACAAAGTGGCAAACATATTTACTTTGAGTTTCTTTCAGCACCCTGTGATATGTGCCACCTTCCTGATATTCATTCACTTTGGCCTATCAAGTATATCTGCCACACACATCAGCGGGAATGGGATCATACCTTTCAAGCAATGTGCCAGACTCCTCCATCACCATCCCTGGGTATTCCTGTCCGACCAACAGGACAGACCCACTAGGTGTGGCGGCACAGTTGTATAGAGTTGGAAGGGAGTGGCCTTGGGAATCCTCAACATTGACTCCGGACCCCATGAAGCCTCACGGCTTCAGGTCAAGCTTGGGCAAGGAAGCCTCCTGCTGACTACTATCTACCGCCCACCCTCAGCTGATGAATCAATACTCCTCTAGGTTAAACAACACTTGGAAGAAGCACTGAGAGTAGCAATCGCACAGAATGTACTCTGAGTGGGGTCTTCAATGCCCATCACCAAGAGTGGCTCGGTAGTACCACTACTGACCGAGCTGGCCGAGTCCTGAAGGACATAGCTGTCAGTCTGGGCCTGCGGCAGGTGGTGAGAGAACCAACACGAGTGATAAAACTACTTGACCTCGTCCTCAACAATCTACCTATCGCAGATGCATCTGTCCATGACAGCATTGTTAGCAGCAACCATTACACAGTTATTGTGGAGACAAGTCCTGTCTTTACACTGAGGATACCCTCCAGCGTGTTGTGTGGCACTACCACCATGCTAAATGGGATAGATTCAGATCAGATCTACCAGCTCAAAAATGGGCATCCATGAGGCGCTGTTGGCCCTCAGTAGAATTGTATTCCACCACAATCTGTAACCTCATGGCGCGGCATATCCCTCACTCCACCATTACTATCAAGCCAGGAGACCAACCCTGGTTCAATCAGGAGTGCAGAAGAGCATGCCAGGAGCAGCACAAGGCATACCTAAAAATGAGGTGGCAACCTGGTGAAGCTGTAACACAGGACTACATGTATGCTAAAAAGCGAAAGCAACATGCCACAGACAGTGTTAAGTGATCCCACAATCAATGATCCGTCAAAGATCTGCAGTCCTGCCACATCCAGTCCTGAATGTTGGTGGACCATTAAACAACTAACGGGAGGAGGAGGCTTCATAAATATCCTATCCTCAATGATAGTGGAGTAAAGCATGTGAGTGCAAAAGACAAGGATGAAGCTTCAGCCAGAAGTGCTGAGTGGATGATCCATCTTGGCCTTCTCCAGAGGTCCCCACCATCACAGAAGCCAGTCTTCAGCCAATTTGAATCATTCCATGTGATATCAAGAAACAGCTGAGCGCACTGGATACAGAAAAGGCTATGGGCCCCAACAACATACGGGCTGCCGTGCTGAAGAGTTGTGCTCCAGAACTAGCAGCACCTCTAGCCAAGCTGTTCCAGTACAGTGAGGGGATTTGAGTACAGGGGCAGGGAGGTGTTACTACAGTTGTACAGGGCCTTGGTGAGGCCACACCTGGAGTATTGTGTACAGTTTTGGTCTTCTAACTTGAGGAAGGACATTCTTGCTATTGAGGGAGTGCAGCGAAGGTTCACCAGACTGATTCCCGGGATGGCGGGACTGACATATCAAGAAAGACTGGATCAATTGGGCTTGTATTTTATGGAGTTCAGAAGAATGAGATGGGATCTCATAGAAACGTTTAAAATTCTGACGGGTTTAGACAGGTTAGATGCAGGAAGATTGTTCCCAATGTTGGAGAAGTCCAGAACCAGGGGTCACAGTCTAAGGATAAGGGGTAAGCCATTTAGGACCGAGATGAGGAGAAACTTCTTCACCCAGAGAGTGGTGAACCTGTGGAATTCTCTACCACAGAAAAGTTGTTGAGGCCAATTCACTAAATATATTCAAAAAGGAGTTAGATGTAGTACTTACTACTCGGGGGATCAAGGGGTATGGCGAGAAAGCAGGAATGGGGTACTGAAGTTGCATGTTCAGCCATGAACTCATTGAATGGCGGTGCAGGCTCGAAGGGCCGAATGGCCTATTCCTGCACCTATTTTCTATGTTTCTATGTTTCTATGTACAACACTGCCGTCTATCCAACAATGTGGAAAACTACCCGGGTATGTCCTGTCCACAAAAAGCAGGACAAATCCAATCTGGCAAATTACTGCCCATCAGTCTACTCACGATCATCAGCAAAGTGATGGAAGGTGTTAGAACATAGAACATAAGAATTAGGGGCAGGAGTAGGCCAGTTGGCCCATTGAACCTGCTCTGCCATTCAATAAGATCATGATCAGCTCCACTTCCCTGCCCAATCCCCATAACCCTTCACTCCCTTATCGCTCAAGAATCTGTCTGTCTCCACCTTAAATATATTCAATGACCCAACCTCCACAACTCTCTGGGACAGAGAATTCCACAGATTTACAACCCTCTAAGAGAAGAAATTCCTCCTCATCTCAGTTCTAAATGAGCAACCTCTTATTCTGGAATTATGCCCTTTGGTTCTAGATTCCCCATGAGTGGAAACACCCTTTCTGCATCCACCTTGTCGAGCTTCCTCAGTATCTTATATGTTTCAATAAGACCACCTTTCATTGTTCTAAGCTCCAATGAGTATAGGCCCAACCTGCGTATCCTTTCTTCACAAGTAAACCCCTTCATCTCCGGAATCAACCGAGTGAACTTCTCTGAACTGCCTCCAATGCAAGTATATCCTTCCTTAAATAAGGAGACCGAAACTGTACACAGTACTCTAGGTATGGCCTCACCAATACCCTGTACAGTTGTAGCAGGTCTTCCCTGCTTTTATACCCCATCCCCCTTGCAATAATGGCCAACATTCCATTTGCCTTCCTGATTACTTGCTGTACCTGCACAATAACTTATTGTGTTTCATGCCGAAGGACCCCCAGGTCCCTCTATACTGCAGCATTTTGTAATTTCTCTCCATTTAAATAATAATTTACTTTTTTATTTTCCTGCCAAAATGGATAACTTCCCACTTTCCCACATTATATTCCATCTCCCAAATGTTTGCCCACTCACTTAGCCTGTCTATATCCTTTTGCAGATTTTTTGTGTCCTTCTCACAACTTGCTTTCCCACCCATCTTTGTATATTCAGTAAACCTGGCTACATTACACTCAATCCCTTCATCCAAGTCATTAATATAGATTGTAAATAGTTGGGGCTCCAGCACTGGCCCCTGTGGCACCCCAGTAGTTACAGTTTGCCAACCTGAAAATGACCCATTTATCCCAACTCTCTGTTTTTTGTTAGTTAGCCAATCGTCTATCCATGCTAATATGTTAACCCCAATCCCGTGAGCTTTTATCTTGCGCAGTAACCTTTTATGTGGCACCTTATCGAATGTCTTCTGGAAGTCCAAATACACCACATCCACTGGTTCCCCCTTATCCACCCTGCTCATTACATCCTCAAAGACTACCAGCAAATTTGTCAAACATGATTTCCCTTTCATAAATCCATGCCGACTATGCTGATTCTGCTTGACTGTATTATGCTTTTCCAATTGTCCTGCTGCTGCTTCTTTAATATAGACTCCAGCATTTTCCCAATGACAGATGTTAGACTAACTGGTCTATAGTTTCCTGCTTTCTGCCTGCCTCCTTTTTTAAATAGGTGCATTACGTTTGCAGTCTTCCAATTAGCTAGGACCTCTCCAGAATCCAGAGAATTTTGTTAGATTACAACCAATGCATCCACTATCTCTGCAGCCACTTCTTTTAAGACACGAGGATGAAAGCCATCAGGTCCAGGGGACTTGTCCACGTTTAGTCCCATTATTATACCGAGTACTGTTTCTTTAGTGATAGTGATTGTTTTAAGTTCCTCCCTCTTATAGCCCCTTGATTATCCATTATTGGAATGTTTTTAATGTCTTCTACCGTGAAGAACGCTACAAAATATTTGTTCAAAGTCTGTTCCCCATTATTAATTCCCCAGTCTCGTCCTCTAAGGGACCAATGTTTACTTTTCTATTCTCTTCTTTTTTATGTACCTGTAGGATCTCTTACCATCAGTTTTTATATTTCTTATTAGTTTACTCTCATACTCTATCTTCCCTCTATTATTTTTTTAGTCGTCCTTTGCTGGTTTTTAAAAAAATTCCCAATCCTCTGGTCTCTCACTAATCTTGGCAACATTGTATGCCATTGTTTTCAATTTGATACTGTCCTTTAGAAACATAGAAACATAGGAAATAGGTGCAGGAGTAGGCCATTCGGCTCTTCGAGCCTGCACCACATTCAATAAGATCATGGCTGATCATTCCCTCAGTACCCCTTTCCTGCTTTCTCTCCATACCCCTTGATCGCCTTAGCCATAAGGGCCATATCTAACTCCCTCTTGAATATATCCAATAAACTGGCATCAACAACTCTCTGCGGTAGGGAATTCCATAGGTTAACAACTCTCTGAGTGAAGAAGTTTCTCCTCATCTCAGTCCTAAATGGCCTACCCCTTATCCTAAGACTATGTCCCCTGGTTCTGGACTTCCCCAACATCGGGAACATTCTTCCCGTATCTAACCTGTCCTGTCCCGTCAGAATCTTATACGTTTCTATGAGATCCCATCTCATCCTTCTAAACTCCAGTGAATAAAAGCCCAGTTGATCCAGTCTCTCCTCATATGATAGCCCAGCCAACCCTGGAATCAGTCTGGTGAACCTTCACTGCACTCCCTCAATAGCAAGAACGTCCTTCCTCAGATTCGGAGACCAAAACTGTACATAATATTCCAGGTGAGGCCTCACTAAGGCCCTGTACAACTGCAGTAAGACCTCCCTGCTCCTATACTCAAATCCCCTAGCTATGAAGGCCAACATACCATTTGTCTTCTTCACCGCCTGCTGTACCTGCATGCCCACTTTCAGTGACTGATGAATCATGACACCCAGGTCTCGTTGCACCTCCCCTTTTCCTAATCTGCCGCCATCCAGATAATATTCTGCCTTTGTGTTTTTGCCCCCAAAATGGATAACTTCACATTTATCCACATTATACTGCATCTGCCATGCATTTGCCCACTCACCTAACCTGTCCAAGTCACCCTGCAGCCTCTTAGCGTCCTCCTCACAGCTCACACTGCCACCCAACTTCGTGTTATCTGCAAACTTGGAGATATTACACTCAATTTCTTCATCTAAATCGTTAATGTTTACTTTAATTGTTTACTTCTTTAGTTAGACACCGATGGTTCTACCTTCTCATAAAGTCTTTTCACCTTACTGGAATATATTTTTGTTGAGAGTTATGAAATATCTCCTTAAATGTCTGTCACTGTTTATCAACTGTCTTATGTTTGAATCTATTTTCCCAGTCCACTTTAGCCAACTCTGCCTTCATACCTTTGCAATCGTCTTTATTTAAGATCAGGACACTGATTTGAGATCCAACTTTCTCAGCCTCCAATTGAATTTGAAATTCAACCATGCTATGATCACTCTTTCCTGGACGATCCTTTACTATGAGATTATTTATTAATCCTGTCTCATTACCTGATCCCTGGTTGGTTCTGCAATGTACTGTTCAAGGAAACCATCTCGGATACACTCTATGAACTCTTCCTCAATGCTACTTTGGCCAATTTGATTTGACCAATCAATATGAAGATTAAAATTGCCCATGATTATTGCCGTACCTTTCTTTCAAGCCTCCATTGCTTATTGATTTATACTCTATCCAACAGGGTAGCTACTGTTAGAGGGCCTATAGACTACACCCACCAATGACTTCTTCCCCTTATTATTTCTTATCTCCACCCAAACTGATTCTACATCTTGATCTTCTGAGCCAGTATCATTTTTCACTCTGCACTGATTTCATCCTTTATTAACAGAGCTACCCCACCTCCTTTTCTTTTCTGTCTATCCTTCTGAATTGTTAAATACCCCTGAATATTTAGTTCCCAGCCTTGGTCACCTTGCAACCACGTCTTTGTAATGGCTATCAGATCATATCCATTTATATCTATTTGTGCCATCAACTCATCTATCTTGTTACGAATACTGCATGCATTCAGATAAAGAGCTTTTAATTTTTTCTTTTTACCATTGTCCCCTGCTTTGACCCCACTTTATGATACACTATTATTTTTATACATTCTGTCCCTTCCTGTCACACTCTGGTTATCATTTCCCCCACCGCTACCCTGCTCTATAGCCTTCTCCTTGCTCTTTGACTTTTTAAATTCCACTCACCTGAACCCTCCCCCCTACTATTTAGCTTAAAGCCCACTCTACAGCCCTGGTTATTCGATTCGCTAGGACACTGGTCCCAGCATGGTTCAAGTGAAGCCCATCCCAACGGAACAGTTCCCTTTTACCCCAGTACTGGTGCCAGTGCCCCATGAATTGAAACCCATTTCTCCCACAACAATCTTTGAGCCACATGTTCATCTCTCTGATCTTATTAACCCTATGGCAATTTGCTCGAGGCTCAGGTAGTAATGCAGAGATTATTACCTTTGTGGTTCTGCTTTTCAATTTAGCCCCTGGCTACTCATAATCCCTCAAAAGAACCTCTTTCTTTGTTATACCTATGCCTACGTGGACCACGACAACTGGATCTTCCCCCTCCCACTCCAAGTTCCTCTTCAACCGAGAGGAGATGTCCTTAACCCTGGCATCGGGCAGGCAACACAGCCTTCGGGACTCACGCTATTGGCTGCAGAGAACAGTATCTAGCCCCCTAAATATTCTGTCCCCTACCACTACAACATTTATTTTTACTTCCCCCACTTGAATGGCCCCCTGTACCACAGTGCTGTGGTCAGGTTGCTCATCCTCCCTGCAGTCCCTGCTCTCGTCCACACAGGGAGCAAAAGCCTAGTTCATACCTGTTGGACCAGAGCAAGGGCTGAGGCTCTTCCATCGTGACTTCCTGGGTCCCCATACCTGCTTCATTCATAGTCACACCCATCTGTCCCTGACCATGGACCAAATTTCTATTAATTGATCCAAGGGGCGTGACTGCCTCCTGGAGCACAGCGTCAGGGTAACTCTCCCCCTCCCTGATGTATCACAATGTTTGAAGCTTGGACTGCAGCTCATGAACACGGAGCCGAAGTTCCTCGAGCTGCAGATACTTACTGCAGATGTGGTCGCCATGGACCTCAATGGAATCAACCAGCTCCCACATACAATAGCAGTAACACATCACCTCCCCTGCCATCTCTAATCTATTTAACACAATTAAGTTTTGAAGTTTTAAACGTACTGGGCTAGACTTTCCATATTGTAGCTAAGGCTGGAAAAAATGGGCTTTGTTCCAGCGACGCGGGACCTATCGCCCGTGCTGATCGTCGGCTCAAGGCCCATTTTTTTTTTGCGATTTTCCACTCGGCCTTAGCCCAGCGATGTCAAATGGGCGATGTGATTTCTTGGTGATCTCACGATTGTCCAAAGAAACCGGAAGTGAATGAAAATAAAAGCTTCCCTAGCAACGCATTACTGCGCATGTGCAGGTTGTCTTTATTTTCAGGTTGATGCTCCTTCCCGTGTTTTGAGAGGTCAAGGGTCTTCACACATGCTCAGAAGCTCTGTGTGGGTCTGAGAGAGAGAGAGAGAGGAGAAAGGAAGCAGGTTATCTAGTGCTATTGAAAATACAGATAAATTTAAAGAATGGAGGGAGGTGCAGGAAAGAGAAGGGCCTAACCCTTCAGCGAAGAGGCAAATGAGGCCCTGGTGAATTGTGTTAGCGTAAGGTGGGAGGACCTGACACAGGGTGGGCATAGGAAACCTCCACCCCGTGCATATCGGAGGATTTGGGCAGAGATTGCCGATGTGGTCACGTCGGCATCAAATGAAGCCCGGACAGTGCCGGAAAAGATGTAACAGTCTACTGGCGGCTACAAGAGTAAGTTGAAATTTAAATTAGAAATCATCCATATTTATTATTTAATGTTGTATGGAAAATCTAATTAGAATCTGCAATGTTATATCGTAATCTGTAAGCATGACTAAGTAACTAAATTAAGATTAAATTGCGATTACATTTATGCACCGCAACATAAATTTTAATGTTAGTATGAAATATCTTCCCATGCAATGTATTCCAAACTTGAAATTGAACTTATAAATCTGTCAGTCCTAAATATTTATTGCCAAATCCATCTGCTAATGCTGTGCAATGTTACCTTATCTATTACAGAAGAAGATTTCCATCAACCAACGGGAGCAACGCAGGACGGGCGGGGGCTGTGCCATGCTGCAGTCGCTCAATGCATACGAGGAGCTTGCAGTGGCCTTGGTGGAGCCAGAAAGCCGTTTGGTCACAACCCGTGCTGTGGCCGAACCCACCCTAGAGTCACGTGAGTAATGAGAACTGTGCATTGTGCAATGTGTGAATCAATAGTAAATATTTGTTACGCGGGTAATCCTATGCAATGATACTTTAATTTGATATATAATTGAGTTATACTACTGAGATGTACTATTGATCTTCAAATGAGTTCATGTTCGGCCTGGTGACCGCTTGCGCATATGGGCTAATGGTAATGTTTTGAGTTCTTAATTGAGATGAATGGATTTGTATTGTTAAACGTTGTTTATAACTTCCATTTGTCTTTCAAAGGTCAACAAGTACTGGTAGAGTCAAGGGACACGTCCACTGACCAGTCGGGACACTCCCAGGAGGACGAGCCAGAGGAGGAGCCAGTGCAGGCTCCAGCTGTGGCTGTGCGAGTGCAGGAGGAGGAGGAGGAGGAGGAGGAGGGGGAAGAAGAAGAGATTTTTTTTGTGGGGGGGGGGAACAACTTGCGGCCATCTCTTTTGAGATGGATGAGGCACTGGGACCAAGTGGTGTGCAGGTGGTGATGCCAAGGCGCATGACACTGCACACGCTGACCCCATGGCGGTCTGGTCAGCGTGATATGCACTCGCCTGCCACGGAGGACCAGGCGGAGAGCTTATTTTCCCTGTGCAGGGAGACGGTCGCAATCGGTGGTGACCTTATCCAGGGGTTCGCGGGTTTCTCAAACAATTGGAGCCAGTTCTCCACATCCTGGAGTGAGTTCTGCTCGCGCTTCTCCAGCTGGTCCTCTGAGCTGTCACAGACTGCTCGGGAGACGTTGGAGGCGATCAGGGAGCAGACAGCCGCAACAAATGCCCTACGGCACGCGTTGCTGGCTGGACACGGCGCTGCACCCCAAGGTGTCATTTCCGCTCACAGAGAGACCCCAAGCACACAAGCGAATACGGAGAACTCAGTTCCTCTTGACTCGGAAGTAGCGCCTGAGGCTTCTACTTCCGCTCTGTTATCTCCACCACGGCAGGAAGTCTTGCCGTCCCACTCTGCACGACGTCGTGGTGTCAGTCTGCGGAGACCAAAACGGGCGGGTGGGGTGCGAACAAAGGGTGGGACAGGATCTGGCGGGAAATGTGGCCGCAGGTAGGGAGGGGGGAGTGCTTCTCAATAGTTCACTTGTTTTAAAATATTCACTTATTATTATCACTTTATCACTTTATTATTCTCTTGTTATTGATACTGTTATTGTTATTGTTACTAAATTGGCCACTTGTATTCAATAGTTAAATGTTCACTTGTTATCATGACTGAAATGGTCACGTTATCATGACTGAGATGGTCATTTGTTATCATGACTAAAATGGTCACTTGTTATTACTTAAATGGCCACTTGTTCTTTAAAATGTTCAATTTCTTCTTCTTCTAACGTTTTGGGGATTTTGAGGGAAGGGTGGGGGTTGGAGGGAGGGTGTTGCTCATTAGTTCTTTAAAAAATTCATGTTTCTTAATAAAAAAAAAAATTTCTACAACTTTTGTACCTTCTCTCTTACTTACATAAGTTTTACAACATATAGTTTTTCATGCATATTTGTTTGTTTATTCTGTTTCCCCACGGAAATGAAACTGTTTAAACGTAACTGTAATTGAACGTTTGAATATCAACAATAATAGTTCATGCGAAGCGTTCATTAATGAGCTGTTGATGCAAAAGCTTAGCGGCCATGTAACTGCCACTGGCTACTGGTCTTCGGGAAGGGTGTGATGGTACCGGTGCTAGATCGCCATGCTGATTAAGCTCCCCTATGTCCTCAATAAACTCTCGGTCTGTGCCTCCCTGGTTATTGGGAAGCTTTCCATCCTGCGAGCGTAAAGGGCTTCAGTCACCTGTCGAATGCAGCAGTATGTAGCGTGCTGAGAGATATAGCAGATGTCGCCAGCTGAAGCCTGAAAAGATCCCGATGCGTAAAAGGCTAGGGCAGCAGTAACCTTCACCTCAACGGACAGTGTGGTCCTGATGGTGCTGGAAGGCTGCAGATCATCCTTGACGAGTTGACATATCTCATCCATGATCTCCTTCCGGAATCGCAGCCTCCTAAGACAAGCATTTTCTGACAAGTACAGGTAGGATTGCTTCTCCAAGTACCTTTGTTGGCTATATGGTCTCCTCCTCTATCTTCGTCTCTGTCTATGCATTACTGTGCTACCTCTTCGATTGATCCTTTCAATAACCAGTGTGTGAGCAGTTGCAATTAGTCAGTGAAAGCATGGGCGCCATAATCATTATCAATATCAATAATTACTTTCACTGATTTTAACAATCTCTGCACTCTATACTCTCTAATCAGTGTAAAAGTGCCCTTTCTATAGTCTCTAAGCTGTATACCAGTCAGTTTGATAGGCACCAACAATATCATTAAATAACTTCACTATGTAAAAGCTATTTACTAAATAATTCCAATATATGAGATCTATTTAGCATAAATAAGTGGATAATACCTATCTATATTCACTGTCCTAAATTTCTGGGTACAATTTGCTTCAATTTTACTCTCTAAATAACTCAGAATTAATTCTCCATCCTTCCTCAGCTAAAAATGGCATCCATAGTGCCCATTTCCCTCTCTAAGGCCCTGAAAAAGCAACTATTTTTGAGCACTCTTTTGGGCCTTACATCGGCCCAGCGAAGTGCATGCTAGGTGCTGAAACTTGGGATGGGCCTTGTGTGGGCGATCATTTGGGCGATCATCTCGGCGATCAAAGTGGAAACTTGGGAGCCTATTTTTCCGGCGATGTTTTGGGCCTAGTTTCCACTTTTTGCTCATAATGGGCGATAGAGGTCCGTTTTGGGTGATAGATGGGCCTTAGATGGGCAATGTGAAGTGGAAAGTCTAACCCACATTTTTTAATCCCGGCTCTTAATTTAAACCAATGCCCAAGAAAAGAGAGAAATATTGACCAACCAATCACTTCATTGCTTTCCTGTGATGTCACACTTTCAATCTTTTTACTTCTTACCCTCCCACGTCAGTTGGTGCTGTTTTGACTAACCTCTTGGTGTGCCACTCGCGCTGCTTTTATATCTCGCTCCCGATCTGCTGTCGTGTTGTCAACAGTGATATCAAGCGGCACTTACTCACCAATGACCTGTTCACCGATGCCCAGTTTGGTTCTGCCAGGACCACTCGGCTCCAGACCTCATTACAGTCTTGGTCTAAACATGGGCCAAATATATTCAAAAAGGAGTTAGATGAGGTCCTTACTACTAGGGGGATCAAGGGGTATGGCGAGAAAGCAGGAATGGGGTACTGAAGTTGAATGTTCAGCCATGAACTCATTGAATGGCGGTGCAGGCTAGAAGGGCTGAATGGCCTACTCCTGCACCTATTTTCTATGTTTCTATGTTTCCATGGACAAAAGAGCTGAATTCCAGAGGTGAGGTGAGAGTGACTGCTCTTGATATCAAGGCAGCATTTGACCGAGTGTGGCATCACGGAGCCCTACTAAAACTGAAGTCAATGCGAATCAGGGGGAAAACTCTCCACTGGCTGGAGTCATACCTAGCACAAAGGAAGATGGTTGTGGTTGTTGGGTATCAATCATCACAGCCCCAGGACATCGCTGCAGGTGTTCCTCAGGGCAGTGTCCTCGGCCCAACCATCTTCAGATGCTTCATCAATGACCTTCCCTCCATCATAAGATCAGGAGTGGGGATGTTTGCTGATGACTGCACCAGTAGTCAGTGCCATTTGCAATTCTTCAGATAATGGTGCAATCCATTCCCGCATGCAGCAAGACTTGGACAACATTCAGGCTTGGGCTGATAAGTGACAAGTAACATTCGCGCCACACAAGTGCCAGACAATGACTATCTCCAAAAAGTGAGAGTCTAATCACCACCCTTTGACATTCAACGGCATTATCATTGCTGAATCCCCCACCATCAACATCCTGGCAGTCGCCATTGATCAGAAACCTAACTGGACCTGCCAAATAAATAATGTGGTAACAATGGCAGGTCAGAGGCTGTGTATTCTGTGGCAAGTGTCTCACCTCCTGACTCCCCAAAGCCTTGCCATCATCTACAAGTCAGGAATGTGATGGAATACTCTCCACTTGCCTGGATGAGTGCAGCTCCAACAACACTCAAGAAGCTCGACACCATCCAGGACAGAACAGCCCATTTGATTAGCAGCCCATCCACCACCTTAAACATTCACTCCCTCCATCACCGGTGCAGACAGTGAGCAAGGGCAGCTCTCCCCCAGTCCAGGCTGGGTCACTGTGTAAGTGACAGCAGCTAGAGAGACTGACACAGTCTGGGTGAAGGTGACCCGAACCCCTCATTGCTCAGTCGTGCCCCATCCACCAGCGTAACCCAAAAGGAGATGATGCCAAAATTAGACTTAAAGGGCACAAGTTCCGAACCCTGTCCAGATCTTAGCAGGGAATCTATGCAAGAATAACCAGCTTAATTTCAATCCGGCAGATTTAAATATTCTGTGGATCATTACAATTTAAAATCTATTTAATTCTTACTCTTGCCGAAGCAACCAGGCTGTTCCAGCGTTGCAGCACTGGTCCAAACCTCTCACCTCGTGGGACGCCAACGAAACCACATCGGCGATCTCGCCCCAGATTTTACGATACGCCCTGGATTAAGGTTTCCCACACCTACCCCGGGTTAATTGGCCCCACCTCAAGTGCACCTCCTGGATGAGGGCCTTGTTGGACTCATGTCAGAGAAGGGTTTTGCCCTCCTTCTCCCCTCCACATCCTGGCCAATCTCCGCCGACTCTTCCAGGTTGGACATTGATGATTATTTTGTCTCTCTCTCTCTCTCTGTCACTCTCTCTGTCTTTCTCTCTCTGTCTCTCTGTCTCTCTCTCTGTAACTTTCTCCAATCTCTCCTCTCTCTCTCTCTCTCTCCCTCCCTTTGCCTTCTGTGCATGCCCAGATGACCCCGACCTTCCAAATCGAGGGAAACCTTCCTTGCAAAAAAGAAGACGCATGTGCAGAAAGGCCGTTGCTAGAGACGCCAGCCTTCCACATCGTTGAGACCCATTTCACATCGCTGAGCTATCGCCAAAAATAAAGCCGAAAGTAGCAATCAGAAAAATGGGCCAGCTAAGTGGAAAGTCTAGCCCACATAATCTAAGATGGCATGTCTGTACAGAACTGAGAGAGTACTGCATTGTGAGAGATGCTCTCTTCTGGATGAGAGATTAAACCAAAGGCTCCATCAGCCTGTTCAGATCCAAGGAAGATGGTTGTGGTTGTTGGAAGTCAATCATCTCAGCTCCAGGGTATCGCTGCAGGAGTTCCTCAGAGTAGTGTCCTAGGCCCAACCATCTTCAGCTGCTTCATCAATGACCTTCCCTCCATCATAATGTCAGAAGTGGGGATGTTCACTGATGAATGCACAATGTTCAGTTCCATTCCCAACTCCTCAGATAATGAAGCAGTCCATGCCCACATGCAGCAAGACCTGGATGACATTGAGGCTTAGACTGATAAGTGGCAATTAACATTCGCACCACACAAGTGTCAGGCAAATACTATCTCCCACAAGCAAGAGTCTAACCACCTCCCCTTGATATTCAATGGCATTACATCGCTGAATCCCCCACAATCAACACCCTGGGGATCAGCATTAACCAGAAACTTAACTGGACCAGCCACATAAATATTGTGGCCACAAGAGCAGGTCAGAGGCTGGGTATTCTGTGGCGAGTGTCTCACCTTCTGACTCCCCAAAGCCTTGCCACCATCTACAAGGCACAAGTCAGGAGTGTGATGGAATACTCTCCATAAGCCTGGTTGAGTGCAGCTCCAACAACACTCAAGAAGCTTGACATCATCCAGGACAGAGCAGCCCGCTTGATTGGCACTCCATCTATCACCTTAAACATTCATTCCCTCCACCACCGGCGCACCGCGGCTGCAGTGTGTACCACCTATAAGATGCACTGCAGCAACTCGCCAAGCCTTCTTCGACAGCACTTCCCAAACCGCGACTTCTACCACCGAGAAGGACAAGGGCAGCAGGCACATTAGAACAGCACCACCTCCATGTTCCCCTCCAAGTCAGGCACCATCCTGACTTAAAAGTATATCGCCATTTTTTCATCTTCGCTGGGTCAAAATCCTATAACTTCCTCCCTAACAGAACTGTGGGAGTACCTTCACCACACATACTGCAGTGGTTAAAGAAGGCGGCTCACCACCATCTTCTCAAGGGCAATTAGGGATGGGGAATCCATGCTGGCCTTGCCAGTGATGCCCACATCCCATGAACGAATAAAAAAAAAGAAATATTTTGAAAACTTCAGGGATGGTGATTCCCCATGTTAAAATTTAATCTAATCAGTACCTCCTATGGAATAAAATCGGCATTTAATTTGGAATGCATTTTATATGACAGGTAGGTCAACACAGAAAGCTCCACTTTCTCTACTGTTTTCTACTGTTATTGACTGAAATATAGGGATGGAATTTTAACCCCAAAAAATGGGTGGGTTGGGTTTGGGTTAAAAATCTGAATTACAAACCCAACCTGCCTCTAATCTGTCCTCTTCCAGTTTTAATGGAGGCGTGATGAGGCGAGTACCCAACCTGCTCACAGAGTCGGGCCGTCAATTCGAATATTATAATGAGGCTGGCCTGCCTCAGATTTAACAATTTAACAATGGCTGTTGGGTTTTGTAGGTCTCGGGAAACCCGCCAGCTAATGGATGGCGAGGACATAGAAACATAGAAAAATAGGTGCAGGAGTAGGCCATTCGGACCTTCGAGTCTGCACCGAAATTCAATGAGATCATGGCTGATCATTCCTTCAGTACCGCTTTCCTGCTTTCTCTCCATACCGCTTGATCCCCTTCACCGTGAGGACCATATCGGCATCAGGTCAGCAGCTGCCATATTCCAGTGCAACATGGAGAGTCTGCTCAAGTCCATCCCGGGGACGGTTGTATTTCAAGACGACATACTTATCACGGGCAGGGACACCGACTCCCATCTCTGTAATTTGGAGGAAGTACTAAAGCAGTTGGATCTGGTAGGCCGACGAGTCAAGAAATCCAAGTGCCTGTTTCTCGCACCCGAGGTTGAATTTTTGGGCAGAAAGATTGCCGCTGATGGAATCCGCCCAACAGAGTCCAAAACAGAAGCAATTCGCCTGGCACCCAGGCCCCGGAATGTCTCAGAACTGCGCGCCTTTCTCGGGCTACTCAATTACTTTGGGAACTTTATGCAGAACTTAAGCACGCTGCTGGAGCCTCTCCACGTGCTACTCAGGAAGAGGTGCGATTGGTTTTGGGGGGACGCCCAGGAACACGCCTTCAATAAGGCACGCAACCTTCTGTGTTCCAACAGTGTTTTGACTTTCTTTGACCCAGGTAAAAAGCTAGTTCTCACATGCGATGTGTCAGTATCTGGGGTCGGGTGTGTTTTGCAACATGTCAATAGTGCGGGCAAATTACAACCCATAGCTTATGTCTCCAGGTCACTTTCGCTGGCGGAGCGCGGGTACGGAATGGTAGAGAAGGAGGCGCTCGCGTGCGTATACGGTGTCAAAAAGATGCACCAATACCTTTTCAGGGCCAAGTTCACGTTATAAAACGACCAGAAGCTCCTATCTGAGAGCAAGGCAATAAACGCCAACGCCTCGGTGCGAATTCAATGGTGGGCACTCATGCTGGCGTCCTACGACTACACAATAAGGCACAGACCAGGCACAGACAACTGTGCCGACGCATTCAGCAGGCTACCCCTGGCGACCACGGAAGGGTCTGACGAACAGGACTGTGAGATAGTCATGGCAATCAATGCCTTTGAGTCCACAGGTTCGCCCATGTCGGCTCGCCAAATCAGAGCCTGGACGGCCAGCGACCCCACGTTATCCTTAGTAAAAAGATGTGTCTTAACCGGTGACTGGGCAGAGGCTCGCGATGCCTGCCCCGAGGAAGTAAAACCCTTTCACAGGCGCATGCATGAGCTATCACTACAAGCAGACTGCCTGATGTGGGGCATTAGAGTAGTCATGCCTCTGCGAGGCAGAGAGGCATTTGTCCGGGAGCTCCACCGCGAGCACCCGGGGATCGTTCTCATGAAGGCCATAGCCAGATCCCACGTCTGGTGGCCTGGTATTGACGCGGACTTGGAGCTCTGCGTCCGAAGGTGCCCCATTTGTGCCCAACTCAGCAATGCCCTCAGGGAGGCTCCACTGAGCCCCTGGCTCTGGCCTACCAAACTGTGGTCGCGGGTGCACGTAGACTATGCGGGCCCATTCATGGGCAAAATGTTCCTTGTAGTTGTAGATGCATTTTCAAAGTGGATCGAATGCACCATTTTAAACTCGAGCACAACCTCCACCTCTGTGGAGAGCCTCGCAACCATGTTTGCAACGCACGGAATCCCTGACATATTGGTCAGTGACAATGGTCCGTGTTTCACCAGTGCAGAATTCCAAAACTTTATAATTGACCACGGCATAAATCACGTCAAGACGGCACCATTCAAGCCGGCCTCCAACGGCCAGGCGGAGAGAGCAGTGCAAATCATTAAACAAGGCATGCTTAAAATCCAAGGTCCCACGCTGCAGGGTTGCCTGTCGCGACTGCTGCTGGCATACATATCTCATCCGCACTCACTGACTGGGATCCCCCCCGCGCAACTGTTGATGAAAAGGACTTTAAAAACAAGGCTCTCATTAATTCTTCCAGACATGCACAAAATCATTGAGGCAAAGCGCCGTAAGCTGACTGAGTACCATGACAGAAATTCGAGGAGGAGATGGAATGAGATAGGGGACAAAGTGTTTGTACTTAACTATGGCAGGGGTCCCAAATGGCTTGCAGGGACTGTAACAGGTAAGGAAGGAAACAGGCTACTGGTAGTACCAATGGACAATGGCAAAACCTGCCGGAGGCATGTCGACTAAGTCAAAAGCAGATTTACCAACAACACTGCGGAACCAGAGGCAGACTACAATGTGGAACTCGCACCACACCTGGTGGACAGACAGATGGAACAACCTGAGGAAAGGGCAATCCCAACAGACAGCCCAGGCGAGTCAACAACAATCACACCAATCGAAACAGACAGCCCAGACGAGATACCAGCAACCACACCCAAAGAAAAACAGACACCAAGGCAAACAACTGAACCACAACTCAGACGCTCCACGCGAGAGCGTAGACCACCTGAGAGACTGAACCTATAAAGACAATAAGACCTTGGGGGAGGGTGATGTCATGTATCTTACATTATTATATATAACTGTATCCTAACATGCTATACATGACTGTAATAAGATATGACCTGTACCCACCAGCATACCTTACCACCAGGGGTGCACTTGCAAGAGACAGGTATATAAGGGCAGGTCTCAGGCAAGTGCAGCATTCCAGAGCTGTGAAATAAAGGTGCAGATCCAGAGTGACCTTGACTTCACTACATGCCTCGTGTGAATCTTAACTGAGGGGACAGGACTTTACAACTACCTCCCCCCCATTCAATACTCCTCCAACCCCCATGTTTTCTGCCTCCCCCCGATCATCCTCGGACCCCCAATCGATCATCCGCCGGGCCCACTCAATCCTTCCTCTCTGCAGCTTAGTGAGGCAGGCCAACCTGCCTGCAGCCAGGTAGCTTCTCTCTGTGGCTGCAAGTGGGAAACAGAGCTTTTAAATGCAAATCAGGTCCTGCCATTAAATTCACCAGGGCCTGCAGGAAACCCGTTCTCCCAGATTTCCCGACCGCTTTCTAGCCCTCCCGCTCCCAACCCGTCTCCTGATTAAAATTCCGGCATTAGTAACTGCCGTGCTCTGGCTTTGATTTTTTAACCAAAGGGTCAAACGTGTTTTATCGACCTCATTATGAGATTCATGGCCTTTTCCAGTACATTCTATAGTGTTAAATTGATATTCAATAGCAATTAATGTTGAGGGAGTGAGTTATCTATCATAGACTCCTATAAGTCAATTTCATTTGGAGACGTGTGAATTATTTGCCAATATTTAGTCATCACTTATCTTTGCTATTTGTTGGACATCTTGTGTGACAGATAGGTCAACGCAGAGATTCTGGAGCTCCATCTTCCTTTGCTGTTAGTGAGCTGATCATAGTAGCTGCTGCTCTCTGGCTTTGCTTTTTAGTCCAAGGGACACATTTCTATGTGTTTCACCAACCTCAATATGGCAGTCACTGCCTTTTAGAATTCAGAAGTCAATGTGATTTTTTAATTGCATCAAACGGTAATCCAACAAAGCTTCTTGCTGAGATTTGTTTTCAGGGTCTGTAAAAAGTCTCAAAATCACAATACATGCAAAATAAAAGGAAACATTTGAGGCTTGCCTACTATTTTATGACTAATATGCATGTTTTCTATATCTCTGCTGTAAACTGGACAAATTGTATTCACAACAACGACAGAAAAGATGACTTTTCTGAGCAGGATATGTTGTATCATATGCGTCCCTTTTTCTACATCCTGGCCTACCACTTCTTAATTCCATGCCTCTTCAGCCTTGGCATAGGTTCCTGAAAGGTTAAGATGTATTTTAATGCTCTCCAGAAACATTCTAAATGGTGTCCCCTCCTTGTGACTCTCTCTTTTTGTTCCCCATTCCTTTAATGCATGCAAATTTAATCTCTTATGACTGGAGTTTGCACTTTGGAATTGTGAATCAAGTAAAATTAAACACAAAAACTGTCAGTTCGAATACAACTTAGGATTCTGGATAGTTTTAAAGCATTAAAGGCCAGAAGGCAAGGTAAATTGGTGTGAGTAAGGATGTGTAGGAGTAGGGTACGGAAGGCAGAGTGATAGGGAACTGATCAGAGGCACAGCAGGATGAGGTTGAGTGTGGCTTTGTACTAATATTTTGTTATCGACTGAGATCATTGAAACATTTGCAGCACTGCACCCAGGTCCTCCTGACAACATCACTGCTTGTACCCTCCTCTGTAACGTGCAACCAGGCTGTGTTGATCTGCTGGGGAGGTTGCTTCTCTTATGTATGTAAACATTGTAACTATGTAAAACTTGCCACCAGAGGGCACAACTGTTGGAGGCCCAAGGGTCACCTGCACACCTCGTGCAAGGGAGTATAAAAGGTTGTCTGCCATGCTGCTTAGGCACTCTGGAGTTGTATTAAAGAGACTAAGGTCACGTCAGTTTTAGCTCACAGTACTCAGCCTTGTGGAGTTCTTCCATATGTAACAATTGGCGACGAGTAACAGATTATGAACTTTCACGCGGTCATGGCTGCTGTTGGTAATTTAGAGAGATTTGTAGAGGGTGATGATTGGGAAGCCTTCGTTGAGTGTCTCAACCAGTACTTCGTGGCCAACGAGCTGGATGGGGACGATACAGCGATCAAGCGCAGGGCGATTCTCCTCACCGTGTGTGGGTCCACAATATACGGCCTCATCAAGAATCTGCTAGCACCAGAGAAACCAGCAGAGAAGACATATACAGAGTTGTGTATGCTGGTTCGGAACCACCTCAAGCCGAAGGAGAGCATCTTAATGGCCAGGTATCGCTTCTACACGCACCACCGCTCCGAGGGTCAGGACATGGTGAGTTATGTCGCTGACCTGAGATGCCTTGCAGAAACTTGCGAATTTGCTGGATTTTTGGGGGAAATGCTGTGGGACTTTTTTGTGCTTGGCATCGGCCATGAAGTCATTTTTCGCAAGCTGCGGTCCGCCGAATCCCTAGATCTGAGCAAGGCCATCACGATAGCCCAGGCATTCCTATCCACGAGCGATAATACCAGACAGATATTTTCCCAGCATCGAAACTCACTGGCAAGTACTGTGCATAAAATAACATCACTAGCAGGCAGAACTGCATACGGCAGGGCCGACACGTCTGCAGCTGCAAGACCTAGGATGACTCAGAGTAAGCACTACATGTGCAAAGGCTGAGAAACAATGGGGCACCACCAGCAAATGTGCAAGAGTGCTGCGACTCACCACGTGGCAGAGTCGGCAGAGGATGATCGATGCGGCGCGGATCACGCAGAACAAACAAGAGAGGCAACTCAACCCGAAGAAGAAGTGTATGGGCTACACACCTTCACCACCAAGAGCCTTCCTATCATGCTGAAAGTCAAATTGAATGGTATTCTGGTATTAATGGAGTTGGACACAGGGGTGAGTCAGTCAATTATGAGCCAGAAGGCTTTTGAGAAACTGTGGGGCAACAAAGAACCAAGGCCCAAACTGAGCCCGATTCAGACAAAGCTGTGCACCTACAACAAAGAGCTCATAGCAGTCATTGGAGTGCGGCAGTTAAGGTATCGTACGATGGAGCTGTGCATGATTTATCACTGGATTGTACCAGGCGATGTACCAACGCTATTCGGCAGAAGCTGGTTGATAAAGATTTAATGGAACTGGAACGACATCAAAGCACTATCTTCAGTGGATGATGCCTCGTGCGCCCAAGTGCTGAGCAAGTTTCTGTCGCTATTTGAACCAGGCATCGGCAACTTCACAGGCGCCAAGGTGCAGTTCCATCTAGTCCCCGATGCAAGGCCTGTTCATCACAAGGCTCGAGCGGTTCCATATATGATGAGAGAGAAAGTTGAGATCGAACTGGACAGACTTCAACGAGAGGGAATCATATCGCCAGTCGAGTTCAATGAGTGGGCCAGTCTGATTATTCCGGTGTTGAAAAGCGATGGCATGGTCAGAATCTGTGGAGACTACAAGGTAACGATCAACAGAATCTCGTTATAAGACCAGTACCCGCTACCCAAGGCGGATGACCTGTTTGCAACGTTAGCGTGGGGGAAGTCATTCACCAAGTTGGACCTAACCTCTGCCTACATGACACAGGAGCTGGCTGAATCTTCGAAAAGACTGACGTGCATCAGCACACACAAAGGACTGTTTATATACCACAGGTGCCCTTTTGGGATTCGCTCGGCTGCTGCCATCTTCCAGAGGAACATGGACAGTCTACTGAAATCGGTTCCGTGCACCATTGTGTTTCAAGACGACATCCCGATCACCACTCGTGACACCACCGAACACCTGCACATCCTGGAAGAGTTTCTAAGTCGACTAGACAGAGTGGGACTCAGGCTGAAATGCTCCTGGTGCCAGAGATTGAATTTTGGTGGAGAAAGATTGTGGCGGACGGCATCAGACCACGGACTCAAAGACAGAGGCTATCAAGAATGCACCCAGACCACAGAATGTGACGGAGCTGCATTCATTCCTGGGACTCCTCAACTATTTTGGTAACTTTCGACCTGGGTTAAGCACTTTGATGGAACCATTGCACATGTTGCTACGTAAGGGTAATGACTGTGTTTGGGGTAAATCTCAAGAGACAGCCTTTGAGAAGGCCAGAAACCTAGTTACTTGTACTGTATGACCCATGTAAACGATTAGTGCTAGCTTGTGATGCATCTTCGTACGGGGTCGGCTGTGTGTTACAGCAAACCAATGTATCGGGCAAACTTCAACCGGTTGCATATGCATCTAGAAGTCTGTTTAAGGCTGAAAGAGCCTACAGTATGGTTGAGAAAAAGCTGTTAGCATGTGTATATGGGGTTAAGAAAATGCACCAATACCTATTTGGACTTCGGTTTGAGTTTGAAACCAACCACAAACTGCTCATTTCACTGTTTTCAGAAAGCAAAGGTATAAACACCAATGCTTCGTCCTGCATCCAAAGATGTGCACTAACATTGTCCGTCTATGACTATGTTATCCGCCACAGACCAGACACGGAGAACTGTGCTGATGCCCTCAGTCGGCTACCATTGCCCACTACCGGGGTGGAAATGGCGCAGCCCGCAGATTTGCTTCTGGTCATGGATGCTTTTGAGAGCGAGGGATCATCCATCACTGCTCGCCAGATCAGGATCTGGGCCAGACAGGATCCTGTGCTATCTCTTGTTGCGTCTTCAATGGGGGCTGGTCGGCCATCCCCGGGGAAATGCAAGATGAAATTAAGCCATTTCACCGACGCAAAGATGAAATGTCCATCCAGTCAGATTGTCTCTTATGGGGTAATCACATGGTTTTGCCAAAAAAAGGCAGGGAAACGTTTTTATACGCGACCTACACAATACCCACCCAGGCACAGTCATGATGAAAGCTATAGCCAGGTGGCATATTTGGGTGCCTGGCATTGACTCGGACTTAGAATCATGAGTATACCAGTGCAACACGTGTTCACAATTGAGCAATGCACCAAGGGAGGCTCCATTGAGTCTGTGGTCATGGTCCTCCAAACAGTGGTCCAGGATCCACGTAGATTTTGCTGGCCCCTTTCTTGGAAAGATGTTTTTAGTTGTAGTGGACGCTTACTCTAAATTGATTGAATGCGTAATCATGTCATCCAGCGCATCCACTGCCACCATTGAAAGTCTCCGGGCTATGTTCGCCACCCATGGCTTGCCCGACGTCCTTGTCAGTGACAATGGACCGTGTTTCACCAGCTCGGAATTCAACGAGTTTATGACCCGCAATGGCAGGTCTGCCCCGTTTAAGCCCGCATCCAACGGTCAAGCAGAACGGGCAGGCCAAACTATCAAGCAGAGCTTGAAACTCAGGACAGAAGGCTCTTTGCAGACTTGCTTATCTCGGATTCTGCTCAGCTACCGGACGCAACCCCATTCGCTTACTGGGGATCCCCCTGCAGAATTGTTAATGAAGAGAGCACTCAAAAACAGGCTCTCCCTAGTCCACCCAGATCTAAATGATCATGTGGGAACCCGGTGTCACCGGCAAAACATGTACCATGATCACGCGGCTGTATCGCGTGACATTGATGTTAACGACTCTGTGTTTGTCCTTAATTACGGTCATGGTCCTAAATGGGTCACTGGCACTGTCTTGGCCAAGGAGGGGAATAGAGTGTTTATAGTCAAACTACTGAATGGACAAATGTGCAGAAAGCATTTGGATCAGACCAAAATGCGGTTCACCGACAACCAGGAACAACCTGAAGAGGACATCGCCATCATCGATCTACCAACGCACACCCAACCAGCAATCGACCTCATTGTCAATCAAGAGGATGAACCCACCATTCCCAACAGTCCTGTCAGACCAGCCGCGCCGCAGTGCAGCAATGGTCCGACCAACTCACCTATGCCAGATTTAGAACTCAGACGATCAACCAGGGAGCATAGGGCCACGGATCATCTCAACTTGTAAATAATTTTTATCAAAGACTTTGCGGGGGGAGTGATGTTATGTATGTAAACATTGTAACTGTGTAAGACTTGCCGCCAGAGGGCGCAACTGTTGGAGACCCAAGGGTCACCTGCATACCTCATGCAAGGGAGTATAAAAGGTTGTCTGCCATGCTGCCTAGGCACTCTGGAGTTGTATTAAAGAGACTAAGGTCACATCAGTTTTAGCTCACAGCACTCAGTCTTGTGGAGTTCTTCCATACGTAACAGCTTCCACCCATGGGAAAGGAAGAGGACCTCCCTGCAAGCTGTGACTCCCTTCATAAGCATATGGAGGGAGTCATGGGAGAGTCTGGGTGCAGCCCTCTGCGTCTGCACAGTCATTGTCAGTGTTTGCAGCACTTTGACGCTGTAGAACACTGACAGCATAACTGTCAATGAAAGTTGGCCATGGTCTCTTTAAGGAAACCGGCTGATGACGCGTCATAAATGACGTCACCAGACCGCTTTCTCTAATTAGCCAGAAAATGTGCTGGGCGGGCTTAACAAGCAAAATCAAGGGAAATTCATTTTGCAGAGCAGGATGGTGTCAGCAGTGGACTCGGGGACCCGCCACCGACATCGTCTGCCATGGACCTGCTGAGATTAGCAAAATCGCGGCCAACGTTTCGAATCGATGATCTTTCATCAGAACTGTAAAACGTTACAGCTGTCATAGGTTTTAAGCAAGTGCAGTGGCCATGAAAGGGGAGATGAGAGGAAAGAACAGTGAAGGTCTGTGATAGGTTGGAAGGCAGGAGAAATTGAATGAAAAAATGGATGATGGTGCAAGGCAAAAGGGGGTGGTAATGGGGCAAGTAAAAAAACAAAAGATGAGTTTAGAGGTTCCAATGAAGCTTTACAGCCTTCCGGACTCAACATTGAGTTCAACTATTTCTGATCATAACCTCTGCCCCCACTTTGTCGGGTGCCAGCTGTTGATTCGGCTATTCTCACTTCCTAGAGCCATCTTTTGTTTCTTCGTTTTACTCTATTTCTCTCTCCACAGATGCTGCCTAACCTGCTGAGTATTTTCAGCATTTTCTGTTTTTTTTTCCAGATTTCCTGCATCCGCAGTATTTTGCTTTTGTATTGGGAAACAGATTAGATGGATATGACATCGGAAGGTGAGATTAGAAATGGTATAACCACATTTAAAATAACAAGAGGAGAAATATTAAATAAACTAATCAAGCTCAAAGATGATAAAACCCTTGGTCCAGACAGATTGCATCCGTGCATTTTAAAATAATTTAGGGAAGAAATAACAGAGGCACTATTACACATATTTAATAATTCATTAGAAAAAGGTGTAGTGCCAGAGGACTGGTGGATAGCTAATGTTATCCCTATATTTACGAAGGGAGATGGAACATGTCCAGGGAACTATAGACTAATCAGCTTAACATCAGAGGATTACATAGAATTACATAGGGTATACGGCACAGAAACAGGTCATTCAGCCCAACCATCATATCAATGATTTGAATGAGGAGACCAAATGTAATATATCCAAGTTTGCTGATGATACAAAGCTAGGTGGGAATGTAAGTTGTGAGGAGGATGCAAAGAGACTTCAAGGGGATATAGACAGGTTGAGTGAGTGGGAAAGAACATGGCAAATGGAATATGATGTAGAGAAATATGAAGTTATCCATTTTGGTAGGAAAAATAGAAAAACAGAGTATTTTTTAAATGGTGAGAGATTAGGAAGTTAATATTCAGATGGATCTGGGTGTCCATGTACATGAATCACTGAAAGTTAAAATGCAAGTACAGCAAACAATTATTTGAGTATAAAAGTAAAAACGTCTTACTGCAATTAAAAAGGGCCCTGGTGAGACCGCACCTGGAGTTTTGTGTACAGTTTTGGTCTCCTTACCGAAGAAAGGATATACTTGCCATTAAGGGAGTGCAACGAAGGTTCACCAGACTGATTCTTGGGATAGGGTGATTGTCCTATGAGGAGAGATTGAGTAAACTAGGTCTATGTTCTCTAGAGTTTAAAAAAATGAGAGGTGATCTCATTGAACTATACAAAATTCTTACAGGGCTTGACAGGGTAGATGCAGGGAGGATATTTCCTCTGGCTGGGGAGTCTAGAACTGGGGTCACAGTCTCAGAATAAGGGGTCAGCCATTTAGGACTGAGATGAGGAAAAACTTCTTCACTCAGAGGATGGTGAATCTTTGGAATTCTCTACCCCCGAGGCTCAGTCTTTGAGTATACTAAAGACAGAGATAGATAGATTTTTGGACATTAAGGGAATTAAGGGAAATGGGGATAATGTAGGAAAGTGGAGTTGAGGTAGAAGATCAGCCATGATCTCACTGAATAGCGGAGCAGGCTCGAGGGGCCGAAAGGCCTACTCCTGCTCCAATTCTTATGTTCTATGTAACCAGTCCATACTGGCATTTAGGCTCCACTCGAGCCTCCTTCCGTCTTTCCTCATCTAAATCTATCAGCATAACCCTCTATTCCCTTCTCCCTCATATACTTGTCCATCCTCCCCTTAAATGCATCTATACTATTCGCTTGAACCACTCCCTGTGGTAATGAGCTCCACATTCTCACCACTCTTTGGGTAAAGAATTTTCTTCTGAATTCTCGGTAGTAGGAAAAATAATGGAATCCTTACTAAAGGAGAAAATAGAAAAACACCTAGAAATGAAAAATACAATAATGAATAATCAACATGGATTTCAAAAGGGAAAGTCTTGCTTGACCAACCTCATTGAATTCTTTGAGGAGGTAACAGAGAGCGTAGACAAAGTTAATGCAGTTGATATAATATATCTAGATTTGCAAAAGGCCTTCAATATGGTACCACATAATAGAGTAATGAATATTGTCAGATCATGCAGAATCAGGGCACAAGTAGCAGAATGGATAGCTAGCTAGCTGCAAGACAAAGCAGAGAGTAGCGTTAAAGGGTAGCTATTCAGAGTGGCAGAAAGTGGGAAGTGGTGTTCCCCAAGGATCAGTGCTGGGATCACTGTTGTTCACAATTTATATTACACATAGGGGCCGAAATTCATCAACTCACTGCCCGCTGCCGCCGACTGCTGCCCACTGCCGCTGACATTGCTCTTGCAGATCAGCCCATTTTCACTTTCGAGGTGGCCTGGAGCGGGCGGGCGGGGAGAGCTACCAGGGGACGGCTGAGTGGCGCAACTGACCTTCCGCCCGCTGAGCTCCCATATTGATGTGGGCGGGAGTCGGCGCCAGAATGGGGGTGGACCACTGCAAGGAGGCTGGTCTGTCCCCGACAGTAAGTATGAAGAATCTGAAAAAAAGATTAGTGAACATTTTACATGTTTTCCCACAGCGACTTACCTGCATGAGGTCCCCTGAAGGTCTTCCGATAGTTTTAATATTTTTTACTGATGATTTTTTTTTCCAGGTCTTCGACCCTCCGTAGACCCGATTCCATCCGCGGCGGCACTTGGGCGGCAAGCACTTCTGCCATTGAGAATGAGACCTCCTGCCCATTGCCGATTGGTGACGTATGTTGTCCATTTGCTGCCCGCCGACCCTCGAGGGATCTTGGCGATGAATATCCCGCCCAAAGTACCGTCCGGTACCTCGGCGGCCACCGGTAGCACTTTGGGTGGCACTTGGGCGGGCGGAGGCCTTGATCAAAATTGGCCCCAATAGACTTTGGAATCAAAAACATAATTTCTAAATTTGCGGACAACACCAAATTTGGAGGAATAGTCAACAGTGAGAAGGACTGCAACAAATTACTAGAAGACATTAATAAACTTGCAGAAGGGTATATAATTGACAAATTAATTTCAACATAGATAAGTGTATTACATTTTGGTAAGAAATGTAAAGAGGTCACATATTACTTGGCAAATAAGAATCTAAATGGGGTAGAGGAGCAAAGGAAATACAAATATACAAATCACTAAAAGTTGCAACGGAGGTCAATAAGGCCATAACAAAAGCAAACCAAGCGCCCGGGCTTATTTCTAGAGGTATAGAATTGAAAGGAAGAGGTTATGCTAAATTTGTATTGAACCTTGGTTAGACCACACTTTGTATACAGTTCTGTTTGCCATATTATAAAAAGGATATTGAGGCACTGGAGAGGGTGCAAAAAATATTTACAAGGATGATACCAGAACTGCAAGGTTATGCCTATCAGGAAAAGATGAATAGCCTGTGTCCCATTTCTCTTGAAAAGAGAAGGCTGAGTGACACAATAGAGGTCTTTAAAATTATGAGAGGTTTTTATGGAATAGACAGAGAGAAAGAGTGTTTCCACTTGTGGGGAAGAGCAAAACTAAAGGCCATAAATAGAAGATAGTCACCAAGATATCAAATAGAGAATTCAGAAGAACTTTCTTTATCCAGAGAGTGATGAGAATATGGAATATGGGAGTGGTTGAGGCGAATAGTATAGATGCATTTAATGAGGATGGAACAACCTTGGATCTGGCCTGGAGGTTGAACAGATTCCCATCTGTTCTACAATCTGGCTCCACTCCAGCGGGGAGCTTGCTAAAGGTGAGATGTAGCATTGCTGCAAGGAAGATCGAAAAGAGCATTGGTGCAATGACGTAGCCTTGCTTGACCTCGGTCCTTCGACACGGCAAGCGAGCCCCAGGTGGACAGAGGAAACGCTTCATGGACACCCTCAAAGCCTCCTTGATAAAGTGCAACATCCCCATCGACTCCTGGGAATTCCTGGCCCACGACTGCCCAAAGCGGAGGAAGAGCATCCGGGAGGGCGCTGAGCACCTCGAGTCCCGTTGCCGAGAACAAACAGAAACCAAGCGTAGACAGCGGAAGGAGCATGCATCAACCCAGACTCCCCACCCACCCTTTCCTTCAACCACTGTCTGCCCCACCTGTGATAGAGACTGCAGGTCCCGCATTAAACTCCTCAGTCACCTGAAAACTCACTTTTAGAGTGGAAGCAAGTCACCCTAGACTCCAAGCAACTGCATATGATGATGATGATGAGGTGCATTTAAGGGGAAGCTAGATAAGAATATGGGGAAGAAGGGAATAGAGAGTTATACTGATAGATTTAGATGAGGAAGGATGGGAGGAGAATCGATTGGAGCATAAATGCTGGCCTGGACTGGTTGGGATGAATGGCCTGTTTCTGTGCCGTATATCCTATGTAATTCTGTGTAAAACATCAAATTCCAACTCATAACTAAAACTCTCATTGTTCAACACAAATATGGCATTAAATTAAAGCAAATATCTTTATTTGGACAAAGATTTGACACTATTCAGTGAAAACATGAATCATTAAGAAATTTGGAACAGATATGCATTGGATTTATAATGGTTTTATAAAGAAAGTGAATGGGAAATTAATTTCTGGATTCCAGATTTATACTGAGACTTGATCATAATTCAGTGCCGTGATTTTTTTTGCCACATAGTTCCTTTCTCTGCCTCTGTAATGGAGCATACCATCCATTGGTTCATCTGTCTGATTAAAATAGACTGCATTATGCAATTTTCTACCATTTAAAATAAATAAGAGCATTACTGTGTAAATGAAACCTGAAAAATATTAATCTGAGATCACTTTAAGCTTAAAACATTTCGAATCGTCATTTAATATACTTCCCCCTTCCAACATCAAGTGCTGCAGACATTACTGATTTGGCCTTTTTAAAATGTCAATGGTATTTTGCAAATAAATGGCATTCATGTAAGTACAATAAGTGTCAACTTTGTCAATTAATCATTTAATATACCAAACTTAATCCAAAGCTGCTATGGGATAGGACCCCATGTTGATATTCAGTCTGATTCTTAAAAATTCTGTGCATGATCTTGCTTATCATGCATTCAAATCACGGTAGAGTTTTTCATCAATGAAAATCCCTGAAAAAGGCAATCAAATCATTGATAAACATAACTTGATTGAATACACAGTGATATGGAGTATTACATACCAAGTAGCACTTCAGAAGTGTCTATTTTATGGGTATTATGTGTCTGTGTTAACTGTTGCGTGACAGTTAATTGTATGATAAGTGTGACAAATAATTTAAAAGGCTGGAATACAAAGGAATCAAAGTTATGCTACAGTTGTATAAAATACTGGTGAAACTGCCTCTGGAGTATTGGCCTTGGAGGTGGTACAGCACAAATTCACCAGAACGATAATGGAGCGAAATGGATTAAACCTGAGGACAGGTTGCATTCCCTTGAGTCTAAAAGAAGAAGGAGTGATTTAATTGAGGTGCTTAAGACGAATAAAGAATTCAATAGTGTAGATGGGGAAAAAACATTTCCTCTGGTGGGGGAATCCAGAACAAGGAGGCATAAACTTAAAATTCGAGCTAGGCCATTCAGTGGTGATGTTAGGAATCATTTTTTCACATATAGTGTAGTGCAGAATCTTGAACATTCTACCCCAAAAAGCTGTCGAGACTAGGCCAATTGTAAATTTCAAAATTGAGATTGATAAACTTTTGTTAAGCAAGGGTATAAAGGGATGTGGAACCATGGAGGGTGGATGGAGTTAAGGTACAGATCAGCCATTATCTAATTGAATGGTGAAACAGGTTTGAGGGGATGGTTAGCCTACTCCTGTTCCTATGACATATGTAGGTTGGATAGATTGTGGGTCGAAATTCAGCCTCCCAAAAAGGCCACTTACCGCCAGAAAGCGGCAGCCAGGCAGCGAATTGATAAAGGATGGAATCACTGCAATAGTGAGAAATGATATTGGCTCGAATGATCAGGATGTTGAAAAAGTTTGGGTGGAGATAAGGAATAATAAGGGGAAACAGTCGCTGGTGGGCGTAGTCTATAGGCCCCCTAACAGTAGCACTCTGTTGGTCGGAGCATAAACCAGGAAATATTGGGGGCTTGTAAAAAGGGAACAGCAATAATCATGGGTGATTTTAACCTCCATATTGATTGGACAAATCAAATTGGACAGGGTAGCCTTGAGGAAGAGTTCATAGAGTGCATAAGAGATGGGTTCCTTGAGCAGTATGTAACGGAACCAACCAGGGAGCAGGCAATCTTAGATCTGGTCCTGTGTAATGGGACAGGATTAATAGACAATGTCCGAGTAAAGGACCCCTTTGGAATGAGTGATCATGGCATGATTGAATTTCAAATTCAGATGGAGGGTGAGAAAGTTGGATCTCTAACCAGCGTACTAAGCTTAAATAAAGGAGACTGAAGGTATGAGGGCAGAGTTGGCGAAAGTGGACTGGGAAAATAGATTACAGTGTAGGAAGGTTGGTGTACATTTAAGGAGCTATTTCACAACTCTCAAGAAAAATATATTCCAGTGAGGAGGAAAGGGTATAAGAGAAAAGATAGCCATCCGTGACTAACTAAGGAAATAAAGGACGGTATCCTATTAAAAACAAGGGCATACAAAGTGGCCAAAACTAGTGGGAGGACAGAAGATTTGGAAGCTTTTAAAAGCCAGCAAAGAATGACTAAAAAAATTATTAAGAAAGGGAAGATAGACTATGAAAGTAAACTAGCACAAAATATAAAAACAGATAGCAAGAGTTTCTATAGGTATATAAAAAGGAAAAGAGTGGCTAAAATAAATGTTGTTCCCTTAGAGGACGAGATCGGGGAATTAGTAATGGGGAACATGGAGATGGCAGAAACTCTGAACAAATATTTTGTATCAGTCTTTATGGTAGAGGACACTAACAATATCCCAACAGTGGATAGTCAAGGGGCTATAAGGGGAGAGGAACTTAACACAATCACAATCACTAAGGAGGTGGTACTCAGTAAGATATTGGGACTAAAGGCAGAGAAATCCCCTGGACCTGATGGCTTGCATCCTAGGGTCTTAAGAGAAGTAGTGGCAAGGATAGTGGATGCACTGGTTGTAATTTACCAAAATTCCCTGGACTCTGGGGAGATCCCAGCAGATTTAAAAACTGTAAATATAACGCCCCTATTTAAAAAAGGATGCAGACAAAAAAGCAGGAAACTACAGACCAGTTAGCCTAACATCTGTGGTTGGGAAAATGTTGGCGTCCATTATTAAAGAAGCAGTAGCAGGACATTTGGAAAAGCATAATTTGGTCAGGCTGTAAGGTTACAAATCTTCAGGAAAAAACACAGACCATGAACTAATAAAACTGATACAAGCTGTGGAATTAAATGGAACACTTAAGAACACCCTATGAACAGAAAAAAACCTGATTTCATGAATAACTTCATGCATAACAACAATGAAATGTTATTTCAAGCTCCGAATTCGATTAACCAGGGCGGAGAAAGTGCCATTGGGGGTATCAAGTCTGTAACAACAAAGGATCTCCCCACAAGGTGCACATTTTTCGGCTAAGCATTTCAGCATATGGAAATATCTTTTGCATACAAATCAGGAGCAATTCAAAACAGTTAAATGAATTGTTAAATAAAATCTTGTCACAATGTGAAAACTTATTCAAAACCTGGATATATATGGACACAGAGAAGCAAGAAAAACAGGCAACAAGGAGGAGAGAAGACAGCTAAACAGATGCAGGAGGAAGAGCAGAAGAAACGCAGAAGCAGGAGGAAGAGACAGATGGACATGGAAGGAATAGGCACTGCAGAGAACTGGCAGAAGAAGAGCTACAAGCCAGGGCTGGTGATTGTATGTCTAAAGTAAAATTTCTCTCAGCAGTCTAATCCTGTAGTTTATAGTCAGGTTTTTGTTGCGTGATAAAATGAACACTGAGTTAAGCCTAAAATTTTGTGTCACATGTTGTCCTTTTCCCACTATAAGTTCCGAGGTCTCAGAGTCAGAGTATAGTGAAAAACGAACACCCTACAAGGCAGAGTCAGAATGGATTTATGAAGGGGAAGTCATGTTTGACAAATTTGCTGGAATTCTTTGAGGATGTAATGAAGAGGGTGAATAAAGGGGAACCAGTGGATGTGGTGTATTTGGACTTCCAGAAGGCATTTGACAAGGTGCCTCACAAAAGGTTATTGCACAAGATAAAAGTTCACGGGGTTGGGGTTAATATATTAGCATGGATAGAGGATTGGCTAACGAACAGAAAACCTAGAGTCGGGATGAATGGTTCATTCTCGGGTTGGCAATCAGTAACTAGTGGGGTGCCGCAGGGATCAGTGCTGGGACCCCAACTATTTACAATCTATATTTACGACTTGGAAGAAGGGACCGAGTGTAATGTAGCCAAGTTTTCTGACGATACAAAGATGGGAGGAAAAGCAATGTGTGAGGAGGACACACACAATCTGCAAAAGGACATAAACAGGCTAAGTGAGAGGGCAAAAATTTGGCAGATCGAGTATAATGTTGGAAAGCGTGAGGTCATGCACTTTGGCAGAAAAAAAATCAAAGAGCAAGTTATTATTTAAATGGAGAAAGATTGCAAAGTGCTGCAGTACAGCGGGACCTGGGGGTATTTGTGCATGAAACACAAAAGATTAGTATGCAGGTACAGCAAGTGATCAGGAAGGCCAATGGAATCTTGGCCTTTATTGCAAAGGGGATAGAATATAAAAGCAAGGAAGTCTTGCTACAGTTATACAGGGTATTCGTGAGGCCACACCTGGAATACTGCATGCAGTTTTGGTTTCCATATTTACGAAAGGATATACTTGCTTTGGAGGCAGTTCAGAGAAGGTTCACTATCGGGGTTGACTTATGAGGAAAGGTTGAGTAGGTTGGGCCTCTACTCATTGGAATTCAGAAGATTGAGAGGTGATCTTATCGAAACGTATAAGATTTTGAGGGGGCTTGACAAGGTGGATGCAGAGAGAATGTTTCCACTGATGGGGGAGACTAGAACTACGGGGCATAATCTTAGAATAATGGGCCACCCATTTAAAACTGAGATGAGGAGAAATTTATTTTCTCAGATGGTTGTAGATCTATGGAATTCGCTGCCTCAGAGAGCTGTGGAAACGGGGACATTGAATAAATTTAAGATAGAGATACAGTTTCTTAACCGATAAGGGAATAAGGGGTTATGGTGAGCGGGCAGGGAAGTGGACCTGAGTCCATCATCGGATCAGCCAAGATCGTATTAAATGGCGGAGCAGGCTTGAGGGGCCGTATGGCTTACTCCTGCTCCTATTTCTTATGTTCTTATGTTCTTATAGGTCAAGCAGCCACCGACTTCTGGTCCAATGGCTGCCATGATTGAAATTCACCTCGGAGATTTTTCTGCCGGTCTCCACTTCCGCCCCGCTCCTGCTGACCATCTGAAGCGCATCATCAAAGCGTGCACCACCGCTCTCCCGCACCTTCATGGCACCCCCCACGAAATTTAGCTCCAAAAATCTTTAATCCGCTACACGGTGCCCCCAACAACTTTTTCTGTCCTTGCACCTTCCTTTCACTGTGTGAGCCACGGCAGCGCAGTAGCCCTTCAAGGGGAGGGCGCACTGCCGTGGCCACCACATTTTTTTTTGCCGGCCGACTTCCAGATCGGCTGGACAATTATGGCCCCGGGTACAACCGGGCTGCCAACAGGCAGCCTGGCACCCCCTCTTGGTAATGCACAAGCGCACTGATGTCAGCACCACTCCACTGCTGACTGACAGCAGCGGAGACTCCGACCCCACTACCGTCCCTCTAGAGTATTTCCAGCCGCACTTCTGCCCCCATTATGACCGACTTCCGGCCTACTCCAAAAAAATTGCCAAAGAGCTGAAAATGGATCAAGAATCCGCCTTGTCTGACGCAACGGTCAAACAGGTGCAGTAGGTTTCCGGTGGGGGTGAATTTCTACCTCACATGTGTCCTTTTACTAGAGGTGCTAGTATTTGAAACCGTTAGGAATAGCATTGAGGGAAGAATTGGTACCTAAGAGTGAGAGGGCCTATTGTTGAAGAAGTCAGTATTCATCTTTTTAGTGTCTCATTTTGGTGAAGTAGCTGCATAAACAATGAATGTTTCATAGTTCTTCAAAAATTATGAAATTGCAATTTCTCTGAATATATGGCAGATTAAAGTATCTGACTCGATGGAATGACTTTTCAAGGGTTGAAAGAGGGAACATTTCCAGTACAGTTGGAGCAGGGATCATAGGTTCGTCATACAATTTCTAAAAGATAAAAAAGATAATGGAAAAAAGGGCAGGGAGCAACCTTGGTGGGCACGGCAAAGGGATGGATTTGGCAGAGGCAGCTGAATGGATGGTCTAAATCTCAGTGACAAAGAAGTGCAAGTGTTCCTCGCATTTGTTGCTGGAGGTGAGAATGGAAGGGGCAGGGGAGATGGGTTTAAGGAGCTGGTTGTTAGTGAAGAAAAGAAGCCCGGGGTTAACTTTGCATTCCAGGATGGTCCTGTAGTAGTGAGCAATTTTGGCTGAGGAGAGCATAGCCCAATAGTGCTTGATGTGGTCCAGCATATCTGCTGGTGAATGACTAAACCAGCTATATGCCATATATGTTCCAAGTCTGGACCCCTTGAATTTAATGGAGCGAAGACGGGGACCATAACAAGAAAAATAATCTTCTGATTATTAAGATAATCATAGTCTTTATAATTCTTTGATTTATCAAAGTGATCTAATTGGTTGAACTCTGTAACATTAGTGCTTTATGTCCATATCTGTCTGTTTCTTTTTGAATACTTTTGGTTAAATGGCAAATTGTTAAGACATCATTTAAATATTTTGGATGGAAAAGAAGTCTATCTCAAATGCAGAGTGATCATTTGTTCATCAGCAGTTATACTTTGAAAAAAATGTCATATTGTTGCTAACCTATTCAGTTGCATTGAAAGATACTTATACTTTCCTTTACAGATTTGTTCAGTTCCAATGGACAATCTGTTGTGTATCTGTAAAGAATGCACTCCCATGTTCCGCCACCCAGGGCGCGCATCCCTAAAGTCCCAAGGGATCCCAGCATCCCTTGGGAGCACTCTATATAAGCCGGCCCCTAATGCCTGTTTCTCACTCTGGAGTGTCTTAATAAAGACTGAGGTCACTGTTACTTTAATCTCCCTGTGTGCAGTCTCATCTGTGTTAGGAACACAATAACTGGCAACGAGTATACGAATCCAACGCAAAGCTGCAGCAAACTGTGGGCATCTTGGAGAAGTTCTCAGAGGGTGAGGACTGGGAAGCCTATGTTGAACGGCTAGACCAGTACTTTGTAGCCAACGAGCTGGACGGAGAAGGAAGCGCTGCAAAAAGGAGAGCGGTCCTCTTCACGGTCTGCGGGGCACTTACCTGCAGCCTCATGAAGAATCTTCTGGCTCTGGTGGAACCCACAGATAAGTCGTATGAGGAGCTGTGTACACTGGTTCGGGAGCATCTTAACCCGAGGGAGAGCGTGCTGATGGCGAAGTATCGGTTCTACACGTGCCAGCGATCTGAAGGTCAGGAAGTGGCGAGCTACGTCGCTGAGCTAAGGCGACGTGCAGGACAATGCGAGTTTGATGGCTACCTGGAATAAATGCTCAGAGACTTTTTTGTACTGGGCATTGGCCACGAGACCATCCTACAAAAACTTTTGACTGTAGAAACATCGACCGTCAGTAAGGCCATTGCGCTAGCACAGGTGTTTATGTCCACCAGTGATAACACCAAACAAATCTCTCAGCACACAAGTGCTAGCAATGTTCATAAATTAACTGGAACTGTGTTTACGAGCAGAAATGTACAGGGCAGAACCCACGAGTCTGCAACTGCCAGCAGGCCTCAGGTGACCCAGATGACTCAGAATCCGCAACAAAGGATAAATGCAAGGCAATTCACACCTTGTTGGCGTTGTGAAGGCTTCCATTCAGCCTATTCATGCCGCTTCAAAGGGTATGTTTGCAAGAGCTGTGGAACAATGGGGCATCTCCAACGAGCTTGCAGACGAGCAGCAAGATCTGCAAAACCTGCTAACCACCACGTGGCAGAGGAAGATCGGTCCATGGTGGATCAAAGCACTTTCGAGCCTCAGAGAGAGAAGGCAGATGCTGAAGTGCATGGGGTGCACACATTTTCGATGAAATGTCCACCTATAATGCTAAATATAACATTGAATGGCTTACCCGTAGCCATGGAACTGGGCACTGGTGCTAGCCAATCCATCATGAGTAAAAAGATGTTTGAGAGACTGTGGTGCAACAAGGCACTCAGACCAGCCCTGAGACCCATCCACACGAAACTGAGAACGTACACCAAAGAGCTTATCACTGTCCTGGGCAGCGTCATGGTCAAGGTCACCTACGAGGGCACGGTGCACCAACTGCCACTCTGGATTGTCCCGGGCAATGGCCCCACACTGCTTGGAAGGAGCTGGCTGGGCAAAATCCGCTGGAACTGGGATGACATCTGAACGCTATCACATGTCGATGAGGCCTCATAGACCCAGGTTCTGAACAAATTTCCTTCCTTTTTGAGCCAGGCATTGGAAACTTTTCCGGGGTGAAGGTGCGGATCCACTTGGTCCCAGAGGCACGACCCATTCACCACAATGCGTGAGCGGTATCTCACATGATGAGGGACAGAGTGGAAATCGAGCTGGACAGGCTGCAACGCGAGGGCATCATCTCCGCAGTGGAATTCAGCGAGTGGGCCAGCCCGATTGTTCCAGTACTCAAAAGTGATGACACGGTCAGGATTTGCGGCGATTATAAAATAACTATTAATTGTTTCTCGCTACAGGACCAATACCCACTACCTAAGGCAGACGACGTATTTGCGACGCTGGCAGGAGGCAAGACGTTCATTAAGCTCGACCTGACTTCGGCCTACATGACGCAGGAGCTGGAGGAGTCTTCGAAGGGCCTCACCTGCATCAACACGCACAAGGAACTGTTCATCTACAACAGATGCCTGTTTGGAATTCGGTCGTCAGCAGCGATCTTCCAGAGAAACATGGAGAGCCTCCTCAAGTCGGTACCACGCACGGTGGTTTTTCAGGACGACATATTGGTCACGGGTCGGGACACCGTCGAGCACCTACAAAACCTGGAGGAGGTCCTCCAGCGACTGGATCGCGTAGGGCTGCGGCCGAAGAGGTCGAAATGCGTCTTCATGGCAACAGAAGTGGAGTTTTTGGGGAGAAAGATCACGGCGGACGGCATTCGGCCCACAGACGCCAAGACAGAGGCTATCAGGAACGCGCCCAGGCCATAGAACATCATGGAGCTACGGTCGTTCCTGGGACTCCTCAACTATTTTGGTAACTTCCGACTGGTGTTAAGCACCCTCTTAGAGCCCCTACATGTGTTATTGCGTAAAGGTGAGAACTGCGTATGGGGAAAAAAAACAAGTAATTGCTTTTGAGAAAGCCAGAAACATTTTATGCTCCAACAAGCTGCTTGTATTGTATAACCCGTGTAAAAGTCTTGTGCTAGCATGTTATGCGTCGTCGTATGGAGTCGGGTGTGTATTACAACAAGCTAACGTTGTGGGGAAGTTGCACCCTGTCGCCTATGCCTCCAGGAGCTTGTCGAAGCCCGAGAGGGCCTACAGCATGATTGAGAAAGGCATTAGCGTGTGTGTTCGGGGTAAAGAAAACGCAACAGTACCTGTTTGGCCTCAAATTTGAGCTGGAAACCGATCACAAGCCCCTCATATCCCTGTTCGCTGAAAACAAAGGGATAAATACTAAGCTTCCGAAATGCACAAAGTGGTTCCATGTGAACCAGTGCAAGTTATTTAACCCGGGGGAAAGAGCGAGAAACAGAAAGAAGCACCAAGGCGCTGTAAACAGCATGGTGGACGCGGGTCTTCCTCCCATAGTTTGGGACAGTGAGGAGCCCGTGATGGTGGTGGTTAGGAGGAGTAGCAGGATCCCATGGCCGAGAACGCCGTGGTCTCTTCCTTACACACCGCCGAGGAGCCGTAAAACCCAGGGTCGTAGAGACCTAGCGGGACCACCCAGAGACGGGTGGTGGTGTATATAGTTTGCTTCTCAGTTTCATGTTTTTACAGAGTATGTTTTGATGAAGCCAGACCTGTGGAGGTATACCCTCTCACAGAAAGGTGTTGTTTCTTTGTATCTTCGCAGGAAGTCGAGAGAAAGATGGAGACAACCCTGGTAATCATTTGTTGGAGCTTGGCCGGAACAGGGCACAGCAGGAGGGGGGATCGCCGAGTTGTCCATCCTCTAGGGATGTACTGGGGGGAACGACCCACCATGACACAGTGGGGTAGGACAGGAGACACGGACGGGATGGCAGCTTACTTCCACGAGGGAAGGTGGCCAGGGTGGCTGGGGTCGAATTCGATGAAGTACTCCAGCCATGCCGGGTTCACATACGGGGTGGCTTCCATACCATGTCCCAGACTGAAGGTCACAGCCACACGGGTTGGGGTGACCGAGGGCAAGCGCGTATACTTGAAGTGCAAGGGACATATTACCCTGGGATGGTGGTGGTGGCTCAGGAAATTGAGTCATGACACGGGGAACCAGACAGCGGACTGGGAACGACTGGGGAACGATATGTACCGAGAGATCATGGGGTCAAAGGGGCGAGTGGAAGTGTGATGGGACAAGTGGTGGGAGGAGGAACAGGGAATTTATGTGTGTATGTGGGGGTTGGTGCGGATCTGCCCAGCGGGTGTGGCGATTGTCTTTTCGAGGCATGACAGGACGCCAGGGCTGGGATCAGATGAGATCGGAGTATGGACTCCTGCGTGATCCCAGACCCTCCCAACACAATAAGTGCCACTGAACTTGTAGCACACGAGAGGAAGCCCCTGCCCACAGCCCCACTGGTACCGACGACAGAAGTTAGGTGTCCAGCCACCACACCAGGCCCAGGGAATGGTTTAGTTTTAGTCCCGACTGTGTAAGGTTCGAAAATCCACGGCCGCATTTGAAACACCGTAAGGACAAGAAAACTAACATGGGATCATTCCATACACTAAATGAACATTTTTGGCCAAGTAAAAGAAGGCTGGGGAAACGTGTGAGCGGATACAGACATTGTGGAGTCTGGCTCACAAGCGTGACAGAGGCACTGGCCAATGGGGGAAAAGTGCATTCTGGCAGGCCAATCAGGGGTCGAGTCGCGCCTGAAGTGGGGAAATCTTCAACCAATAAGGACTCCCCGGCCCAGTTTGAAACTGACTTCCCCCCCCAAATCAAACTACGAATGTGGGCCATTATCTACCTAATTAATATGGACAATAGCTCTGAACCAAAACTATGAATCACTGCAGGAATGGCCCACTGACTCCCAGGACTATAACAAAGGACCCACAGACGTCCAGGCACCTATGTGCCCCGTAACAATACCCTGGTCCTCACACCTGTGTGTACCTGTGACATCTTCTGATTAAATATTCAAAGCTATCTCCCCGCCCAAACTTACACAATGGACCACCCACTGGGTTTGAGCGCGAAAAGACCAGAACTGAATTGAATACAAATATAGGACACAGAACCACCAGAAAAAAGAGTTGTATGAAGAAACTTGCAGAAAGGTGGAGAAAAAGAGTTGTGGACCAAAAAGGAGTTGTGGGCAGAGTTCACAGGGGAGGAAAGGTGTGGAGAGGAAAAGACTTGCAGGAGTTGTGGAGAAAAACAGTTTGGGGTCAGTTCTTGAAAGGGCTGCTGGCTGCTGGGGGGAAAGGAGCTGAAAGAGTTTTGCAAGCTTTGATTTTGGTCGAGACTAAAAACCCACGAGCCAACCTCCTGGTTGGTAAGTGGCAGCAGGTGCTGCTGTTAGCCCTGAACACACTGGACAGGGTGAGAATAGCCGAAGCATCAGGCTGGGGCACGCAGAGCTGTGCAGACCTGGACACCTGGTTCAATAACCTGGATTCACAGCTGTAGTCTGACGATAACCGAGAGGCAGATAGAAGAAACCGACACAACATCGAAGAGGAAAACCGAACAACAACATAAAACCCACCCCAGAGGGACCCTGAGCTGAAATAAGTGCGACAGAACCCCGGAGTTGATAGGATTGTGAGTACAGCCCAAACCCCCTCACAGGCTCAATTTAGGATAGGAATTGGTAGGAAGGGTGGGAGTGGGAGGTGTGGTTGTGTGTGAGTGGGATGTTTTAACCTCTTGTTTTCCCCTTCCCTGTTGCGAGATTCTTCGGGTTGTTGAATGAGATTTTGCCATTACTGCTATTTTATGACCTCTTCCTATGCCCTCTATCTTGGTGTTTGCTATTCTAAATAAACAACATTAGCCATTTTGTACTCTTACCCACTGTGTCTGGTGCCTCATTACTCACCCACCCTCATAAATCGCACGTACAGAACCCAAGGGGAGTGTGGATTCGAACACACATCTCAAGCTCCCCTTACAAACTGGGAAGGTTTTATTCCAAGGGGGTACATTACGCAGTCGCGTCAGTCATTTTAAACCTAGCCGGGGTACATCTGCTCGAGTGGTGTCCAAAAGAAACTGAGCAGCTGTATGAGGCGCTCAGTAAAGAAATGTTGCGGCAGTTCTTTGAACCCAGTTACGGGGACGGTAGTCGGGAGAAGTTGTACGACATGGGAGTGTACGATAACGTTAGTCCGGGGAGGCAGAGGCGAGGGTTGCTCAATGATGTCACTACGGCGTTTAGTGCGGGTACATCTCTTGTCAATAGTATGGACGACGTGCAGCTGCAGATGCAGATCAGTGGTTTAAAGGACCAGTTGCGAAAAATCCTGGGGGAAGGGAACACTGTGGTAGGGTCAGAGTTAGAGGAGGATCAGGCAATGATTGTCCAGTTAAAGGAGGTTATCGCAGAGCTGGAGACACACGCAAAGACTGTAAATGCATTAATACGGGAGGACAGGAATGCCTCGGCGCAGGCAACATAAAACGAAGTGTACGTGTTGTACGGTGCCTGGTTGCTGAGCGAGGGGCGCAGTAATTTAGAAGACCTCCAGCAAGGTCTCATCCCGCATTAGATCAGCAATCGGCACCTCGCAGCGTTCAGCCCGTACAGTAATTCGATGAGCCCGTGTCAGCTCCGTCTAGCCTCCGAAGCCTACCCAGTCCCAATGGATTGTGGTTGGTCCAACCACACAATCATGGGGATAGTATTGCGTATGCCAGTAATGGGTGGGACATCACAACCAGCGCTGGTATACAGGGTGTGAACATCGGGGTCATATGGGAAGGGGTGCACGTGCGGTATCATGTGGTCCCACCATTTGTTGTAAAGTGGGAGCACGCCATAACCTCAAGGGGTGCCAGAGCAGGGGTGCACACGTCATATTGTGTCCCCAGCATTTGAACGCGTTCGATCGGCCAGAGTGCGGGTTTGAATCCAAGAGTCGAGAGTCCATCAATTGCACCATGGAGGTGAGGGCCCAGAGGCACGTTCCACCTCAGGTAGTATATGCGGGCAACGGGACATACCGCGTAACCATGAGTGTGGACCGTATCGAATGCACCGGGACACTTGGTGTCCAGTCACCGACCGAACTTTCTGCTTCAAACCTCACGCCGAAGTTGAAGTGGCACAGGAACGTATTATTCTGATCTCAGAACCATCCATGGTACACATTACGGTAAACGACACGATCCCGAACCTGCAACGGTACATTACTCAGTTCGGGAATCAGATTCCTTTTCTGCTGGAACACCTAACAATGTTATTAAAGGCCATCGAGCTATCCCAAAAACATTATTTCACACTGGAACAGACATTCTGGGACACAGGGGAAAGAATTAAAGGGATAACCTCCCTGCCCTTGTGGGACCTTGGTATAAGTGTGGAGGTTACTCTGTGGATTCAGATATGCTCACATGCTCTCATCATTGTACAGTTTTTGATTGTGATATACCTGTTATGTATTTCTTGTAAAAGGAGAAGTCAGGCGCTCCGGAGTTGATGGGAGGCCGTAGTTAATGAACCTTGAATGTAACTTTCTGTATCTATATGGTAACAGTGCGATGCACGGTTGTATTTCAAGGATGTATATTTGGGGTGTTTTAAAAGTAAAAAGGGATAGGATTGGTTGGGAACCACGAGGCTTGCTCACCAGCGGACATTGATATGTTCTAGAAGACTCTTGAAATATCATAGGGGGGACTGTAAGCATTGAATCCCCAAGGATTTGTTCGATATATTTTTCTCACCACAGAAAAAGCTGGAAGTTGTTTGTGGGAGGGGCCGAAGTACTTCTCCATGTTGGACTTAGAATGATGAGCAGGGCGTCTGGAAAGATAATGGCCAAGATAAGGCAATTCATCGTAGGTGATGGACAAATGGAGAGTCTATTGTTAAGCAATGTGAACTCGTCAAAGGTAGATCAAGTGAACTGATCAGTGATCGAGCTATTATCTGGATGAGATACTAGAACAACAGAAAGCCATTAAGCCCAGACTGGTCAGAAGCAAAAACCCATCACTGGACTCAAAACAGGAAGCCTCGAAAACAAGGAAAAAACTTAAGGCGGCAAAAGAAGACACATCCACAGGAAGCCTTGAAACAACAACAAACTTTATTCGGTCTGAAAGGGTGGACAATATGGGGGTATAAAAGAGACCGTGTGGCCACAGCTCTCTCTCTTGCTCTCACTGCTTCACTCCCGCTGCTTTGCCTCTACAAGAACTGAACCCTTCGTGTGGGATGGAGAGAAGAAACCAGAAGCGACACGTTTGTCATCAGGAGAAGCAGCGAGTAAGCATCGGTGAGCATCACCTCTGCACACGCATCTTTATTTTAAGATCACAGCCACAGTGTGAGGGGGTATCGTGGGTTCTCCCAACCAAACCTTAGGGGTTTTCAGGGGACGTTTTAGACATGGGTACTTCACATTAGGAGCCTGCTTAGATGCGCCAGAGTGTGTGTTGTACTGCATTTGTTTGTTTCACACCAGGGTGTGTGTGGTTTTACTGGGTGCAGGTGTGTGCTTTAATTTTAATAAAAGCATTGCCGGTTGAGACCAAGGTATTCGTCCCTGACTCATTCATCTGTTCAGTACAGTAATCACTCCCAGCGCTAGAACTATTGTAAAGTGGGGGTGCATCGAAAACACCTAAGGGAAACCACTTACAGTCAGGAGGACCTTTTAGTGATGCAAACATTTCAATGATCTCATTAGATCACAAAACGTTGGTACAAAGCCACACTCAACCTCATCCTGCTGTGCCTCTCACCCCATCCCCATTACTCTGTGTTCCCTACCCTACTCCTGCACATCCTTACTCACACCCACTTACTTTGCACCTTCACCTATCACGCTCTCTCTATCTACATTCTCACATCCTCATCCCACTAGCCACCCCTCACATTCACCCTCATCCTAGTGCAATCATACCAACTAACAACACACAAGGGTAGTCACTTGGATGTTTTATCCAATGTTTATGTAAAGTTTCTATTAGTATGGTGTCAAACATTGAAATCTTTATTTTCAATACTCTCCGGTCTTGGACAGATGTGTATGCACCTTTGGAAGTAGTTTAGTGAGTCGCAGTGAACGGTGAGACATAACAGTAACACCGCCCCCGCCCCCCCCCCCCCCCCACCCTGCCGCAAATGTGATGAGTGTGAAAGGAATGGCTTTGTCAAGGTAGGGATGTTTTATGGTGTTGGTGTGGGGTGGTGCCAACCTGGCGCAGCATGTGGCTGCCAGGGTGTACAGCGTAAAGTTAAATAAATCTAGCCACCATGAGACCATCCCTGGCCTCCCAGGCAGCAATGAGTTCGGTTGTTGATGCCCTCTGTTTTGTGCAGCGTCAGGTGATTACGGAGAAGGTTGGTGTTGTTGGTGCCACTTGTGTACCTGGTGCTGCTGGTGTTGGGACTGATCGTGGTCCAATTTTGAGGACCAAGGTGAGATAGTATAAAGGGTACCAATGCTGCTGGAAAAATGGCAGGTGAAGTACAGATGACAGAAGCGATCTGTCAATGATGAGAGAGGTAATGAGATGAGACTAGATGGAGACTTGTCGAAAGACTTGCAGCATGCTGAATCTGTTGTGGAAATGCAATGAGGAATAGCTTCTGGCGGAGGAAAGTGATCCCTGTCAGGTGGGAGCTTTTACTGTACATTTGAAGCTGTCAAGGAATCAGCTGGAGCAATGGTCACTGAACTCCCACCTCAGGTTGGCAGATGTGGTCACCGAACAGCATGTTTCCCGTGGCCATGAAATTAAAGATAAAAAGTAAGGTAAAAAAAAGCCTGTTAAGAGTCTGGTTAGTACATTTTAAGTAGTTTAATTGATTCTCCCGCTGCTGCCTGCCAGGTCTGCTCAGCACTGAAAAACCCGACATTGGGAAATGCGGGTTGTGGCGGGTTGACAGTGGGTTCCCGACCCGCTGTCAAAAAAAAACACTTTCCCATCAGACCTGCCACTAATCCCACCCGCTGATAACGTGGAAAGTTTTGGCCTTAGTTACAATTATTGAATAAACAAACTGTTTCATCAGACTAGAGGGTGTTTTTTTTAGAGAAGAGCAAAACCCCCAAATTTAAGCTATTTAATCTTCTTTAGCAAGTACGTCTGAAATATTATTTATTGCTATCAAAGAAGTCCTGCTCTTAGTCTATGTCTAAGTTCAAAATCTTTTATCCAAGTTTCCCTTCTTCCCAAATAATGGTACAATCTTTGGGAATTTCCATTCTTTAAGATACCCCTTTATTTGCTGGACTTGTTTTTATTTTCTCTCTTAAAAAAAACATAAGTAAAGGAGATTTAACTGTCCCGACCAATCAGAATATATTACAAAAAAGACAAACGATGCAAAATTTCACTTGTCATGTACATACAAAAAAATGTATTTGTTATTTTATTGCCTCATTAAACTTGGGAATGAAAGACAATTGCGAGTGAATTAGTGTAATTGCACCACAGTACAAAATCATATTTTAGCAACAGATTGCCCAACCACTGCATTAGAGGGGGTAAAAAAATCATGAACAAATGGGGCCCAGAACCTACTTATCACCCAGTGATTACTCTTTAAACTGTGAACTTTAAAGCAGAATAAGCACTTTTCCTGCACCTGTGAGTTTTCTTTTCTACTTCTCATACCACCAATCCACGTGGGCCATCTGACTGAGATTGCTAAATCAGTGCATTACTTTGCAAGTTCTGTTTTCTATTCAAATATTTGACCACAGCTGTAATAAACAATGAACACAAATCTAAATAGGATGGTTGTCATTAATAAGACTAGATTACGTGCATCTATACAGAGTTATATGATGCATCAGATGTGCTGTAAATTAGCTGAATAAAATTAAAGGAGTCTGATATTGAAAGATTAGTCCAACCATTTTTCAGCAACAATTAGGTGCTTGTTTTAGTTTTTTCATTGCGATGTGGGCTAACTCTAGGTTTAGTCGTTTGTTTTCTCCATTGCTTTTGTAGTACCTGCAGTATAGTTTAAAAAAATGGTAAATTATATACTCATCCCAGTGGGGAAATGAAACCGTTTCCAACTTTTTGCACCAAGTTTCAGCACTGAGCATTTCCAGGTCAAGTAGAGCACAGTCAGAAACAGAGTGAAGGCCTTCAGCCTCAAATTCAGATGGAAATCTATATTGCATCATTACGATATTTTTTTCCACTTCCCACGCAGCCATCCAGTGGTCATTCTGAGTTAGATTTCCAATTTAGAGGCAAAGTAGGACTAGTTTTCTGCTGTCTGTCCATACCACCAGCAACTGGGTCGTGAATGGCTACACTTGTTTCAAGTAGGACCTTTCAGCCAGCCAGGAGACTTTTATTTCATTGATTTCGAGGGACTGCCTATGATGATGATTTCATCTGGTCACCAAAATGAAAAGGTAGTGTCTAACCATATGTATCACTCATCGCCCACTTACCCCACTCTACGGTCACGATTTCGCCAACCGTGGTGAGTCCGGGGTGGCTGGGGTAGGTCGCGATGTTGCGACTCCGCTCGTGGCTCTATCCTGCTCTGTGAGATGAATTTTCCGTTGATGGGGCTTGTTAAGCGCACCCTGCGGGGGTATTCAAAATGCTGAACATCATGGCTACATAGTGAGTCACGTGAATGATCGCAGAACAATTACAGCAGAGATTTATGCATAATGTGAGCAATCCTGAATTTATTTAATACTCAACTATCGCTGAGCGATAATAACCTTTATAAATTGGAATCAGAAAACCAATGAGTATTCAATATCTTCTATGAGTGACCCACAGTGGCAGTTAATGGCTGATTCTTTTTTAATCAAATTTTAAAGTCAATTTTATTTTATTTTGTTCCCTTCTCTCTTGAAAATTGTGCCTTATACAGAGTACATCTTGTTCTTTAAAACATTTGATTTAAAGATTTTAACAGTGAAAATAAAAAAATATAGGGAAAATATATCAACAAGAAATACCAAATGGTGACAACAGCTACAATGGCAAAACATTCAGTATTGGTAATACCACGCGAGATATAAAATCCAACAAGACACAAGATTGTTCTGAAACCAGCAAGTTTCATCGATCGTACTCTGTGCCAAGTCTATGTGAAGAAAGCAGTGCTTATACTCCCAAAATTGTAAAGGTCTCTTTTGTTCATTTCAAAGGTAGGACCAGTACAGCTCCTGAGGGAGTGATGTGGGGGAAGGGGAGGAAGGGTGTCATCATTGGTAGGCTTCCAATGCCTATAAATCTGGACAATGAATGTCAGCAGAGTATTTGATCTTGAGGAACATCACAGGGATGCCCAATGCCATCCTCATCTAAATAGCATATAGGCCTTAGGGAGAAGTCAACATAGATTTGGAAGCAATAAGTCCTGTCTCACTAATCTACTGGAATTCCCTGTGAAAGAGACCACATTTGTGAATGAAGGCTCTCCACTGTATAAATAGAATGGATTTGATTAATTCAACATTTGAGACATTTTAAAGCAGATTAAGGTTTGAGGAATTAATGGCAAATTAGTTGGATTAAAAGCTGGGTTGGCAACAGAAAGCACAGGATGGTGATGAATAGAAAGAGCTCTATCTGGGAAGCAGTGATAACTGGAGGTTGAACAGCTTTTTTCTGTGCCCCAAGCTCTTTGTTTTATTTATAAATGACTTGGGAGAGGACTACTTGTACTATTATAAAGAAAATTAACGATATTATACTGTTTGGCAAGGTGACCAATATAAGGGAGATACATTACATTCAAAGAAATTGGAGAAATTAAGCAGATGGGCAAAGGAATACTAGATGGATTTTAATGTAGATAAATGCTTATTTAAAATTAAGCAATGAATTAGAATGATATGAAAATGTACCTAGATCTAAATATTATCTGAAAGAGCAAAGACATAAAAATGGAAACAAATCATTAGTATATGGTGTAGCGAGCTTCACAATGTAAGTTATTAAAGGATCAGGGCATTTGAAATGCCGCTCATAAGGTCGAGTGGCTAAATGCACCAATAATCTGGTTCGTCAAGAATTAATTGTGCTGATAGAGTTGCTTGGAAGAATGATCAACACCACGATTTTGGTCATATGGGCTTTTGGAGCTGTGGACAATTTACATGCACCATTCTGCATTGTCAATGCAAAGAGAATGCAACAGCCATAGGAATCATAATTTGACAACATCAAAAAATAGTCTAGTGAAAAGACCCATAGACTACAGCCACAACAGATATCCCCACTTAGACTTGCGCATGTACTGGTTCAAATCTTCCTTATTGCAAGGCATGTTGGAGCAATAAACTGCAAATATGGATGTGTTGGAGAAGTGTCCATTAGCAAAGGTAGAATAGGAAAAGGTTTGGGTGAGCATTGATCAATCACTGAAAGTTTCCAATTAATGTGAGATTGTTCTCAACAGAGGGAATAGAACATAGGATGCATCTCCAGGACATTTGACTACGGGTCAAACAAATCATTCTTAGTTTGTACAGATCGTTGAAAAGTGGCACAACTGGGGAGAGTGCATGCACTAAGGTTCTCTGATGCAGCACTGGAGGCCTTGGTGCAGGAGGTCAATAGGAGTAGAGAAGTCCCCCAGGCAACAGACAAAAGTGCAATGGGAGCAGATAGCCAATGTGGTGAATGCCAGCAGTGTTGCCTCGAAAATGTAGATGCAGTGCAGGAAGAAGTTTAATGGCCTCATACGAGTGGTCAAGGTCAGTGAATTCATCTTTAAATGCCATATCCCATCATCTGCACCACGAGCCACACATGCTGCTCAGTGCATCACATCCCCATCATTCATCTACAAACAATCTCTACCAAACACGACTCATACCTCACATTCATACCTCATTTCACCTCGCCCTCACACGCTTACCACTGCTACAAGCCTTACACCCACATCTCACAACTTGCACCACAGTGCCAGTTATTCACTCATGACAGGTGCATCACCCAAACACATTGCACCACACTCACAGACACACTTGCCTTTCTCGTGCAGGAAAAGATGGTGCCAGCAGAACCCAACCAGCGGAGTACTGGGTCGCCTGCATCATAAGAACATAAGAACATAAGAAATAGGAGCAGGAGTAGGCCATACAGCCCCTCGATGCTCCGCCATTTAATAAGATCATGGCTGATCCGATCATGGACTCAGGTCCACTTCCCTGCCTAACCCCTTATTCACTTATCGTTTAAGAAACTGTGTATTTCTGTCTTAAATTTATTCAATGTTCCATCCTCTTGAAGGAGACGGTGCTGACCATTCTTGGGAGGGGCATGGCTGAGCCTGTGGCCAGCGATGAAGCTGAAAGAATACAAGATACCATTATCCTCCACCTCACATCTCACTTCCCCCTCATCCCACAATCTTTTCCAATTTACATCTGCATATGTTGTAAGCATGTACCTTTTTCTTCCCCTTCCCCACACCACAACTGTACCTTTGTGTCTTTCTCATTATAGAAACCAAGGAAATCCAACCTGCCCAGCCAGTGGTTGTAGAAGAAGAGGGAGAGGAGAGTGATAATGAAGAAGAAACATCATTACTCAATCTGATACTCACAGTCATCAGCTCAGATACTGGCACTGCGCGGACTTTAGATGGTGGTTTATAGGTGGAATCTGCACGTGGTGAGTCACCGGGCATAAGTGGCCTGCAACCAGGGCAGGGGGGAGAGTGACGCAGGTGCCAGCTCACCAGAGGTGGAGGTCACATATGGGTTCTGCTGCAGAGGACTCAGATGAGGACTTCATGGGGCGGCCTATAGAAGAACGCTGATAGTTATCTGCAACAAAATGCTTGGTGCATTGGCAGGCCTGCCAGAAAGCCTAAGTGCAATGTCAAGGAGCATGGAGGATTGCAGCGCCAACCTTGCACAGGGCTTTCCACCCTTTCCAGCGTGGAAGGGGTGAACAGGTCCAATAGCTGTTAGTTCACTTGTTGATCCAACCATCAAGCAGTGTCTGTTTGATGGCTAATGTCTCAGGTTCCATTGCAGCAGAAGCACAAACCACCCTACATTTGAGTGTTGCAGTGGAAGCTCAGGCTGGATTTATGTGAGCTCAGCTTTCTGCTACGCAAGCTCAGACTACTGCCATAATAACTGGGTTTAGCAGTGTGGAAAGGGATTTGTAGGATGTCACAGCAGTCCAGCAATCTGTCCTCCAACAGATTACTAGGACTGCTGAAGCGCCGCCCCGGGGCAGTGACAGTGGCTTCGTGAAGGACGAACCTGCTGTCCTCTCTCAAGATGACAGTACTAGCACTCCCACCACTGCCACTCCTCCAATGCCCTTACTATTGCCTGTTGGCTAGCCAACCCAGACTGCTGCCACCCATGATGAGGTGGTGCAGTCCGCAGCTGGGCCTTCAAGGCCGAGAGGTTCTTGAAGTCATCCTGAAAAACCATTTGCAGTCATCCCCCATAGAATGTCAGCAGCCTTCCACCAGCCATGCTGTAGCCACTGGGGTAGCACTTCGTAGGAGCACTAGGACAGGCAAAGACACATTGAAGACTGGCACTAAGGGAATGCACAAGGTTGATTGCAACACCCATGCTGAACTGATGCTTGATAGATGGAAAGTGTAGATCAGACTCACAAAAATCCAAGGCAGCAGAAATGACCTCCAAAGTAGTGGAAATCAAAGTAGTGAAAGCATATTCTCCAGAAGTCTTTCACTTAGGCAAGGAAGCAAGTGTGAGGTCTGAGTACTTAAAGGATTGTTTGCCTGTCATTTGGTTAGCTCCCTCAATCTGTGATGTCAACTTGCTTTGCATTCAATGCTGAGTTCCAGGAAGCAAGGAAAGGTGTGGAGTTAGGGTTAAATCAGAAATCTGGAGTTAAGATAGCTCATAATTATTTCTTAAAAGCTCCTAATTGTCTCTTAATATCTTTCAATTACCAACCTGCCTCTTCCATGGGGGGTTTCTTCACACATCCGCAAGCGCTGCAGTTAAAAGTGGAAGTAGACGGGTTTGAGCCGGCTCCTGTCAGATTCATGACTTTTAACCACCCGCCCACTCCCAAACACGCTCACTTTTAGGTTAAAATTTTCTAGAGGGGCAACAGGCCATGGTTAAATAATGGAAGTGTAAGAATTGATGTATATTCTGAAATTTGGGGTTTAGGGAGTATTTCTGCAGAATTTTTCATTAAAAGATCAACTATGTCTGTGGAAGAAATGGACTTTTCTTGTTCCATTCTTTCTTACATTTTTACTTCCTCATTCAGTGGTCACATATGCATTTAACTAGCAAGTGATCAGGAGTGGAAATCCTAGCTGGTTTTATTTATCCTCTCTCTAATCGAGGAATGCTGAGACTAATTGAAATGCTAAAGTAGGGATGAATCAGAAGCAGCCATGCCTGGACCATGCACTGGTTTCCGAGCATCTTCTCAGCCACAATGGTGCATGTCCGGAAAAGCATGGCAAGTCCTATTCATAATAGTCTGGCAAGGTTAAAAAGCCTTATTCTTTGCTTATGTTTGAAAGGTTAGACCATAGCCAGCAGTGAGATGTTCTGACACTACACTGAGACAGATTGGAAACCCGATGAAATGTGCTGTGCATATTTTGTTAACACGATGCACACAGAAACATGTAGCCTCAGTTTTACTGTAATAAAGTCAAATTCATTGGATCTTGTGAGCTTGCTGCTTCTCCTCTGCTCAGTAGTCCCTGGATTAACAGTCCATTGGGTGTCAAACCAAAGTGAACGGAGAGTACCAGCTCCAGATAGTCTCACTGTGCTTCAAACTGATGCTTAACTTGCAGTGTAGATGCACCCTGAATTACCCAAGCTGTAGCATTATGATTGAATAGAAAAAGCAAAGCGTCAGCAGTTCAGCCATTAACACACTTACTTGTGTAAGTGGTTGCCCTTAGGTGTTTTCGAAGCACCCTCACTTTACAATAGTTCTAGCGCTGGGAGTGATTACTGTACTGAACAAATGAATGAGTCAGGGATGAGTAGCTTGGTCTCAACCAGCAATGCTTTTATTAAAGTTAAAACACACACCTGCACGCAGTAAAACCACACACACCCTGGTGTATAAAACAAACAATTGCAGTACAATACAGTCGGGCCCATCTAAGCAGGCCTCTATAGCGAAGTACCCATGTCTAAAATCTCCCCTGAAAACCCCTAAGATATTGGTTGGGAGAACCCATGATACCCCCTCATACCGTGGCTATGATCTTAAAAGATGTGTGTGCAGAGATGATGCTCACCGATTCGTTGGCTTACTCGCTGCTTCTTCTAATGAAAACTTGTCTCTTCTGATTTCTTCTCTCCGTCCCACACGGAGGGCTTGGTCCTTGTAGAGGCGAAACGAGCGAGAGCAAGAGAGAGCGAGCTGTGGCCACCTGGCCATTTTTATACCCCCATACTATCCGCCCGTTCAGGCAAAGTTTGCTGTTGTTTCGAGGCTTCCTGTGGGTATGTCTTCTTTTTGCACAATAAAGTTTCCTTGATTTCAAGGCTTCCTGTTTTGAGTCCAGTGTTGGGTTTTTGCTTCTGATCAGTCTGGGCTTAATGGCTTTCTGTTGTTCTGGTATCTCATCCAGGTAATGGCTCGATCACTGATCAGTTCACCTGATCTACCTTTGACGAGTTCGCATTGCTTAACAATGGACTCTCCATTTGCTCATCACCTGCGATGAATTGCCTTATCTTGGCCATTGTCTTCCCAGACGCCCTGCCCATCATTCTAAGTCCAACATGGAGAAGTACCTGGGCCCCTCCCACAAACAGCTTCCAGCTTTTTCTGCGGTGAGAAAAATATGTCCAATGAAACCTTGGGGGTTAAAACACAATGTCCAGATAATGTCCAATAAATCCTTGGGAATTCGATGCTTACAGTCCCCCCTATGATATTTCATTAGCCTTCTAGAACATATCAACATCTGCTGCTGAGCAAGCCTCGTGGTTCCCAACCAATCCTATCCCTTTTTACTTTTAAAACACCCCAAAAATACATCTTGAAATACAACTGTGCATCGCACTGTCACCATATAGATACAGAAAGTTACATTCAAGGTTCGTTAACTACGGCCTCCCATCAACTCTGGAGCGCCTGACTTCTCTTTTTACAAGAAATACATAACAGATATATCACAATCAAAAACTGTACAATGACGAGAGCATGTGAGCATATCTGGATCCACAGAGTAACCTCCACACTTATACCAAGGTCCCACAAGGGCAGGGAGTTTATCCCTTTAATTCTTTTCCCTGTGTCCCAGTTTATCTGTTCCATTGTGAAATAATGTTTTTGGGATAGCTCGATGGCCTTTAATAATGTTGTTAGGTGTTCCAGCAGAAAAGGAATCTGATACCCGAACTGGGTAATGTAATGCTGCAGGTTCGGGATCGTGTCGTTTACCGTAATGTGTACCATGGATGGTTCTGGGATCGGAATAATACATTCCTGTGCCACTTCAACTTCGGCGTGGGATTAGAAGCAGAAAGTGCTGTTGGTGACCGGACACCAAGTGTCCCGGTGCACTCGATACGGTCCACACTCGCGGTTACGCAGTATGTCCCGTTGCCCGCATATACTACCTGAGGTGGAACGTGCCTCTGGGCCCTCACCTCCATGGTGCAATTGATGGACTCTCGACTCTTGGATTCAAACCCGCACTCTGGCCGATCGAACGCGTTCAAATGCTGGGGACACAATATGATGTGTGCACCCCTGCTCTGGCACCCCTTGAGGACAGTGCTGGTCATGGCGTGCTCCACTTTATAACAAATGGTGGAACCGCATGATACTGCACGTGCACGCCTTCCCATATGACCGCAATGTTCTCCACACTGTATACAGGCGCTGGTTGTGATGTCCCACCCATTACCGGCATACGCAACACTATCCCCATGATTGTGTGGTTGCACCGACCGCAATCCATTGGGACTGGGTAGGCTTCGGAGGCTAGACGGAGCTGACATGGGCTCATTGAATTACTGTACGGGCTGAGCGCTGCGAGGTGCCGGTTGCTGATCTATGACGGAACGTGACCCTGCTGGAGGTCCTCTAAATTACTGCGCCCCTCGCTCAGCAACCAGGCATCGTACAACACGTACACTTCGTTCATGGCTGCCTGTGCCGAGGCATTCCTGTCCTCCCGTATTAATGCATTTGCAGTCTTTGCATGTGTCTCCAGCTCTGCGATAACCTCCTTTAACTGGACAGTCATTGCCTGCTCCTCCTCTAACTCTGACCCTACCACAGTGTTCCCTTCCCCCAGGATTTTCCGCAGCTGGTCCTTTAAACCACTGATCTGCATCTGCAGCTGCACGTCGTCCATACTATTGACAAGAGATGTACCCGCGCTAAACGCTGTAGCGACATCATTGAGCACCCCTCGCCTCTGCCTCCCTGGACTAACGTTATCGTACACTCCCATATCGTACAATCTTTCCCGACTCACATCCCGTAACTGAGTTCAAGGAACTGGCGGAACATTTATTTAATGAGCGCCTCATACAGCTTCTCAGTTTCCTTTGGACACCACTCGGGCAGATGTACCCCGGTTAGGTTTAAAATGACTGATGCGACTGCGTAATGCAGCCCCTGGAATAAAACCTTTCCAGTCAGGACTAAAACTAAACCAGTCCCTGGGCCTGGTGTGGTGGCGGGACACCTAACTTCTGTCGACTGTACCGGTGGGGCTGTGGGCAGGGCCTTCCTCTCGTGTGCTACAAGTTCAGTGGCATTTATTGTGTTGGGAGCTTCTGGGATTACGCAGGTGCCCATACTCCAATCCCATCTGATCCCAGCCCTGGCATCCTGTCATTGTCTCGAAAAGGCAATCGCCACACCCGTTGGGCAGATCCGCTCCGACCCCCACATACACACATAAATTCCCTGTTCCTCCTTCCACCACTTGTCCCAGCACACTTCCACTCCCCCCTTTGACCCCGTGATCTGTCGGTACGTAACCTTACCTAGTCTCTCCCAGTCCGCTGTCTGGTTCTCCGTGACCTGACTCAATTTCCTGAGCCACCACCGCCGTCCCATGGGAATGTGTCCCTTGCACTTCAAGTATACGCGCTTGCCCTCGGTCACCCTAACCCGTGTGGCTGTGACCTTCAGTCTGGGACACGGTATGGAAGCCTCCCCGTATGTGAACCCAGCGTGGCTGGAGTATTTCGTCGAATTCGACCCCAGCCACCCTTGCCACCTTCCCTCGTGGATGTAGGCTGCCATCCTTGTCCCCTGTCCTACCTCACTGTGTCATGGTGAGTCCGTTCCCCCCAGTACATCCGTAGAGGAAGGAAGACTCGGCATTCCCCCCTCCTGCTGTGCCCTGTTCCGGCCAAGCTCCAACGAACGATTACCAGGGTTGTCTCCATCTTTCTCTCGGCTCCCTGTGAAGATACAAAGAAACAACAACTTTCTGTGAGAGGGTATACCTCCACAGGTCTGGCTTCATCAAAACACACTCTGTAAAAACATGAAACTGAGAAGGAACCTATATACACCACCACCCGTCTCTGGGTGGCCACGTTAGATCTCTACCACCCTGGGTTTTACGGCTCCTCGGCGGTGTGTAAGGAGGTGAACACGGCGTTCTCGGCTGTGGGATCCTGCTACTCCTCCTAACCACCACCACCACGGGCTCCCCACTGTCCCAAACTATGGGAGGAAGACCCACGTCCACCATGCTGTTTACAGCGCCTTGGTACTTCTTTCAGTTTCTCGCTCTTTCCCCCGGGTTAAACAACTTGCTCTGGTTCACATGGAACTACTTTGTGCGCTTCGGAAGCTTAACCGCGTACACCATGGGACTGGCCTTATCTACGATGCCGTAGAGTCCCATGCACAAAGGCTGAAACGTGCCCACACAAGCGTAATTACGGACCATGACCTGATCCCCGACCTTCCACTCGTGGGTTTTCCGGGGCTCGAGCAACAACCGATTGCTCCAGTGCTGCTTCCCCATGTTGCTGGCAGCTTGTCAATGAATCTGTTTCAAGTGCTCGAACAGATTCTTGACAAACTTGTCCCGGTTTACCTCTCTCACCGGCCTCGCTGTGAGAACCGGCGCCAGAACCTGGGTGGGCGTGTGCATGACCCTACCAGTCATGAGTTCATGCGGGGAATACCCTGTGCTTCTGGAGAGGCTGGCTCGGACCCCCATCAGGACAAACGGCAGGACCTCAACCCACTTTTTTGGGGACTGTCCTGTTTCCTTCCACTGCCTTTCTTTGATGGTCCGATTAAGTCGCTGCACAACCCCCGATGACTGTGGATTGTGAGCCACATGCCATTTCCCTTCTATCCCTCGCACTTTCAAGGTAACCTGAATGACTTGCCCCATGAAGTGGCTCCCCTGGTCGGACTCCACGATCTGCAGCAGTCCCCACTTAGAGAACACTCCCCTCACCAAGATCGTTGACATCGCCAATGCCCTGGCTGATCGGCTAGGGAAGGCATCAAGCCACTTCGAGAAAATGTCCATTAGGACCAAACAGTATTTGTAACCCCCCATATGCGGTGGGCAATGGCCCGATGTAATCGACCTGTACTGACTGCCATAGTCCCTCTACCCTTCTCGTGTGTCCCATGGGAACCTTTCTTTTCTGGGGATCAGGGTTGTTCGCTGCGCACACCAGACAGTCTGCGCAAAAATCGCGGACATCCTCCCTCAGTTGCGGCCACCACCCTGCCTGTTCTACCCTCTACCAGATAGTCTCCGGCCCCGGGTGTCCCGCTCCTGGGCCCCCGTGGGCTATCTGGAGGAATTCCCTCTGGTCCTGTTCTAGGACCACCCACTGATTGCCCTGAAAATCATTACCTCCTTTAAAGCAATGCCCGCTACCCCGAATGGGCCTTCTACCTTTTCTCCCCTAGCCAGCTGCTCCAGGACAACCTTGATCCTGTGCCTGTACTTTCCTCAAGTCTGGAGCCAATGCTCCCCCTAGACTCCCTTGTGTTCCCCTTTTGTCCTGGTTTGCTGCTACCGGGCTGGACCCGTGTGGGTCCCAAAACTCTCCTGTTTTGGCTCCCTCCTTGGCTAACTCATCAGCCTTTTGGTTGCCTTCCCCTCTGGGCTGTCTTGGAATGGGCCTTTACTTTACGTATGTAATGGCTTCCCTGGGCACCGTAATTCTGCTGCCGTATGGGATGCATCGGTCCCGGCTCCTCTGGCGGAGGTCGTGCGTCCCTATCCAGCTCCCAATCCTTACAGTCTTCCCAGTCCACTCGGGCTCCCCCTGGGACCATTAGGCAAACCTTTCCTTTGGCTTGGATAGAGCATGGGTCAAGCTTTGGATTTTCTCTTGGCAGGGCCCGTGATTCCCACTCTCAAAACCCTTACTGCTAGCTACCCTATATGCTGTCATAATATCCTTCAGTTGCCCCTCCAGCCCATTTAATTTACCCGCTAGATGAGCGGTCTCCTCCCGTGCGACCTGCTCATTGAGCTTGGCCTCTGTTACCTGACACTGCGGGTACTCCCTTTTGTTACGGGAGGTTTCCTCCTGAGTGTGCCTCTCCTGCTTTTCTTCACGGAACTCATCTAAAAGCCTCGTTCCCACCACGGCCCTTGCGGCTGACCGCTCCTCGGACTCTTTGTGCTCTGCCTTAAGCCTACCAACCTGCTCCCCAAGCAGTTGGACTTGCTTCTGTAGAAACAGGAGCCAGGTAGCCTTTTCTTTTGCGTTTCTCTGTTCCTTACTCCCCGTCCACTCAGCGGCCTTGTTCTCCGGACTCTCAGCCCGCAAAAGGTCTAGTGCCCACTGTTGTGTAACAATAACTTTCCCAAAGATATATGAGGAAACCCTATCCCCCATTGCCGATCTCTTGGCCTTACTATCTTCCATGACTCTCTGTTCAGTACACCCAGCTTCCTGCCATGGTCCCCAGATTCTGTAAGTGGTTTCCTTTAGGTGTTTTCGAAGCAGCCCCCACTTTACAATAGTTCTAGCGCTGGGAATAATTACTGTACTGAACAGATGAATGAGTCAGGGTTGAGTACCTTGGACTCAACCGTCAAAGTTTTTATTACAGTTAAAACACACACCTCCACCCAATAAAACCACACACACCCTGGTGTGTAAAATAAACAAATACAGTACAATACACAGTCTGGCCCATCTAAACAGGCCCCTATCGTGAAGTACCCACGTCTAAAACTCCCCTGAAAACTCCTAAGATATTGGTTGGGAGAACCCATGATACCCCTCATACCGTGGCTGTGATCTCAAAAGATGTGTGTGCAAAGATGATGCTCACCGATTTGTTGGCTTACTCGCTGCTTCTCCTGATGAAAACTTGTCTCTTTTGATTTCTTCTCTCCATCCCATACAGAGGGCTTGGTCCTTGTAAAGGCGAAGCGAGTGAGAGCAAGCGAGAGTGAACTGTGGTCACCCGGCTTCTTTTATACCCCCATTCTGTCCACCCTTTCAGGCTGAATGAAGTTTGTTGTTCTTTCAAGGCTTCCTGTGGGTGTGTCTTCTTTTTGCCCAATAAAGTTTCCTTGTTTTCGAGGCTTCCTGTTTTGAGTCCAGTGATGGGTTTTCGCTTCTGATCAGTCTGGGCTTAATAGCTTTCTGTTATTCTGGTATCTCATCCAGGTAATGGCTCGATCACTGATCAGTTCACCTGATCTACCTTTGACGAGTTCACATTGCTTAACAATGGACTCTCCATTTGCTCATCACCTGCGATGAATTGCCTTATCTTGGCCATTGTCTTCCCAGACGCCCTGCCCATCATTCTAAGTCCAACATGGAGAAGTACCTGGGCCCCTCCCACAAACAGCTTCCAGCTTTTTCTGCGGTGAGAAAAATATGTCCAATGAAACCTTGGGGATTAAAATACAATGTCCAGATAATGTCCAATAAATCCTTGGGGATTCGATGTTTACACTTGTATTTTCTTTTAGTCTAATAGTAGGTTTGTCCAAATGCAAACATAGAAAGAAAATCTAGTCTTTCATGTGTTCTGCAATGATTGTCTGTTTGCTCTTTTGCAGAATACACAAGGTAGAACTTAAGAACATGAACAATAGGAGCAAGCGTATGCCATTTGGCCCCTCGAACTGGCTCTGCCCTTCAATAAGATCATGGCTGATCTGATCATGGGCTCAGCTCCACTTCCCTGCCCGCTCCCAATAACCCTTTACTCCCTTATCACTCAAAAATCTGTCTGTCTCTGCCTTAAATATATTCAATGACCCAGCCTCCATAGTTCTCTGGGGCAGAGAATTCCACAGATTTACAACTATCTGAGAAAATAAATTTCTCCTCATCTCAGTTTTAAATGGGCAACACCTTATTCTAAATCTATGCCCCTAGTTCTAGATTCCCCATGAGTGGAAATATCCTCTCTGCATCTACGTTGTCGAGCCCCCTCATTATCTTATATGTCTCAATAAGATCACCTCTCATTCTTCTGAACTCCGAGTACAGGCCCAACGTGCTCAACCTTTCTTCATAAGTCAACCCCACTCATCTCAGGAATCAACCTAGTGAACCTTCTCTGAACTGCCTCCATTGCAAGTATATCCCTCCTTTAATAAGGAGACCAAAACTGCACGCAGTACTCTAGGTATGGCCTCACCAATACCCTGTACAGTTGTAGCAGGACTTCTCTGCTTTTATATTCTATCCCCCTTGCAATAAAGGCCAACATTCCATTTGCCTTCCTGATTACTTGCTGTACCTGCATACTAACTTTTTGTGTTTCATGTATAAGGACCCCCAGGTCCCTCTGTACTGCAGCAATTTGTATTTTTTCTCTAATTTAAATAATAATTAGCTTTTAAATTTTTTCTGCCTCAGTGGATAACCTCATATTTTCCCACATTATACTCCATCTGCCAAATTTTTGCCCACTCACTTAGCCTGTCTATATCCCTTTGCAGATTTTTTTTGTCCTCCTAACAACTTGCTTTCCCACCCATCTTTGTATCATCAGCAAACTTGGCTATATTACACTCGGTCCCTTCATCCAAATCATTAATATGGATTGTAAATAGTTGAGGCTCCAGCACCGATCCCTATGGCACTCCATTAGTTACTGTTTGCCACCCGGAAAATGACCCATTTATCCCGATTCTTTGTTTTCTGTTAGTTAGCCAATCCTCTAGCCATGCTAATATATTACCCCCAACCCCATGAACCTTTGTCTTGTGTAGTAACCTTTTATATGGCACCTTATCGAATGCCTTCTGGAAATTCAAATACACCACAGCCACTGGTTCCCCCTTATCCACCCTGCTTGTTACATCCTCAAAGAACTCCAGCAAATTTGTCAAACATGAATTTCCTTTCATAAAACCATACTGACTCTGCTTGACTAAATTATGCTTTTCCAAATGTCCTGCTACTACTTCCTTAATAATGGACTCCAGCATTTTCCCGACGACAGATGTTAGGTTAACTGGTCTGTAGTATCCTGCTTTCTGTCTGCCTCCTTTTTTAAATAGGAGTGTTACATTTGCGGTTTTCCAATCTGCTGGGACCTCCCCAAAATCCTGGGAATTTTGGTAGATTAAAACCAATGCATCCACTATCTCTACAGTCTCTTCTTTTAAGACCCTAGGATGCAAGCCATCAAATCCAGGGGACTTGTCCACATTTCGTCCCATTATTTTACTGAGTACTTCTTCTTTCGTGACAGTGATTGTTTTAAGTTTCTCCCTCCCAATAGCCCCTTGATTATCCATTATTGGGATGTTTTTAGTGTCTTCTACCATGAAGACATACAACATTTTTGTTCAAAGTCTCTGCCATTTCCCCGTTCACTATTATTAATTCCATAATCTCATCTTCTAATGGACCAACATTTACTTAAGTCACTCTCTTCCTTTTTATATACCTGTAGAAACTCTTACTATCTGTTTTTATATTTCTTGCTACTTTACTTTCATAAGCTATCTTCCCTCTCTTTGTTATTTTTTTAGTCGTTCTTTGCTGGTTTTTAAATGTTTCCCAATCCTCTAGCCTCCCACTATTCTTGGCCACTTTGTATGCCATTGTTTTCAATTTAATACCATCCTTTATTCCCTTAGTTATTCCTGGATGGTTATCCCTTCTCTAAAGTGTTTCCTTCTTATTGGAATATATTTTTGTTGAGATTTATGAAATATCTCTTTAAATGTCTGCCACTGTTTATCAACTGTCTTACACTTTAATATATTTTCCCAGTCCACTTTTGCCAACTCTGCCGTCATACATTTGTAATCTCCTTTATTTAAGTTTGGGACTCTGGTTTGAGATCCAACTCTCTCACCCTCGAACTGAATTTGAAATTCAAACATGCTATGATCACTCTTTCCTAGAGGATCCTTTACTATGAGATCATTTATTAATCCTGTCTCATTACACAGTACCAGATCTAAGATAGCCTGCTCCCCAATTGGTTCCGCAATATACTGTTCATGGAATCTATCCCGGATACACTTTATGAACTCCTCTTCAAGGCTACCTTAGCCAATTTGATTTGTCCAATCAATATGAAGATTAAAATCGCTCATGATTATTGCCATTCCTTTTTTACAAGCCTCTATTATTTCTTGATTTATACTCCGTCCAACAGTGTAGCTACTGTTAAGGGGCCTATAGACTATGCCCACCTGTGACTTCTTCCCTTTATTATTTCTTATCTCCACCCAACTGATTCTACATTTTAATCTTCTGAGCCAGTATCATTTCTCACTACTGCACTGATCTCATCCTTTATTAACAGAGCTACCCCGCCTCCTTTTCCTTTCCGTCTATCCTTCCGAATTGTCAAATGCCCCTGAATATTTCGTTCCCAGCCTTGGTCACCTTGCAACCACATCTCTGTAATGGCTATCAGATCATACCCACTTATATCTATTTGTGCCGTCAACTCATCTATTTTGTTACAAATGCTGCATGCATTCAGATAAAGAGCTTTTAATTTTGTTTTTTTTAACCATTTTTCCCTGCTTTGACCCCACTTTCTGATAGATCTTATGTTTATACATTCTGTCCCTTCCTGTCACACTCTGGTTATCATTTACCCCAGTGCTACCCTACTCTATTGCCATCTCCTTGTTCTTTGACTTTTTAAATTTCCTCTCACCTGAACCCTCCCCCCCACTAATTAGTTTAAAGTCCCAGCAAGGTTCAATTAAAGCCCGTCTCATTGGAACAGCTCCCTAGTACTGGTGCCAGTGCCCCATGAACCAAAACCCATTTCTCCCATGTCAGTCTTTGAGCCACGTATTTAACTCTCTGATCTTATTTACCCTATGCAAATGTGCTCGTGGCTCAGGTAGTAATCCAGAGATTATTACCTTTGTGGTTCTGCTTTTTAATTTGGCCCCTGGCTGCTCACACTCCCTCAAATGATACTGTCCCCTACCACTATAACATTTCTTTTTTCTCCTCCCACTTAAATGGCCCCCTCTACCACGGTGCTGTGATTAGTTTGCTCATCCTCTAGTGTGAGCTGGACTGGCACAGTTCAGACCCACCCATCCTAAAAATTTGTCTGGTGTCATCAGCCATGGATACTTGGCCTGATTCCATGTTCGTTCTGACAGTTCCTGGTGGTGTTGCAATCCAGCCAGTTCGGCAGATGTCAGCTTTGCCTCTACCGGTGCAGAAACTATGATTTCAAAGCGTAGAAGATCTTATCAGCTAAATCCACTTACATGGTTAACTTAAATGAGGGAGCATCTGTATACACATAACACACAGGAGAATGTAGCACAAGCATATTAAGTGCTTGAACATAAACTTCCTGTACCTTCAAATCTCCAGTTGGAGCTGAACTCTACAAGATTCTGGTTAATGGGGTTAAAGAAAAAAATAACTTGCATCGATATAGCATCTTTCATGTCCTCAGGATGTTACAAAGTGCTTTACTACCAATGAATTACTTTTGAAGTGTAGTTCTGTTGTTACATGGGCAAACATGTCATCGATTTGTGTACAGAAAATTCCTACAAACAGCAAATTAGATAAAAACACCAGTTGGTATGTTTTGGTGGTGGTCTCGGAGAGGAAAATGTTGACCAGGACACCAAGAGAACTCCATGCTCTTCCTCAAATAGAACTGTGGGATATTTTGTGTTCACTGGAACAGATAGACAGGGCTTTAATTTAATGTTCCATAAGACGATTCCTTCAAAAATGCATAATTCCCAAGAATATTTATCGATGAGGATTTGGCTGGTGCACCGTGTCTGCAGTGTGTACTATCTATAGATGGTACTGTGTGCCAGACAAATGTGGGGGTGCGATATGGGGGTGTTAAACACAGTCTAAAATTTCATGGTCTCATTGGTGACTAAAAGGCTCAAATTATGGTACCATTTCTCCAGATGGGTCAAATTTTACCAATTTATTTAATGGAAAGTTTTCCAAACATTGATTTTATAATACATTAGCAAAACTATGCCAAACATAATTACACACACTCTTGGCATTTTAGACAGTGATTGCAAGAATCCTTACACAAATGAAGGAGTTTAAGAGTTTTTATTGGAAACAAACAGGGTACATGGATTAATAATGTGCAGAGCAAACCACAGTGAGAGAAAAACTCTTCTAATACAAATGAAGACTGCATAGACCTTTGAACTCTCACAAACTATTCCAGCTGGAGGCCTATCCAATAAATAATGTACTCTTCATTAGCATTCTGCGGTTCTGAAGAGCTTCTTATAATTCAGCATTAAAAATTTTCAGCTCCAGAACTTCTGCAATTTTGCAGTGCCCCTTGTTGCCATAATTTTTTTCTGACCATTGGATACAAACTGAAGAATTTTCTCTTCTTGGCACCTGCCATTATGAAAATGATCCAGACTATTAAAGTGGAAGTCAATTTCAGAAGCAAAGGGTTTGCACATTGGAATATCCTGAACGTGAGTGAGGTGAGCAGAAAGCAACCACACTTTGCTCAAATTAATTTCCACTGTGAAAGCTTGCATGATAACAGATGATGATAAAGTGACTTTTTCTCTAAAAGGTCAGCTGCTTGGAGAACTCATATCATAATAGCTTGGGATACAAATGCTCAGTGGATGGGAAGGGCAGAGGATTTATTTCCATAGACCCTTCGATAATGTTGGTTTGTTGGAGGAAGAACGGAGTGTTTCTTCACAGTAATGAGTGAGCATGCGTTTACCTTGAGATATTCAAAGTAGCTCCTGGAAGCCATTTACAGACAGGGAGTCACTGACTCTGGGTCAATGACAACCTCTCTTGACCAGAAAGCATGGTGCAATTGAACATGTGAGTAGGATGGAGAGAAGAAAGAGTAGGGAATCTTCCTGGGTCCTACCTGTAAGTGAAAAGCAAATTAATCCCAGAGCACCGAAGCTTTTAGGAGTACTTTGACAACCCCGTTGCTATTTGTTATCTTTGACTAATTTAACAAGGGAAATTACTGATTTTACAGATCAGGTGAAAAATATTTTATTGTGATTTTGGGGAATAAGAATTAAAACAAGGCTACAGTAAAAACACTTGAAGGCTGACATGAATAATTCTAAACAACTACAAAATCATTTTAAGAACCTAGCCCAGTGCCTATCTATCCAAATGTACTGAAGTGATTGGATATTTAGAAGGTCAATGAGTTTTGGCAATAAGACAAAGAGATGAAACTTCACTCCTACTAGGAGTGGAGCATCAAAAGATTTACCCCAGACGTGGAAGAGATATACAAGTGCCGATCGGCTGGATCAGTGTGACTAGTTGTGGATCTTGGAAACAGTTTCTGCACGATTACAGTTGTAATGTTTCAATTTGCCATACCATGTCTATAATGTCTTCCATGTACTGGTGGCTGGAGAGGGCAATGAGCAGATTTTTATATGTTCATACTTTATTGTCTTTACATGGCACATTTAGACATGAGCCTGTTGTAAACAAGCATTTAACATGATACTGGGATATCTTGTATAATCTTCTGTAAAAGAATAATAGCAATGGGATCATAAAAGGGTCACTCAGGATCTATTTGGATAACGTTACCATTACATTGTAGAAATGTATCCATTTTTGCTATTGCTGATGTTATGATTGCTCTATCCTTACATATGCTTTGGGCCCTGCTTCTAGTACTGTATCCTGTAATACTTACTCTTTTTAAGTTTTTTATTTTCATTATATTTTAATTAAATTTCAGTTCACTTTCAGAATTTTCTGAAAAGCCAAATGACGACATTCATGTTAATTCAACATTTCTCTTAATAATACTTAAACATCATGACCATTAATAATGTCAAAATTCATACATTCACAACCAGGCAGGTATGTGGGGATTCATGCCAGATAGTGGTATGCCAAACTGCAAGTAATCAGGAAATTGAAGCTTGCAAATTGAAAAAAAAATCTCTACTGCAAAGTTTAGTTAGCTTTGAAGTATCGAAGGTGGGTGTACATACTCTAAGTTCATTTCCACTATTGAAATTGTACCAGTTTCACAGTCACTGCTAAATTTTTGTGATCCAAGAGTGGATTACTATGTGGATTAAGTTCTTGTTTGCAGACCATTTTCTTTCCTCCCCCTGCCTTCCCCCACTCCAAATGTCCTCCCTCTCCTCTCCTGAAGACGGACTTGCTTACTGAGGTATGGCCACCCTTTGGTATTTCGCACAAGTAGCCATTCTTTATGTGTAAGCATGGACAATGAGCACTGGCAGGCTATTTAGTTGTTAAGGGCAACAAAGTCTAACCTGATCGTATCCTCGCATGACATTTCCTGCAGGCACCACTGGATAGTGATTAATAGTGAAAACCCTGGTTCAGTTTCCCTTCCCTAATCCAAGATCAGTCCAACCAATTGTAAAGACAGAGAGGGCTGTCATACATTGCAGTAATCGAGCCTCCCATATATTGGGTTAAATTTTTCCTTCCGTTGACTATGAATCAAGTTCTCACCAAAGGGGGACCTAGTTGCTGTAATGTTTATGCCAATGACTTCCACTTCCATGGTGGATGACTTCTGAATAGCTGGGAATGGGGAATACAGCAGAGTCTGACTTTAGGGAATAGTTTGTCTGGCAACCTGTAATTGGTAAAAGAGATAAAGTCGTCTTTTGCTGTGTCTTCACGAACAGCCTTCTGGTAGAAAGCAGGAGGTTGGAATTTGTTTGTGCTTCACTTTCTCTTTGTTTCACCTCTCATCAAGGACAGTCTTTCTGAGACGTTGTTCTGGGTCCTGAACCTGAGAATGTAACTAATAGAGCCACAGATGTTTACAGCATAGAACGAGTTCATACAGCCCATAATGTCTGTACCAGCTCTTTACTACAGCAATCCAATACTAGTCTCACTGCCCTGCTTTCTCTCCATAGCCTTGTATTTTCCTCTGCTTTAAATATCTTTCCTTTAAATGATGCAGCAATCTCTTCCTGGACATGTGGCAAAGCATTCCATGCTTCAACTCTTTGCATCAATTTTTTTTTCCGAACTGCATTCCTCACTTTGTTGGTAAATTGATGGTCCCTTGTCACTGACTCCCATCTAGAGGATAGTCTTTCCTTATTCACCCTATCAAAACGTTCATAATTTTAAAAACTTCAATTACATCTCCTCGGCCAACTCTGCTCCAGTGGAGTCCCAGTGTTTCAAGTTTCTCCTCATAACTATAGTTTCTATGGGCTCAATTTTCCCCAGTCATTTGCACCTTTTTTTGGCGGGCGCCGCTTTTTTAGGCCTAAATTTAAAAATCCAAGATGCCCCAAAGTTTCGCCAGTGTAACTCAGTTAGTTACAATTTTTTTAGGTCAGTTTATTTTTGCCTCGTAGGAGGTGTAACCTGATGTCTGCACCAGTTTTTCATATTTATGCAAGTTTGGCAAACTTATATTTCTCCTCGGATGGCGTATGTGACCATTCCCAAAAAACCTTCTGGGCAGTTAAGAAATACCAACGCACATCAAAAAATCGGCGCAGAAAGACGCCCTTGTTTTCATGCAAAGTTTTGGCGGGAGTCAAGAACACATTAAATATGCGTCATCAAGCTTAATTTTTTCCAACTGAAAATGCAGAAAATGGAAGTTTCATGCAATTCTTTAATTTTGGATTTTTAAAAAGTGCCACGCTACAACCGAACGTCTCCAAACCGGGCTTGCAGGTTGGTGCGTCAGCCGGCAGAATCGGTCCTTCACCCGGACACAGCGGCTCGGGTTCAAAAGAAGCCCGGTGGGAGGGTGTGGAAGCCGAACTGAAGGGATGAGAACCTTCACACTATGCAGCAAGCAGTATCAAATGAAGCCCGGGGGGCGGTGGGGCATTGTTTCCCCATCTAAGCAAGCCTATTGCGCATGCTCAGAACTGGGTGTGGTCCATACTAGGGCGTCGATCTTGGGGAGAGAGACAACAAAGAAGCTTGTCCTGCCTGCCATTTTGAGCTTCTTGCAAAGGTACAATTTAATTTTGGGGACAATATTGACAATGTCATACCTCGTGCAAGCCTTTCTGCATGATGGTGCTGCAGAGGAGACAATTGATTCAACGTCATCGCATGAGGAACCTCAGAGCATGTGGGATGATGGGCAGGAGACCTTAGCCACATCAGGTTTATCGAGACATGCATTCATACCTGCACCTGAGTGATGCAGACTGTGTGAGAAGGCTGCGTTTCTGCAAAGAAGTTGTAACCGAGATCTGTGAGTTAGTAAAAGCAGACCTGCAACTTAGAAGCATCAGGAGAACTACTTTGTCAGTTGAAGTCAGCTGCACTTTCATTCTATGCTGCACTTTCAATCTATGCATCTGGATCATTCCAGGCCACAACTGGGGATGTGTGCACCATTTCTCAACATGCAACACATGTCTGCATTCAGCAGGTGACTGCTGCACTATATGCCCGAAGGAATGACTACATAAAGTTCCCCATGACCACCCAAGCAATGCGTGAAATGGCTGTGGGCTTCTCCAGGATTGCTGGCTTCCCAAAGATACGGGTCCACATCGCCTTGCGAGCTCCTTTGGAGGATTCCGAGATGTACAGGACCAGAAAACGCTTCCACTCTGTTAATGTACAACTCGTCTGTGATGACATGCATTGCATCATGTCAGTTGATGCAAGATACCCTGGGAGCAACAATGATGCATTCATCCTATGCGAGAGCGCTATATATGCCATGTTTCAGCTGCAGCCGGAAAGGCAGATCTGGCTCATGGGGGACAGGGTACAGGCTCGCCACCTGGCTCATGATGCCCCTATGTGTAACCCGGGCGGAAGCTGATTGGGAATACAACATGTTGCACATTGCGACGCGCAGCATAATAGAGAAGACCACTGGCATCTTGAAACAGCGTTTCCGATGCCTGGACCATTCCGGAGCTACTTGCAATACTCCCGAGATTGTCGGTCAGTTCACTGTTGTGTGATGCATGCTGTATAATTTAGCCATCATCAGGCAGCATCAGCTGGGAAGACCAACCTGAGGTGAGAATGGCTGATGATGATGAGGAAGATGCAGATGATGATGAAGAGGAGGAGGACGAGGAAGCCATGCAATTACCTGAAACTGGAGCATGACAGCGGAGGAGGGTGGGCCGTCATGCCCCTTTAACGATTGTTTGAGCCTTGCGCCAGCACCTCATCCGTGAAAGCTTTGCTGCCTGAAGGCTCAGTGGCAACTATTGGGACCACTTCTAGGGGAGATGGGACCTGTACAAACTGACGGGTTGCACCTCAACAGCACCGGGACCAATATCCTCCCGGGGAGATTTGTTCGTGCTGTTGGGGAGAGTTTAAACTAGCTTGGCAGGGGGATGGGAACCTGAGAACAAATTCAAAAGGGAAGGAAGTAAAGCAGAAATTGGATAGCAAGAATCTAGAAAGCAAATCTAAAAGACAGAGGAAACAGGGCTTAATATGTAGTAAGCAAGGAGGTCTTCCTGTGCTGAATGGTATATACTTTAATGCAAGTATAGCGAATAAGGCAGATGAGCTAAGAGCACAGGTAGACACTTGGGAGTATGGCATTATAACCATTACAGAAACATGGCTGAAAGGGGGGCAGATTTGGCAGATCAATATTCCTGGTTACAGGATTTTTAGATAAGATAGAGAGGAGGGTAAAAAGGGTGGGAGGAGTGTCGCGATACTGATTAAAGAAACTATTACAGCGGTGAGGAGATTTGATATGTTAGAGGGGTCAACAAATGAGGCCATATGGGTCAAATTGAAAAATAAAAAAGGGGTAATTACACTGCTGGGCGTGTATTATAGACCCCCAAACAGTGGGAGGGAGATACAGGAGCAAATATAATAAGAACATAAGAACATAAGAAATAGGAACAGGAGTAGGCCATACGGCCCCTCGAGCCTGCTCCGCCATTCAATAAGATCATGGCTGATTTGATCATGGACTCAGCTCCACTTCCCTGCCCACGTCCCATAACCCCTTATTTCCTTATCATTTAAGAAACTCTCTATTTCTGTCTTAAATTTATTCAATGTCCCAGCTTCCACAGCTCTCTGAGGCAGAGAATTCCACAGATTTACAACCCTCTGAGAGAAGAAATTTCTCCTCATCTCAGTTTTAAATGGGCGGCCCCATATTCTAAGATCATGCTCTCTAGTTCTAGTCTCCCCCATCAGTGGAAACAACCTCTCTGCATCCACCTTGTCAAGCCTCCTCATAATCTTATACGTTTCGATAAGATCACCTCTCATTCTTCTGAATTCCAATGAGTAGAGGCCCAACTACACAACCTTTCCTCATAAGTCAACTCCTTCATCTCCGGAATCAACCTAGTGAACCTTCTCTGAACTGCCTCCAAAGCAAGTATATCCTTTCGTAAATATGGAAACCAAAACTGCACGCAGTATTCCAGGTGTGGCCTCACCAATACCCTGTATAACTGTGGCAAGACTTCCCTGCTTTTATACTCCATCCCCTTTGCAATAAAGGCCAAGATTCCATTGGCCTTCCTGATCACTTGCTGTACTGCATACTAACCTTTTGTGTTTCATGCACAAGTACCCCCAGATCCCGCTGTACTGCAGCACTTTGCAATCTTTCTCCATTTAAATAATAACTTGCTCTTTGGTTTTTTTTCTGTCAAAGTGCATGACCTCACACTTTCCAACATTGTACTCCATCTGCCAAATTTTTGCTCACTCACTTAGCCTGTCTATGTCCTTTTACAGATTTTTTGGGTCCTATGTAGGCAAATTGCTGTGAAGTCCAGAAACCATAGGGTAGTAATAGTAGGGGATTTTAACTATCCAAATATTGATTGGGACAAATTTAGTGTGAAGGGTATAGAGGGTGTGGAATTCTTGAAAGGCATTCAAGAGACCTTTTTTAGTCAGTATTTAGCAAGCCCAACACGAGAGGGGGCGGTCTTGGATTTAGTTTTGGGGAAAGAAGCTGGGCAGGTTGAAGGGGTATTAGTGCGAGAGCACTTGGATGCCAGTGACCATAATTCAATCAGATTCAAGTTGGTTATGGATAAGGAGAAGAATAGGCCTGGAATAAAAGTTACGATTTGGGGAAAAGCTAATTTTGCTAAGTTAAGGAGTGAACTGGAAACAGCTACTTGTGGATAAATCAGTGTCGGAACAGTGGGAGGCATTCAAGAATGAGATCCGGAAGGCTCAGGCCAAATCACTCTTAAAGAAAAAGACTGGTAAAAATGATTCGAGAGCCCCCTCGATGTCTAGGGACTTACAGGGGAGGACTAAGAAAAAAAAGGACGCTTATGTCATATACCGACGGCTAAATACTTTAGAATCTTTAGAGGAATATAGAAAGTTAAGAGGCAAAATTAAAAAGGATATTAGGAATGCTAAGAGAGAGCACGAGAAATTCTTGGCCAGCAAAATTAAGGAAAACCCTAAGATGTTCGATAAATATATTAAGAGATTAAGAGTAAGAGGGTAACTAAAGAAAGGGTAGGGCCTATTAGAGACCATGAGGGTAATCTTTGTGTGGAGGCGGAAGATGTTGGTAGGATTCTTAATGAATATTTTGCATCTATTTTCACAAAGGAAAGGGGTAATGCAGATACTGCTATTGAGGAGGAGTGTGATATTCTGGATGAAATAAATATAGTGAGAGAGGAAGTATTAAGGAATTTAGCAGCATTGAAAGTAGATAAGTCCCCAGGCCTGGATGAAATGCATCCTAGGCTGTTGAACGAAGTAAAAGAGGAAATAGCAGAGGCCTTGACCATCACTTTCCAGTCCTCTTTTGATCTGGGCATTGTGCCGGAGGATTGGAGGACTGCTAATGTAGTACCCTTGTTTAAGAAGGGAAAAAGGGATAGGCCGAGTAATTACAGGCCTGTAGCCTAATCTCAGTGGTGGGAAAATTGTTGGAAAAAATCCTCAAAGACAGGATAAATCTGCATTTGGAAAGGCAAGGATTAATTCAGGACAGACAGCACGGATTTGTTAAAGGAAGATCGTGTGTCACTAACCTGATTGAATTTTTTGAGGAGGTAACCAAGAGGGTCAATGAGGGTAGAGCATACAATGTAGTATATATGGACTTTAGCAAGGGTTTTGATAAGGTCCCACATGGTAGACTGGTCATGAAGGTTAAAGCCCATGGGATACAGGGCAAAGTGGCAAGTTGGATCCAAAATTGGCTTGGGGGTGAGAAGCAAAGGGTAATGATTGATGGATATTTTTGTGACTGGAAGGATGTTTCCAGTGGGGTTCCGTAGGGCTCAGCACCGGGTCCCTTGCTTTTTGTGGTATATATCAAAGATTTAGATTTGAATATCAGGAGTATGATTAATAAGTTTGCAGACGACACTAAAATTGGCTGTGTGGTTGATAATGAAGAGGAAATCATGGGCTGCAGGGGGATATCAATCTACTGGTCAGGTGGGCAGAGCAGTGGCAAATGGAATTTAATTCAGAGAAGTGTGAGGTGATGCAATTTGGGAGGGCTAATAAGGAAAGGTAGACCACTTAATATTGTAGATTAACAAAGGGACCTTGGAGTGCTTGTCTACAGATCCCTGAAAGTAGCAGGCCAGGTGGATAAGGTAGTTAAGAAGGCATACGGAATGCTTGCCTTTATTGGCCGAGGCATAGAATATAAGAGCAGGGATGTTATGCTTAAATTGTATAATACTTTGGTTAGGCGCAGCTGGAGTACTGCGTGCAGCTCTGGTTACCGTACTATAGGGAGGACGTGATCGCACTAGAGAGGGTGCAGAGGAGATTTACTTGGATGCAGCTTGGAGTGGAGAATCTTAGTTATGAGGACAGATTGTATAGGTTGGGTTTGTTCTCATTGGAACAGAGGATGTTGAGAGGAGACCTCATTGAGGTGTACAAAATATTGAGGGGCCTGGACATAGTGGATAGTAAGGGTCTATTTCCATTGGTGGAGGGGTCTATTATGAGGGGTCATAGTTTTAAGGTGGTTGGTGGAAGGTTTAGAGGGGATTTGAGGGGGGACTTCTTTACGCAGAGGGTTGTGGGGATCTGGAACTTGCTGCCTGGAAGAGTGGTGGATGCAGAAACCCTCAGCACTTTTAAGAGATGGTTGGGATGGGCACTTAAAGTGCAGTAACTTGCAGGGTTACAGACCTAGATCTGGTAATTGGGATTAGATTGGATGACCTTTTGTTGGACAGCGTAGATATAGGGAATAGAATACAGCCAGGGTGTAAATTTACATAACTTACAAAAAACTTTTAATTTGAGAACAGTTACAACAGTAACAACAATAATAATAACAGCAGCAGCAGCAAAGAAAGGCTGCACCCATCACCCACCTTATTGTAAGACCATCCGCTGTGCTTGATCTTGTTGACTCTACCCCTACCTACAGGCAGTGTCGCAGCATTTCTCGGGTTGCTACCAAGCTTATTCTTTCGAACATCTCAGGTTATGCGCACTTCTTGATGGGGAGCGTGGGCAGGCGGTAATTTGGAAGGCCCGGCTTGGGCCTCTACAGAGGCTGATCATGGGATTGGAGTGGGAGTGATAGTTGATTCTGTCAATGGCCGCAGGATCTGGGCATGTTCCCTCGTTGCAGCAGCTAACTCCGACATTCCCTCACTCATGTGCCCTGACAGTGTCTCAACTACCTGCAACATTCCCTCCCTCATGTGCCGTGACAGTGTCTCAACTACCTGAAACATTCCCTCTCTCATGTTCACTGACAATGTATCAGCTACCAGCGACATTCCCTCATTCATGTGTACCGGCATTGTATCTGCTGCCTGAGACATTCCCTCCCTCATGTTCCCGAACAGTGTTCCTATTTCTCTTGAGAGTTGTTACTTCTCCCGGCAGTCCCGATACCTCATCACCCACCCCACTGATGGTGTCCAGGAGTGATCATGTACTCATTGCCATCATCTGAACCACATCTGTTAGATCCTGCACCTCAGGAGACTTTACCCTGGGTGTGGCTCATTGCATCCCACTAGGACCCGCAGCCTCAGATGGTGGGGCCCTGGGTGTGCCTTGCTGCATCCCACTGGGACCCGCAACCTCGGATGGTGGGGCCCTGGGTGTGCCTCGCTGCACCCCACTGGAATCCCCAGCCTCGGACTGTGAGAAACCATGTAATGTCCCAATAATACTCGTACCACTCAGTGGGTGGCACCTGCACCTCCTCCAACGTGAGTACAAAAGTGGGGGCTTCATCCATCAGATCCCCCTCCCTCCCACTTCCATCTTCTTGGTCCGGAAGGTGGGATTGGAAGATGTTCTTCTCTTCAGGCTCGTCTGCGTCTGAATCTTCTTCTGCATCGTCAGGGTTGGCCTCAGGTTCTGCAAAATATAACAGAACAAATGCTTAGCAGCAGAGGAGGGGGCAGGATGGATGGCATGAGTAGGTTCGCACAGCGCAGGCAGAAGGCTGATTTGAAGGATCACGATGAATGATAGCACACTGCATTAACCGAAGCGTAATTGACGGAGACATCCCCATGAACCGAAGTATGGCTAGCCTGCGCAGTACTTAAAAATTAGCAAAGCCGAACTGTGGTATTTGCAGGACTTACTCTCTCCCTCGAGTGTAGGCCCAGCTTGTGCAGTGGTGGTTGCTTTTCTCCAGCCAGGACCCATCAAAACAGCAACCCTGTCTTCCAAGTGTGTGAGTGGATGCAGATTTGTCGGGCCTCCTCTTGTTTGAATTCTTTCCCATTTGTTGTGTGCCACCTTCCTCTGCAACGTTGAAAATATTACTTTTTAGAGAGGGTATCTTTCTGCTGGATGGGACATATACAGATGGTCACATTTACAATTGCAATTCCAGTGAATAAATGAAAATATTACTTACACTAACTACTTGACCAAGGTCCTGCCACTTGTTTTTACACTGGCCTCCAGACCTCGGGTGGACACCATTGCACAGTAATCTTCTGCAAGTTGGTTCCAGCGTTTCTTAATTTCTTTTGGTGAAACTTTTATGTGACCTCTGCTGGTGTCCAGCTTGGGCCATCTGGCCTCAATTACAGTAACTAGTGTCTCCATTTCATCCTGTAAGAAATGATTGGTCCTTGAGCCGCATTGCATCTTGTATTGCAGCTCCGATTTTTCCATTGAGAATTAAAGTTCTCATACAGAACTGGCTCTTTAAAAATGGCCAAATGCAGACCGGGAGCTGTACTGGGCATGCACGCCCATAGCAATCACGTCAAAAACGTCCTTTTTTTCCCTGTGCATGCGCAGAAGGGGGGGGGCGTCGTTTTTTCGGCGCAGACATTAGGCTCCACCCCCCGAAGGTAATGGACACGCTGTACGGCGCCAATTAAAAAAAATAGAACAGGGAAACTTGATATTTATTTTTTGGGAGTAGTCAGGGCTAACTCTGGCAGTACGTCAAAAAACGGCATTGGGGAAAATTGAGCCCTATTTATAAAGGGACGCCCAAACTGTTCACTGTAATCTAACTGTGACCTAGCCATCACTCTTTTAATCTATGCCCCATTTATCAAATCCAAAATGCTATTGGCCTTTTTTTTAATGACTTTTATCTACCTGCACTTACATTATAATCCTAGGCTATGGGTAAATATGTAGGATATTGAAGGTACTTGTTTCATGTTATATTGAGACAAGACCAAAGCAGAAATATCGCTGCTTCTGACTGCATTAAATGTAGCCAGTTAGTCATGTATACAGTATATATACAAGAAGATACACACTGTCTGATATGGTAACATTTGTGACACCTTATGTGTATTGAACCCAGAACTTAACCTCCCTCACCTGGGAAAATTGAATGAATATATAAGGTTAAACTATACATAGCTGTATTTCTAATAGGCTGCAGTGGGAATCAGAAATTGCTGGAATGTAATCAGAAACTATGCATCTATTTATAATATCCTATTGCATATGGTGCACCTGTATAGTTGCCAACACAACACATGGCTGATGCCACACACTAACTGAATATGCTACAGTTTTTGCACCATTTTTCTTTGCATTGTGTCAGGCATCCCATTTGAAATTAATAAAAGAGAGGGACTTGTGCACATGCTCTTGTGTCACACTGGCAAAATTTCCATTCACTAATCTTAGTTTCTCTTTAATTTCCTAGTGGGCCCATCAGGTACTGTCATCCTTAACCTGCATGAACACATACATACATCAATAATCTCAATCACATGTTTCTTTAGGAGGGGGAGGACTGTCACATTACTTGGATGTATTATTCCATTAGTCAGTTGTACTATTCTTCCTTGTATTATTTGGCATGCTTATTGCTGCCATCTATTGGTGGCTTGAGCACAGATTTGGCTACTGATCTCAAGTGGACAGAGGATATGGAAAGCCAGTGGCCAATCAGCCATGTTAAAGATGTTTGAGAGAAAAATAGAAGTGTGTGCTGCAATCTATTGATCTAGTGTGCTTTAAGTGCATTTAATTCTCCACAGAACCCATTTATCTACCACTTGAATCTAAAATGTATACACTTTCAAATAAAGGAACTAAAATACATTAATTGTATGCAATCTTCTGCCTCAAATTATAGGTACACCCAAGTTTATCCTTCCTGTTGTCGGAGGACTTAATCTAACTGAGGAAATCCCGATCTACTAATTTATTTTAGCAATGTTCTATTTAAATACAAAACAGCATAGAGCAAGTCAAATAACGTAACATGAAAGTATCTATTCTAATAATGTAGTAACCCTTAATAAAGATCATTGTTTTAATATTGTGACAATCATAGTATATATTTCACATGGCAACTCAAAGAATTGAAAGTACATTTCCATGCAGGGGTAACATAACTCATTCAGCAATATATCCACAGATTTGAGGTGAAGGAGTCACATGGCTTGATACATAACAAAAGCTTTAGGCCCCAGGCCTCAAACTCCTTTCCGGGTCTGTGATTTAAGAAAAAGTGCTGAATTTGGATTCTTCTTTGATGTGCTTCGTCGTGTAGTGCTTCTGGTGATTGGCAATGATCCTGACATGCTATACATAATCTACTGGTGCCTCTTCTCTTACTCTGCCCCCGCCCCTCTCAAGAAAAAAAGTAGCCTAGGCTTGTAGAAGTGGTCCTGTGCAGTCAAAAGTGCTTGCATGTGATGGTTTCAAATGATGATTCATTGCTGAAGCATTGGATAAAAAGTTGTGAACTTAGATATTGTGCTTGGTAACTTCAAAAGTCCTGGCCACTTTGGTCTGTCACACAGTCTAAATCTCTATTTGGGTTGGCACAACAGTCACTGGTCTACTGTCTGCATGTGCTACATTTTAATTGTTCATTTTATAACTGAGAAAGGCTCGAATGATCCCTGTGTTTTTGGCTACTTCAACACAGTGATATGAAATACTGAGGACATTTTCGATTTATCTTGGAATTCACAAGCTTTAGTTGACTCTGTTTCAACAGAGATTGAAAAAGACGCCAGGAAAATCTTTTTCGCTGCTTTAGCTCAGACAGTTGTTTCAATTTTTTCAATAATTTCCACAGTGGATTGGGAAGGAGAAAGCAAAGCACAATCTTCCTGATCCCACTGGCTCTCTGGACTAGAGTCATCATCTGAGCTCAATTCATCTTCATCCTCATCCTCCTCTGTGTCTTCATCACATGATTCTGGGTAGTGCAACCCTAATGCATTTATCCCAGAATCCTCAGAGGCAGATGGTGAAGAGCAGTGGTTCATCCGTGGTGCTGGTACCTTGTCTGCCATAGTTGGACTCTTTGAACTGACTGAGGTAGCCTGACTAAAGTTATCTCCAACCTTTGTGTCACGCACAGTGGGAGCTGGTTGAGGCTGACGTTGAACATAACACATCTTGCCATTAATTCTTTTGACCCGATAGTTGTCAACAAAGAGTTTGGAAATAGTGCAGTACCTTGGTGTATCTGGTGTGAATGGAGGCCTGAGGAAAGGAGCAGTCTGTAGAAAACGTTCCACCAGGGAGATGGACAGTTGGATGGTATCTGTATGGCTGCTTGTGTTGGCCGGAATTGAAGTGCTTGGTATATGTTCTACAGGGGTCATAGGCTGGTAAATGTATCTACCTGAAAAGGGTCAAAACGAATGACAATGATAAGAACGCAAGGGATTCAGAAAGCGAAGGGTGACATTTATTCTTGAGGATTATTACTAATTAGAGACTTTTTTCTGCTTGGACAAGATAAACTACTGTAAAAAATTAATATACAACAAGACCACAATGCTTATTTTTCATAAGTCTCCAGTTTCTCATGTATAACCTATTTCTAAAGCGCAGTGCACTATGTTGGGTTCATTCAGTTTTTTATTTAATTTATCCTGTTTAGTAACTCACATACACTTCTGGATTTAAGTGATTTAAACTAACATTTAGTGCTGTCCTGTATGTATTATTTCCAAGGGACTTGTTTGTCGTTTTGAGATTGGAAGTTGGAGAGTGAAGATATAGGATAGTTGCAGAGATGGTGTCATTAAAAATGTCAAAATACTAATAGTTGTATCTCTTCAAAACTTGATGTTGGCAGAGGGTACATTAATCGGAGAGGTCCATAATGTTTATAAAAAAAGATAACAGTGAAGTGTGTGAGATGCCCTCAACTACCAAGCATCCATTTCTCTACACTAGATCTCTAGGGATCAGAAATATACCTCAGACTAATATCTAACACCACCATTCCCCCCTCACCCCCCCCCCACCCCCCAACCCCCTCATGTCACCTCCCCCACCCTCTCTGGACAATGTGGATTTTCCCCACTCTAAATGCACTGGCGAAGACTTACTAAGAGGACCATAACTTAAATGTTACATTACTGTGTCAGCCACCACTGAGGCCAGGAACCACAGGGAGACAATGTTTAATGGGTGTAATTGCACCATGATAGAACATGGGAATAATGAGTCATTTCATCTCTCTGCACATCCCCACTGCTGGTTGTCTGATTTTTTTTTCATATCCTCACTGGGCCGTGTGCTACATGTAGCTAATGGTGTAGATGGGCAACCTGATGACCTGTCTCCTGCACTGCCACTTTAAAATGGGTCACTAAGAGATGTGCAAGTATGTCTCCAGGCACTATCTTTCCCTTTCCCCGTTACCCTTTTTAACCTTAGCTACCATGCCTGCCAAAAGCCAAATGATTTTCCCCACAGCAGTGCAGTTGAAACATTTCCTCTGCCTACCTTGGGCTCGCTTGCCGTGTAGGAGTTCCGAGTAGAGTGCTTGCTTTGGGAGTCTTGTGTCTGGCATGCGAACAATGTGACCTGCCCAGCGGAGCTGATCAAGTGTGGTCAGTGCTTCGATGCTGGGGATGTTGGCCTGGTCAAGGACGTTAAACGTTGGTGCGTCTGTTCGCCCAGTGGATTTGCAGGATCTTGCGGAGACATCGTTGAGTGATTTGAGGTGTCTACTGTATATGGTCCATGTCTCTGAGCCATACAGGAGGGTGGGTATCACTACAGCCCTGTAGACCATGAGCTTGGTGGCAGATTTGAGGGCCTGATTTTCGAACACTCTTTTCCTCAGGTAGCAAGTGAGTCCAAGGTGGGCAGACAAAACATTTCAAGGACATCCTCACAGCTTCCTTGATAAAATGCAACATCCCCACCAACACCTGGGAGTCCCTGGCCAAAGACCGCCCTAATTGGAGGAAGTGCATCCAGGAGGGTGCTGAGCACCTCGAGTCTCATCGCCGAGTGCATGCAGAAACCAAGCGCAGGCAGTGGAAGGAGTGTGCAGCAAACCAGTCCCACCCACCCTTTCCTTCAATGACTGTCTGTCCAACCTGTCACAGAGACTGTAATTCCCGTATTAGACTGTTCGGTCATCTAAGAACTCATTTTTAGAGTGGAAGCAAGTCTTCCTCGATTTTGAGGGACTACCTATGATGATGATGGCAGTTGAAATTAAGTTGTGATCTGAGCAGTGTGGGGTACTCAGGCATGTACCCACACCCCAACAATTGTATGCCACCTGGTGATGCTTCAGTATGGGTTTACGCCCTCACCTGTTTGCTAAAGCTCAGATAGGGACAGCTCTCCACGTTTGTACATTCAGCCAATTACCTGAAGCTGGGGCATGGGTTCGGATTGGTGGGCATGTTTTATTTGCCTGTTTAAAATTCCAATTCAAAACCGTACTCTTGAAGTGTAAATGGTGCAGCAGTGAGAACCCTTTCATGCCAGAAATCAATCTTCAATGAGCTCGACTCCAGGCAGTGGCTTTCTAATTGGTTAGTAGCATCACAAGGGCATTCATTCAAAACTCATTGATAACACTGGCTGTGCAGGTCTTTGTGTTGGGGGGAAAGAATGGGGGAAGATGAGAGATATGAACTAATCTGAAAGCCCAAATACGTCTATTTTGAGCTCTTGGCCTATTCCTGTCGAGATCCTGGTACTTCAAATGCCATTGTTTCCATTTGGTTTCTCTTCCCTTGTGGTGAAGGAACACAGTAATTTAATCTCAGCCACAGGAGTCACAGGAAATCAGTCTGGCTGACTTCCAGGAGTTGTCCTCTTGCTGTTTCTCTAGCCTGACCTGGCACAGGCCTCAGACAGTATATTTGTGCTCCTAAACCAATCCTCAAAAAAAACACAACTCATCTCGAAACAAGTTTGTGTCTTTGACAAAATCTGACCCAGTCAAGAACTGTTTTAAACCTTTTCCTGGAGTAAGAACAGAACTCTTTCTAAAATGCTGAGGACGATGGATAATGTAGATGAAAATAGATTTTTTAAACTTAGGCTGTGAGTTCAGAACTAGAAAACGCGATTATGATAATAACAAGCCTCAAGCAAGCCTAGTGGGATTAATTTTCTTCCGCATATGAGCAGGGGTCTTGACAACACACAGCAGTTGGACGCCAGTTAACCATTTCAGCTGGAGGATGTGACTCAACGTGGGAAAGAAAATAAAAAATAATGATGGATCATTTGAAAGGAGACAGTCAAACAAAGTGACAGTTATACTGATTCTGGAGGGAGCAACCATTTCAATTTTTGCTTTAAATTAAATGAACAACCTGTAAAAAATAATGGCTTTCTCCAGCATAAAGGACAAGCTATCAGTCATGCAACAGCTTACTAAAAATAACATTTAACCACAGGAAAGCCTTCATCGCCTGTATCCAGGCCTTTTCTAATATAATGGAATTAAAAAAAGATTTTGTTTTAGGGCAGGATATTCTGTACTCCTGTCAGACAGCATTGTTTGATGAAACCTGGTATCGCCTCAAAGGATTTGATGGGATATTTTCTCAGTTTAAACAAGTAACACCTGGCTTTTGTGAAAACTGTAATTACATTGTGACATTGTAATTTAGCACTCGCAGGAAAGTGCTGCTGTTCCTGGACACAACTTGGGAAGGCTGCTTTACAAGATTTTTTCATTCAATTCCATACTCAGTAGTAAAATAAAACAGACTACTGCAGAAAACAGAAGATAGCAGAAGATAGTCTCCACAAGTTATTTAGTATTTAATACTAGCACATCTTCCAATGATGTTGCTCACAGTGAGTCTGAGTTTGTATATGAATAGAAGTATTATGCCAAGTTGCATTACTCGATACACTGACCTATCAGCATTGGGGATAGGGTTTGGATCAGGGAATATTGAGAGGGACCTTAGGATCTGGCAGTAATATGATGGTGTTTCAGGATCTATTAGTATTTTAAGGAGGGAAGGAATTATGTGGAAGTCTGGAATTGCTGGGAGAAGGATTCTGGGATCTGGAGGCACTGGGGAGGGAGGTGTCATGGTCTGAGAGCATTGTGGGTAGTTCTGGGATCAGGGAGCACTGGGAATATGGTCAGGGGATTTGTGAGAACTGAGAGCATGTTTTGGGATTTGGGAGTGGTGGGACAATCTGGGGGGTGAGGGGGGCAGGGGGGGGGGGCGATGGCAGTGCAGGAGGGGTGGGTGCGATCCAGCGGAATTTTGGGAAAACCTGAGACCTTCAAATTTAAAAAAATCAAGGCATTAAAGAACACAAGAGACAATTCAGTAGTCGATAATCTTAATCATATTATTGTGAAATATATATATATTTTTTGACATTAGCAACGTTAATTAGAGAAGTAAAATTGAGAAAGCTATTTGAGAGATTTAGTGGAACCGAGTGGCTCAGTTTTCGCTGAAGGGGGTATCAAAGAACAAATGGCAGCAGTAGAGGAAGTCAAGAGTGATATTAGTTAAGATGTAAAGAAAGATATTAGGCAAATTAACCAAACTTAAAGAGGACAAAGTTTTGGGTCTAGATTGATTAATTTCCTTGGATACGCAAAGGGACTAGGGAGGAGATAGCAGAGCTAATAGTATCGAACTTAAACATTTAGTAGAAAAAGGAACAGTCCCAGAGGCTTGGTGAACAGCAAGAATGGAGATAGAACTAATCCAGGGAACGATAGACCAGTTTGTTTAATGCCAGTAGTAGAAAATATAATAGAATCTTTGCTGGAAGATCAGATACCAAAACATCTAGAAATGGAGAATGTAACAAAATAATAATCAGCATGAATTTAAAAAAGGAAGATCATGTTTAACCACCGTTATTGAATTACTGAAAGAATTAACAGACAGGGAAATGCAGTGGATGTGCTACATATAAACTTTAAGAAGGCTTTTGATAAGGTGACACATAGAAACTCATGACAAAGGTCAGGGTCTGTGGAGTCTGGGGCCAGGTAGCAGAATGGATTTAAAGATGGCTACAAAACAAAAAACAGAGGGTACGACCTAAGGGAAGTTTCTCATTGGCAAAAAGTGGGAAGTGACGTCCCGCAGGGATCCGTGCTGGGAACACTGTTGTTTATCATATATGCAAATGATTAGGTCTCAGGAATCAGAGGTATGGTGTCAAAATTTGCAGATAGTACTAAAATGGAGCTAATAATATGGAGGACTGCACGAAAATATAGGAAGACATAAACAGGCTTGTAGAATGGATGGATAAATCACAAATTCAATTAAATTAGCGAAATGCGAGGATGTTCATTTTGGTAGGAGGAATAAGGAGGTTAATTATTCCTTGCAAGGTAAGAAAATAAATGGTGTAGAGGAGCAAAGAGATCTGGGAGTACAGATACATCTTTATTAAGATGGAGAGTGACAGTTAATTCAGAGACTAGGGTCCTGAACTTAAGGAAAGGTAACTTCGATAGTATGAGACATGAATTGGTTGGAATAGACTGGCAAATGATACTTAAACGGTTGACGGTGGATAGGCAATGGCCGACATTTAAATATCACATGGATGAACTTCAACAATTGTACATCCCTGTCTGAAGTAAAAATAAAACGGGGAAGGTGGCTCAACTGTGGCAAACAAGGAAAATTAAGGATAGTGTTAAATCCAAGGAAGAGGCATATAAATTGGCCAGAAAAAGCAGCAAACCTGAGGACAGAGAGAAATTTAGAATCCAGCAGAGGAGGACAAAGTGTTTCATTAGGAGGGGGAAAATAGAGTTTGAGAGGAAGCTTGCTGGGAACATAAAAACTGACTGCAAAAGCTTCGATAGATATGTGAAGAGAAAAAGATTAGTGAAGACAAACGTAGGTCCCTTGCAGTCAGATTCAGGTGAATTTATAATGGGGAACAGAGAAATGGCAGACCAATTGAACAAATACTTTGGTTCTGTCTTCACGAAGGAAGACACGAATAACCTTCCGGAAGTATTGGGGGACAGAGGATCTAGCGAGAAGGAAGAACTGAAGGAAATCCTTATTAGTCAGGAAATTGTGTTAGGGAAATTGATGGGATTGAAGGCCAATAAATTCCCAGGGCCTGATAGTCTGCATCCCAGAGTACTTAAGGAAGTGGCCCTAGAAATAGTGGATGCATTGATGATCATTTTCCAAAAGTCTATCGACTCTGGATCAGTTCCTATGGACTGGAGGGTAACTAATGTTACATCACTTTTTTAAAAAGGCGGGAGAGAGAAAACGGGGAATTATAGACCGGTTAGCCGGACATCGATAGTGGGGAAAATGTTGGAATCAATTATTAAAAATGAAATAGCAGCGCATTTGGAAAGCAGTGACAGGATCAGCCCAAGTCAGCATGGATTTATGAAGGGGAAATCATGCTTGACAAATCTTCTAGAATTTTTTGAGGATGTAACTCGTAGAGTAGACAAGGGAGAACCAGTGGATGTGGTGTATTTGGACTTTCAGAAAGCTTTAGACAAGGTCCCACACAAGAGATTGTTGTGCAAAATTGAAGCACATTGTATTGGGGGTAAGGTATTGACGTGGCTAGAGAACTCGTTGGCAGACAGGAAGCAGAGAGTCGGGATAAACGGATCCTTTTCAGAATGGCAGGCAGTGACTGAGCCGCAGGGCTCAGTGCTGGGACCCCAGCTATTTACAATATACATCAATGATTTAGTTGAAGGAATTGAGTGTAATATCTCCAAGTTTGCAGAAGACACTAAGCTGGGTGGCAGTGTGAGCTGTGAGGAGGATGTTAAGAGGCTGCAGGGTGACTTGGACTGAGGCACTGAAGTATGGCGGAGAGGCACTACTGGCGCGAATACATGACCTCATCTCTCTCATCTGGAGGGAGGAGAGCATACCGGGAGATCATAAAGATGCAGTGATCGTGACCATCTTTAAAAAAGGGGACAAGTCCGACTGCGAAAACTACAGAGGAATCTCCCTGCTATCAACCACTGGGAAAGTCGTCGCTAGAGTCCTCCTCAAACGTCTTCTCCCCGTGGCTGAGAAGCTTCTCCCGGAATCGCAATGTGGATTTCATCCCCTCCGGGGCACAACGGACATGATCTTTGCAGCATGACAGCTGCATGCAAAATGCAGGGAACAGCAGCAGCCGTTATACATGGCCTTCTTCGACCTGACAAAGGCCTCTGACACTGTCAACCGCGAGGGCCTATGGAGCGCCCTCCTCCGTTTCGGATGCCCCCAAAAGTACATCACCATACTCTGCCTGCTTCACGATGACATGCAAGCTGTGATCCTTACCAACGGATCGATCACAGACCCAATTCATGTCCGGACCGGGCCAAGCAGGGCTGCGTCATCACCCCAATCCTCTTCTCAATCTTCTTCGTTGCCATGCTCCACCTCACAGTTGATAAGCTCCCCGCTGGAGTGGAGCTAAACTACAGAACCAGTGGGAAGCTGTTCAACCTTCGCCGCCTCCAGGCCAGGTCGAAGACCAATGCAACCTCTGTCGTTGAGCTACAGTATGCGGACGACGCCTACGTCTGTGCACATACAGAGGCTGAACTCCAGGACATAGTCGACATATTTACTGAGGCATATGAAAGCATGGGCCTTACGCTAAACATTAGTAAGACAAAGGTCCTACACCAGCCTGTCCTCGCCGCACAGCACTGCCCCCCAAACATCAAGATCCATGGCGTGGCCCTGGACAACGTGGACCACTTCCCCTATCTCGGGAGCCTCCTGTCAACAAGAGCAGGCGTTGATGATGAGATCCAACACTTCCTCCAGTGCGCCAGTGCAACCTTTGGCCGCCTGAGGAAAAGAGTGTTTGAAGATCAGTCCCTCAAAACTGTCACCAAGCTCATGGTCTACAAGGCGGTAGTAATACTCGCCCTCCTGTATGGCTCAGAGATGTGGACCATGTACAGTAGACACCTCAAGTCGCTGGAGAAATACCACCAGCGATGTCTCCGCAAGATCCTGCAAATCTCCTGGGAGGACAGACGCACAAACATTAGCGTTCTCGTCCAGGCCAACATCCCCAGCATTGAAGCACTGACCACACTTGATCAGCTCCGCTGGGCAGGCCACGTAGTCCGCATGCCAGACAAGAGACTCCCAAAGCAAGCGCTCTACTCGGAACTTGTCCACGGCAAATGAGCCAAAGGCGGGCAGAGGAAACATTACAAGGACACCCTCAAAGCCTCCCTGATAAAGTGCGACATCCCCACTGCATTAGACCGCCCTAAGTGGAGGAAGTGCATTCGGGAGGGCACTAAGCTCCTCCTCGCCGAGAGCATGCAGAAATAAAGCGCAGGCAGCGGAAGGAGCGTGTGGCAAACCAGGCTCCCTGCCCACCCTTTCCCTCAACGACTATCTGTCCCACCTGTGACAGAGACTGTGTTTCTCGTATTGGACTGTACAGCCACCTACGAACTCATGCTAAGAGTGGAAGCAAGTCTTCCTCGATTCCAAGGGACTGCCTATGATGATGATGATGACAGATGCAGTATAATGTAGATAAATGTGAGGTTATCCACTTTGGTGGCAAAAACACGAGGGCAGAATATTATCTGAATGGCGGCAGATTAGGAAAAGAGGAGGTGCAATGAGACCTGGGTGTCATGGTACATCAGTCATTGAAAGTTGGAATGCAGGTACAGCAGGCAGTGAAGAAGGCAAATGGAATGTTGGCCTTCATAGCTGGGGGATTTGAGCATAGCAGCAGGGAGGTCTTACTGCAGTTGTACAGGGCCTTGGTGTGGCCTCACCTGGAATATTGTGTTCAGTTTTGGTCTCCTAATCTGAGGAAGGACGTTCTTGCTATTGAGGAAGTGCAGCAAAGGTTCACCAGATTGATTCCCGGGATGGCAGGACTGACTTATGAGGAGAGATTGGATCGACTGGGCCTGTATTCACTGGAGTTTAGAAGAATGAGAGGGAATCTCATAGAAACATATAAAATTCTGACGGGACTGGACAGGTTAGATGCAGGAAGAATGTTCCCGATGTTGGGGAAGTCTAGAAACAGTGGTTACAGTCTAAGGATAAGGGGTAAGCCATTTAGGACCGAGATGAGGAGAAACTTCTTCACTCAGCGAGTTGTTAACCTGTGGAATTTTCTACCACAGAGAGTTGTTGATGCCAGTTCGTTAGATATATTCAAGAGGGAGTTAGATATGGCCCTTACGGCTAAAGGGATCAAGGGGTATGGAGAGAAAGCAGGAAAGGGGTACTGAGGTGAATGATCAGTCATGATCTTATTGAATGGTGGTGCAGGCTCGAAGGGCCGAATGGCCTACTACTGCACCTATTTTCTATGTTTCTATGATAATAACAGTAAACCATCTGGAAGAACCAACAGTAAACCATGTGGCTGACACGGGTTCAAAGCTAAAGCATAAAGTGGGGGCGGGGGTGGGGCAGGGGGGAGGTGGGCAGGGGCATTGGTGGCAATCCCAGTGGGATGGAGGTGGCTGGGGAGTGGGGCGGGTGGCGAGGAACATTGACCTACCAACAGCAGGTCAGCAGGTGAGAACATTTTTGCGGTGCTAGTAGGTGCATCTATGCTCCTCCTCTCCCTGAAATAATCAGTGGCACCAAAGCTTTTGCCCTTTTCTTCCCAGAGTGGCCTCAAGCGTAAGGAACATTAGTTAGGCTGCTCTACATTAGGCCCCCTGGGCTTACACTCAGCCAACTGGTACCTGAACATTGCACCAGAGTCCTACAGCCGGCATAGGACCCCAATTTAAATATTTAAATGAGGTTTGCACCTGTTTTGGACAGGTGTCTTGGTCGTCCATTTTAAAGCCTGCTGGAAAATCGAGTTGGGAGGGTCTAGGTTGGCAAATCGCTGGTTGGAATCTTTAAAAAAACTGTCTGCCAACTCTCCCATTTTTCATCAGGAAACAGACAAACAAAACTGTCCCCAACCATTTTATTTGTTCCCTAGAGTTTTTACAAATATATTGCGTTGTTCTCCAAGCAATGACAGAACTTCAGTTCTTCGAGGGTTAAGCATATCCCATTACGTGTGGTTTGGTTTTTGACAGCTATGTTATTGTGTAGCATGCACAGCCAGGAAGGTCAGATTGCACACAGAATAAGTGAAATTACTTTCTTTTTCAATGAATCATTTTGACTCCATTCAAGGATGTAATTAACTGTAAGATATGAAGTCATGGATCCTCATCAACCTCAACCTGGGATCGATGGTGTGCCTGACACAGAACTCAACAGCAAAGAAAAAAGAAACGTTTACAATCGATGAGTAAATGGTTTGCACTGTGTAGGACAGCCTGGTCTGTAGCAGACTAATTCATCTCAAATTCTTTTCAAACCTCCGCGACCCATCATTCAGTCAGATCTGAATAACTGAAGGTGTAATACACTTCAGCCTGTGTGTTTTCATCTACCTATCATATAAACCCATTATAAATGTCAGTGGGTCCAATACTTAAATAATATGTTGGAAACAGTTACCAGGCCTAAAAATCCCTACACACTCTTCCCTTCCCTACGTCATACTGTACGGATATAAAGGTCTGGAATTTGTGGTGAGTAATAACAGCAAACTAACAGTGTTCTTCATTATTACTCCTTTGAAACTGACCGCAACTTCAGGATGCGCATCCCAAGATGGAAATCCTGAAGTTGCGGTCAGTTATTCACTGCACCAACACTGGTTGTGCTGTGGACCCCACTACCCCCATAGCCGGCAATCAGTGTAATCAGTGAAATCAGTGAACCTGACTTTTCCACGGTAATTTCACTGTTAAAGCCTTATTAAGTTAAGGGCTTGTTGGATTAGGTATAACTGGAGTTTTAACATTGTATTGGCTGCTAAACAAACATTATGGCCCTGAAAATCTAATTTTAATTTTGTGGCATGTCAAATTTCTCCATTATAACAAAAATTACAATTGTTAGGAAACTTAAAAAATAAATTATATTTTGAAAAGTTTGCTCATATTTATTTCAGGTTTTCCTTTTCCCCATGTGAGAGCCACAATCTTTGTTTTGCTCTCTATAACATTTTTTAAAAGTCAGAATAAAAGCAACTTTTTCACTTCCTGGTTCCCTGTCGGTGAGATTTTCCCACGTTGTGATTGGCTGATTAGACAGCTTGTTGGCGTCACAGCAGACCTATGGGATTCCCACTGCACTACACTGATCTCAATTGCATGTCGAAAATGGCAAACTTCTTGCCACAGAGATCGTAAGATCTTTGTGGGCTGCTTTCTTCAGGGCCAGCGAAAAACGCCTTTTCTTTGCTGCTCACCGCAAATTACTCTCCAAAGTCTCTCATGATAACTCATTCTCTCCCATGGCCTCCTATCCTCTGTCTTTCCTTCTTCCAATAATATTCAGGCTTTCAAAACCCAAGCTTGGTGTCACCTACTCACAAGTTCCTGATTTAGCTTTTCTCGTCTTTTAGTGTCTTTGACTTTGATGTGCTGCACTATCTTTGGTTTCTCATCACCCAGGAGTGTTTGAGGCCCGCAAGGGCTTCCACTCCCTCAATGTGCAGCTACTCTGCAACCATAAAAAGATAATCATGCTTGTGTGCGCTAGATTTCCTGGCAGTTGTCATGACTCTTTGTGCTGCGCCAGTCCCCCTCCCTCAGCTCTTTGCACCTCCAAACACATACTGGCTGGCTGCTTGGAGATAAGGGCTATCCACTGAAGACGTGGCTCATGACACTCTTGAGGAGACCAAGTAATGAGGCCGAGGAGTGTTACAATGAGAGCCACATGTCCACCAGATATGTCATAGAGTAAGCAAGCTGAAGATGCACTTCAGATGTCTTGACAGATCTGGAGGAGACCTTCAGCAGCATCCAGGTTCTCCAGAATAGACGTCGTTTGCTGCACATTGCACACAAAGTGCAGCAGCGACGATTAGAGCTGCAGGAGGAGCAAGGCGCAGAGCGCACAGCCTCTTCAGAGGAGGAGGAGGAAGATGAACCTGAGGTGAGCATGGCACCAACAGCAGTGCACATTGCTGCCTGGAAGTCCCAGGATGGCCTCATAATGTCCAGATTTACTTAACTTGCTCCAGTGCAACATATGGCTCCCAGATGCTGTACTGAGTACATCCCACCCCCATCAACACCATAAAGCATCCCTACAATGAGCAAGCCTATCCTCTCACCCAAACACCCATTGCTTGAGGTTAAGTAATGTCTCACCATTCACTCCAAGTGACAAAGCCACTTCCAAAGTAGCAGACAAAAATGGACAAGACCGGAAATACATTTCCGAAGAAATACATTTATGTGTGTCATAAAAATAACTGAAACTTAACACTAACATTTGTTCATACACCTATGTGCATATCCTTGTGCATCTAGGATTGTGTCTTTTTTCTTTTACGAGTACTTCTATGAGGTACAACACCTGTGGCTTCAGCAGATGTAGAGGCAGGCTGCTCACTTTCCTGCTACGATTCGTCAGACACTTTTGGCAGATGTCCTCTGGGTTCTGGAGCCTGTGAGTGTCCTTCCAAAGTCTGCTCCTCCTGCAACTGTGCAGGGACAGACTCGACCATCGGGATCTGAGGAAGTATGGGGGACTCTGACTGAGGGGAAGGCAATGGGGGAGAAGTGTGAGCGCTTTGAGAAGAGCCCCCACTTTCATGTCCCCTCTCACCATCACCCTCTCATTCCATCCACACTTCACACTTCCCCACTAGCAAGGAGCTGGCAAGCATCTTGATGCACAGCAGTGGGGCACGGAACGCCCAAGTCTAAGTTTAAATCCTTCCTAGAGAGGCCTGCCATCTGTGGTCCACAATTAGCATGTGCTCATGTGACTGGTGCAATAGCTGCTCTATGCAGGTGGCCATCCTTTCCATGGAAGAGCACATCATCACCATCGCCTGCGACATGGTGATGCTTATGTTGGAGATAGATTCCTCTATTCTCTGAACATTTGCTGACATCGCGGTTTCAAAAGCTGCCAGAGCCTCATGTAATTGTTGCTGCCCCTCCAAAATCACCCTCTTTCTCAATGGCCCTCGAAGCTCAGTGTCTGCATGCAGCTCAGCAGAGCTTGGAGCGTCCTGCGCCCTCCGGTGAGGAGTCACCTCTACTGTCCGTGTCAACACCTCCTGCTCTTGCTCACTTTTGCAGTGTGAGACACCAGGTGACAACATAAGAAAAAGGAGCAGGAGTAGGCCATACAGCCCCTCGAGCCTGCTCCGCCATTTAATATGATCTTGGCTGATCCGATCATGGACTCAGGTCCACTTCCCTGCCCGCTCCCCATAACCCCTTATTCCCTTATCGGTTAAGAAACTGTCTATCTCTGTCTTAAATCTACTCAATGACCCAGCTTCCACAGCTCTCTGAGGCAGAGAATTCCACAGATTCACAACCCTCTGAGAGAACTAATTCCTCCTCATCTCAGTTTTAAATGGGCGGCCCCTTATTCTAAGATTATGCCCCCTAGTTCTAGTCTCCCCGATCAATGGAAACATCCTCTCTGCATCCACCTTGTCAAGCCCCCTCATAATCTTATACATTTCGATAAGATCACCTCTTATTCTTCTGAGTTCCAATGAGTAGAGGCCCAACCTACTCAACCTTTTCTCATAAGTCAACCCTTTTATCTCCGGAATCAACCTAGTGAACCTTCTCTGAACTGCCTCCAAAGCAAGTATATCCTTTCTTAAGTATGGAAACCAAAATTGTATGCAGTATTCCAGGTGTGGCCTCACCAATACCCTGTATAATTGTAGCAATACTTCTTTTCTTTTATACTCTATCCCATTAGCAATAAAAGTCAAGATTCCATTGGCCTTCCTGATCATTTGCTGTACCTGCACACTAATCTTTTGTGTTTCATGCACAAGTACCCCCAGGTCCCGCTGTACTGCAGCACTTTGCAATTTTTCTCCATTTAAATAATAACTTGCTCTTCGATTTTTTTCTGCCAAAGTGCATAACCTCATACTTTCCAACGTTATACTCCATCTGCCAAATTTTTGCCCACTCACTTAGCCTGTCTATGTCCTTTTGCAGATTTTTTGTGTCCTCCTCACACATTGCTTTTCCTCCCACCTTTGTATCATTAGCAAACTTGGCTACGTCACACTCAGTCCCTTCTTCCAAGTCATTAATATACACTGTAAATAGTTGGGGTCCCAGCACTGATCCCTGTGGCACCCCACTCATTGCTAATTGCCAACCCGAGAATGAACCATTTATTCTGACTCTTTGTTTTTTGTTAATTAGCCAATCCTCTATCCATGCTAATATATTACCCCCAACCCTGTGAACTTTTATCTTGTGCAGTAACCTTTTATGCGCCACCTTGTCAAATGTCTTCTTGAAGTCCAAAAACACAACATCCACTGGTTCTCCTTTATCCACCCTGTTCGTTACATCCTCAAAGAATTCCAGCAAATTTGTCAAACATGACTTCCCCTTCCTAAATCCATGCTGACTCTGCCTGACTGAATTATGTTTTTTCCAAATGTCTTGCTACTGCTTCTTTAATAATGGACTCCAACATTTTCCCAACCACAGATGTTAGGCTAACTGGTCTATAGTTTCCTGCTTTTTGTCTGCCTTCTTTTTTAAATAGGGGCATTACATTTGCTCTATGGTGTACAGGACCCACCAAGGTGTGTGTATCTGCGCTGGTGCGGGGGGACGCTTGGGTCTGGTGATGCTGCATTCTCAGAGGCTGGAGGTTCCTCTGAGGAGTCGTGTTCCTCCTCCGGTTCGACAGTGCTGGGGGCACTTGATGGACCTATGGGAGATTAAAGAGATGATTTAGAAGTGTTATATTGGAATGGGTTATGTTATCATTGTATTCATGATGAAAATTCACTGGCTACTGACATCATTTACCATATGCGTGTCTATTGTATGCCATCTCACTTTATGAGACGTGATTCTGTCACCAGGTTGCTGGGAGGTCCCCCTCTCTCCGTCTCCCACTGCCAGCTGCTCTGCAACTCCAGAGATCTCCAGGGCCTCCTCCTTTGCTGGAGTCAAATTGTGTGAAGACTGGAGGGCCACCTCCCGTTCTCTGCCTCTCACTGTTGTCCTGTGCTCTTTTCTCCTGCAAGGAGGGAAGGAAGAGAAGTTTGAGTGAGAGTGATGGAATGAGTGTAAGGAATGGATGGGCTACATCTGCAGAGGGTGACTATGAGGGAGTGGCGTGACATTGCCCAATGGCTTCCTTCTGTGCTGTGATTACATTAGAATGAGGGTGAGTGTGAGTGGTGGTTATGTGAGTAGGTGCATAGACAGTGAGGGATGGATGTATGTGCAAGGTAGGTTGGTGTGAGGAGTGATGTGCAGGAATAGGCTTGGGAAGGCAGAGTGATGAGGATGTGGTGACAGGCACATGAAGATGAAGATGAGTGTGGCATTGCACTCACCTTTCCTGATCTCATGGGATCATTGAATCTCTTGCGGTACTGGATCCACATCCACCTGACAACATCCCAGCTGCTGACCTCCTTTGTGATCTGCTACCATGCTGTTTTGGTTTCTTTGGGTGGTCTTTAATGCCTATCAGCAGAGAACAGGACCTCCCTGCATTGTCTCACTGCCAGCACCAGAACATGGATGGATGCATCTCTAAACCTTGGTGTGGCCCTGTGCCTTTGTCCATCCATGACTGACACTTTTCTCACTTTGGTAGTAGCCAGAGCTCTGCAAATGACCTTCAAATGAGATGTGTGCAGGGCGCTTTAAATATTGGTGCTGGAAACTGGTGATGTCATCAGACCCACTCCATTTAATTGGGCCGGGAAACGTGCATGAGTTTTTCAATTGGGGCCATTAAATAAAAGCCGTTCTGAATAACGCGCTGCTCACAGCATTGTGTTCCCGAACTGCTACGCAGCCCGCATGCACAAAAACCGACTCCAAGGTAAAGATTCCGGCCCTTGATTTCTATCGGATTTAACAAAACAAATATGTGTTTTTTTTACTGAGGTGATTGCTATGCCCTGTTCAAGTTCATTCTTGAATGCATTCAACAGTTTGTCCACATATTTAACATATGAGATAATATGTTAACATATGAGATAATGCGTTTCCCTGCTTTATGCTCACATTGAATTTTTCACTATAGCTTCCGTGAAAATTTGGAACAAAGATTGAATTCAGAGAGAAAGTACTTTTGCAAGTTGTGAATGGTTTAACAAAATGTTAACTTTAATTAAAATAACTGATTGAGAGCGATGTAAGAGATTATCAAAGAAATTACAGGTAAAATGAAAGTAATAGGAAGATAGCTAAAACAATTAACACTGTGGAAGGCAGAGGAAATAACATGCAATGGAGAGAATATAGGGACAATTTTAACCCTGTCTGCCGGTGGAAATCGGGTGGATGGGCAGTTAAAATGGCCACAGTGACTCATCCGCACCGATCCTGTTGCCTTCCTGTGGGTTGCAATTTTAACCTGCTCTTTTGAGCAGGCGAGAGGGACATGTTCCAGAAGTCAGCAGGGTTCTTCTTCTTTAAATATGCAGATCGAGTTCTGATGATGTCATTGGGGCCCGTCTGCAATTTTAATCGAAGGCCTGTGCTGAGAGGCTAAGGTGCCTTCCCCTCCAGGACAACCGAGCGGGAAGAGGAGCCAGAGCCAGAAGACACACCAGAAAGGTGAGTTAATTTTTTTTTGTTTCCTTGTGAGCAAGTAGGAGCAGGAGTTCTCCTTTGGAATTCACTGGCCCGGCTTTCCTCCCTCTAACCCATGCAATGCTCTTCCGGTCCTCCGCTCCATCACTAACCTCATTCCCAGAGGCCTTTCGTATGGCTTCTCAGCGGTGGCTTCCTGCTGCCCAAAATCCCGCGCCCACCTGCTGGCCGACTAGCGCTTCCTGCGACTGACAGGCTCACGCAGATGAGTAGGGTTGTCAACTCTGGTGGTATCCCGTGACGTCTGATCCCGTGACATCAGAACACGTGACATCGGAACACGTGAAATCTGCAATTGTTATTGCATTTCTCTCCCAATGTATTTGGACTCTGGTTGGTATTCCAGTTCTCATGTGATAACTCTGAACTGTGAGCCTCAGTCAGAGCCAATCTGTACTTAGACATAACAAATGAAAACTGGCCGGCAGACCGACCGGAACCAAATCATGGTGTTCTCTCCTGCAACCCATTCCCAGGGGAAGAAGCAAAAATAAACATGGAGCAAGGAAATACATAAGTAAAAAAATTAACAGAAACAATTAACTCTATTTCGGCAGGAGCAACCTCATTCATTGCAAAGGTCTTACATCAGATATAATGGAAGGGATATCCACCGATTTGAATATGTGTCACTGAAAAAGAATGAATCTTGGGGGGGGGGGGGGGGAAATAAAGGCAAAGAGGGATTGAGACAGAGAGAGGAATGGGAATTAATTGAATCTCATATTTTCAAATTGAAACAGGCTAAACAGACAAAGGCTCCTTTAAATGTATTAGGATTGTGAAAAATGGGTCCAGGTCCAATCCCAGTCTTTCCTTTTACAGGGAAGGCCAAGTGTCCAACTGGGACCAAGGGGGATCAGGGAGCCTAAACATCTAAGCTTCTTAAATCAGTACAAGGCTTTACCTGCTTTACAGAATATTTTAGACTTGTTTTCTGCCTCAGTGGTTTGAAATTCCTCTGCACAGTGCGTTCAACTGAGCTCTGGGCTTTTGAATTGAAACAGGATGAAAATGAAATGGGTGCCAGGATTGTCCTTTTTGAAGATTGCATATAATCTTTTACCCACTCCTCTCTCATTTTGCAACGAGCATTTAATTTCTCCTATGATAGCCAAGATACTGCGCATGCATGAACCTTGCGTACAAGAACCGTTTCTGCTAGCAGCAGCTCCTGAGACCAATTACCCATTCTGGGAGACAACTGAGCAAAGCGGGAGTTTTGCAACCCTACGTGGGAGTTAAAATCTCCCGGGACTCATTCTGTGGAGGACCAGGAGGTTTGCTTCACCTGCACAACTCTCGTTGGGAGTTAAAATTGACCCAGATATTTTGAACACCTAAGGGTAGAAATTACATTTGGCTCTGCTCTCACATAAACCTTTAAGATGCCTGTACCAAATTCCTCTCAGTGCTATTTTAATATCGATGTTTAAATTAAATGGGTTAGTGCCCAAGTTAAAATAACACAAAATAATTCAGAGCAAGTGCAATAAATGATCATACAAAGAACATGGTCATTTCTATCTTCCAAATTATTTTCCTATGGCATTCTTGTTGTTATATTCTTTCTCTCTACCTCATCAATTCTCTACATCTTTGATTCGTTGTCTCTTCTTTAGGTTCCCTTTAAGTGTCTTCTTTTCCTTTCCCAAACAGCAGTCTTATGCAGGGGAATTGCACTGGTGTTTTTTCATAGGCCACACACCCAGAAGGGAACCGCATTAAAAGTATGTGAGGCGACCTTGTCATGTACGATATATCATATTAGACCTGAAACACTTACAATTTCTGGTGATAACAACGTAGCCTTATATTCTTATAATACTGATAATATGATGTGCAATTAGCATCTGCCCTTTCCCCTCGATTTTGTGGAGTCAGCTTCACTTACGTAGTGTGAATGATCTCCTGGCACTCATTGGGTCTAGTTTGGGAGCATGTCAGAGAGGGGTGGGTAAATTGCATGTAAGCAAGTGACTGCTTACAAGGTAGGTGGGTAAATTTAAAGCAATGTGGCCACTTAAAGGTAAGTGGCCAAATATGAGGATAAAAATGTTAATAATATTTTAATGTGTATTGCAGCCTTTGCAAAGGTTGTTTGGGTAACACAAATGATGTAAAATTCAGTGGAAGCAGGAAATTTGAGTCTGTGGTCAAATGATGAAATGGCACAACACTCTAACCCTCTCCCCCTGGAGGTGGTGTAGAATGAGATAGTGGTGAGGAAGGTGGATATGCTATCTACGCCCAGGCACCAGCCCTATAAGCCATCATTGTGCTCTTCCTAGAAGGAGGCAATGAAGAGGAGTTGAAAGCACAGCTGACGATTACAACCACTGATAGTGTCAGTCCTATGGTGCATGATACCTGGAGGTGTCCTCGCAATAGATGGTACAACTCTGGATCTGGATATCTGGTTACCTGGAGCCGATGTAGCCAATTCCATAGGGCCATTGCTATGTAATTGCATCTCTGCCTGTAGTTGAGAGGGCACTGGCAGATGGTGCAGTCTGCCTCTGGTGGAGCCTGATTAGCCTGGCATCTTTCCATTATTCTTCCTCCATAAATAATAATGGAGAGTCCCATTGGGCAACCCAATGTCCCAATATCATAGACATGCCAGAATAGTTGGCACAAAGCCTCTTAGCCAACTAAAGCAAGAAAAAAGGTTTAGAAATGTGAGGACATTTTTGTCTTCACCACCTGCCTGGTGATTTGGCGGAGCAGATCACCCGTCCATAACACAGACCGCTTGATTTTCAATCCATTCATTTCAATGGGATAATATTCATGGTTCCTCACCAATGATCTATGGTCTATGCTAAGTTGGAATAAATTGATTTATTATCAAATGCATTTGAGATACAACCTGGCATTTCAGGAGCTGTGTTAAAAACAGCTCCACAGTGAGTAGTTAATAAATCATACCCATTGGAGGCCTTTTCTCCTTTGCTAATGGACGTTCCTTCATGTTACACACATTTCATGTCTCCTCCAATGTGCATCCATGTAATTGATCTCGATCCTTTGGAATTCTATTGATCTCTCATTACCTGGGCACATTGCTTGGTGTAATCAGCAACTCTTTAAGATTATTATATAAGTAATACCCTTCTCCACATTACTTCCAAATAATATATGAAGAGCAAGGGAACTGGTACAGAACACTGTGGAATTCCACCAGTCACTGCCTTGGGAGTGCTGATCAGTTGGTATCAAACCTATTCTGTGTCTGACCCATGAGAGCTTGAAGGAGCATCAACCTTGCATCTAACTTGTGCTATACCTGACCGAAAAGCACTCACACTTCAGCAGGTATTAACATTTATTAGAAAAGAAATGATAAAGAAACAAATTAAAGTGATGCCAAAGTTAATTCTGTTGCTTTTTAACTGATGATGAGACTCCTATGTCAAAGTATCTCTATTAATTCGCAAATATCCCCGAGTAATTGCAATAGATCATTCATTTAAATATGTGACAGCTTCATCTTCACTTAGTCTACAGTTTTCATTGTAGCCTGGACGAGTGCAGCTCCAACAATAGTCAAGAAGCTTGACATCATCCCGGATAAAGCAGCCTGCTTGATTGGCACCCCATCCACCACCTTAAACATTCACCCCTCCACCACCGATGCACCATGGCTGCAGTGTGCATCATCTACAGGATGCACTGCAGCAACTCGCCAAGGCTTCATCGGCAGCAGCTCCCAAACCCGCGACCTCTACCACCTAGGACAAGGGCAGCAGGTGCATGGGAACACCATGACCTGCAAGTTCCCCTCCAAGTTACACACCATCCTGACATGGAAACATATCGCCGTACTTTCATTGTCGCTGGGTGGGAGGAACTTCACCACAAGGACTGCAGCGGTTCAAGAAGGTGGCTCACCATGGCCTTCTCAAGGGCAATAAATACTGGCCTTGCTAGTGACGCCCACATCCCAAGAATGAATAAAAGTGAATGGGATAAGCCAGCAACTTTCCATCGACATAAATCAAATGACTGGCAGGCCATTTATTTATTCTCAATAACAGAATTATTAAGTTCTTCCAGATGGTTTACTGTTATTATCATAGAAACATAGAAAATAGGTGCAGTAGTAGGCCATTCGGCCCTTCAAGCCTGCACCACCATTCAATAAGATCATGACTGATCATTCACCTCAGTACCCCTTTCCTGCTTTCTCTCCATACCCCTTATCTAACTCCCTCTTGAATATATCCAATGAACTGGCATCAACAATTCTCTGTGGTAGGGAATTCCACAGGTTAACAACTCTCTGAGTGAAGAAGTTTCTTCTCATCTCAGTTCTAAATGGCTTACCCCTTATCCTTAGACTATGTCCCCTGATCTGGACTTCCCCAACATCAGGAACATTCTTCCTGCATCTAACCTGTCCAGTCCCGTCAGAATGTTTTATGTTTCTATGAGATCCCCTCTCATCCTTCTAAACTCCAGTGAATACAGGCCCAGTTGATCCAGTCTCTCCTCATATGTCAATTCTGCCATCCTGGGAATCAGTCTGATGAACCTTTGCTGCACTCCCTCAATAGCAAGAATGTCCTTCCTCAGATTAGGAGACAAACTGTACACATTATTCCAGGTGTGGCCTCACCAAGGCCCTGTACAACTGCAGTAAGACCTCCCTGCTCCTATACTCAAATCCTCTAGCTATGAAGGCCAACATACCATTTGCCGCCTTCACCGCCTGCTGTACCTGCATGCCAACTTTCAATGATTCATGTATCATGGCACCCAGGTCTCGTTGCACCTCCCCTTTTCCTAATCTGCCGCCATTCAGATAATATTCTGCCTTCGTGCTTTTGCCACCAAAATGGATAACCTCACATTTATCCACATTATACTGCATCTGCCACGCACTTGCCTACTCACCTAACCTGTCCAAGTTACCTTTTAGTGTTCTCCTCACAGCTCACACTGCCACCCAGCTTAATGTCATCTGCAAACTTGGAGATATTACACACAATTCCCTCATCCAAATCATTAATGTATATTGTAAATAGCTGGGGTCCCAGCACTGAGCCCTGCGGCACCCCACTAGTCACTGCCTGCCATTCTGAAAAGGACCCGTTTATCCCAACTCTCTGCTTCCTGTATGCCAACCAGTTCTCTATCCACGTCAGTACATTACCCCTAATACCATGTGCTTTAATTTTGCACACCAATCTCTTGTGTGGGACCTTGTCAAAAGCCTTTTGAAAGTCCAAATACAGCATATCCACTGGTTCTCCCTTGTCCACTCTACCAGTTACATCCTCAAAAAATTCTAGAAGATTTGTCAAGCATGATTTCCCTTTCATAAATCCATGCTGACTTGGACCGATCCCGTCACTGTTTTTCATGAATATTGAACATCTGAAAAGATTATTTTTGTACAGCAGCAGCCTTTTAGGAGGGTCTTAAAGGAGAGAGAGAGGTGGAGCAGTTTAGGGAGGGAATTCAAGAGCTTAGGGCCTAGACAGCTGAAGGCACAGCCACCAATAGTTTGACGAAGGGATTGAGGGATGTATAAAATGCCAGAGTTGGAGGAACACAGAGTTCTGAGTTTTGTAAAGCTGGAGGAGTTTGCAGAGATAGGGAGGGCTGAGGCCACAGTGGCATTTAAACACGAGGATGATAATTTTAAATGTAAAGCATTGGTGGCCCAGGAGCCAATGTAGGTCAGTAAGCACAGGGTTGATGGGTGAATGGGACTTGGTGCAGGTTGGGATATGGGCAGCAGAATTTTGGATGAGCTCATGTTTATGGGGGTTGGGAGAGAGCCCAGATGAACATTGGAATAGTTGCGTTTGGAGGTGACAGATGCATGGATAAGGGTTTCAGCAACAGATTGGCTGATCCAGAGGCTGAGATGGGCAATGTTATGGAAGTGGAATTAAGTGGCCTTTGTGATGGAGAGGATATGGGGTTGTACACAGTCAATATGTCAGCACCTGTAAAAAGAAACACTAACCATAACATTTTAGATAGAGGTTCTGAAGAAATCCTCCACGCAAAACATGAACCTGCCCTTTCATTTTCAGATGCTGACAGACCTGCTGTATATTGCCAGTATTTTCTATTTTGATTTTAGATGATCAGTATTTGCAGTTTACTTTTAATCTGCAGTGTTTTTATTTCCTTTAATCTTTTGTGTTTTACCGATGGATACTGGCATTGCCCTGCTTGGGCAGACTGGTGGTTAATTTTAACATAAGAACATAAGAAATAGGAGCAGGAGTAGGCCATATAGCCCCTCGAGCCTGCTCCGCCATTTAATATGATCATGGCTGATCCGATCATCGGCTCATGTGTGTGCAGTTTTGGTCTCCTTACCTAAGAAAGGATAAACTTGCCATAGAGGAAGTGCAGCGAAGATTCACCAGACTGATTCCTGGGATGGCAGGACTGTCGTATGAGGAGAGATTGGGTCGATTAGGCCTGTATTCACTAGAGTTTAGAAGAATGAGAAGGGATCTCATTGAAACATATAAAATTCTGACTGGGTTGGATAGACTGGATGTGGGGAGGATGTTTCCCCTGGCTGGGAAGTCTAGAACAAGGGGGTCACAGTCTCAGGATATGGGGTAGGAAATTTAGGACCGAGATGAGAAGAAATTTTTTTCACTCAGAGGGTGGTGAACCTGTGGAATTCTCTACCACAGAAGGCTGTGGAGGCCAAGTCACTGAATATATTTAAGAGGGAGATCGATAGATTTCTTCAAACAAAAGGCATCAAAGGTTATGGGGAAAAAGTGGGAATATGGTATTGAGACAGAGGATCAGCCATGATCATATTGAATGGCGGTGCAGACTCGAAGGGCCGAATGGCCTACTACTGCTCCTATTTTCTATGTTTCTATATTTATATCCACTTCCCTGCCCGCTCCCCATAACCCCTTATTCCCTTATCGGTTAAGAAACTGTTTATCTCGTTCTTAAATTTATTCAATGACCTAGCTTCCACAGCTTTCTGAGGCAGCAAATTCCACAGATTTACAACCCTCTGAGAGAAGAAATTCCTCCTCATCTCAGTTTTAAATGGGCGGTTCCTTATTCTAAGATTATGCCCCCTGGTTCTTGTCTCCTGTATCAGTAGAAACATTCTCTCTGCATTCACCTTGTCAAGCCCCTCATAATCTTATACGTTTTGATAAGATCACCTCTCATTCTTCTGAACTCCAATGAGTAGAGGTCCAACCTACTCAACCTTTCCTCATAGGTCAACCCCCTCATCTGCGGAATCAACCCAGTGAACCTTCTCTGAACTGTCTCCAAAATAAGTACATCTTTTCTTAAATATGTAAACCAAAACGGTACGCAGTATTCCAGGTGTGGCCTCACCAATACCCTGTATAATTGTAACAAGACTTCCCTGCTTTTATATTCCATCCCCTTCGAAATAAAGGCCAAGATTCCATTGGCCTTCCTGATCACTTACTGTACCTGTATACTAACCTTTTGTGTTTCATGCACCAAGACCCCCAGGTCCCGCTGTACTGCAGCACTATGCAATTTTTCTCCATTTAAATAATAACTTGCTATTTGATTTTTTTCTGCCAAAATGCATAACCTCACACTTTCCAACATTATACTCCATCTGCCAAATTTTTGCCCACTCACTTAGCCTGTCTATGTCCTTTTGCAGGTTTTTTGTGTCCTCCTCACACATTGCTTTTCCTCCCATCTTTACAGTCTCTGTCACAGGTGGGACAGACAGTGGTTGAAGGAAAGGGTGGGTGAGGAGTCTAGTTTGCCGCATGCTCCTTCCACTGTCTGCGCTTGATTTCTGCACGCTCTCAGCGATGAGACTCAAGGTGCTCAGCGCCCTCCTGGATACTCTTCCTCCATTTAGGGCGGTCTTGGGCCAGGGATTCCCAGGTGCCGGTGGGGATGTTGCACTCTATCAAGGAAGCTTTGAGGGTGTCCTTGAAACGTTTCCTCTAGCCATCTGAGGCTCGCGTGTCGTGTAGGAGAGTAGAGCGTTTGCCTTGGGAGTCTTGTGTCAGGCATGCGGACGATGTGGCCTGCCCAACGGAGCTGGTCGACTGTGGTCAATGCTTTGATGCTAGGGATGTTGGCCTGATCGAGAACACTGACATTGGTGCGTCCATCCTCCCAGTGGATTTGCAGGATCTTGCAAATAGGGAATAGAGGGAAGTATACAGAGGTGTCCCCCAGGGGTCAGTATTGGGATCACTGCTCTTTTTGATATATATTAATGACCTGGGCTTGGGTATAGGGGGTACAATTTCAAACTTTGCAGATGACACAAAACTTAGTAATGTAGTAAACAGTGAGAAGGATAATAGCATATTTCAGGAGGACATAAACAGACTGGTGAAATGGCCAGTCACATGGCAAATTATATTTAATGCAGGGAAGTGTGAAGTGATACATTTTTGGAGGAAAAAATACAAGAGACAGTATAAACCAAATGGCACAATTTTAAAGGGGGTGCAGGAACAGGGAGAACTAAGTGTTCACATACACAAATCTTTGAAAATGGCAGGACAATTTGATGAGGCAGTTAAAAAAGCATGTGGGATCCTTCACTTTATAAATAGAGGTGTAGAGTACAAAAGCAAGGGAGTTATGCTAAACCTTTATAAAACACTGGTTAAGCTCCAGGTGGAGTATTGTGTCCAATTCTGGGCACCACACTTTTGGAAGGATGTCAAGTCCTTAGAGAAGGTGCAGAGGAGATTTACTAGAATGGTTCCAGGGATGAGGGGCTTCAGTTATGTGGAGAGACTAGAGAAGCTGGAAGTATTCTTAGAGCAGAGAAGGTTGAAAGAATAATTAATCGAGCTGTTCAAAATTATGAAGTGTTTTGATAGAGCAAATAAGGAGAAACTGTTTCCATTGGCAGGAGGGTTGGTAACTGGAGGGCACAGATTTAAGATAATTGGCAAAAGAACCAGTGAGAATTATGTTTATATAGCAAGTTGTTATAATCTGGAATGCACTGTCTGAAAGGGTGGTGGAAGCAGATTCAATAATAACTTTCAAAAGGGAATTGTATACTTAAAAAGGAAAAATTTGCAGGGTTATGGGGAAAGAGCTGGGGAGTGGGACTAATTGGATAGCTCTTTCAAAGAGTCGGCACAGCACGATGGTGCGAATGGCCTCTTATTCGATTTATATTATTCTATGATATTAAATTACACCCATGACCAATTTGTATAAATTGAAAATTTCCTTTAATAAAAAGTTACCTCAAAGAGGCTTGCTTCCAAATTGTAGCATCTTCCTGATATTTCTGAAGCTCGGGTGTGCAAAACTGACATTCCAATTGTGAACTTCGAACCCCAGCACTCACCAGCTGTCCATTTGTTAAATTGCACATTTTTTCACTTTATAAATAAATCCGAAAATATATAATATCCCCCCATAGCTCAGTGGGTAAAAGTATTGCGTGGTACTGAGCCTTAAATACCAGAAAGATCCTAGGTTTGGATCCCTAGTCTGAGATGAATTAACTGTTCTCAGGAGGATTGGCACTTGGAGGTGTAATTGTGATAGAGAGGGGGATTAAAAAGCTGCACTGTCGGAGGTGCCGTCTTTTGGATGAGACGTTAAAGAGAGGCTCCGTCTGACCTCTCAGCTGGACGTAAAAGATCCCACTCTTCGAAGAAGAGCAGGGGAGTTCTCCTCAGTGTCCTGGCCAATATTTATCCCTCAGCCAACATTAGATGATCTGGTCATTATCACATTGTTTTCTGTGGGAACTTGCTGTCTGCATTATGGCTGTTTCCAAAGTTCAACAATGACTACACTTCAAAGCTGTAAAGAGCTTTGGGGCGTCCTGAGATTGTGAAAGACACCTGTATAAAGTTTCTTTCCTTCTGTTGGAACTGTGGTTGTGTGGATGTTGGTTAAGGACTGGATTGTGATCATTTGCAGAGCTCCTCATGGGAACATACCTGTCGACATTCACTATTTAGGTTTGCACATGACGAATGGCCCCTGCATTGGGCTACTGGAGGGCAGCTGCTGCCCATGGAACTGTACTCCAGTATAAGTCACCACCCTGAGGGCAGGAAGGGAAGGAAAATTGCTAGTATAGGTTGTATTTGTCAAAGAATTATTTGATAATATCCTGGGATGATCTTTTTTATAGAAACATAGAAACATAGAAAATAGGTGCAGGAATAGGCCATTCGGCCCTTCGAGCCTGCACCACCATTCAATAAGATCATGCTGATCATTCACCTCAGTACCCCTTTCCTGCTTTCTCTCTATACCCCTTGAGCCCTTAAGCCGTAAGGGCCATATCCAACTCCCTCTTGAATTTATCTAACAAACTGGCATCAACAACTCTCTGCGGAAGAGAATTCCACAGATTAACAATACTCTGAATGAAAAAGTTTCTCCTCATCTCGGTCCTAAATGGCTTACCCCTTATCCTTAGACTGTGATCCCTGGTTCTGGACTCCCCCCAACATCGGGAACATTCTTCCTGCATCTAACCTGTTCAGTCCCATCTGAATTTTATATGTTTCGATGAGATCCCCTCTCATTCTTCTAAACTCCAGTGAATACAGGCCCAGTCAATCCAGTCTCACCTCATATGTCAGTCCTGCCATCCCGGGAATCAGTCTGGTGAACCTTTGCTGCACTCCCTCAATAGCAAGAACGTCCTTGCTCAGATTAGGAGACCATAACTGAACACAATATTCCAGGTGTGGCCTCACCAATGCTCTGTACAACTGCAATAAGACCTCCCTGCTCCTATACTCAAATCATCTAGCTATGAAGGCCAACATGCCATTTGCCTTCTTCACCGCCTGCTGCACCTGCATGCCAACCTTTAATGAATGATGTACCATGACACCCAGGTCTCGTTGCACTTCCCCTTTTCTTAATCTGCCGCCATTCAGATAATATTCTGCCTTTGTGTATTTGCCACCAAAGTGGATAACCTCACATTTATCCACATTATACTGCATCTGCCATGCATTTTCCAACCCACCTAACCTGTCCAAGTCACTCTGCAGCATCTTAGCATCCTCCTCACAGCTCACACTGCTACCCAGCTTAGTTTGTCATCTGCAAACTTGGAGAAATTACTCGAAATTCCTTCATCTAACTCATTGATGTATATTGTAAATAGCTATGGTTCCAGCATTGAGCCCTGCGGCACCCCACTAGTCACTGCCTGCCATTCTGAAAAGGACTCGTTTATCCCGACTCTCTGCTTCCTGTCTGCCAACCAGTTCTCTATTCACGTCGGTACATTACCCCAATACCATGTGCTTTAATTTTGCATGCCAATCTCTTGTGTGGGACCTTGTCAAAAGCCTTTTGAAAGTTCAAATACAGCACATCCACTGGTTCTCCCTTGTCCACTCTACTAGTTAAATCCTCAAAAAATTGTAGAAGATTTGTCAAGCATGATTTCCCTTTCATAAATCCATGCTGACTTGGACCGATCCTGTCACTGCTTTCCAAATGCGCTGCTATTTCATCTTTAATAATTGATTCCAACATTTTTCCCACTACTGATGTCATGCTAACTGGTCGATAATGCCCCGTTTTCTCTCCCTTTTTTAAAAAGTGGTGTTACATTAGCTACCCTCCAGTCCATATGAACTGATTCAGAATCGTTAAACTGTTGGAAACTGATCACCAATGCATCCACTATTTCTAGGGCCACTTCCTTAAGTACTCTGGGATGCAGACTATCAGACCCTGGGGATTTAGCGGCCTTCAATCCCATCAATTTCCCTAACACAATTTCCTGACTAATAAGGATTTCCTTCAGTTCCTCCTTCTCACTAGACCCTCGATCCCCTAGTATTTCCGGAACGTTATTTGTGTCTTCCTTCGTGAAGACAGAACAAAGTTTTTGTTCAATTGGTTTACGATTTCTTTGTTTCCCATTATAAATTCACCTGATTCTGACTGCAAGGGACCTACGTTTGTCTTCACTAATCTTTTTCTCTTCACATATCTATAGAAGCTTTTGCAGTCAGTTTTTATGTTCCCAGCAAGCTTCCTCTCGTACTCTATTTCCCCTTCCTAATTAAACTCTTTGTCCTCTTCTGCTGAATTCTAAATTTCTCCAAATCCTCAGGTTTGCTGCTTTTTCTGGCCAATTTATGGGCCCAAGTTTCCACATGATTTGCGCCTGATTTCGCAATTCTCCACTTTTTTTTCTGCAGTTCTAGTCAGGTAGAACAGTTCTACTTTGGAACAGAATTTTTTCTTCAAAAGGGGGCGTGTCCGGCCACTGACGCCTGATTTCAAAGTTTCCACAGTGAAAACGTACTCCAAACTAAAGTAGAATGGAGCAAGTGAAGATTTTTGTAGAACTGGAAAAACCTGTTCTACACATTAAAAAATCAGGCACAGGTTACAAATTAGGTGTCCAGAACGAGGTGGAGGGGGGGGGGGGGAGGAAGGGAACTCATTAAATTCTACAATAAATCCTTATTTATACTTCTACAAATATTATACAAATAAATCCAATCTGAATTAACATTTTTAAGCAAAGAAAAGATTAAATAAACCATCTTCCTACCTGTGTGGAAGTGCTTCAGGCACGGAGAATTCTGCAGTCAGCCTGAGGCGCCCATTCTCCCCGCGGGGGGGAGGGGAGAGGAGGCACCCGTTCTTTCCCGCGGGGGGGCGGGGGGGGAAGGCGCCCGTTCTGCCCGCGGGGGGGGGGGGGGTAAGAGGAGGCGCCCGTTCTTTCCTGTGGGGGGGGTGCCCGTTCTGCCCGCGGGGGAGGGGGAGGTGCCCATTCTGCCCGCGGGTGGGGTAGGAGGCGCCCATTCTTCCCGCGAGGGGGGGAAGCGCCCGTTCTGCCCGCGGGGGGGGGGGGGAGACGCCCGTTCTGCCCGCGGGGGGAGTAGGAAGTGCCCGTTCTTCCCGCGGGGGGGGGGAGGGGAGAGGAGGCGCCCGTTCTTTCCCGCGGGGGGGGGGGAGGGAGGTGCCCGTTCTGCCCGCGGGTGGGATAGGAGGCGCCCGTTCTTCCCGCGAGGGGGGGGGAAGCGCCCGTTCTGCCCGCGGGGGCAGCAGGAAAAAAACTAATTTAAATAATACCCGCCCCCTCCCACTTACAAAATCGGCGCGAGTGTAGGCTCCGCCCCCCTGGGCGCCGTGCCAGGCAGACAAGGAGCTGCAGAACGCACCAGAATCGCGATTTTTTTTTAGGCACGAAAAACGGGCGCCCAGCTCGGAGAGGCGCCCTTTTTTTATCGTGTGGAAACTTGGGCCCTATATGTCTCTTCCTTGGTTTTAACATTATCCTTAATTTCCCTTGTTAGCCATGGTTGAGCCACCTTCCCCATTTTATTTTTACTCCAGACAGTGATGTACAATTGCTGAAGTTCATCCATGTGATCTTTAAATGTTTGCCATTGCTTATCCACTGTCAACCCTTTAAGTATTCTTTGCCAGTCTATTCTAGCCAATTCACGCCTCATACCGTCGAAGTTACCTTTCCTTAAGTTCGGGACCCTAGTATCTGAATTAACTTTGTCACTCTCCATCTTAATAAGGAATTCTACCATATTATGGTCACTCTTTCCCAAGAGGCCTCGCACAACAAGATTGCTAATTAGTCCCTTCTCATTACACATCACCCAGTATAGGATAACCAGCGCTCTCGTTGGTTCCTCGACATATTGGTCTAGAAAACCATCCCTAATACACTCCAAGAAATCCTCCTCCACCGCATTGCTACCAGGTTGGTTAGCCCAATCAATATGTAGATTAAAGTCGCCCATGGTAACTGCTGTGCCTTTATTGCACACATCCCTTATTTCTTGTTTGATGCTGTCCCCAACCTCACTACTACTGTTTGGTGGTCTGTACACAACTCCCACTAGTGTTTTCTGCCCTTTGGTATTCCGCAGATCCACCCATACCGATTCCACATCATTCAGGCTAATGTCCCTCCTTACTATTGCATTAATTTCCTCTTTAACCAGAAACGCCACCCCACCTCCTTTTCCTCTCTGCCTATCCTTCCTAAATGTTGAATACCCCTGGATGTTGAGTTCCCAGCCTTGGTCACCCTGGAGCCATGTCTCCGTGATGCCAATTACATCATATCCGTTAACTGTTGTCTACGCAGTTAATCCGTCCACCTTATTCTGAATACTCCTCGCATTGAGGCACTGAGCCTTCAGGCTTGTCTTTTTAACACACTTTGCCCCTTTAGAATTTTGCTGTAATGTGGCCCTTTTTGTTTTGTGCCTTGTGTTTCTCTGCCCTCCACTTTTACTATTCTCGTTTCTATCTTTTATTCTGCCCCCATTTTGTTTCCCTCTGTCTCCCTGCATAGGTTCCCACCCCCCTGCCATATTAGTTTAACTCCTCCCCAACAGCACTAGCAAACACTCCCCCGAGGATATTGGTTCCGGTCCTGCCCAGGTGCAGACCGTCCAGTTTGTACTGATCCCACCTCCCCCAGAACCGGTTCCAATGTCCCAGGAATTTGAATCCCTCCCTTTTGCACCACTCCTCAAGCCACGTATTTATCTGGGCTATCCTGCGATTCCTACTCTGACCAGCACGTGGTACAGGTAGCAATCCTGAGATTACTACGTTTGAGGTCCTACTTTTTAATTTAGCTCCTAGCTCCCTAAATTCGTCTCGTAGGACCTCATCCCGTTTTTTACAAAATTTGCCACTAATTGACAATATGAAGATTGGTGTGAAAAATAGAAAGAAATGTCACAATGGTGCAGAAGTATGTGCTTTTGAGGTTTGAGCTGAGAAGGATTTTTGGAGTAAAGTAGAGGGAGTTTTAGTGTAAAATCTAGCTATACTTTACCTGACCTGATCTGGGAGTGCTTGATTCTGAATCTAGGGCCTGGAGTTTACATCAGGTTCACCCAATATCGGCCAAGCCAGTGAAAAAGATCACGGAATTTTATGCACAAATTGCAAATGGCGTAAATTGAGTTTCCACGATCTTTTCCGCTTGTTTAAAAAAACCTTGCGCTTGAAGCCGGCCCCGCCCACAAAACTGGCCATGGCCCCAAATTGAATTAATCACCATGGCGAGTTTCCATTAATTGGGCCTTAAAGTAGGCTCTTTGGGCTGCAAGGTCACTAATAGGCATGTTTTTAAAGCTTTTGAATATACATATTTTTCATTTACTAAGAAACTGACTATTGTACCCCAATATAACTAGTAAATGGTTCTGTACAGTTTGTTGAAGTCATTTTCAATTATTTGAAATCGGGTTACTCACAGGTGTTAGACTGAACACTAATAAAAAATTCTTATTTTTTGTGATTAACTAATTTTCAGCTGTATTAATCAAACTGCACCAGGTTACCACTCTTAAATATATCAAGGAATATTTTAGAGTAAAAAATTAAAAAATATATTATGTTCTAAAATTCTGCCCAATTGCACTGGTTCATGGCAGATTTTATGCTCAGCGGTATGAAATTGAGTTTGAGCAGAAACTTGAGAAAAAAAAACACTTTGCAAAACTAGTGCATTTTTGGGTAGAATTTGCGCTGGGATCACCCGATTGTGCCCAAAGTGGAAACTCTACCCCAGGATGGCTGAAATAGAAAGTGCTCTATTCCTGAGCACTAACATCCCTCACCTTTTTAAAAAAAAAAAATGCTACACTTATTGAGGTGAACAATTTTCACGCTGTGGATGTGTGGTAATCTGGTTAGACCACACCTTGAATACTGTGTCTTGAGTCCAGTTCTGGATACTGAGATTCAAAGGGAGACTCAAACCCTGAAGGCAATGTAAAGACGACCCATAAGACCAATCCCTAGCATCAGGGGACTGCATTACAAAGAAAAACTGGAGAAATTTAAAACTTTGAAAGGTGGCGACTGGCATGGGTTCTCATAGAAGTATATGATCGTAAAAAAAAATAGACAAAGTAAATTCAGTACACTATGTCAAGTTGAAACATGGCAGTATGACTAGGGGACGCAGGTTCAAATGGGCAAAAGGCAAAGTTAAGATTGAAGGCATGAAATTCCTCCTCACGCAAAGAGTGATTAACATATAGATGGGACTTCTGGGTCGGCTAGTAGAGATGAAAGCATCCCTCATCCATATTCATCTTGTGCCCTTTGAATGCAATATTTTTCCATTTCCAAATCTAGCAATTACTGGGTGTGTTTGAGGCTGACCCACTGGTTAAAATGCGAAAATATTGCAAATCCTCAGAGCTAACATTTCTCAGCTGGCTGAGCAGAGAAATCCAACCTAAAATGAGGGCTTTGAATTTATTTTCTCCTATTTCTGTGGTTTCACATAACCAGCTGACTTTTCTTTGGGCAGTGGTGGGGGTTGTTGGGAGATGAGGATCAAAATGTAACAATCATTCTCAACCAAGGAATAAATGTTCAGAACTCTGAACCAATGAATAGTTGCACAAACTGGGGTTATAGAAGCCCTTTTGTTTGCCCAGTTTATGATGCGATCTTCAGGTGTCATATCTGGTATATTGAAATCATGGGTTTGAAATTCCGGCCTCACCATACGGACCCGGCGAGGCCCTGCAAAAGCCGGTTTTCGGCATGCAATACGCATGCGCCGAAAACCGACTTTTCCGATTTGTCAAGTTCTGGCTTGGCAGGTCCAACGCATCTTCTAGAAAAAGACATGTGCGTGGGTGAGATTGCTCTATTTGCCCATCTCTTGCCCAGCAAATGTCCATAAAACATATAAAAATAAAATTTTAAAACATTTTTATGTTAAAAACATATTTAATAGATAATTATTTACAGTCTGTTAACATAGCCATCGCAAACTAATATTGTAAAACTATTTCTGTGCCCAATATTTGATGAAGTCTAATGCGTTGGCTTTCATTCAGTCTAATTTGATTGATATGTCGAGTATGAGTCTTCTGGTCTATCAATCACTGAGGTCTCACTAAGTGCTCCGGTCTCAGGATCTAACAATAACAAAAGGCTGGCTGGTGCTAGTCAAAATGACTATATCAGGATGTTGAGGATGTAAATGTTCACAAGATTTGATTGTAAGAATGGGGTAAAATCAGTTCAATTTAAAACAGTTCATTTTTCTTTTCCTCCTTGTCCAGCCCAAATTAGGTCCCCAGTTTTGAAGGAGCTGAGGTCATGTTGGCTCCCTCTTGTTTCACCTCTCTCTCTTTGCTTTATATGTTTTATGAAGTGACTGTTGAACCCATACTAGCTTAATGTTGATTGTAAACCCTTGGTGAATTTCCACTATCACCTGAAGATAAATAGAGAAATTACGAGTTCTGGAAATGTGAGATAAAAACAGAAAATATTGGAAGTACACACCTGCTCCATCATGATAAAAGATGCCCTTTTAAAACAATAACCTGTCTTTTAACTTTTAGATGCTGACAGACTTTGCATCTCCAGCATTAGCTATTTTTATGTAAAGTGTGGGAGTTGGCAATGAGGAACTATTAAACCATCGTCTTAATACTGCAGACTAACTAACTTCACAAGCAATATCAAAATCCCAACTTCACTTTCTGACGTTTGTTATTTCCTTTCCAATTTATCCCTCTGATCTTATCCTCCCTCTCCTGAAGACATAGATTCACACTGTGATATTGTTGTCTGGGTGCCAGTAGCCTTCTGGTACATTATCACTGGATGATGAATGTCAGCAGGCATTTTGAGCATGGAGGAAGTGGGTGAGAGAATCCTGTTCTCGCCCAACATGTTCAAATCCTATCCTTGTCCAAGTTCCTCCCGGGTGAAATGCTCCCCAGCCGGGGTTAGCAGATAGCAAATGTGACCAGCAATCTTGACTAATTTCTTCTTATGGCACTGAGGTACAATGTAGTACCGAGAACACCACCCAGTTGAGATTCAACAATGACCAGGCATCAAACCAGGGCCTTCTGGATCTGTACATTGCAGTGCCAGATTATGTGATGCATTTATCTACTGAGCTATCAGGATTATAATGATTTTTTGCTGCTTTGACATTTTGCTGAGCCTACTTTTGATACAAAGTATTCATATCAATTATTTACTTATTTAAATAAACTATTTGAACTCTTGTGACGTTGCCATAGGGAGTTAAGACCAAGTGCTCAGTTCTGGGCACCACACCTTAGAAGGATATATTGGCCTTGGAGGGAGAGCAGCATAGGTTTACCAGAATGATACCTGGACTTCAAGGGTTAAGTTATGAGGAGAGAATACACAAATTAGAGTTGTATTCCCTAAAATTTAGAAAGTTAGGGGGTGATCTGATCGAAGTTTTCAAGATATTAAAGAGAACAGATAGGGTAGATAGAGAGAAATTGTTTCCACTGGTTCGGGAATCTAGGACTAGGGGACATAGTCTAAAAATTAGAGCCAGACCTTTCAGGAGTGAAATTCTGAAGCTATTCTACACACAAAGGGTGGTAAAAGTTTGGAACTCTCTTCGGCAAATGTCAATTAATGCAAGATCAATTATTAATTTTAAATCAGAGATTGATAGATTTTTGTTAACCAGGGATATTAAGGGATATGGATCAAAGGCGGGTATATGGAGTTAGGTCACAGATCAACCATGATCTCATTGAATGGTGGAACAGGCTTGTGGGGCTTAATGGTCTACTCCTGTTCCTATGTTCCTAAGTGTGGTCTGCAGGTGAAGTGGGGTTAGATGGCAAGGTATAACAGGAGGAGGGCGCAGATGTAAAGGGGCACAGTCCCCTCATGGAACCTGTTAACAGGCCATTTGAAAGGGGAAATTGTATCTTAAAAACCCGAACTGTAACAAGGTAAATATGAGTTCCAAAACAATCATCAGATATGTAGAAAGCGTTCCATCCATACACCTATTACAACCTGTTTTCCTAACTTAGAGTGAATGATGGCCAGACTTTAAATTCGATCAATAAATGAGCTTTATGATCATTGATTGTACGAGCTCTAGCCAACATGGTTTCACGTGCAAGAGATACTCCAGAGATCACAATTTGCGATTCTCAGTAAATATTCAGAGGATTGTACACCACATTAGCCAATCGGTGCCTCAATATGGGCCGCAACATAATTTTAACTGACATTTTACTACTGTTAATCACACATAAACGTTAATGAGCAGTAATTAATATTGCTTACAGTGACACCATCCTAAGTGACAACACCAGTGCCGCTTGAAACATTTGCCATGGCTGTGGGTGGCACAGATAGAGAGGCCGTCACAAGGCTGGAAGTCTGGTCTCCCTGCGCAGCTCCGAGCCAAAGCCTGAGCTTCATTCAGCTTCTCGTTCTTCAAAGGCTTCCTCACACCAGAGGCCGTCATCCTACCTGGGGAGAATAAATCCGGGCAGAGAAATCCAGTCCAAGTGCCTCTACAGAGGGGAGAAACTAGACAAAGAGGGTGAAGCAATTAAACAAGAACCTTGAATGTTTCAATCTACTTTGGGAGAGTTTGGGGAATTGGATTAGAGTTGAGAAATTCAATCTTCAAGGCTAAGGAGCATGGAAGCGTGGAAGGTCAAGACGCTGCAGTTTGATGGACACGCAGGAGCGGCACAAGGATGCCAAGGCCCCGCGGTTATGATCTGAGCAGGGACTAAGCGGATGGTCCTGGAGAATAAACAGGAATCTCCCAGATAAAGTAGCCATTAGGGAAACTCCCCATTAAGGAATTCCAGTTGCTCCAATTGTGGAGGTCGGAATCAAATCTCTCCACAGGCAAACTTGAGGATCACCGGCGGAGGGGAGGAGTGGGGAGGGGAGGGAATGGAGAGAAAATGCCACGTCAGATCAGAGTTGAGAAGTCAAGAAAATGTCCGTTTTGCGGAACAGTGCCCCGGGAGAATTGCGGTGGAATCGGGTTGAGCCCCTTTTTTCCAAGTGCAGTCCAAGACTAAAGCTTCGGAGCTAGAAGTCGAAGCCAAAGCGACTGGAGTCGGGCATCTCTGAGCGACCTGTCTCCGCGAATCGGTTGCGATACTCACGACCCAGCTTCTAAACTGCAAAGATTTTCACTGCATCTCCATAATTTATTGCAGCAAGCCCTTCTCTCTGCTCCACGCCAAACCCGCTGCACGTTATATTTTTCCGCTTATTCAAAAAAATGATATCCCTTACTGTAGAGGCGGCTGGTGTGCAGTTTGCTTCCCAAACTGGAATGGATTTGCACTCAGCTTTCGGTCCGTTGTCGATATGTAATTCTGTGCAGATTGAGTCGTGCTCTCTGCGGCACCTGATTTTTAAAGTCACTTGTGTTGTGACCCTCGATGTTATTGTCAGTTTCGCTATGATGTAAGTGACAGGAAGCAGCAGCCTGTGGAAATGCAGTCCCGAAACGGAAAAACAGGGAGGGAGCGAGAGGAGGAGGAGACCCTTTGGCAGCAAAAACATTCATTGAAAAACCCCGTTGTCAGTTTCTGACAACATCTGGACGAGCCATCTGAACAATGTGCCCACTTCCTTTCATCGCCTCCGGCCGCGTCCAAGTATCACCGGATCTGTCCTATTCCTTCAAAACTTTAACCAGCACAAAGTTCTCTGATTAATTTGTATTTCGGTTTGAATAATTATACATTAATCACGTCGAGGATCCCGCTGATCAATGACGCCAACCCGTGTGATCGTACTCTGTGTAGCGGGAATTGGACTGACAGAGCAACCCTCTCTCTCCCTTAAAAGGAATTGGTTACAATTGCTTTCCTGCAATGTGTTAACCCTATGATGGTACTTTTTCCTGAAGATAAAAAACATTAAAAAAATCCAGCTTTCTTGTTGCAGAAGTAGGGAGTAGAGGCTCCCGATTAGTCCCTGTTCAACTCACCACACTGTTGACAGTAATATAAAACAGTAAGTTCTAAACGTTGACAGAATCAGCAGGTCAGGCAACATCTGTGGAGAGGGAAAGAGAGTTAACGTTTCGGGTCGATGACCCTTCGTCAGAACTCGACCTGAAACATTAACTTTCTCTCTCCACAAATGCTGCCTGATCTGCTGAGTATTTCCAACATTTTCTATTTTTATTTCAGATTCCAGCGTCCGCAGTATTTTGCTTTTGTAAGATCTAAATGCTGTTTCCTCCTTCAGTTGGTGGGCACAGACCCAATACACAATGGGCCAGAAATTGCGGCCTTGCCGGGTGCGTACAATGTGCGCACACACCCGAAGAGGCCTTGCAAATACCGGTTCTCGGCGCGCGATGCACGAGAACTGGCTTTTCCAATCTGTCAACATTTCTTTTGACAGATCGCACGCGTCCCTGCAGGAAGGACATCCCTGGGGCAGAGATTGGACTATTTGCCCAACTCTTGCCCGGCGAATGTCCTTCAAACTCTTATGCTTGGTAAAAGCAGGCATATAGCCTACTTTTATTCGCGTAAAAGTTTTAAAACAGAAAAATTGAATTTAATCACTCATATTTAAATTAAAAACCCTGTCCATTAAGGTAAGTTTATTTTTAACCCTGTTAAAACACATTAAAAAAAATTCAAAAAAATATATATATTTTCTAAATCATTTCATTGCATTCAATTTCAATAAATTTTAAATATGTGAGGTGTTTTTTTATTTATTGTATTGTGTTACTTGTTTTTTTGGGGTATTCTCATTGATAGTAATGGGAACTCGCAAAACAGAACTCCCATTATTATCAATGAGAATACCACAGTGATTGGTGGTCCACGTGATTCCAGGATACAAATACATACCTGGAGGACATGTTCTCATACGCTGCACAGCGAATGGAGGCCTCCGTCCGAAATCCTACGTTCCTCCGGGATCACCAGGTATTTTCATAAATGTTTTCGGGTCGGAGGCGTTCGTCCGAAGGAAGCCTCCGACCGCAATTTCCCCCCCTATATTTACAGTTTGGGTCTCTGATCTTCTCCAATCCCACTTGGCTACTTCCCAATTTGAACATCCCTTCTTTCTTTATTTCTCAACTTCAAAAATGTAATAAAATCTGAAAACTGACACATTGTGTAAATAGTCCAGAGGTTTTCAAGCTTTTTTTCTGTGTGGAACACCCCTGCAAATAACTTATTTTTTATATGGCAGGGTTTAACTATGCTGGATCAGTTCTTGGGCATCAGCTATTTACAATCTGTAGCAGTGACATGGATGAAGGGACTGAGTGCAATATATCCAACTTTACTGATGATACAAAGTTAGGTGGGAAAGTAGGAGGTAAAGAGACTGCAAAGGGATATAGACAGGTTAAGTAATTGGGCAAGAAGGTGTCAGATGGAGTATACTGTGGGGAAATGTGAAATTATCCACATTGGTAGAAAGAATGGAAAAGTAGAATATTTTCTAAAAGGTGAGATACTAGTAAATATTTGGATTCAGAGGGATTTGGGTGCCATGAATCACAAAGTTAACATGCAGGTACAGAAAGCAATTAGGAAGGCAAAAGATATGTAAGCTTTTATTGAAAGAGGGGTTGCAGTATAAGAGTAAGGAAGTCTTGCTGGAATTATATAGGGCTATGGTGAGACCACACCTGGAGTACGATGTGCAGTTTTGGTCTCCTTATCTAAGGAAGGAACATCATCATCATCACAGGCAGTCCCTCGGAATCGAGGAAGGCTTGCTTCCACTCCCAAAGTGAGTTCTTTGATGGCTGAACAGTCCAATATGAGAGTCACAGACCCTGTTACAGGTGGGACAGACACTCGTTGAGGGAAGGGGTGGCTGGGGCTGGTTTGTCGTGCGCTCCTTCCGCTGCCTGCACTTGACCTCTTCACGTTCTTTGTGTTGAGACTCGAAGAGTTCAACACCCTCCCGGATGCACTTTCACCACCTCGGGCGGTCTTCGGCCAGGGTCTCCCAGGTGTCAGTGGTGATGTCGCACTTTAGTAGGGAGGCTTTGAGGGTGCCCTTGTAACGTTTCCGCTGCCTACCTTTGGCTCGTTTACCATGAAGGAGCCCCGCATAAAGCATTTGCTTAGGTAGCCTCGTGCGAACTATGTGGCCTGCCCAGCGAAGCTGATCGAGTGTGGTCAGTGCTTCAAGACTGGGGATGTTCACCTGGTCGAGGACACTGATGTTGGTGCGCCTGTCCTCCCAGGGGATTTGCAGGATCTTGCAGAGACATCGTTGGTGATATATCTCCAGCGACTTGAGGTGCCTTCTATACATTGTTCATGCCTCAGGATATACTTGCCTTAGAGGGGGTGCAACAAAGGTTCACTAGATTGATTCCTGGAATGAGAGGACTGTCCTATGAGGAGAGATTGAGTAGAATGGGTCTATATTCTCTGGAAGAATTTCAAAGAATGAGAAGTGATCTAATTGAAATGTAAAAAATTCTTAGAGGGCTTGGCAGGGTAGATGCTGAGAGGCTGTTTCCCCTGGCTGGAGAGTCTAGAACTAGGGGTCATAGACTCAGGATAAGGAGTCGGCCATTTAGGATTGAGATGAGGAGAAATTTCTTCACTCAGAAAGTTGTGAATCTTTGGAATTCTCTACCCAAGAGAACTGTGGATGCTTAGTCGATGAGTATATTCAAGACTGAGATCGATAGATTTTAGGGCACTAATGGAATCAAGGGATATGGGGATTGGGCAGGAAAGTGGAGTTGATGTAAAAGTTCAACTGTAATCTTATTGAATGGTGGAGCAAGCTCGAGAGGCTGTATAGCCTACTCCTGCTCCTATTTCTTATGTTCTTATGTACTATTGACTTAATTCAAGGAACCACTTGTCCTAACTTTTAAAAGGCAGTGTCTGCTACCCAAGGGAAAATGAAGTTAGCATTGTAGAAAATGTTTCTGTTTTATTAGTACACAGCAACAGAATTAAGAGTTTTATAGCCAATGACATATTTTAAAGTGTTGTCACTGTTGTAATTTAGGAAAGCAAATTAACAAATATAGAAAATATATAGAAAACACAATTCCTAAGTTACTGTGCTAGTGATGTGTAGCAGACTGACAGAAATCTGATGGCCACGTGGACCTCCTAGGATGCCTTTATGGACCTGTTACTATATCCAATTATGATCCCATCACATGGTGGAAGATAGAGAGGTGCTGGAAAAAGTTCCAGGGAAAAACCTCTAGACACTCTGAGAACTGTATCATCTTTGTTTAGAAAAGCATAGAGTTTGGGATGATTAAAAAAATGGAGGAATTGGACTGTGTCCATGTGGATAGGCTGTGAGATAGGTTAAGGAGAAAGAGCACAGAACTAGGTTAGATGTCAGAATATTTCTCTTGCCGCAGATGGTCGTGGTCATTTGGAAGCTGCAGGTTCATGCAGTGAGGGCGGATTCACTGCAAATGTTCAAAAAGGAATGAGTTGAGTTCCTGGAGGAGGCTGATAAGTGAAGTGTTGGGTGATGTACCTTAAGGTCACAGTTATCTCCTGGAATTCATTTTTGATTGTTTTTCGGTTCAGAGAGGAATTTCCCAGAAGTCTCTTTTCCCTGAATTGGCCTAGGTTTTTAATGTTTTTTTGCCCCTCCGAGGCGATTATATAGCTGCGAATAGGTGCGCAGCATCAAGGGTCATGATGTTTAGTGGCAATATGATTTTGTGGGACAGGCTCCACGAACCAGCGGATCTTTTCCTGTCTGTCTTTTTCATGTGTTGTGTGTAAGCAGACTCCAGTTTGGATTCTTATATTTTATAAAATTGCACATGGGCATTGAGGGTCTGTCCACTCCTTACACTTCCAGCACTGTACCACTTGCACTTCAAAATAAAATGTAATCTGAGGAATACATTTAACAATTGCAAATACTGCTGTATACCTTGATGAATTAACTCTTGCTCTGGATTGCCTTTGCCTTTAAGTCCAATGCTCTAAATGGGCAAATCCAGGTAAATGAGCAACTTGTGAACTACTGAGGTCAATCAGAGTCGACAACAGTAACTGCCTGTAAATGTCAGGCTCCAGGTCAATAACTGTTATTCTTTATTTTTAAGATTGTTTTGAACCTGTAACAAAGTGTGATATCTAAAGTGCAATGTACATTTACTAGATTCAAGATTTTCAATGATACACATTAGAATATCTCGTGACATTGCTCCTGGTATGTCAGATGATGTGTGGGCTGAAATTGCAGTGTTGCTGGTGTAGTGCCTGCTGAATGTTTGGTGGGGGTGCTGGACCTGGTCCCATTATGTTGGAAATCTTGTAGGAGGTGGAGCTTCTGTCCACTCCTTACACTTCCAGCAATATGGAAGGGGGCAGGGTCTCCCCATACCCTTTAATGGAATTCATACATTTTATCTGCCACATCTGTGAAATTGCTCCTTTATTTTGGTAATTGAATTCAAACTGACAATGAAATGAATTACAGCAAAGGTTCCTTTCATCATATGCATCAAAATATAGCCATGAAGGGGGAGGGAGAAGTGTACAATTGAAACGGGTAGTGAATGCACAGGTTGCTGTTTAATCCTTAGCACTCGAATATTGTTTGATTTCAGCATTGAAAAGAATTCCGTGGCTGTTGCTATCGAGAATATGTTATCTAGCTTCAGTCTGTTAGAGCAACAGTGCAGTGCAGGAAGGGGGCTCATCTGTACAGAGGTGCTGTATTGTGGCTAACAGGAAGTGGAAATACAGTGCGAATTGTAGAGGCCATTCACTCAAGGCCATTGCTTTAACAAAGCCATTCATTATGGAAACGAAATGCGGAGGCTTAACATTGCAGATTTGTGTCGAGTGCAACCTATTATGATTTAACCATTCCCTACCTATAGTGGGCACCTCCCAGGGGATTTGCAGCATCTTGCAGGTTAGACGCACCAACGTCAGTGTTCTCGATCAGGCCAACATCCCCAGCATCGAAGCACTGACCACACTCGACCAGCTCTGTTGGGTGGGCCATATTGTCCACATGCCCGACACAAGACTCCCAAAGTAAGCGCTCTACTCAGAACTCCTACACGGCAAGTGAGCCCCAGGTGGGCAGAGGAAACGTTTCAAGGACACCCTTAAAGCCTCCTTGATAAAGTACAACATCATCACCGACATCTGGGAATCCTTGGCCCAAGACCACCCTAAGTAGAGGAAGAGCATCCGGGAGGGCGCTGAGCACCTCGAGTCTCGTCGTCGAGAGCATGCAGAAAACAAGCGCAGCAGCGGAAAGAGCGTGTGGCAAACCAGATTCCCCACCCATCCTTTCCTCCAATGACTCTGTCCCACCTGTGACAGAGATTGTAATTCCCGTATTGGACTGTACAGTCACCTGAGAACTCACTTTTAGAGTGGAAGCAAGTCTTCTTCGATTTCAAGGGACTGCCTAAGATTGGATGATGATGATGCTAGCGGGCAAATTGCCTTGACGCCAATGTGCCCGCTATATGCAGTGGACACTGTACCAGGAGCACGTCCAATGCCTGTTCCACTCAGTGCAGCACAAATTCTTGGAGTGGACCTAAAATAGAAGTTCGGCTTCTCATTCTCACATGCAAAAGGCCAAACACTTGTTTTAAGTGGCTGTCCCAAGCTTGTATTGGTCTCGGACATTTTCCAGGCCTCTTTTGGGCACGGGGCTTAGCCATGCAAAATTGGTAATTTTTGTCCCCATTTGTGCAACAAAGACCAATTTCTACCCCATAATGTCACCAGCCATTTTCTATCTCTCCCGATATTTATTCCTATTGAAGTCAATGGGCTGCCAATTCACTATCACCCATTTTACACTATTGCAAATTACCCCCATGCACACATTCTGCTCAAGCTGCAGGTAACAACTGTGACTTACTTTGTAATTTTTTTAAAAGTTTGATTGCCAAGGTCAATTAAGAACCTGTGGACATTCTGACTTTAGTATTTTCTGTTGCTGGGGACAAAGTGTGATGAACAAGAAATACATAGTAAATATATTGTTATGTGCATTGTTATGTACATTTCTCAATAAACTGTACCTTTAATAAGGCACCTGGATGTTCAGACTCTTGAATTTCCTTCTAATATTTTTCTATTTATGAACTGGATACAGGAGCTCAATGTCCACCATTTCAGTCATCATGCCCCTGCCCTTTACAAAGCTTGTCCTAAACCCTTCCATTTATTATCCCTCTCTAAACCGTCAAAGGTTTTCTCAAAATTACCATGCTTTTTACCACCTCCTTCAATCACTTCTAATCTTCTGCTCAATGTTTCATTTTCCTATGAACTGTTTTGGGAGTTTTTCTACATAAATGCAAGTTATTGTTAACGGAAACGTCAGTAGAGGCTTTTAAGGCATAAACCTCCACGCATTTCAATTCATAGAATCTTACAGCAGAAAAGGGGGCCATTTGTCCCATTGTGCCTGTGCTGGCTGTTTTTGAAAGAGCTATCATAAGAACATAAGAACATAAGAATTAGGAACAGGAGTAGGCCATCTAGCCCCTCGAGCATGCTCCGCCATTCAAAAAGATCATGGCTGATCTGGCCGTGGACTCAGCTCCACTTACCCGCCCGCTCCCCGTAACCCTTAGTTCCCTTATTGGTTAAAAATCTATCTATCTGTGATTTGAATACATTCAATGAGCTAGCCTCAACTGCTTCCTTGGGCAGAGAATTCCACAGATTCACAACTCTCTGGGAGAAGAAATTCCTTCTCAACTCGGTTTTAAATTGGCTCCCCTGTATTTTGAGGCTGTGCCCCCTAGTTCTAGTCTCCCCTACCAGAGGAAACAACCTCTCTGCCTCTATCTTGTCTATCCCTTTCATTATTTTAAATGTTTCTATAAGATCATCCCTCATCCTTCTGAACTCCAATGAGTAAAGACCCAGTCTACTCAGTCTATCATCATAAGGTAACCCCTTCATCTCTGGAATCAGCCTAGTGAATTGTCTCTGTACCCCCTCCAAGGCTAGTATATCCTTCCTTAAGTAAGGTGACCAAAACTGCACGCAGTACTCCAGGTGCGGCCTCACCAATACCCTGTACAGTTGCAGCAGGACCTCCCTGCTTTTGTACGCCATCCCTCTCTCAACGAAGGCCAACATTCCATTCGCCTTCCTGATTACCTGCTGCACCTGCAAACTAACTTTTTGGGATTCATGCACAAGGACCCCCAGGGTCCCTCTGCTCCACAGCATGTTGTAATTTCTCCCCATTCAAATAATATTCCCTTTTACTGTTTTTTTTTCGAAGGAGGATGACTTCACATTTTCTGACATTGTATTCCATCTGCCAAACCTTAGCCCATTCGCTTAACCTATCTAAATCTCTTTGCAGCCTCTCTGTGTCCTCTACACAACCCGCTTTCCCACTAATCTTTGTCATCTGCAAATTTTGTTACACTACACTCTGTCTCCTCTTCCAGATCATCTGTGTATATTGTAAACAGTTGTGGTCCCAGCATCGATCCCTGTGGCACACCACTAACCACCGATTTCCAACCCAAAAAGGACCCATTTATCCCGACTCTCTGCTTTCTGTTAGCCTAATTAGTTCCACTCCCCTGTTCTATCCCCATGATCCTACAGAATTTTCCTTTTCAATTATTTATCCAATTCTCTTTTGACAGTTATTATTAAATATGCTTCCACCACCCCTTCAGACAATGCATTCAAGATCAGGATCCTAAACTTAAATAAAGGAGACTACAAAGATATGAGGACAGAGTTGGCTAAAGTGGACTGGGAAAATAGACTAAAGAATGTGACTATTGATAAGCAGTGGCAGACATTTAAGGAGATATTTCATAACTCGAAACAAAAATATATCCCAATGAGAAGGAAAGACTGAGAAGGGATAACCATCTGTGGCTAACTAAGGAAATAAGGGAGGGTATCAAATTGAAAACAAAGGCATATAATGTGGCCAAGACTAGTGGGAGGCCAGAGGTTTGGGAATTTTTTAAAAGCCAGCAGAGAATGACTAAAAAAATGATTGAGAGGGAAGATAGATTATGAAAGTAAACTAGCACGAAATATAAAAACGGATAGTAAGAGTTTCTACAGGTACATAAAAAGGAAAAGAGTGGGTCAAGTAAATGTTGGAGGATGAGACTGGGGAATTAATAATGGAGAACAGGGAAATGGCAGAGACGTTGAACAAATATTTTGTATTGGTCTTCATGGGAGAAGACAATAAAAGCATCCCAATAGTGGATAATCAAGGGGTTCGAGGGAGGGAGGAATTTCAATACAATCACTATCACTAATGAAGAAGTACTAGGTAAAATAATGAGACTAAAGGCAGAGAAGTCCCTTGGACTTGATGGCTTACATCCTAGGGTCTTAAGAGACATGGCTGCAAAGATAGTGGATGCATTGGTTGTAATCTACCAAAATTCCCTGGATTCTGGGGAGGTCCCAGCAGATTGGAAAACCACAAATGTAACATCCCTATTTAAAAAAGGAGGCAGATAAAGAGCAGGATACTATAGACCAGTTAGCCTAACATCTGTTTTTGAGAAAATGCTGATGTCCATTATTAAGGAAACAGTAGCGGGACATTTGGAAAAGCATGATTCAATCAAGCAGAGTCAGCATGGTTTTATGAAAGGGAAATCATGTTTGAAAAATTTGCTGGAGTTCTTTGAGGATGTAACGAGCAGGGTGGATAAGGGGGAACCAGTGGATGTGGTGTATTTGGATTCCCAGTAGGCATTTGATAAGGTGCCATATAAGAGATTACTGCACAAGATAAAAGCTCATGGGGTTGGGGGCAATATATTAGCATGGATAGAGGATTGGCTAACTAACAGAAAACACAGAGTCAGGATAAATGGGTCATTTTCCAGTTAGCAAACAGTGACTAGTGGTGTGCTGCAGGGATCGGTGCAGGGTCCTCAACTATTTACAATCTATATTAATGACTTGGATGAAGGGATTGAGTGTAATGTAACCAGGTTTGCTGATGATACAAAGATGGGTGGGAAGGCAAATTGTGAGGAGGACACAAAAAATCTGCGAAGGGATATAGACAGGCTAAGTGAGTGGGCAAAAAATTGGCAGATGGAGTATAATGTTAAAAAATGTGAGGTTATCCACTTTGGTAGAAATAATAGAAAAGCAAATTTAAATGGAGAAAAATTGCAAAGTGCTGCAGTACAGTGAGACCTGGGGGTCATTGTGCATGAAACTCAAAAAGTTAGTATGCAGGTACAGCAAGTAATCAGGAAGGCAAATGGAATGTTGGCCTTTATTGCAAGGGGGATAGAGTATAAAAACAGAAGTCCTGCTACAACTGTGCAGGGTATTGGTGAGGCCACACCTAGAATACTGCATACAGTTTTGGTCTCCATACTTAAGGAAGGATATATTTGCTTTGGAGGTTGTTCAGAGAAGGTTCACTTGGTTGATTCCTGAGATGAGGGGTTTGACTTATGAGGATAGGTTGAGTAGGTCGGGCCTATTCACATTGGAATTCAGAAGAATGAGAGATGATCTTATTGAAACTTCTAAGATAACAAGGGGGCTCAACAAGGTGGATGCAGAGAGGATATTTCCACTCATAAGGGAAACTAAAATTACGGGACAGTCTCAGAATAAGGGGCCGCCCATTCAAAACTGAGATGAGAAGGAATTTCTTCTCTCAGAGGGTTGTAAATCTATGGAATTCTCTGCCCCAGAGAGCTATGGAGGCTGGGTAATTGAATATATTTAAGGTGGAGATAGACAGATTTTTGAGTGATAAGGGAGTAAAGGGTTATGGGGAGTGGGCGCGGAAGTGGAGCTGAGTCCATGATCAGATCAGCCATGACCTTATTAAATGGCGGAGCAGGCTCGAGGGGCCAAATGGCCTAGTCCTGCTCCTATTTCTTATGTTCTTATCGTAACAACTTGCTATGTAAAAATAATTCCTCATCTCCCCTCCAATTATTGAAATGAAAAGCTAAACTAATTTTAAAAATAAATAAAGAAACTAACTATAATTGCAAAAAGCTGTGTTGATTCTTGATATGCTCACTGTTGAATTAATGTTCAGGTGCTGGTGTAAATAATATTCCCTGCATTGAGATTGAGAAGTTGATTGTTAAAATGCTGCCTACTTGTTACTAGGCTGCCCATTTAAACCCAGTTTGCTAGGTGATCCTGGCCCAAATGATACCTCACCCATGTGAGCAAATTTCTGTTATTTGTTTGGGTTAGCAGGAAACATTTAGGATTTTGGAGAGCCAATAAATGAGTAAAAAGCGCCCTCTGTCTTCTGTTCACAGACAACACGAGTAGGGCGCTTGCTTTGGGAGTCTCGTGTCTGGCATGCGGACAATGTGGCCTGCCCAGCGGAGCTGAACAGTCAACACCAACCAGGTTTTGAAATAAATCTTCATTACATTTTCCCAACAGATAGGAAATATTAAAACGAAATAAAGAAAAGTTTAGATTTATATAGCACCTTTCACAACCACCGGAAGTCTCAAAATGGTTTGCAGCTAATGAAATACTTTTGGAGTGGTCACTGTTGTAATTTGGGAAACACGGCAGCCAATTTGCACACAGCAACTCCCACAAATAGTAATCTGATAATGACCAGATAATCTGTTTTTGATATGTTGATTGAGAGATTAATGTTGGCCACAACACTGGGGATAGCTCCCTTGCTCTTCTTTGAAATCGTGCCGTGGGATCTTTTACGTCCACTTGAGAAAGCAGACGGGGCCTCGGTTTAATATATCATCTGAAAGACGGCACCTCCAACAATGCAGCACTCCCTCAGTACTGCACTGGAGTGTCAGCCTAGATTTTTGTGCTGAAGTCCCTGGAATGGGACTTAAACCCACATCCTTCTGACTCAGAGGCAAGAGTGCTACCCATTGAGCCACAGCTGACATCGATTGATTCTGGAACTTTCCAGTATCTTAACTCCATCCAGCTGCTTTGACTCTATGTCCTTGGTGCCCTTTGTTTGCAAGAATCTATTGATCTCAGATTTAAAATTATTAATTTGTTTCAGTACTTTTAGTGCCTACCTGAAATATAAGGCTCCATTGATACAGAAAATTGGTGTGAGATATTCTTCTGCAAGACATTTGATGCCTCACATCTTTAGTGTAAGGAATTGGCAGTCTGTTTTACACCTTGCCCGATTCTCTTTTCCATTGAAGTCAATGGAACAGGAAATCGGACAGATATAAAATGGGCTGCCAACTGCTATGAGCCCATTTTGCACTACTGGCGAAGACCAATTTCACCCCCATGTTTGTAAAGAAAATCTGAGGATAGAGGTATAGCTGAGGAAACAGATTGGGGATCAATTAGAGGTAGCTTTCTTTTCTAAAATAAAAACAGAAAATGCTGGACATACTCAGCAGGTCAGGCAGCATCTCTGGAGAGAGAAACAGAGTTAATGTTTCAGGTCGCTGACCTGTCGTCAGAACTGGAAATAGTTAGAGATGTAACAGATTTTAAGCAAGTGAGGGGGCAAGGAAAGGCGGGGGCGGGAGGACAGAACAAAAGGGAAGGTCTGTGATAGGGTGGAAGGCAGGAGGGATTAAAAGACAAAAGGGATGTAGGTGCAGGGTAATGGGACAAGCTAAGAAACAAAAGATGAGTTGAGGTGAGGTGTAAATGGGAATGGCAGAATCATCAACAGCTGTCATGTGAAAAAATATGGGCAGATGTTATGGTCTGAAATTGTTGAACTTGATGTTGAGTCCAGAGTTTGTAAAGTGCCTAATTGAAAGATGAGGTGCTGATCCTCGAGCTTCATTGGAACAGTGTAAGAGGCCAAGACAGATCAGTCAGAGTGGGAGTGGAGCAGAGAATTAAATTGACAGGCGACCGGAATCTCGGTCACACTTACAGACTGAATGGAGCTTTCTCAAAGACTCAGCATCCACAGCCCTCTAGGGCAGAGAATTCCAAAAATTCACAACCCTCTGAGTGAGGAAATTCCTCCTCATCTCAGTCCTAAATGGTCTATCCCTTATCCTCAGAATATGCCCCCTAGTTCGAGACACTCCAGGCAGGGGAAACAACCTCTCAGCATCTACCCTGTTAATCCCCTTCAGAATCTTGTATGTTTCAAAGAGATCACCTTCCATTCTTCTAAACTCCACAGAGTATAGGCCCATTCTATGCAATCTCTGGTTATAGGATAGCCCTCTCATCCCAGGAATCAATATAGTGAACCTTTGTTGCACCACCTCCAAGGCAAGTATATACTTCCTTATTTATGGAGACCAAAACTGTGCACAGTACTCCAGGTGGGGTCTCACCAAGGCCCTGTACAACTGTAGCAAGACGCTTGTACTCCAATCCCCTTGCAATAAAAGCTAACATGCCATTTGCCTTCCTTATTACTTGCTGTACCTGCATGCAAACTCTGTTTCTTGTGTGAGGATACACAAATCTCTCTGAACACCAACAATATGCTCCATCTGCCACTTACTGACCACTCACTTAGTCAATTTTAACTCTTTGCAGACTCTTTGCGTTCTCCTCACAGCTTACTATCCCACCAAGCTTTGTATCGTTAGCAAACTTGGATACATTATACTCGGTCCCTTCATCTAGGTCATTAATATAGATTGTGAATAGCTGAGGCCCCAGCACCGATCCTTGCAGCACCCCACTAGTTACAGCCCGCCAACCTAAAAAGGACCCATTTATCCCTACTCTCTGTCTTCTGTCCATTAACCAATCCTCTATCTTGCTAATACATTACCTCCAAACCCATGAGCCCCTATCTTGTGTAGTAACCTTGTATATGGCACCTTATTGAATGATGTTTGGAAATTAAAATATACTACAGCCACTGGTTTACCTTTATTTTCCCTGCTTGTTATATCCTCAAAAAACTCCAACATATTTGTCAAACACGATTTCCCTTTCATAAAACCATGTTGACTCTGCCTAATCATGTTATGATTTTTTAAGTGCCCTGATACCATTTCCATAACAATGGATTCCAGTATTTTCACGATGGCTGATGTCAGGCTTTAACTCTGCAAGTTATTTATGCTAGTCTGGAAAATGAATTGCTGCTAATGTCATTACAGAGTGAATTTAAATTGATGCTTTAAAACAACACATTGTAAGGGTATGTAGGTATGATAGCGTAGTGTTTGTTACTGGCTAGTGATCTAGGGGCTTGGACTAATAATCCAGAGAACATGAGTTCAAATCCCACCATTGCTGTTTGAGTTTTTGAATTCAGTTTTAAAAACCTGGAAATTAAAAGCTGGTATCAGTAAAAAAATGTGATCATGAAGCTGTTGGATTGCTGTAAATACCTAACTGGTTCACTAATTCATTTGGGAAGGAAATCTGGCCTATATGTAATTCATGTCAACATGGAACCGTACAGACTATTCAGCTGCGACCTCATCATCATAGGCAGTCCCTCAAAATGAGGATGACTTGCTTCCACACCAAAAAGGGGATGAGTTCACAGGTGTTTCAATGAAGGACCTAATATTCCAGATCCCGAACTACAGCTTGAAGGATGGAAGATGCCTGTGCGTGGATTTTTTTAACGTGTGGTGGCCGCTGCACACCAGCCACCACATGGGCTTGACAGAGCTCGGTCTTGGTTCAGTGGTAAGGATTACCCAAGATGACTGGAGACCAGCTCTGTTGCACGGACCTAGTGTGTACACATATCGCAGTTGTGGGCTGGCCCGTGCTGCCCCTGGGCCCTCTCCTCTTCTGTCCCCGAACTCGCGCCTGTACACTCTCTTGCTGCTCCTTCGCCTCGACCTCGCCGCTCCTACTGTATCTGCCCATGCTCCAATCACTGACCTGGACCTCTTCACTGCTATCGTCCTCCTGCACCAGCTCTCGCTGTAGTTTAAAGTGGTATGGTGCCACGCTGCCCATGCCGCTGCTCGCCACTCCTTTTATGGCCCCGACCTGCCGCTGATGGTCTCTCGCATTGAATCAGGACACAAAAAAGGCACAGGCATGTTAGATTCACCAGAAGTGGGGACACAGTGGTATACAGTCGGAGGGGGAGTGAACCAGGGAGTCCTCAATATTGACGTGTAGCTCCAACAACACTCAAAGAGCTCAATACTATCCAAGACAAAGCAGTAAGCTTGATTGGCACACCATTCACTGGCTTAAATGTTCACTCCCTCCACCATCGGCGTACCTTGGCTGCAGCGTGTACTATCTACAGGATGCATTGCAGCAACCTCCAAAGGTTTCTTCAACAGCATCTCCCCAAACCTGTGACCTCCAACACTTAAGAAGGACAAGGGCAGAAGGTAAGTAGGAACATCATCACCTCCAAGTTTCCCTCTCAGTCACACCCTATCCTGACTTGGACATATATCACTATTCTTTCATTTTCACTGTGTCTTTGCGGGAGCATCTTCATCACACGGTCTGCAGCAGTTCAAGAAGAAGGTCCATCACCAGCTTCTCAAGGGAACTAGGAGCGGTCAATAAATGCCAGCCTTATCAGTGACTCTCTCATCCTGTGAATTAATTGTAAAAAAGTGGCCGAGGTGTTAATATTTTTGGTGAAATTGCTGCAAACCTCTTTTTAAAGGCTGATGCATTTTTAACTTGGAATCCACAGAGCTATAGAATATTGATGATTCTAATTTTGGAAGGAATTAAATTTTTAATATTTTAGCTCACCCTTTAAAGTAATTGCTTTATGTCATTCATGGATCACCTCTGAAGGGGCTGGGATATTCATGGTTAGTATTAGGCAGCTATGGAAATGGGATTCTGGTAACAATTTACATGTAGTAAATAGTTAATGTCAAATATGAATAGGATTTCCTTGGTTGAATATTGGTGCTGCATAGAGGACCTTAACTATTACTCTGTTCATGTTATAGGTTCAGGCTGGCTTAAACCTATAAAAAGCCATTTTCTGTAAATTTTATGTTAAACTGTCACACTGAAGAAAAATTGTTCAGAGACCTGGTGGTGTGCTGATTTCAAGAACATTCCTTTCAGTAGTGTGATCCATGTTTGAATCTATCCCGGACTGTTGGGATAAAAGCATCTGACAAAGATGGAAGGTGAAATGGGTCTGGGGAAATCTCAAATCATGTTCCCTAGTGGGCATTAGTTCAATATACAAGGCAACCTATTTTAAGGCCAATTAGTGCTGCATCGGGGCAGTTTTGTGCCATGGACTTCACTTTTGTGCTCAGTCCTACTATGTTTATAACCTAACAGTTTGGCCTGGTCACAAAATGAGGCTTCAGAGATGAAAGGACAATGTCATTCCACTAATCCACCCATTGTATCACCTGGATTTGATATTCTGTGGATAAGTGTGAGGTTATCCACTTTGGTGGCAAAAACACGAAGGCAGATTATTATCTGAATGGTGACTGTCATGTATATAACCATTTTGCAATGATAATCATGTAACTGTAACTCATGTACACTGTACCTGTACCCTAGAAATGCACATCCTGATCACAGGGGTTGAACTTGCGGGAGACACTCCTCACCTGGGTTTCCAGGTATAAAAGAGGAGGTCCCACCCAGGGTCAGCACTCCTTGGTCCTGGGAATAAAGATGAAGGTCACAGTGACCGTGTGTGATATATATATATATATATATATGCCTCGTGTGAGTTTGTAGTAAGGTGCAGGGACACTAGTGACAGGCTAGGAAAAGGGGAGGTGCAACGAGACCTGGGTGTCATGTTCCATCAGTCATTGAAAGTTGGCATGCAGGTACAGCAGGTGGTGAAGAAGGCAAATGGCATGTTGGCCTTGATAGCGAGAGGATTTGAGTATAGGAGCAGGGAGGTCTTACTGCAGTTGTACAGGGCCTTGGTGTGGCCACACCTTGAATGTTGTGTACAGTTTTGGTCTCCTAATCTGAGGAAGGACATTCTTGCTATTGAGGGAGTGCAGCAAAGGTTCACCAGACTGATTCCCAGGATGGCAGGATTGACATATGAAAGACTGGATCGACTAGGCTTATATTCACTGGAATTTAGAAGAATGAGAGGGGATCTCATAGAAACATATAAAATTCTGACAGGATTGGACAGGTTAGATGCAGTAAGAATGTTCCCGGTGTTGGGGAAGTCCAGAACCAGGGGTCACAGTCTAAGGATAAGGGGTAAGCCATTTAGGACCAAGATGAGGAGAAACTTCTTCACTCAGAATTGTGAATCTGTGGAATTCTCTACCACAAAGTTTTTGAGGCCAGTTCGTTAGATATATTCAAAAGGGAGTTATATGTGGCCCTTACAGCTAAAGGGATCAAGGGGTATGCAGAGAAAGCAGGAATGGGGTACTGAAGTTGCATGATCAGCCATGATCATATTGAATGGTGGTGCAGGCTCGAAGGGCCGAATGGTCTACTCCTGCAACTATTTTCTATGTTTCTACGTTTCTATGTTTTTATGTCAGATGGTAATGCTGATGCTATGTCCAGGTTGCCAACTCCATCGCAGGTTACACTCAATAGGGAAGAAGTGTTCTATTTTTCATACATTGATGAGCTGCCAGTCACAGCTGAAGAGATTGGTAGAGCAACCAAGCGTGACCCAGTAATATCAAAGGTGTATGATTACATAGCAAATGGCTGGTCAAACCAGGTATCAGTGATATTCATCCATATTTCATTTGTAGGAATGAATTATCAGTGGATAAAGATTGTATCGTGTGGGGTGCAAGAGTGGTTATTCCAAATAAGTTCAGGTCCAAGTAGTTAGGAGATATTCATTACAAGCACCTGGGATTGTGCTTGATCAAGAGTTTTGCATGTAGTTACTTATGGTGGCCAGGTCTACATAAAGATAGAGTACATCGTGAGACAGTGTACAACATGTCAGTCGGTAAACAAAAAAACACTATTACAGCCATGCAAATGGTGTCGCAGGATATGGCAAAGGTTGTATGTAGATTTTGCTGAGCTAGAAGGACAACATTATCATTTTGATATCCATTCGAAGTAGGTAGCGGCGTTTCCAATGTGAAAAATAACAACCAATAAAACACTGGACAATTTGCAAAAATTGTTTTCTTAAGGTCTCCCAGAAGAAATTGTGTCTGATAATGGGCCGGAAGTTTGTTTCGAAGAATTTGCACAGTTCAAGAGCATAAATGGTGTGAAACATACCAAGGTTCCACCATACCACCCTGCTTCAAATGGTGCTGCAGCGCGAACAGTACAAATTGTACAATGTGCTCGCATCAAGTAAATGTTGAATCCAAATCCAAGAAAACGGCAGTTGTCGTTGGACCACAAATTGGCAAATTACTTATCGTAACACTGCTCATAGAAATACTGGTAGAACACCAGCAAAGTTGTTTCTCAAACAACAGCCATGGCCCAGGTTCTCATTGTAAAAACCAAACTTGGTACAGTCAGTAGAAGAGAAACAATTAAGACTGAAAGAGAATCTTGATAGAGGTAGAGTAAGAGAGAAATGTGAAATTGAATCAGAAGGTGAGTGAAGAACCATCACTATAAATGGTTAAAGTGGTTACCAGGAAAAGTAGTGGATATGTGGCCCTTGTACATATTTGGTCCAGATGTTTGATCATGGAAAGGTTAGGTTTGTTCACATTGATCATATTTTACCTATAGATGTGGAAGGAGTTCAAATTAGAATGATTCGATTATTTCTAATGAGTCAGATAGTCTTGTAACAGTAGCAAATTCTACATCAGATGTTCTAGAAACAAATCCAAGAAAAAGTCAGAATTTAAGTCGGTCTGAGTCAGGCAAACAAACAGTCTGAAGTTGTAGAGAGTCGAAAAGTAGATCAAGGGTTACCTTGGAGAAAAACTCTCCTCAGGCTCAGCCTAGAATGAGTCTAAGTTCAACACCATGTTTGGGAAGTTCTGCTCAAGAGCAAAGGTATCCTCTTCAAAACAGAAAACCAGTAGTTAAGTTTGATTTATTGTGTAAACCATGCAAGTTATGAATGATGATTTTTTTTTTCTGATTACTTTTTCATTAAGGAGGGAGCAGTATAATACTTAGTGGGCTACTGCTTCACCTAGTGGACTACTGTGGTAATGCAACTACTGCTGCAAAGACAATCAAAGGATCACGTGACAAGGTCCTGTAGAGCTATCTTGTGTCGTGTGTGTTTGCAATGTCATGAGGAAAATATCAAATATATATTATATTTGGTCCCCTCTTCTAAATCATTGATATAGATTGTGAACAACTGGGGCCCAAGCACCGATCCTTGCAGCACCCCACTAGTTACAGCCTGCCAACCTGAAAATGACCTGTTTATTCCTACTCTCTGTTTCCTGTCCATTAACCAATCCTCAATCCATGCTACCCCAAATCCCATGAGCCCTAATTTTGTTCAATAACCACTTGTGTGGCACCTTATCGAATGCCTTCTAAAAATCCAAATACACCTTAGGCAGAGATCAGAAGGATCGAGGAGATCAGAGGCCACAACCGGGGAGGGTGGGACGTATTGTAACAAACGGGGTTGCGGGGCGGTGGGGGGAAATCGGAAAGGACGGGTCGGGGGAACATCATGGCTTGGGGGACGGGGGGCGGGGGTGTAGAATCAGATTTCGTGGGCTGGTCTGATCCCCAGGGGGAAGCAGGAAGTAGGTTAGCTTGAGGGGCCGGGTAGAGGCACTCCTGCTCCTCCTGGCCCACAAGCAGTGCTGGAAAGGCAGTTACCTCCTCCACGAAGCAATCCTCGCCTTCCTTTAGCTGTCATATTTGCCGAGGCCCTGGAAATCCATCTGGGCAGAGTTAAACCGAAAATGAAATAAAAATTTGAGACATGTAGCCTCATTAAATTATTTGAATGAGGGGCCTGCCTCCTGCGAAGTGATTGGTCGACTATCTCCCCACCCCGTGTTCCACCTCAGTTAAAACCGGAAGTGAGCAAGTTTGAGGCGGGTTGGGTTCGGGTTTCAGATTTTTAACATTTTAAGATCCCACTTGACCCACGCCCACCCGTTTCAGGGGGTTAAAATTCCCTAATATGTTGAAGACCTATTGCAGCACTCTTCCTAAAAAAAATTCTCCGCTGCTTTTGTCTCTAGACTGTGTAATTATCTGCTGTGTACCAACATGACATGCAGCTTGTGGTACCATGGCAGTTCACTAATTAAGAATCACAATTTGAAGAGTAAATTGAACTATGATCCCTGCAGTTTTTTCTGTTCCAATTAGAGTTTAGGCCACTGTCAGAGTATTGGTGTAGAATTACAACGGCTAGTGCATCTTGCAAATAGTTGTTGGGGAAAACATTGTGTAAAGACTAGAATTCACAGGATTCCCTGCACACTTTTATACATGATCCAAGCAGCTGTTTTTAGCGATGGGGGTGGGGGTGGGGCGATGGGGGAGGTGTGGCTACCCCACCCTCATCCACAAAAACAGTTGATTTCTTGTAAAATACTGCATTAGTGTTGCCAACCAAGCTGAAACTGAACTGGGGCAGAATGAAGATGGCACAGGGAATGAGATCATGGCTTGAATCTTGATGTTTGCTTTGCTGACCACATTTAAGTGCAAAGCTTGATAACTAATGCTTCTGCATCATAAGACAAAACTCGCATAGTTAATAGTGGACAATCTGTTTTTAAAATATAGGGGCCGAAATTGCCCCTCTCCTTAAGGCCTGTTACCACCGCAAATCGGTGGCCACGCTGTGGAGTGGAGTGGCCGCCGACTTTTTGTGGAGTAGCTGCTGATAGTCCAATTGCCCTTCCGAGTTTTCCCGGTGGTGCCCCAATCCCCCACCGCGCCGCTATTGGCAATCTGTAGTGAGCACGTCATCACCGTGCGCACCACCATTCTGCCCCCCTGACGGTGACATTCCCCTCTGAAAATCTTCAGCCCGCCCAGCAGTGCCAAAACTTGTTTTTTCCCGGTGCTCCAGTGAGGCTGTAGCCTTCTGCAATAGCGGCAGGGCTTTCCTTAAAGGATGCACTGCCGCTGGCACCATGTTTTCTTTTGTCGGCCGACTGCCAAATCGGTCCGACAATTATGCCCCCGGGTTCGGCCGGGTCGCCAACGGGCAGTCTTTTGGGTGCCAGGCCACTGGCCCGGCCGAAGCCCTCCCTGGTGGCCCAGTGGGCCGAAGTTTTAAAATTGCGGAAGTTCTCCCCTTTAAGTGAATGGGAGGGCCGTCGTGACGCTGCGTTGTGATGACGTCATCACGGCGGTCACTCCGCACCGCCCCCAACTTCCGCCCCTCAAGTGTTGCCACCGCTGCGTATCCGCCCCTCAAATGTTGTCACCGCCCCTATTAAGAGCGACTTCTGGATCCAAGTAAAAAAAACAGAGTGGAATGTCGCTCCAGAGGCGACCTGAACCGCAGCTGCGGTAAAAAACAGTTAAATGGGGTGCGTGCACCCTGTTTCAGGCAGGGGAAATTTCTACACCATAGACTTTTGGTACTCAGTTTACATTTGGAAATTTCTGGAAAACCTGCTCACAAAATTTCAAAACCGGTGGCTGGCAATCCTACTCTGTATAAATATCCATCCAAAAACAGTACAGTTCTTATTGTTTTCAATTATCAATCTCGGCCTTTAGGGTATCTAAAAAGAAAGCTGAATTTAGATTCACAATTACGCATTACACAATAACATTTCTAAACTGCTTCATAACTTCAAGCGAGAAATCTCATGGAGCCCTGTTTTAAGAGAGAGATAGATTTGCTACAATCAGCAACAATTTGCCGTGATCTGCTCCTAATCTGGACTGCATTGTTTAACCTCATTTCAACAAAACATTCCCAAACCAATTTGTATTATAACTTCTTTACCCAGAAAATGGTGAGAATGTGGAACTCGCTACCACAGGAAGTGATTGAGACAAATAGTATAGATGCATTTGAGGGGAGGCTATATAAGCATATAGGGGAGTAAGGAATAGAGGGTTATGCTGACAGAGTTAGATGAGGAAAGACAGGAAGAGGCTCGAGTGGAGCATAAATGTCAGCATGGACTGGTTGGGCCGAATGGTCTGTTTCTGTGCTGTATATCCTATGTAATCCTATAACAGGCTTGTTTGATCATCCATGAGGTGTTGTAGGGGGATATTTGATAGCAGACCTGAATTTCTGCAGCTTTCTTTATTTTTGCCTTTCCCAGGAGACAGGGGGCTGGTATATGGTGGTGATAAGATGAAGGAGGGAAGCGAGCATATATGAGCCCGATGGTCTTTTCTCATCCTGGATATATAAAGCACATAAGATTAAAAATGTTTTACATACCCCCAACCACAACTAATGGTAATTCAGGATAGGAGGACTGGTTCCTTATCCCTTCCTGAGACAGTGGCCTCCATTTTACTGTGCCCCACCCCCGCCTCTCAGCAGCAACAACATTGCAGGTAGGGTAGCTTAATCTGGTTGGGTGTATTCCTGGAGGTTTCTTCACATGACCTCCCGCCTCGAACTGCCCCATCCTCACATTCCAGCCATTGGTTCATCCTCTGAATGGTCCAACCTTTGGGCACACTGCCTTCCCGCAGCCAATTGAAAAGTGAGTTTTTAACTGGTTAGATGATTCCTGACAGTCAGTCAAATAGCCTTTTGCCCATCACCGATATTTCTATAACTAATAAATTAAAGTGTTCAAAGATCAAGAAAAGATACAATTTTTTAACGTCCCTATGATTTTTCTGCTGGGTTTGCTTGCAGCAGTGTCCTGGCGATCAATCTTTAATTCTTGGATACTGCAGGGCGCTCCTGGATTGTTGGCAACCATACCTTCGGCGAGGAGCCAATTGGCCAGAAGTGGCCCAGCTAAGTTTTTGAACTTTTCCTTTCTTTGAACGTCTTTTAGAAACATAGAAACATAGAAAATAGGTGCAGGAGTAGGCCATTCGGTTCTTCGAGCCTGCATCACCATTCAATACGATCATGACTGATCATTCACCTCAGTATCCCTTTCCTGCTTTCTCTCCATACTCCTTGATCCCTTTAGCTGTAAGGGCCATATCTAACTCCCTCTTGAATATATCTAATGAACTGGCATCAACAACTCTCTGCGGTAGGGAATTCCACAGGTCAACAACTCTGAGTGAAGAAGTTTCTCCTTATCTCAGTCCTAAATGGCTTACTCCTTATCCTTAGACTATGTCCCCTGGTTCTGGACTTCCCCAACATCGGGAACATTCTTCCTGCATCTAACCTATCCAGGCCCGTCAGGATTTTATGTTTCTATGAGAGCCCCTCTCATCCTTCTAAACTCCAATGAATACAGGCCCAGTTGATCCAGTCTCTCCTCATATGTCAGTCCAGCCATCCCTGGAATCAGTCTGGTGAACCTTCGCTGCACTCCCTCAATAGCAAGAACGTCCTTCCTCAGATTAGGAGACCAAAACTGAACACTATGCCAGGTGAAGCCTCACCAAGGCCCTGTAGAGCTGCAGTAAGACCCCCCTGCTCCTATACTCAAATCTCCTAGCTATGAAGGCCAACATGCCATTTGCCTTCTTCACCGCGTGCTGCACCTGCATGCCAACTTTCAATGACTGATGTACCATGATACCCAGGTCTCGTTGCAACTCTCCTTTTCCTAATCTGCTGCCATTCAGATAATATGTTACTGCCACCAAAGTGGATAACCTCTTTTGGGCCAGGAGGAGCAGGAGTCCTTCCCCAGACCCCCCACGGATGTCTTGGACCTCTCCAGCCCTATTATTCCCACGATCTTTGCCGATTATCCTGCACCAGCCTTCCTGAGTGATCACTGGGATAAAACCCCGGCCTCCCCTTCCTACCAAGATTTCAGGGATTTCCCATCAGCTACTGATTCCCATGTGTTCAGCGGCCAAATTTACACCTGCCCACTGGCTAGGTAGTCAATCTGACTGGGTGTCGGGCAGGAATCTGCAACTATTTATTCAAATGTGGCCCTGCTGTTGAGACCAACAGGGCCTCCACATCCCCGGCCTTGCTGGGTTTATCGCCCGCTACCAGGCACTTTCCCGCACCCTTCCCACACGGCGGCCGGCCGCACCCCCTGTTGAAAATCAAGGCCAATAGATGTGATGAAAAATGCTGTGTTGTACAGCTTTCTTGCTCTTTTCGCTTCATTGCTTTAAACATCAAATTACACACACACTCAGTTGTAGTAAATGGCAGGATCAGGTCTTTTATTTAGACATTCATACTTGTAGGGGGTGGTGTGTGGGTCAGGTTCAATTCTGACCACCTGAATGGTTCGAATCGCTCCCACTCCCTGGGTTCTAGACTTTGTCACATCCCCAAATAAATCCAAAGTGCAAGAGACAACTGGTTTAGGTGCAAGAAACTTTGATTTTATTCAGGAAAGAAACTACAATATCAAAACTTACATTCTCTAGAATAAGGAACACTTTATCACACATACAAAAGGGGTTACAGAAAATAATACACCTCCCACCTCCCAATACCTAAATCTGACTAGGTTAAACTCTAGGGCAATAGGGATAATGCTCACCAATCCTCTTATTCACAGTTAGCGGTGGTTCGTGGTTTTGGGGTTCGCTGGACTCTGTAGATTCTGCTTGCCATACCCCGAACATTGTGGAAGACTTCTTACTGCGTAGTCTTCAGTTGGGTGGTGTCCCTGATGCGGTAGGGCGCATATTGGATTTATGGGTAAATACTCACTTTCTTCCTTCAGGAGTAGGTTTAAAAGTTCTTTTAGGTAATGTTTTACCCGTTGGTAGCTCAGGGATAGCTTGTAGAGTGGAAACAGCTTGCGAATCTTCGGGTTTTCGTCGAGTTGACTTCGGTTTGGAAATCGTTGGTCACGGTGGCTCAATATTACCAATTTGGTTGCTGGTAATATCTTGGTGGTTGTTTCATGAGCTTCTTGCTGCCACAGCGTGCTTGGTGTCCTGGTCATTTGCGATGTTGTCTTGGTTGAGGTTCTGAAGAACCAGGTTAACGAAAGCTGGTGTGCTGATCTCAAAGTCTGCCAGGTCTGAAACATGCGAAGCTGGTGTAGAAGCAAAAGTGAGTCTTCCTTGGCTGTAGAACAGGGCTGCTCAGAAGGCTCATCAGAATGCTCCTTAACCCGTAAAACAGGGCCTCATTATACTTTGAGAGCCTTTCTAATCGACGCGCCAAATCAAACCTGATTCTTTGTCTTAGTTTTGGCAGGCTTGGTAATTCTTTGTTGAATTTTGGCGGGCTCATTTACGATAACTTGTTTAGGATGTGTCGATCTGTTGAATTAACTTGTTTAGGATGTGTTGATCTGTTGAATTTGAGTTGCGATTGTACAAATTATTTTCAGTGTTTACGTGTCTGCCTAGGCCTGGGTTTTCCATGCAGGTCGGATGGTGATTAACATTATGCATGTGCTGGATGGGTTTCATGCTTAGAGCTATGGCTGGTTATCTCTGGGTCAATTGTTGCTATGTTAATGTCTCCTGGGGAGCAGAGTTTTGGAGTTTACACAATTCCCCCAGACAATTTATTTAGCTCCAATATCCCAGACAGCTCCAATACCCAAAAGTGGCTTTTCAGAGGTTAGAATTCCCCTGGTTTTGCAGTCCTTTTCCCTTGTAGACCCATGCACCTTTTTAAAATCTCAAAGTTCATTTTAATTGAGTCCAAAATGATCCTTCCTTACGGTTTCTTTTAATTTTGAGAAAACTTCGAGTTTTACAGTCCCCCCTGTGATACTCTACATGCTAGAGTGTCATGCTAAGTAAGCAAAATTCTTGATTCCCGAGAGCCAACCTTCCCCTGTAGTTACCTAGCTAAAACTTAAACGTACATTCCCCTTTTGAAATATAATGCAGTTTACAGGCAAATACAGTCATTCCAGTTACATTACAGCATAGAGGGGGTCCAACGCCCCTACATTTCTCCGGTTTTACAGAAAATAAAAGTACACAGTCTAAACACATAAGTAAAACTCTTACAACACTTGACCTCTGCGTTTTTACAGCAGGTAAAAATCACAAAAACAAAATCAGACATTACAATATGGTATTGCCCTTCCCAATGCGATCCCCAAGTTTGGCCAGGGGGCGTACAGCACCCTTTGGTGCCAGACTCGACGGCCTCTGCCTCTCACTCGGCAAGTTATACACCACAAGTAGAGAATAATCGCGAGTTGACAGACAACTAAAACATGGGAAGCTGTTCAGGTAGAGGGGGGGATTTCGTAGCCAAAATGTGCAACATAATCGTGCAGGTTTGTGACGTTTTCACTTCCAGTGAGGTGAACAGTGGCGGGTTTGGGAATGAGGACAATCTGTTCCTGGGCCACTTGAACTTCTGTTCCGGCACCCGGAGAGATCAGTATCTGTCATAGCATGCTCCCACTTTATGACGTAAGGTGGGACTGCTGTGAAACGAACCTGTGCACCTCCTTGAATGACTCCAGTGTTCACCACTCTGTATATTGGTGCGGGTCGGGCTGTTCCACCCATGACCGGCATCCTTAGTACTAACCCCATGATGGTGTGATTAGAATGCCTGCAATCCACTGGGACAGAGTAGGTTTCAGAAGCTAGGCGGAGCTGACATGGGCTTAGTGAATTACTATACGGGTGAAGGGCTGCGAGGTGCTTGTTGCTGATCCAGGAGGGGACTAAACCGTGTTTTAAATCCACCAGATTGTTGCGGCCCTCGCCCAATAACCATGCCCCATACAGCACACACATCTCATTCTGTGCAACCTGGTCTGAAGCATTCCTACCCTCCCGTATGAGTGCATTCACTGTTTGTGCGTGCCTTTCCAGCTCAGCAATAATCTCTTAAATAGCCTGGTCCTCGTGTAGCTCTGAGCCCACCACTGTGTTTTCCTCTTTTAGGATCTTTCTTAGTTAGTTCTTTCGACCATTTATTTGCGTTTGCAGTTCTATATCGTCCATGCTATTTATCACAGAGGATCCTGTATTATATGCAGTAAAAATTTAATTCCAGGTTCCCCTTCTTTGTCTCCCCGTGCCCATAGTGTTCCCAGTGTGTAGGGTGTAAAAATCTGCTTTATCTACATTGCCAAAATCTAACTCGTAAAATTTCTTGAACCTTTCTCTGAGTAGGGCCTGGTATAGCTGCTCTGTTTCCTTCGGGCACCAGTCAGGTAGGTGCACCTCAGTAAGGTTTAAAATAACTTAAGCTACTGCATAGTGTGCCCCCTGGTATAACACCTTTTCGGTTGGTACCAATACTAATCCATTCCCTGCTCCCTTGGTGGTTGTAGGACACCTCTCTATTACTGTCGGGATCGTGGGCAGGGGTTTCTTAATGCGTGCTACAAGTTCGGTGGCGTTGATTGGGAGCGGGGAATGTGGAGCCGGACACGCGCGTATACTGGAATCCCACCCCATCCCCTTCCCGACATCTTGCCATTGCCTGGCGAAGGCGATCGATATGCCTGCAGGACAGATCCTCTCTGATCCCCACATGCACACTTAAATCCCCTGTTCCGACTCCCACCACTTGTCCCAACACACACTCATTCCTCCCTGTGTTCCCGTGATGGTCCGGTAAGTCTCGTTACCGAGTCGTTCCCAGTCAGTTCCCTGGTCCCCGTGCCCTTGCTCAGCTTCCTGAGCCACCACCATCCATCCAGGGGAATCTGTCCTTTACAAGTCAAACACACACGTTTTCCTTCCGTAACACTGACCTGCGCAGCAACGATCCGCATCCTGGGGCATGGGAAGGAAGCTTCCCCGTAGGTAAACCCGGCCTGGCTGGAGTATCGAGTGGAGTTAGACCCCAGCTACCCTGGTCACCTTCCCTTGTGGAAATAAACGGCGAGCTCTTCCACACCCGGTGTGCCACCCCCTGCAGTTACGATCGGTGCTCTCTCTCCCGAACACCCATAAATGAGAGATTCTTCCACTTCACCTTGGTCACTGATGCTCATCCCCAACAGGGCGAGCAGGAGCAGGACCCTTTTCATGTTGTTCTCCTTCCTGTAGGGACACATAAAACAGATAGCCCAGCCCTGAGAAAAGCTCGCCGGCTTGACAAAAGGTGATCGAGTTCCAACTTAAGCTTATTCTTCACGGAAACTTAATAAAGTCTTTAAATAACTGAGCTGTCTTCATCGCAGTTTCTGCATTGGAACTGATGTCTGTTTTAGCTTCTGTCTCTTGGTCAGTTAGCTTCATAATCGACACTGTAGCTTCGTCCAGAATTTTAACCTTTTCGGCATCGTAGTGCCTCCTCTAATAGCTGGAGAGGTGGATTCTTTCTTACTCCAGACTGGGTTCTTTCATATCCCTCAAATACTACCAGGTCTATATCACTAGTTGAACATCAGTTGCCGGCCAAAACTCCTTCATTAACCGATTTTCTTATTCATCTCACTACTTCTATACGCATGGTATCCTCGAGGTCGTGGTGACCTAGAATTCCTAAAATCTTAACTTAACTAAAACTCTTAAACATTGTTAAACTCATTTCGTACTATTATATACATCTGCCACCCATCTCCGGGTGACCAGGTTAATCTCTGTTCTTCTTCCTTTTGCGGCCTCTGGGCTGCTTGAATGGCCGGCGGTAAGACGGCCTGTACCGCAGGACCCGGAGTGTTCTGACTGGAGGTGTGTCTGAATCCCACATTATCGGGGGAATGGACCCTCCGGTGCTACAGCACGCTGCCCCTTTAGGTGTGGCTGCTGAGTTTATTTCGTTAACTGTGGGTTCTGCGCAGCTGGGGGCTGCAGGCTGGGGACTCTCAGTTGGTGGCTGGTTCACCACTACCTCTCCCGTGAGTCCCTCACTGCCGAAGGCTGCTGGCTGGGGTCCCTGTCCGTAGACTGATCCCTGATTTTGGGTATTCTCTTACAGATGGCAAACCTCCCTGGGCTGACTCACTGAAACTGGAGTGCTGGTGACCACGGTGTCTTCGGCCGTGGTGTTCGGAGAGTCGTTCTTAAGGCTCTGGCTACTAGGGGTGCATCAAGTCCAAAATGATTGGGGGGACAGCTCCTCCAGTAATACAGTTCACCGCCCCTATCGGTACAGTCTGCAACGTCTCCTGTGGGCTTTCCAGTCAGAGGTTGCTGGCTGAGGATCCCTGTCCCTAGAATGGTTCCTGGCTGCCCCTTGCGCTTAGCAGCTATCCCGAGGTTAAACAGTTTACACTGGTTTATGTGGAACCACTTTGTACGGCGGGGCATCTTTATGGCATAGACCACGGGGCTTGCCTTGTCGACAATGTGGTACAGCCCCCTGTACAATGCCTCAAAAGCCCCTACTCGAGCATAGTTCTGTACCATAACCTGGTCCGCTATCTCTCATTCATGGTGTTTGCGGTGCTCTAGCAGCAGTCGGTTGCTCCGATGTTTTTTTCCCATGTTGTTAGCAGCCTGCCAGTGAATCTGTTTAAGGTGTTCAAACAGATTCCTGACTAAGCTGTCCCGGCTGACCTTCTGTGAGCACCAGGGTTAGCACATGGGTATGGGTACGCATGGCACTGCCGGTCATGAGCTCGTACGTGGAATATCCCATGCTCTTTGACTGGCTGGCCCGGATCCCCATGAGGACCAGTGGCAAGACCTCCACTCATTTCTTGGGTGAGTCACCCGTTTCCTTTTGGATCTTTTCCTTAATAGTGCGGTTTAAACGCTCCACAGGCCCGGATGACTGTGGGTTGTGGGCGACATGCCATTTCCCCGCGATGCCGAACACCTTACGGGTCTCCTGCATCACCTGCCCGGTGAAGTGACACTCCTGGTCGGACTGCACGTACTGTGGTAGTCCCCATCGGGAGAACACTTCCTTGACCAGGATCCTAGCTGTTCACAATGCAGTGGCTGTTCGGCATGGGAAGGCTTCCACCCACGTAGTGAACACATCCACCAACACTAGGCAGTACATGTAGCCGCCCTGGGCAGTGGGTAGGGGCCTGATGAAATTGACCTGGATCGACTGCCAGGGTCCCTCTACCCTCCTGATATGTCCCATAGACACCTTCCTTTTCTGGGGGTCAGGGTTGTTGGCCGCACACACCAGACAGCTAGCACAGAACTCGCAGACGTCTTCCCTGAGTCCCGGCCACCACCCGTTGTTCCACCTGTTGCCAGGTGGTCTCAGGTCCGGGGTGTCCTGCTCCTGGACCCTCGTGGGCCAGCTGGAGGAATTCTCTCCGGTATTGTTGCGGCACTGCCCATTGCTCCCCCCTGAACAGCATGCCTTCTTTAATGACAATTGCTGCAGTGCCATATGGGCCGTCTACCTTTTCCCCTTTAGCTAGCGTGTTCAGGACAGTTTTGAGGATAGGGTCTTGGGTCTGAACCGTTTTCAGGTCCGGGGGCAATGCTATCCCTGCCCTCCCTGCCGTCCCAATCCTGCCCCTAACTGCTGCAATTGGGCCTGGGTTGTATGGATCACAGAGCTTGCCCATGCGAGCACCTTGCTTGGCAAACATGTCAGCCTGTGGTTTCCCTTGTTACGGGATTCAGTGGTTGAATGTCTCTTCACATTGTGTATATAGACCATCCCTTCCTTCTCTAGGGCTGCTATGATCTTTTCCAGTAAAGGCTTTATTGCCAGATGCGTATCCGCGACGGGACCAGATAGCCAGGTATTCCATACACGAATTACATGTGAACATACTATCCGAGCAAATCGTGTATGGGGTAGGGAATTCCTCGGGCTGTGTGACCATGTACACTACCACCGACAGTTCAGCATGCTGGGCACTCATGGTACTAGGGAGTTTAATCGCCAGGGCAATGCTTGCCTCTGGGTCATAAATTCTGCAGCCTGTGAGTTGTTCAACCGCAGATACAGTGCTTGAACCATCTACATAGATGTCTCGGCCTGTGGGGTGTAACCCGGCCTTAAAGCCTATGTTAACTTCCAATACTCCTTCTATGGAACACCGGTGGACTGTCCCTGGATAGATCGGCTCGCAGAGACCTTTTACCCTTAGGTCCATCTGGGAGAGGAGTAGGGTCCAGCGAGCAATGCGGGCACTGCTCACTGTCCCGTCCTTGATTCTCCTGTCCAGGAGCACCTGGGTGGGTGTATGGTGGGTAAGGAGTGCGATAGGGGACCTCCCCTGTGAAGATCAGTGATCTTTTCACAGCCCAGTGAGTGGCTAGGAGGTGCCGCTCACAGTTGGAATATCCCTTCTCCATGTCCGTGAGTATCCTGAACACTGGCCTCAGCCGGCCATGCCACTCCTGGAGCAGTACTGTGCTCAGGCTGTCCCCACTGGCTGCTACCTCCAGGAAAAACTCTTTACCCCCATCAATAGCCCCTAAAGCCGGCGCAGTCTGCAGGTCTTTCTTGAGTTGGATAAATGCTGCCTCGCAACCCTCGTCCAATCCCACTCCACTCCCTTGTGTAGGAGTCGGAGCAGAGGAGCTGCTCTGGCTGCATAATCCTCAATGAAATCTCTGCAGTACCCGGTTAGCCCTAGAAAAGATCTTACTCCTGTTACTGTGTTGGGGGCTGGTAACTCCTGCACTGCTTCCCTTCTAGCTTTGTCAATGGCGCTTTCCCCAGCTCGCACAGTCAGTCCCAGGAATGTTACTTCCTTCTGGCCGATTTGTGCCTTCTTGGGATTCACTTTAAACCCTTCCTCCTTCAGCAGCTCCAGTAGCTCAACCAGCAGTGGGCCATGCTCCTCCCCCTCATCGGTGAATAGGAGCAGGTCATCCACATACTGTACCAACTGCTGGGGTCTGCTGAAGTTCTTTAAACAATTAGCCATACATTGATGAAAAATGCTCGGGTTGTTGTGGAAGCCCTGAGCGAGACAGTTCCAAGTGTATTGCTGTCCTTTAAAGGTAAAGGCAAACTTGTACTGGTCTTCTCTTCGTAAAGGGATGGACCAAAACCCGTTGGAAATATCCAGCACCGTGAAGGTGGTCGCAGAGGCTGGAATACTTCCAATGAGGTTGGCGATGGCAGCAACCGTGGATGCACAGGCGGGGATGTTACGGTTGAGTACTCGATAGTCCTCTCCAGGAGTTGTCCGGTTTCCTAACCGGCTACAATGGAGAGTTCACGTGGATGGCTATTGGTTTCAATACCCCCTGCTTAACCGTAGAACCCAAGACTGTTTCCATGTCTGCCTTCGTCTCCCTGGGGAAATTGTACTGCTTTTGCGGTCGGGTCATGGTGTCCCCATCTACGCTAACCTCGACCCCGTTTACCCTTCCACAGTCGTGTTTGTGAGTGACAAAAGTTGCAAGGTGTGCCCTCACACACTCTTGGTATTTCATCGGAGTGTTACTGACCAACACTTCGAGGTCGTAACCCTCCTTTGGCTTCATGATACACACTGTCCCTTTGCCCCGTTTTTCTGGGATAACCACCACCTCACTTTCCTGTCCCGTACATACTGCCCCCCAAAGACAGTGGTTCCTTAAATCCACTAGGATCCCGTGGCCTATAATAAAATCGGACCCCAGGATCCCCTTCCCTTCCTGCTCCCACTTCATTGGGGCACAAGTCCACTTGGTGTGGAGTGTTCCCAAATGAATAGAGAGCGGAATGGAGAATGAGCCAGCCTGCTCGGTGTCTGTGAAATCCACTAAGCTGCATGGACCCCGTTAGACAGAGGTGAGGCGGCGGGGTTATTTGCATTGATGAGGGTGCTTGGTGCACTGGTATCCAGCAGATAAGTCCCCTTCACCTTCTCCACCTCCATCTGAACACACGGTCTCCTCCATGCATCGTACTCAAGGTAACACAGGTGAACTGACTGCGCCTGTTCTAGTCGCTGTCCTGGATGGGGCAGGTGGGATTACGGTACCGGTGGCGGAGGCTACCCCCCCAGGGCTATCTAGTACTGTTCGGAGTGCAGTCATGAATGTGTCGAACGTGAGGAGAGACTGGTTTCCTGGTCTCGTTCTTTTGGGCAAGGGCTGGAGAATTCTTCTCTGCGCTACTCTTCCATGGATTCCTACAATCCTTTCTCCAGTGCCCACTCTTCCCGCACCCGAAGCAGGTATGCTTAGTTTCGGATGGGTTGCCCCCTTCCTGGTGCCGTTCCTTCTTATCCTGACTAGGTCTGATTTTGTGGACCTTTCCTTCAGGTGGGTGCACTTCCGTTCCTCTGGCGTTCCAGTAAGCTACGATCAGTTACCTGACCACTCCCTCCTCAGTGGCACGGGGATCTCTTGGGTCAAACCAGGCCTCAGCCTTTGCTTTGATCCGTGGTGAACTGTTTGCACCAGGCTTCGGAACCAGCAGGCTCTCTCGTCCCGGGTCAGGTGATCGCGGTTGAGAGCCCCACCACAGGCGCTCTGGTACACACGCCACAGTTTGTCTGCGAAAGTCTGTGGGGTTTCCCCCATGTCACTGTCTTCTCCACTCGGGAGAAGGGACTCCCATCATTACAACCCATGGCTTCCAAAATGTCCTCCAGGATAGCAGCATATGTACTCTACCCCATTTTGCTCTCGGCAGAAAGGGACTGATACAGCTTGCCATCCAGTGAGAGGAGGAGCATCTTTGCTATCTCGGCATCATCACACCCGTTAATATCCCCTGCCTGTTCCACTTCCATAAAGTGGACCAAGGGGTCTCCTTTCTGAGTGAGCTTACCCAGGTGGCTTATCATAGCCCTAAGCTGTTGGGTAGTGTGGCGAATCATGAACTGACTTTCTAGGGGCCCCTGACCCCCACCACCGCCGGGCGGGCCAAATTTTTGATGCTGGACCGGGCACATCGGCCTCGGTTCTGGCCCTTGTTCTCGCTTGCCCACCTCCCCCTGCTGCCAAACTGAGCTGAAACTCGGCGCCACAGGTGGTGGTAGTCTGCAATCCCTGTCCGCCCCGCAACTCGTTCGCCCCTCCTGCTGCTGAACCGGTACCAACCCCGACACCACAGGTGGCGGTTGAACAGTTTCCCCCTTCTCTTCCAAGTTCACTTGGGCTGCACCCGGGCTTACTAGGCATACCATGCCTTTGGCCTTAGACAGAGCAAGGGTTAAACTTATTGTCTTTGTTTACAGTCCACTGGGCTGCAGTGTCTCCCAGACGCTCAGCACACAACAAACCAAGCACCCATTCCTTGGTGACATTTACTTTCTTATACACATAAGAGGAAATCCTCTCTTCCATTTTAGTTTTTTCCTCCAAAACAGTATTGTCTGCATCACATCCTTTCTACCAAAGTCCTGCCACGGTCGCCATTCTGTAGGGGTGGTCTCGGGGGTCAGGTTCACTTCTGACCTGAGCGGTTCGAATCACTCCCACTCCCTGGGTCCTAGATTTTGAATTTATTTGGGGATGTGACAAAGTACAGCAGACAACTGGTTTTGGTGCAAGAAACTTTGATTTTATTCAGGAAAGAAAGTACAATGTCAAAACTTACAATCTCTAGAATAAGGAATACTTTATCACACATATAAAAGGGGTTACAGAAAATAATACCTCCCACTTCCCAATGCCTACATCTGACTAGGTTAAACGCTAGGGCAACAGGAATAATGCTCACCAATCCTCTTATTGACAGTAATCGGTGGTTCGTGATTTCAGGGTTTGCTGGACTCTGGAGGTTCTGCTTGCCATACCCTGAACATTGTGGAAGACTTCTTACTGCGTAGCCTTCAGTTGGGTGGTGTCCGCTGATGCGGTAGGGTGCATATTGGATTTATGGGGTAAGTACCCACTTTCTTCCTTCAGGAGTAGGTTTAAAAGTTCTTTTAGGTAATGTTTTACCCGTTGGTAGCTCAGGGATAGCTTGTAGAGTGGAAACAGCTTGCGAATCTTCGGGTTTTCATCGAGTTGACTTCGGTTTGGAAATCGTTGGTCACGGTGGCTCAATATTACCAATTTGGTTGCTGGTAATATCTTGGTGGTTGTTTCATGAGCTTCTTGCTGCCGCGGCGTGCTTGGTGTCCTGGTCGTTTGCGATGTTGTCTTGGTTGATGTTCTGAAGAACCAGGTTAACGAAAGCTGGTGTGCTGATCTCAAAGTCTGCCAGGTCTGAAACATGCGAAGCTGGTGTAGAAGCAAAAGTGAGTCTTCCTTGGCTGTAGAACAGGGCTGCTCAGAAGGCTCATCAGAAAGCTCCTTAACCCGTAAAACAGGGCCTCATTATACTTTGAGAGCCTTTCTAATCGACGCGCCAAATCAAACCTGATTCTTTGTCTTAGTTTTGGCGGGCTTGGTAATTCTTTGTTAAATTTTGGCGGGCTCGTTAACGATAACTTGTTTAGGATGTGTTGATCTGTTGAATTAACTTGTTTAGGATGTGTTGATCTGTTGAATTTGAATTGCCTTGGTAAAAATTATTTTTGGTGTTTACGTTGTCTGCCTCGGCCTGGGTTTTCCATGCAGGCCGGATGGGTGATTAACATTATGCATGTGCTGGATGGGTTTCATGCTTAGAGCTATGGCTGGCTATCTCTGCGTCAATTGTTGCTATGTTAATGTCTCCTGGAGAGCAGAGTTTTGGAGTTTACACAATTCCCCCAGACAATTTATTTAGCTCCAATATCCCAGACAGCTCCAATACCCAAAAGTGGCTTTTCAGAGGTTAGAATTCCCCTGATTTTTGCAGTCCTTTTCCCTTGCAGACCCATACAACTTTTTAAAATCTCAAAGTTCATTTTAAGCGAGTCCAAAATGATCCTTCCTTAGCGTTTCTTCACACAGAGAGGGAATCTGTGAATTTTGAGAAAACTGAGTTTTACAGACTATACAAACCAAGTATGAAAGTTCCTGAGACACTTCACAAAGGCAGCTCTTCGCTTGTTCAAATTTCCGTGGCTGCTTGTGACGCACACACCTTCTGAGTTTCCAGTGTCTAATGTGTGTCAAAAACTCTCATCTTTATACCAAAAAAGCCTTTGAACTCTTGTTTCCTTGCATAGTACATTTAGACAATTAGCATGCAGACGATGTAGAATCAAAATGGCACTGTCCTGAAATCATGACTAACTTCTTTCTGAATTACTATACACAAACCAGATCATCTCCTCACATAGTAACAAAGGTACACTCAAATACTTAACGTACAGATAAATGACCAGCCACTCATTATCCCGAAGTCAAGTCTCACTGCCATAAATCGACTCCCACCATGTACTGTAAACACACAGGCGATCAGATAGACACATTTCAATGGCTAAATGGCTCCATATCGTCTAGCAGCCTGTTTCGATCCAATCATCCTGTTTTAATCCAAACTTCAATCTTCAACTTTTAACCCTTTTGATATCTCCAGACTGCGCCGAAGCAAAGCGTTTCAGAAATGTGGGCTTGTGCTCCCATACTCTGGAGGCTAATGTCCTGCAGGACATAGAAGCTCATCTGCCATGCAGCAATTCACTGCAGCATTATGTGAAGGCATGAGTAATGAACTAAAGAACATCCCTAAATGTAATATCCGTATCACAAATAATCTTCTTGAGCATGTTCCTCCGCCTCAAAAAATTCTTTTATAATTCAAGTACAATGGCCAAAACAGCCTGAGGATTGTGGTATACTTCAAGTAGCCCAGGAGAGAGAGTGCATTGGTTTTCTAGTGCAGTCGATACAAGCAACACTCAGACTACAATCTTTTTTATTCGTTCTGGGATGTGGGCGTCGCTGGCGAGGTCAGCATTTATTGCCCATCCCTAATTGCCCTTGAGAAGGTGGTGGTGAGCCGCCTTCTTGAACCACTGCAGTCCTTGTTTTTTTTAATTTCAAAATATACTTTATTCATATAAAAATTTGCACAATACATTGGAAAGCAGTTCAGTACATTTGGATGCGGTCAGCAATTCCATACAATACATTTGGATGCTGACGGCAGTTCCGTTCAATACATTTGCTTGCTTTACATTTCGAGGTACAATTCAGTACAATCCAGGACACATTGTAACACAGTCAACAAATTACATTACATGTGGCACTATACGGTACATGCAATGGGTGAGGGTACAGTTACATTTCTTTGCAACATACATTACTAAACAGAACTTGCATTATACATGGCATTACATAGGTGTTTTCAGATCATGGTGCTCTATCTATACAAAAAGTTTACAAGTACAGCCCGAGGGGAGTTTTATACTGATTCCAGCCCCTGGGTTTACCGTGGCGGAAGGGCTTTAAACTGTGGCTCTTCCCCACCGTGCCTTTGCGCCAACAGCGTCCCTCAGCACGTACTCCTGGATCTTGGGTTGCGCCAGTCTGCAACACGCAGACGTGGACATCTCCTTGCTCTGGAAGACCAGCAAGTTTTGGCAAGACCAAAGTGCATCTTTGACCGAGTTGATGGCCCTCCTGCTGCAGATGATGTCTGTCTCGGTGTGTGTCCCTGGGAACAGCCCGTAGAGCACAGAGTCCTGTGTTACGGAGCTGCTTGGGATGAACCTCAACAGCAACCACTGCATCTCCATCCAGACCTGCCTTGCAAAGGGGCAATCCTGAAGGAGATGGATGACAGTCTCGTCCGCACCACAGCCAGAGTGCCGTGTCTCTGAAACCCCGGCTGTGCATGAAGGATCTGACGGGTAGGGCCCTCCTCACCGCCAACCAAGCTACGTCTTGGTGCTTGTGTGAAAGCTCTGGCGATGAGATGTTCTGTCAAACGAGTTCGACAGTCTGCTCAGGGAACCACCCGACAGGGTCCACCCTCTCCTTCTTTCGTAGGGCGTCAAGGACCTTACGTGCTGACCACTGCTTTATGGCCTTGTGGTCAAAGGGGTTTTTTCTGAAAAACTTTTCCACGAAGGACAGGTGGACAGGTATTATCCAACTGATGGGGGCGTTTCGCGACAGCGTGGCCAGACCCATCCTTCGCAACACCGGGGACAGGTAGAACCTCAGCACGTAGTGTTTGCGTACCGGGGTCTGTGCACAGTTTGATGCAGCCGCACACAAAGGTGGCCATCAGGATGAGGGCCACGTTTGGAACATCTTTCCTCCACTGTCCAGCGATTTGTACATCGTGGTCTCTGCGGAAACGGTCCATTTTGGACTGCCAGACAAAGTGGAAGATGGCCCGGGTGACTGCCGCAGCACAGGAGCGTGAGATAGGCCAGACCTGCACCACGTACAACAACACCGAGAGCACCTCACTCCTGATGACCAGGTTCTTTCCTGCAATGGAGAGGGAGCGCAGCTTCCACCATCCCAGTTTTTGTTTCACTTTGGCGATATGCTCTTCCCAGTTTTTGGCGCACGCCCCGTCCGCTCCGAATTCCCAACACCTTCAGGTAATCTGGCTTACATCTTTAATACATCACTAAAGCACACACACACAAGATGGCTACATACACCATGTGACTTTTATTGTATTTACAGCAGCAGGACTACGGGGGAGGAGGCCTTGTGGACTTCAAGCCATTGCAAGAGCCTTGTGTCAGCAGCTGATACTTCACCGCTTTGCATGAAGGCTGAAAGGCACGTTTCTTCATTATATCCCACCATGTTGACTATTTCCACCTGTTATTCTGTGAATGAGACACTACATACTTCCCCACTGGTGACCTGGTCTCTTCTCCTCCTCCAACACATGGTGAGTACCATGGCTGTGACCCCCCTAGCCCTTCCACCCTGAACCCCGGTGGGCCACTGACCCTCCCAATGCCTGCCCCCAACCAGGCCTCGGACCACCTATCACCAAGGGCGCTACCCAGCACGAGCCTGTGCCCAATATCTTGCCGTAGGCAACTAGGCCCATATAGCACTGCCTGGTCTCCAGACGTCTTGGACCCCCTTGCCACTGGATCAAGACCTGGCTCAGCTAAGCCCGTAAAGGATCGGTCGGCCCAGTTGCCAAAGAACATGGCCTTGCTTTTGCTGCGATTGACCTTTGCTCCCGAGGCCAGTTCAAACTGGTCGCAGATTGTGAGCAATCTGCGGACCGACTGCGGATCCGAGCAAAATATGGCGACGTCGTCCATGTACAGGGAGGTCTTGACCTGAGCGCCTCCGCTGCCTGGGATTGTCACCCTTCTAATGCTCGCATCCTTCCTGATGGACTCGGCAAAGGGCTCGATACAGCACACAAACAAGACAGAGGAGAGAGGCCAGCCTTGCCTGACTCCAGATCTGATTGGAAAGCTTTCAGTTTCCCACCCGTTGATTAGAACTGCGCTACTGATGTCTGTGTAGAGCAGTTGGATCCAATTGCAGATACCCTCCCCAAACCTCATCTTGGAGAGCACGTCCATCAGGTACGTGTGCGATATCCTGTCAAAGGCCTTCTCCTGATCTAAGCTGATTAAACAGGTGTCCACCCTCCTGTCCGCATGTAGGCGATCGTATCCCTGAGTAGTGCCAGGCTATCAGACATCTTCCTGCCAGGGACAGCGCAGGTCTGGTCTGGGTGAATCACCAGCTCAAGAGCAGACTTGACCCTGTTGGCGATGACCTTTGACAGGATCTTGTAGTCCACATTGAGCAGCGAAATGGGCTGCCAGATTTTGATTTCCTTCCTCTTCCCCTTCTGCTTGTAGATAAGGGTGATGATGCCTTTCCTCATTGATTCTGACATGCTGCTGGCCAGGAGCATATCCTTGTACACTTCCAGCAGGTCTGGGCCTATCCAGACCCACAGAGCCGAATACAACTTAAGGTACTCCCACAGTGCTGCGAGGGAGGGAGTTTCAGGATTTTGAACCAGCAACGATGAAGAAATGGCGTTCGTTATATTTCCAAGCCAGTATGGTGTGTAACTTGGAGGGCAACGTGTAGGTGATGGTGTTCCCATGCGCCTGCTGCCCTGCTCCTTCTAGGTGGTAGAGGACACGGGTTTTGGGAGATGCTGCCGACGAAGCCCTGTTGAGTTGCTGCAGTGCATCTTATAGATTGGTACATACTGCAGCCATGGTGCACTGGTGGTGGTGGGGGTGGTGTTGAGTTTCTTTAGTATTGTTGGAGCTGCACTCTTCCAGGCAAGTGGAGAGTATTCCAGCACACTTCTGACTTGTGCTTTGTAGATGATGGAAAGTCTTTGGGGAGTCAGGAGGTGAGACACTCGCCGCAGAATACCCAGCCTCTGACCCACTCTTGTTGCCACAGTAATCTGAGCCTCTGCTCAAAATAAGGGTAATTGCTCAAGAGAATAACTGACACTAATACTGGCTTCCTACTTTTATCCTGGAAAGCATGCTATTTTTTTCAAAGAGGAAAACCTCTGAAGGTCTCACAACAGAATGGGTTCAGCTAAATGGCAGGGGAGCTGCAGTGTTTTATCAGAGGATTCCTCTTGGCTAGTAAAGTGCGAAGATTCTTTGACTCCATTAAAACAAATCCTAAGGCACAAAAGAACATAGACTGATGTATCTTGCCTGAAGATCTGAAGGTTGTTTGATAGATTGTCAAAAAGCAAAAGAAAATATAACAGCATGGCCCGTTGAAAAGCCAATGTTCTGCTTGAACCACTTCCAAATCAATTATTCAGTCAGTGAAGCTGGACACCTTCATCAATCTCATGGATCCACAAGATTTCAGCAAGAAACTATATTATAGAGGGGAGCAGTGGAATGCGGAGAGAGCTGATTGAGGAATGATGCAATATGAAGCAAAGAGACATCGAGCCCAATTTTGGCCATGACTTGCATCAATTTTTTTGGAGTAAGTTGTTTTTACTGGCGTAAGTTTAAAAAATGCCATTTTCCCCCCAAAATTTGCTCCAGAGTAAGTCAGTTAGGTACGATTTTTTTTAGGTCAGTTATTTTTTTTCAAAGGGGGGCGTTCCCAGACACTTACGCCAGTTTTGGCCATTTATGCCACTTTGGCCAGCAAAAACTTACTCCAAATCGACTTAGGTCAGTGTATGTGGCCAGCTCTGAAAAATCTTGTGGGCAGTGAAGAAAAAGCAGCGCACATTTGGCAGACATTAGGGCAGGGATAGGGGAGGGGAGGGAACTGGAGAGGACCTCAACAACCAAACACCAAACATTGCAAGGGAAAACTCAAACAATTAAAATACTAATAAAAATTGAAGTAAATCCTTCCAGAGAAATGCGAGCTGATGGCCTGATGTCACGGGGGGGGGGGGGGGGGGGGGGTGGGTAGCCAGAGAGAGAGAGGGAGAGATGTTGGTATACAAAACACTCTTTCTCTCCCTCACCCCCGCAAAACTCTCCTCCTCCCACTTCCAATACACTCTTTCTCTCCCCCCGCCACCCTGTAATACACTCTTTCTCTCCCCCCACCCGCCAAAACTCTCCTCCTCCCCCCCCCATACACTCTTTCTCTCCCCCATACACTCTTTCTCTCCCCGCCCTTAAAATTCTCCTCCTTCCCACCTCAAACTCTCCTCCTCCCCCCGCCCCAATCAAAAGTCTCAAGCACAGCCACTAAAGAAAAGATAGAACCGAAGTCCTACCTCGCCCAGGAACTCAGCTGACTGGTCGGCTGGTGCGGGAGTTCACTCGGCCGGGAATAGGGTGCGGCGAGATCGGGCGTCCCTTCGGCCGGGGATAGAGGCTGCGAGCATCGGGTCCTGCTCACAGCCCACAAGATGCGCTGGGAGGGCAGGAGCATGCTCACAGCCCTCACTGAGCATGTTCTCGGGTGCCGGCAGTGCTTTCTGCGCTGGCCTGTTGCTCCGCCCCCCGCTATAGACTGCACGCCATGCCACAACTCCAGGGATTTCCAAGAGCGGCCAGGATGGGGCTCCTTTTTTCTGGCGCTCTTTCCAACGCGCGAAGTCAGCACGCTTCAGGTCAGTGAGCCGAATAAAACGGCTTGGGCAAAGTTGGGCCCATACGCTTTAATAATATAAAAGAGGGTTGTGAGCCAGCGGATGTTTAGAAACGTGCACAAAAACTGGAAGTAAAGTAGTAAAGTCAACAGATCGAATTCTCTGATTTTGACTTGTTGATTCAATACATTTTTCCCTCAGGGCTTCGCGTTTCCAAGCTGCACAGTGGGCATAATGCGCACCTGCATAACATGATCTGAAGTCCACTATTTAAGGGTTCAATGAAGAAATGGAATTTGGAGGAGTCAGGAAATAGTTAACCTAGATTCATGAAGAACAATGGCAGCACTCGGATTCAATGATGTTTCCCTTGAATTACTGCTGGGTGCAGTCAGGATGAGGGGGGAGTTACTTTTACCCCACAATGAGAGGAAGAAACCTACGACTGTGTTACGTATGCACTAACTCAATAGGCTTAGTATCGTGAACTCAATCAGGTGCGACCTGATTCTACTTTATTAGCTCTCAAAGTGAGGATTAAACATGGAGGCTTTCTTTATATACAAGGGCTGCACGTGTGTGTCTGTAGCCCAATGATCTCTGACAGTCGCTCCCCCTGGTGGCAGGTAAACCCAGGCATACATACATTACATTATACCCCCCAAGATCATGGTATCAGTCCTATTTACAAATTGAGATGGTCCAGCGCTTTCTGCTCCCTAGTTGATCGTCTCAGTTCAATTCCAGATCTGGGTGAGTTCTCCGAGTCATTCATGACTTGAGGCTGGATAACCGATCTAATGGGATTGGCAGTGTCCATTTTGGGGATTGAAGGTCCAGATTCATTGACAACAGCAGGGTCTTCTGATGGCTGAATATGAATCGGTTGGTTATTGATGGTGTCTTCTTCAAGCTGTTCCAGTTCGTCTGTGTGCCGCAATTTCGTCTGATCAATGTGCCTCCTGCATGTTTGCCCATTAGTGAGCCTGACAATAAGCACCCTGTTACCCTCCTTGGCCGTAACAGTGCCAGTGACCCATGTGGGGCCTTGACTGTAATTTAGCACATACACAGGATCATTAATAGAGATGTCGCGTGACACGGCACTGCGATCATGATACCACTGCTAATGTTGACGTCTGTTTTCGACGTGATCGTTGAGATCAGGGTGGACAAGCGAGAGCCTGGTCTTGAGACCACTCTTTATCAACTGTTCAGCAGAGGGGACCCTGGTAAGCGTGTGGGGTCTCGTCCTGTAACTAAGCAGTATGCGTGACAAGCAAGTCTGCAAAGAACCGTGGGTTACACGTTTCAGGCTCTGCTTGATGGTTTGTACGGCCCGCTCCGCTTGACCATTGGATGCGGGTTTGAATGGTGCTGACCTTACGTGCTTGATACCATTGAGTCTCATAAACTCTTGAAACTCCAAACCCGTGAAGCACGATCCGTCGGGCAAACCATGAGTGACGAACATGGCACGAAGGCTCTCAATGGTGGCTGTGGATGTGCTGGATGACATGATTACACATTCTATCCATTTGGAATATGCATCCAACACCATCAAAAACATTTGCCCAGGAAAGGACCTGCATAGTCGATGTGGATCCTCGACCATGGTTTGGATGGCTACGACCACAGACTTAGCGGAGATTCCACTGGTGCATTGCTTAACTGCATACAAGTGTTGCACTGATGCACACATGACTCCAAATCAGAGTCAATGCCAGGCCACCAAACGTGAGACCTGCCAATGGCCTTCATCATCACAATACCAGGATGGGTACAGTATAAATCCCATCCGGGATGGGTACTGTGTAAATCCCATACAAATCTCTCCCTGCCTTTCTTGGGCATAACGTGATTACCTCATAGCAAACAATCAGATTGAATGGATAGTTCGTCTTTGCGACGGTTGTAAGGTTTGGTCTCATCACACACTTCCCTGGGAATGGCTGACCAATCACCACTAAGGACAGAATGTTTTACAACTGATGAGATCGGATCCTGGCTGGTCCAAGTCCTAACTTGTTGAGCAGTGACAGGCGACCCTTCACTCTCAAAGGCATCCATGATCAACAGTAGGTGTGCGGGCTGTGGCGTTTCCACCTCTGTCGTGGGCAACGGCAAATGGCTCAATGCATCGGCACAATTCTCGGTGTCAGGTCTATGGCGAATGACATAATCATAGGCAGATAATGTCAGCGACCACCTCTGGATGTGGGATGACGCGTTGGTATTAATACCTCTGTGCTCTGAAAACAAAGATATGAGCGGCTTGTGATCGGTTTCAAGCTCGAAACGAAGCCCAAACAGATACTGGTGCATCTTTTTAACCCCATATACGCAGGCTAAAGCTTCTTTCTCTACCATGCCGTAGGCTCTTTCCACTTTAGACATGCTTCTCGATGCGTACACAACGGGTTGTAATTTGCCCGACTCATTGGATTGTTAGAGCACGCAACCAACCCCATGTGGTGAAGCATCACAGGCCAATACTAAATGCTTGCATGGGTCATAATGTACCAGCAATTTGTTGGAACAAAGCAGATTTCTAGCCTTCTCGAAGGCCTGTCTTGAGATACACCCCAAACTTAGTTGTTGCCTTTTCTGAGCAGCATTTGCAGTGGCTCTAATAATGTTCTCAATTTAGGTAAGAAATTACCGAAGTAGTTGAGAAGACCAAGGAACGAACGCAATTCCGTCACATTCTGGGGTCTGGGTGCATTTTTGATGGCCTCTGTTTTCGAGTCCGTAGGCCTGATGCCGTCTCCAGCAATCTTCCTTCCCAGGATTTCGATTTCCAGTGCTATAAAGACACACTTTGAACATTTCAGCCTAAGCCCCACTTTGTTCAGACGTTGTAGAACCTCTTCCAGGTTGTGCGGTGTTGGGTAGTGTCATGACCTGTGATCAGAATGTCATCTTGGAACACCATGGTTCTCGAGACGGACTTCAGTAAACTCTTCATTTTTATCTGAAATATGGCTGCAGCTGAGCAAATTCCGAAAGGACACCTGTTGTAAATGAACAGCCCTTTATGCATATTGATGCACGTAAATTTCTTCGACGATGCAAACAGGTCATCAGCCTTTGGTAACTGGTATTGATCCTGTTTCGAAACTCGTAACCTTGTAATCTCCACAAATCCTGACAGTGCCATCACTCTTCAACACAGGAACAAGGGGATGAGCCCATTCGTTAAATTCGACAGGTGAAATGACCCCTTCACGATGGAATCTGTCCAGTTCGATTTCGACCTTCTCCCTCATGTACAGGACTGCCCGGGCTTTGTGATGGATGGGTCTTGCATCCGAGTCCAGGTGGATCTGCACCTTGGCTCCCGTGAAGTTGCCGATGCCCGGTTCAAACAGCGAGGGAAATTTGCTCAGCACTTGAGCACATAAAGCGTCATCCACCGATGTCAAAGCTTTAATATCGTTCCAGTTCCACTTTATTTTTTCGAGCCAACTTCTGCCGAACAGCATTGGACCATTGCCTGGAACAATCCACAGTGATAGATCATGAACCGCCCCATCATACGGCACCTTGACTGCTGCACTGCCAATCACTGGTATTAGCTCTTTGGTGTAGGTACCCAATTTTGCATTTACTGGACTCGGCTTGTGTTTCACGGCCTTGGTGTCCCACAGCTTTTCAAAAGTCCTCTGGCTCATAATTGACTGACTTGCACCCGTGTCAAATTCCAAAGATACCGACACGTCATTGAATTTTACTTCAATCATTATCGGTTGGCTCTTTGTCAGGACGAATATACACTATACACTTCCTCCTCGGGTATCTCAAACCTAAAGAAGGCATAATTATCTCGAAATATCACTTTTACAAGCATGTTCGTTCTAAGGGCCAGGACATGGTGGAATTTGTTGCCGACCTGAGACGTCTCGCTGGGCCGTGTAAGGTTGAAACCGTGTTGGAAGACATGCTGCACAACGTCTTTGTAATAGGCATAAGCTACGAGGTGATCCTGTGGAAGCATTGCTGGATCTGCTCCGGATCGGTCATTATCATCCACGTGGTGTGTCATAGCACGCTTGCTGAGCTGCGGACACATCCGCTGAAGGTGCCCCATTTTCGCACAGCCTCTACAAATATACTGCCTGAAACGGCACTGATGAGGCCGATGATTGCTCCCACAATGAAATCGGATTTGTGCCTAATGGCAGACTTCGAGCAGCTACAGGTTTCGCAAACACAGTCGGGTAGGCCCTGCCAGGTATAGCTCTGCCAACCGACGACACAATCTGGTGCACAGTACTTGCTGAGGAGTTTCGACTCTACGAGGATGTCTGCTTTATACTATCGACCGTGGTCCGGCAAGCCTGGGCGATCATGATCCAGTGCTTCCGCAGGATCACCTCGTGGTTTATGTTTATTACAAAGACGTCGCGCAGCATGTCTTCCAACACGGGTCCAAACTTACACGGCCCAGCGAGACGTCTCAGGTCGGCAACAAATTCCACCACGTCCTGGCCCTTAGAACGAACATGCTTGTAAAACCGAGATAATGATGCCTTCTTCAGGTTTGAGATGGTCCCGAATCAGAGCACACAATTCCTCATAGGTCTTTTCCATTGGACGTGCAGGTGAGAGCTGATTCTTTATGAGGCCATAGATTTTTGGACCACAAACCGTGAGGAAAGCTCCCTGTGCCTAACTGCGTCAGCGTCTTCATCCATCTTGTTGGCCATGAAGTACTGTTTGAGGCGATCTGTAAAATCCTCCCAGTCTTCTCCCTCCACAAATTGCTCCAGGATTCCAACGGTGCTCATTTTTCTTTTGTGCGTGAAAGTTCATATTGTGCCTCGTCGCCAAATGTTACGTATACAATAACTCAATAGGCTTAGTGCCGTCAACTCAATCAGGTGTAACCTGATTCTACTTTATTAGCTCTCAGTGAGGATTAAACATGGAGGCTTTCTTTATATACAAGGGCTACACGTGTGTGTCTGTGGCCCATGGCCCGATGACCTCTGATGGTCACTTCCCCCGGGGCAGGTAAACCCAGGCATACATACATTACAGACTGTCACCAAGAAGATGTGGTTGGAGGTGGCTGAGGAGGTGAGCAGCAGGAGTATTATGATCTGATCTTGGATGCAGTGCAGGAGCCAGTTTAATGACCTAACCAGGTCAGGAAAAGTGAATACAGTTGCTGATTCACCTACATCCGGCAGCGAGAGCGGGATCTGAGCAGCGAGACCAGCGGGGCTGAGAGCAGCGTGAATGGACATGTGAGGGAAAAAAGAAAATCAAAGTGTGATGTCACAGGTAAGCAGGTAAGTGATTGGTTGGTGGCTATTTCTCTCTTTTTTTTTCTAAACTTGGGCATTGATTTAAATTAAGGGCTTTGATTAAAAACTGTTTTAAAACATAGATAATTGATTTTTCAAAACTTAAAAACAAAATTAGTTGAATAAAATACAATAGAAATGGCAGGGAAGGCGACGTGCTGCAGCTGTAGCATGTGGGAGCTGGTGGACACCAGTGTGATCCATGGCGACCACATCTGCAGTATGCGTTGGCGGCTCGAGGAACTTCAGCTCAGAGTTGATGAGCTGGAATCCGAACTTCAGACACTGCGATATATCAGGGAGGGAGAGAGTTACCTGGATGCTTTGTTCCAGGAGGCAGTCATGCCCCTTCGGTTAAATAATTTAAATTTGTTCCTTGGTCAGGGACTATGAGTGAGGCAGGTATGGGGATCCAGAAGGTAGCATTGGAGGAGCCTCAGCCCTTGCTCTTGTCCAACAGGTACGAGGTTCTTGCAGCCTGTGTGGACGAGAGCAGGGAGGATGAGCAAACTGCCCACAGCACCATGGTACAGGGGGTCATTCAAGTTGGGGGGGAAAAACGAAATGTAGTAGTGGTAGAAGACAGGATAGTTAGGGGGATCGATACTGTTCTCTGCAGCTAAGGGCATGAATCACGAAGGCTGTGTTGTCTGCCCGGTGCCAGGGTTAAGGATATCTCCTCTGGGCTGGGGAGGAACTTGGACTGACCGGGAAAAGATCCAGTTGTCGTGGTCCATGCAGGTACCAATGACACAGGTAGGACAAAGAAAGAAGTTCTGTTGAGGGAGTATGAGCAGCTAGGGGCTAAATTAAAAAGCAGAACCACAAAGGTAATAATCTCTGGATTACTACCTGAGCCACGAGCAAATTGGCATAGGGTAACTAAGATTAGAGAGATGAATCCGTGGCTCAAAGATTGGTGTGGGAGAAATGGGTTTTGATTCATGGGGCACTGGCACCAGTACTGGCGAAAGAGGGAGTTGTTCCGTTAGGACGGGCTTCACTTGAACCATGCTGAGACCAGTGTCCTAGCGAATCGAATAACTATGGCTGCAGATAGGGCTTTCAACTAAATAATGGGGGGGTGCCAGGGGGTGGGGGGGGGGGGGGGCGGAGGGTTCAGGTAAGGGAATTTAAAAAGTCAAAGAGAAAGGAGAAGGCAATAGTGCAGGGTAGAGATAGGGTAATGATAACCAGAATGTGACAGGAAGGGACAGAGTGTATACACAAGAGTGCATCATTTGGAAAAATGGTAAAAAGACAATTAAAAGCTCTTTATCTGAATGCACTCAGCATTTGTAACAAGATGGATAGATGAGTTGATGGCACAAATAGAAATAAATAGGTATGTTCTGATAGCCATTACAGAGACATGGTTGCACGGTGACCAAGGCTGGGAACTGAATATTCAGGATTATTTGACATTTCGGAAGGATAGGCGGAAAGGAAAAGTGTTATGTGTGGAGAAAGAATCAGACTGAACACTGTGAGCTCAAAGTAAAGTGTGACCTTAGTCTTTTATTGCAGGTCTCCAGAGTGCCTCTCCAACCTGTGAGGCCTCCTTAAATATCTGCTCCCAAGTGATTATGGGATCCCTTGGGACTCCAGGGAATGAGCCCTCTGGTGGCTGTACAGGGTAAATACAAGTTTACATATGTAACAAAACTTCCCCCCCCCCCCCGCCGCCCAAAGTCAATAGTGTAACTATTTACAATGTGAGTCGATCTGGGGCCCTTCTTGCCCTGGTTGATCGTCTCGGTGTGAATGCTGGTGTTGTTGCATCATTTATTGGGCCCTCGCTGGGCTGCTGTGCAGCTGGGCTTGCTGGGCTGTCTGGTGTGTTGGGTCCTGCTGGGCTGCTGTAGATGATGGGATCTGCTTCGTGGTCAACCGTGGTTGCCACTGGTGTGTATGTTGGCGGATCAAAAAAGATGGGGTCCAAGGTGGGTTGCTCAGGATAGTCCGTGAATCTGAGTTTGATTTAGTCCAAGTGTTTCTGGTGAATGAGTCCATTTGAAAGTTTGACCCAAAACACCCTGCTCCCGTCTTTGGCCATGACAGTGCCGGGAAGCCACTTGGGACCTTGTCCATAATTCAATACAAATTCAACATCATTGATTTCAATCTCTCGTGACACATTTGCGCTATCATGGTATGCACTTTGGTGAAGCCGCCTGCTCTCTACCTGTTCATGTAGATCAGGGTGAACTAAAGAGAGCCTTGTCTTAAGTGCTCTTTTCATGAGCAGTTCAGCCGATGGGATCCCAGTGAATGAGTGGGGTCTCGTGCGGTAGCTAAGCAGGACTCTGGATAGGCGAGTCTGCAGTGAGCCTTCAGTTACCCTCTTCAAGCCTTGCCTGATGGTTTGCACTGCTCTCTCTGCCTGACCATTGGTCGCTGGTTTAAACGAGGCAGATGTGACATGTCTGATCCCATTATGGGTCATGAATTCTTTGAACACAGCACTGATAAAACATGGCCCATTGTCGCTCACCAAGACATCGGGTAAGCCGTGAGTGACAAACATAGCCCGCAGGCTTTCAGTAGTGGCAGCGGACGTGCTAGCCGACATTATCTCACATTCAATCCACTTGGAATACGCGTCTACAACCACAAGGAACATTTTACCCAAGAACGGGCCTGCATAGTCGATGTGTACCCGAGACCACGGTTTGGAGGGTCAAGACCATAAACTTAGCGGCGCCTCCCTGGGTACATTGCTTAACTGTGAGCATGTATTACATCTGTGAACGCAAGACTCCAAGTCCGCATCGATACCGGGCCACCACACGTGGGATCTGGCTATCGCTTTCATCATTACTGGGTGGGTACTGTGGAGGTCATTGATGAAGATGTCTCTGCCCTTCTTGGGGACCACTACTCGATTGCCCCACAGAAGGTAGTCTGCTTGTATAGACATTTCATCTTTACGTCTCTGGAACAGCTTTATCTCTTCCTGCACTTCCACTGGGACACTGGACCAGCTCCTGTGAAGCACACAGCTTTTGACTAGAGATAATAAGGGGTCCTGGCTTGTCCAGGTTTTGATCTGCCGGGCAGTGACAGGTGATTGCTCACTCTCAAAAGCTTCCATAACCATGGCTAGATCTGCGGGCTGCGCCATTTCCACCTCTGTGGTGGGCAATGGCAGCCTACTGAGAGCATCGGCGCAGTTTTCTGTGCCTGGCCTATGGCGTGAGCGCCCATCTCTGGATGTGGGTCGATGCGTTGGTATTTATCCCTTTACCCTTGGAAAACAGGGATATAAGTGGCTTATGGTCAGTTTCCAATTTGAATTTTAGCCCAAACAGGTATTGATGCATTTTCTTTACCCCATAGACCCAAGCTGATGCTTCTTTCTCAATCATGCTGTGGGCTCTCTCAGCCTTAGACAGACTCCTGGATGCATAAGCAACTGGTTGCAGTTTCCAAAAATCATTAGCTTGTTGCAATACACACCCGACGCCATATGATGACGCATCACATGCTAGTACCAAACGCTTACATGGATCATGCAACACAAGCAATTTGTTTGAGCATAACAATTTTCTCGCTTTTAAAAAGGCATTTTCTTGGCTTTTGCCCCAAACCCATTCGTCCCCTTTTTGTAGTAAGATATGCAGTGGTTCTAACAGTGTGTTGAGACCCGGTAAGAAGTTACCAAAGTAGTTCAGGAGTCCCAGAAACGACCGCAGCTCCATCACATTCTGTGGCCTCGGTGCGTTCTCGATTGCCTCCGTCTTCGCGTTGGTGGGCCTGATGCCGTCCACCGCAATCCTCCTTCACAAGAACTCCATGAGGCGCCCGGAAAACACACTTTGAGCATTTTAACCTGAGCCTTACATGGTTGAGTCAATAAGAACCTCCTCCAGGTTCTGCAGATGCTCGATTGTATTCCAAGATGTTGTCCTGGAAGACCACGGTGTGGGGGACTGACTTCAGTCAGCTTTCCATGTTTCTCTGGAATATCACCACCACTGATCGAATTCCAAATGGGCATCTGTTATAAACAAAAAGACCTTTGTGCGTGTTGATGCTGGTGAGGGCCTTCGATGATTCCTCCAGTTCCTGCGTCATGTAGGCTGAAGTCAGATCCAGCTTCGTGAACGTTTTTCCTCCCGCCAGCGTTGCAAAGAGGTCGTCGACCTTTGGTAGTGGGTATTGGTCCTGCAGGGAGCAATGATTGATAGTTACTTTGTAATTGCCACAGATTCTGACGGTGCCGTCTCCCTTGAGGACTGGGTCGATAGGACTGGCCCACTCGTTGAACTCGATCGGTGAAATGATGCCCTCTCGTTGCAGCCGGTCTAGCTCGATCTCTAACCTTTCTCTCGTCATACACTGTACTGCTCTCGCCTTGTGATGGATGGGTCGCGCTCCCGGAATTAAATGGATCTGCACTTTTGCTCCTTGGAATTTCCCGATGCCTGGTTTGAACAGCGAAAGAAATTTGTTTAAAACCTGGGCACACGAAGTGTCGTCAGCGGGCAATAGCGCTCGGATGTCGTCCCAGTTCCAGCGTATCTTTCCCAGCCAGCTCCTGCCGAGCAGCGTGGGACCATCGCCCGGTACCACTCAGCTTGTGCACCGTTCCATCGTTGGAGACCTTTACGGTAGCACTACCGATTACAGGAATCAGTTCTTTTGTGTAAGTTCTTGTTTCGTGCGAAGTGGAGTTAAGACTGGCGTTGAGGCCTTGTTGCACCACAATCTTTCAAAAGTCTTTTTGCCCATGCTGGACTGGCTCGCACCCGTGTCCAGCTCCATTGACACCAGGAGTCCATTTAGTTCAACATTCAGCATTATCGGGGGATAATTCGTGGTGAATGTGTAGACCCCATATACCTCTGCTTTCTCGGTCTGAGGCTCTGGTTCGTCGTGATCCTCTGTGGATCTGTCCTCCTCTGCAACATGGTGGTTTGCAGGTTTAGCAGGATTTGCAGCTCGCCTGCACACTCGTTGGAGGTGTCCCATCGTTCCACAGCCCTTGCAAATATACCCTTTGAATCGGCATGAATGGATACGATGATCACCCCCGCAGCGCCAATAAGGTGTTAATGGCCTTGCATTCATCACCCTTGATGGTGGACTCTGATGTGTGACCTGCCCTGTATGTTACGATTCGAAAACAACATCACTTTGTTCACAGTACTTGTAGCAGCACTTGTGTGCTGAGAGATTTGCTTCGTATTGTCACTGGTGGCAATGAACGCCTGGGCTATCGCTATGGCCGTACTCAAGGTTGGGGTCTCTACAGTCAAAAGTTTACGAAGTATGGCTTCATAGCCAATGCCAAGTATGAAAATGTCTCTGAGCATGTGCTCCAAATGTCTTTCAAATTCGCAATGTCCTGCAAGGTGTCTTAGCTCGGCGACATAACTTGCCACTTCCTGGCCTTTAGACCTTTTGTAGGTGTAGAACCAGTACCTCACTATCAGAACGCTTTCCTTCGGGTTCAAATGCTCTCGGACTAGTGTGAACAAGTCGTCATACGATTTCTCCATTGGTTTCGCTGGAGTGAGCAGATTCTTCATGAGGCCATATGTTGTTGCCCCACAGACAGTGAGGAGGATCACCCTTCGTTTGGCAGTGTTCTCTTCCCCATTTAGCTCGTTGGCCATGAAGTATTGGTCGAGCCGCTCCACAAAAGTTTCCCAATCATCTTCCTCCGAGAATTTCTCCAGGATGCCCACTGTTCTCTGCATCTTTGGGTTTGTTATGTGTATCTCGTCGCCAGTTGTTATGTATGGAGAAAGAATCAGACTGAACACTGTGAGCTCAAAGTAAAGTGTGTCTTAGTCTTTTATTTCAGGTCTCCAGAGTGCCTCTCCAAACTGTGAGGCCTCCTTAAATACCTGTGCTCTCAAGGGATTATGGGATCCCTTGGGACTTCAGGGGATGAGCCCTTTGGTGGCCGTACAGAGTATATGCAAGTTTACATATATAACAACAAGGAAGTGGGGTAGCTCTGTTAATAAAGGATGAGATCAGTGCAGTAGTGAGAAATGATATTGGCTCAGAAGATCAAGATGTAGAATCAGTTTGGGTGGAGATAAGAAATAATGGGCTAGACTTTTGTGCAGATCAGCCAGAAATGGGTTTTATTTCCAGCGTGGGCGGTAAAAATGATTTTTCAAATCATCACCTTGTCGCCCATTTTCAAAGCCCCTAGTCTCCGTTTTAAAAATTGGACGTTACCGTGAGCGATATGAAATGGGCGTTAGCATTAAATCCCTCTGTCATCTGCCGCAAAGTTTCTCTGTCCTTAGCAATGGCATGGCAACGCTCGTTTCCCACAATTCAGGAGGTAAGGGGTCATCATTACATGTGCAGAAGAGGAGACAGAGAGAGAGGGAGCAGAGAGGGACTGAAGGTGTGTGTGGGTGTGGTGTGTGCTTATTTGGCTGTTGTGGAAGGCACGAGGGAGATTCACCAGCAGCAAAAAGCCTACTAAGTACCAATAACATAGTTGGCACCGAGTTTTTGTCCAACAAATAATATATAACATGGAAGGGATGGAGGAGGCCCTGGAGCTGTTCGCCAGGAACACTGGTGGCAGAGGGCTCCCAGTGGTCCCAGAGCGCGGCAGTGCACCCCAAACTGCCGCAACCCCATTGCCAACGACACATGAGAGCCAGTAGCAACATCTTGCTTCTGGCTCGGAGCACGTTCCCACCTCGGGACTTTCTTCTTCCGTATCCGTCCAAGCAGCGGTTCTGCCGTCATCCCCCCAATGAAGCAGCGTCTGTGGAGCTCCTTGGCCAGGCGGCTTGGAGTCAGGAGGGGAAGGGGAAGGGATAGAGGTGGGGAGGAGAAGCGGAGGGGGGTGTGGAAGGAAAGTGAGGTGCATGTCTGCAGGTGTTGTCTGGGGCAGGTCTTTAGGTTGCTGCTGCTATTTTGGTGTGAGGGTAGGGGGGGAAGGTGCAAGGGGGCTACCTTGTTGATTTGCATTTGTGTTCTGTTTTGCTGGAAATGGGGACCATTGTAATGATATAAATGTGGTAAATTTGTTGTGGGCTAGGGTGGGGGGTGAGGGGCGGGTTGGTTTTTACAGATATACTTATGATTTCAAACAAATGGTCGGGTTAAATATTTTTTATTTAACATAACCTTGTTGCGCATTGGCTCAGATAGCGGCACCGTTACACACTGGTGATTCCTTAACATGAAAGGGTGTAATTACACTTAACTTGAATCAAGTTAAACTTTAATTGTCACCAAGGTGATGCACACCATTGATGTATGACCTGCACACCCAGCAGTGTGTCAGCCTTGTAAATACCACCAACGTTCTTTCAAGCAAAGCGCTCATTTATGAGCTCCTGACGTAAGAGCCTTACAGCAATGATGTCACCACGGGCCCTTTCCTGCGGTATTTAGGGGGCGGGGCCATGGCTTCAGCATCAGCCTGGTTGTCTGGGCTGATGTCAGTGTCCACCTCCTCGTCCTCCTCTTCCTCTCTCTCCTGAAGTGGACCGGCAAACCCTTCTGGCAATTCTTGTCCCCTCCTGATAGCCAAGTTGTGCAGCATGCAACACACCACCACGAATTGAGCTACCTTCTCAGGGTGGTACTGCGGCTCGCCTCTTGAGTGGTCCAGGCATCTAACGTGCTACTTAAGCACTCCAATGCTTTTCTCCATGATCGCGAGTGGCTCTGTGGCTCTTGTTGTATTGCTTCTCGGCTTCGGTGTGGATGTCACGCAGAGGGATCATCAGCCAGGTGGTGAGGCCATATCCTTTGTCACCAAGCATCCAGCATTGACCTTGTGGCTGATTGGTAAACAAGTCAGATACAGTGCTCTCACGCAGGATGTGAGCATCATGGATGCTGCCTGGATAATTAACATTCACTGCCATAATAATTTGCTGGTGGTCGACAACGAGTTGCACATTCATAGAGTGGAATCCCTTGCGGTTCCTGAAAACCTCTGCATCCTGAAAAGGTGCCCGCATCGCGATATGCTTACAGTCTATTGCTTCCTGCACCTTGGGGAAGTTAGCAATTCGGTAGAATCCTAAAGCCTCCTCAGTCTGAGCCTCCCTGGTCATAGGGAAGCTGATAAAGTCCATCCTGCATGCGTACAGGGCTTCAGTGACCGGTCTAATGCAGCAATGTGTTGGCATGCTGAGATATACTGCAAATTTTGCCAGCTGAGGACTGAAAGGAACCTGACGCGTAGAACGAAAGTACCGCAGTGACCTTGAGCTCGATGGACAGTGCTGTCCTTATGGTGTTGACAAGCTGCAGATCTCCCTTTATGAGCTGGCATATCACATTGATAACCTCTTTATGGAAGCGCAGTTCCTAAGACAGGTGGTGTCGCAGAAGTTGAGGTAAGACTGCTTCTCCCTGTACTTGCGGGTGGTGTAACATCTGGTCCTCCTCATCAGTCTGTCACGTCTTACATTGGGCACATGATGCTGTCGAGTGTACCTTCTGCCATCTCATGTCTGCAGCATGTGAGTGGTCATCAAGAGAGGGTGAGAAATGAAAGGCCCCATTCCAATAGCTATCTGTTTTCCACCGATTGTTCACAAAGAATGAATGTCCCCACTAAGACACCTAGTAAATTCCAATCGTCCACAGTATGAAAAGATGTTTGTTCAGATGTTCACATCACCTCCAGAGTACATCCGAATTCCCTCGAGGTTGAAACAGAGCAGCCTTTTAAATGATGCAATCTATTATTTAGAACATGGTGTCCATAACGCTGTGAGTAGTTCCGGTTAGTTCCACTTTTTCCCAGCGGTTTTTTCGGCGAGCGATATTGTCAGCGAGATGTGTGAGAGATGCCGAAAGTAAGGATGGGCGATATACTGGGCGTTAGTTTCGGCAAATGTGATCTTTACGACAGAAAACAGTGAGCGGTCGGTATTATTAACTCTGCGTTAATTACGTGCCGGAAGTAACGCTGGATGATATTATGGTCATTGGGTTCACCCATTCTGATGATTCCGCCCAAAAAAATTGGGCAGGTGGTATTATTTTTCCCCAGCATTATATACATGGCGAAAGTATCGCTCGGTGAGTAGTGTCTGAAAAATGGGCTCCACTTTCCGTTTTGTGGCTAAATGAACAATATCTGGGCATTACACCTCATTTCAGCGTTAACATGGATGTTAAGTGGGCGTTATGCATGCCAAAATAATGGAAAATCTAGCCCAAGAAGGGAAATAATCACTGGTAGGAGTAGTCTATTGGCCCCTGTTATAGAGAAAGATTTTCCCCTAGGGCAATGGCATAATGTTAGAACTAAATATGTAACTGTAGTATTAAATGCGTATGTAAAGATGGCTGCTTGTGGTTTAGCAAAGCCCCAAGGGATTTCAGCCAGCAGAAAGAGACTGCATTCCTCGTTACTGATAACTGCTGTTTTCTCACACAGGGATACACATGAGCTCTGCAGATGTTCCTAATCAACAGGCTAGCAGACCTCAGACAAGACGTCCTGGTTCATGTTGGAACAATACGACTCTGTAACATGACTAAGATAAGGAGACTGCCCAAAGACAGCACCCAAGGACAGTAAGATAAGGGGAGGGGGGTGGGGGGCCCAGACCATGACACAAGACCATGAATAACCCTTAGTAACACATGAGACAATCACGCAGTCACATAATGGTTAGAGACTACTTCTATTGGTCTATTTGAATCTATATGTAATCTATAATCAATATGATTGGATAGTGTCTGTCCAAAATGGGCTGATGTAACTGTAGTAAACTGTTGTAAAACATATAAAAATCCATGAAATCCTTTGTTCGGCGGAGAGAGGTACCTGGACCCACCACTTGCTTCATCTCCCTGCTGGCGTAATAAACTGTTTTGATGTATGGATCGACTCTGAGTGACAAGTGATTTTTGGAAGGTTACATTTGCGGTAACAAGTCGTGCTAACAGTAGCTACAGTGTAGGACAGATTACAAATCAGGAAATAATGGAGGTGTGTAAGAATGGTACTACAATAATCATGAACGATTTTTGTGATGTATGTAGCACTCAAATCACTGACTCCACACGGTCTGGTGTTGTAGTAACTGCTGTGACCTTAGTCCTTTATTGTGTAACTCCAGGGTGCCTCTCAGATGTGGTGGACAGTCTTTTCTACTCTGTCTTGCAGGTACTTTCAGGTCTCCCACCACAGCGCCCTCTGTGGCACACTATTGTACTTATACATTTAATGTACCTGGACAATACATAACATCTCACTACCCCCACCAGTTCCAAAAGCCATTGCTGGTGACCTCAGCCTTGTTTGTCCTGGTTGATTTGTGAGTGTGAGTCCATGACCATCCACTTCCCTCTTCTCCCCCATGTGGAGGACCCGGTGCAAACATGTGGTATTTGCAGTCCTTGCATGGTGGATAAAGCACATGAGCATAACCTCCAACAGAAAGCAGATATACATAGACGGTACATTTTTATGGTACATATAATATGTGGTACAGATGTTAAGCCAAAAGATTGCAGGTACACTGAACAGTTATTTAATCCCAGCTCCTCTGGGTGAGGTATGGTGGCTTTACACAGCCCCTTTTTTCCCGAGGTAATTTTTCATCGAGTTATGAGTAGGACCCAGGAAGAATGCGACCTAACTCTGTACAACAGTATGATATTACAATACGTGGATGACATTCTAATAGCCTCGTCAAATGACCGAGAGCATCTAGATGCCCTAACTGTGGTATTGAGAACGTTAGGGAAGGGAGGGGTTAAGATAAATCTGAGGAAAGCACAAATAGGACAGACTAGAGTACGATACTTGGAGCACGACATTAGTCAGGGAACCAAAATTCTCCCGACAGATCGGAAAGCGGCGATTGCCGACATGCCGCGACCTACCACAGAACGGCGGGTAATGGGACTGTTTAACTACTGTAGGAATTTTATTTCCCAGTTTGCAACGATCGCAGAGCCCATTCAGTGTTTATTCAAGGGCGGAAAACCCAGGACAGAGCAAGTAGAATGGAGAATGGAACAGGAAGAAGCCTATGAACGGTTGAAAGCTGGGCTGCTGTCAGCCCCTGCTCTAAAGTTACCAGACATGTCCAAACCTTTCCATGTGTATTACAACCTGGAGGGGGGCTTTTACAGCACAGCAGTGACCCAAGAAAAGGGGGGTGCAATAAGACCTGTAGTGTATTACTCCATACAGGAGTTCCCGATAGCAAAGGGACTCCATCGATGCGTAGCGGCCCTCAATTGTGCAGCATGGGCTGCGAGAGTATGTGAGCCTGTGACAATGTCCGGACAGTTGGTTATACACACTAAGCGTACTATAGTGGAGTTGTTGAATACTGGAAGGTTAAAAACGGTGCCAGATGCCCGACGGGCTACGTGGGAAGTGGTATTGATACCCAAAGATCAGTCAGTACAGATAATAAGAGATGCAGGGTTTAACCCAGCGGAAGGAATAGTGACTGAAGGCGAGCCCCACCAGTGTCAGACAGAGATAGATCAGGGAGAGGAGGGAGAAATAGCCGATGAACCCCTGACCAACCCCAACCTGACCTTTTACGTAGACGGGTCCCGTTGGTACATCGATGGACAGTTCCGAACTGGGTGGACCATGGTAGGCCAAGACGGGACCACACTCCTGCGAGGAGGGTTGGAAGGGACAGTATCAGCTCAAGTAGCCGAACTGGTGGCGTTAACAGAGGCCTTGAAACTAGCAGAGGGAAAACGCTTAAGCATCTTTATGGATAGTCGATATGCGTTTGGGGTGGTTCACGACTATATGACAGCTTGGAATAGATGGGGATATATAACGTCGGGAGGGGGACATATTAAACACGAGAATGTAGTCCGAGAACTAATAAAAGCCGTCAAATATCCTCTCGCAGCAGCCGTAATAAAGGTTAAGGCCCACCAGAAGATCGAGAGCAAAGAGCAACGGGGAAACATGTTAGCAGACCAAGCAGCCTGAAGCGCTGCGGAAGAGGTTGAACCTCAGACTATCCCAGTAGCCACGATAGGGCCGGAGGAATTAAATATACAAAAGATACAGGAGGAAAGTAGCCCGGAAGAACAGTCCGTGTGGGAACAAAAGGGGGCGGTAAAGGGGGAGACGGTGTGTGGAAAAAGGGAAGACAGGTAGTGGCCGCATCATCTATCCAAACTGAGCTACTAAAATTACATCACGAACTGGACCATGCCGGGAGGGATGGGACATTAAATCTGTCATGTATCTCACACTACTGTACGTAACTGTATCCTACCATGCTATAAATGACTGTAACCAGATATGACCTGTAACCACAAGCTTACCTTACCACCAGGGGTGCACTTGCAGGAGACACTGGATACCTGTTCTACACGGGTATATAAAGACAGGTCTCAGGCAAGTGTAATAAAGGTGCAGGTTCTGAGTGACCTTGACTTCAGCATGTGCCTCGTGTGAGTCTGTACTGCAGGGACAGGACCATACAAAATCGACTAATAAAGGACTGGTGGTGGGCGGAAATAGGACGAGATGTAGTGAAACATTGTCAGCGATGCCTGATATGTGCGCAACATAACCCCAGAAAACCTATAAAGGTTAAATTGGGACATCAGCCGCGCCCTAAGAGATCGTGGGAAAAGTTACAGATCGATTTCACCGGACCATTACCCAACAGTAGGGGGAAGAAATATTGTTTGGTGATCATAGATCAGTTCACAAGATGGGTGGAGGCATTCTCCACTCGGGACTGTGGGGCCACTACTGTGGCCCGTATCCTTGCCTTTGACATCATCCCATGCTGGGGGTACCCCTTCAGATTGATTCCGACCAAGGCACGCAGTTCACAGGACAGGTCATGAAGCGGGCCTGCGAATTAGGGATTCGGCAACGGTTCCACATCCCCTATCACCCCCAAAGTTCGGGAATGGTAGAACGCATGAATCGTACCATTAAAACGACAATTGCTAAGGCTATAGCTGAGACAGGAAAAGAATGGGTGGACGTTTTACCCTGTATATTAATGAGGCTTAGGGCCACCCTGAATCGAACAACGGGTGTGACCCCTTTTGAGTTAATGACCGGTAGAGCCATGAAACTCCCTGAGAATGTAATAGTGGGAGGGGAAGATATGGGGCCCTTACGGGATTGTATTAAACAATATGTTAAACAATTAGATTCACAGTTAAAAGAATTGCGACAGGAGGTGAGGGACCAGCAGCCCATACGAGACCTAGAGAGTCAAGACCAGGGCACAACCGAACCTCACCTGCCACAGGCAGGGGATAAAGTCCTGGTATAAGTCACCCCTGAACGCATGGGATTTGCCTCAAGGTGGATAGGACCTTATGATATAATTTTAACTAGTGACACCTGTGCATGTATTGACATGAAAAGGAAGGGCCGGTGGAAGCACTGGTCCCAGTTGAAGAGATATAACTAAAACCATGTCGGACCCTGAGATAGTACCCTTCAAGTAGACCGCCTGGTATGCTGCTAAGTATCAGAAATAGCAAAACACCTTAAAGGACGGAATGTTTGCAGGCTTAATGGTCGCCCTAATTGTGGTGTCTCTGCACCTTGTTACAAACTCACACGAGGCATGTATATATCAGACACGGTCACTCTGTGACCTTCACTTTATTCCCAGGACCAAGGAGTGCTGACCCTGGGTGGGACCTCCCCTTTTATACCTGGAAACCCAGGTGAGGAGTGTCTCCCGCAAGCTCACCCCCTGTGGTCAGGGTGTGCATTTCAAGGGTACAGGTACAGTGTGCATGAGTTACAGTTACATAACTATTGTCATTGCAAGATGGTTACATAATTGACATCACCTCCCCCCTTGAGTCTTTTAGTTTCAGAGGTTAAGTCTATCGGGTGGTCGACGCTCTCTCATGGAGCGCCGCAGTTGTGGCTCTGGTGGCTGAGCTTCAGCACGTGTCTCTGTCACTTGAGGTGATTCTGGAGAGTTCATCCATCCGCCTCTGAAACGGCCTGACTTCCTCGGGGCATACCCTGTATGCGGGCGCCCAATTCCCAGTCAGGACACATTTCTTTATCATGGATAGGAGGGGGTCCCTGTTGGTCCAGAGTTTGATCTGGCGGGATGTGATGGGGGAGCCCGCAGTGTCAAAAGCCTCAACGGCCATGACCATCTCAGCGCTCTGCTCCGACGCCCTCTCGGTGGTGGCCAGTGGGAGCCTGCTGAGTGCGTTAACGCAATTTTCGGTGTCTGGCCGGTGCTGTATGGTGTAGTCATACGCAGCCAGCGTGAGGGCCCATCGCTGTATGCGAGCTGACGTGTTAGCGTTGACAGCCTTGCTGTCGGACAGCAGGGATGTTAGCGGCTTGTGGTCCGTCTCTAGCTTGAACTATCTACCGAAAAGGTACTGGTGCATCTTTTTCACACCGTACACACGCGAGTGCCTCCTTCTCGACCATGCCGTATCCATGCTCTGCCTGGGAAAGCGACCTGGAGGCGTAAGCCACCGGTTGGAGTCAGCCGAGCTCGTTACCCTGCTGCAATACACACCCAACCCCGTAGGATGATGCATCGCACATTAAAACCAGTTTTTTTAACAGGGGTCATACAAAGTCAACAGTTTGTTGGAACACAGCAGGTTCCTCGCCTTATTGAAAGCCCGTTCTTGACAATCCCCCCAAAACCATTCACAACCTTTATGGCGGAGCATGTGTAATGGCTCCAACAATGTGCTTAAGTTCGGCAGAAAGTTCCCAAAATAGTTCAAAAGTCCCAGGAACGATTGCAACTCCGACGTTTGCCGGGCCTGGGCGCCCGGTGAATCGCCTCAGTTTTTGATTCAGTGGGCTGGATCCCGTCTGCGGCAACCCTCCTGCCCAGGAACTCGACCTCTGGGGCCAAAAACACGCGCTTGGCCTTTTTCAGCTGCAAGCCTACCCGATCCAATCGGCGTAGCACCTTCTCCAGGTTCCGGAGGTGTTCCTCGGTGTCTCGACCCAGTATAAGGATGTCGTCTTGGAATACGACCGTTCCAGGGATGGACTTGAGCAAGCTTTCCATGTTTCGCTGAAAGAGAGCCGCTGCCGAACGAATGCCAAACGGGCACCTGTTGTCGACAATTCGTGATGGTGGTCAGAAGTTTGGAACCTTCCGCCAGTTCCTGAGTCATGTAGGCCGAAGTGAGGTCCAGCTTCATGAACAGCTTTCCACCTGCCAGTGTGGCAAAGAGGTCCTCCGCTCTCGGAAGCGGGTATTGGTCTTGCAGCGACATTCGGTTGATGGTGGCTTTGTAGTCACCACAAATCCTGACCAAGCCATCTGCTTTGAGGAGGGAACGATGGGACTTGCCCAGTCGCTGAATTCCACGGCCGAAATTATGCCCTCTCTGAGCAGCCTGTCCAGTTCACTTTCAATTTTCTCACGCATCACGTATGGCACCACTCTGGCTTTGTGGTGCACTGGTTTGGCGTCTGGAGTGATGTGTGTCACTACTTTAGTGCCCTTGAACATTCCGACACTGGGTTGAAAGAGTGACTCGAATTTTTGCAATACCTGCGAGCATGAACTTCTCTCCACGGATGAAATGTTATGCACATCCCCCCATTTCCAATTCATCTCAGCTAGCCAACTCCTCCCCAAAAGCGGGGGCCATTTCCCGGAACAATCCAGAGTGGCAGCCGGTTCTGTAATCCATTATGCGTTACCACCAAGTTTGCACTGCCCAGCACTGGGATGATCTCTTTGGTGTACGTACGTAGCTGCGTCTCAATGCATTCCAGTTTGGGCCTGCTAGCTCTGTGTGGCCATAGTATCTCAAATTGTTGGGTGCTCATGAGTGACTGGCTAGATCCCGTATCCAGCTCCATGTGCACCGGGATGCCATTCAGTAAGACTTTCATCATCATGGGTGGTGTTTTAGTGTGTGAGCTGTGGATGTCAGCCACATGAACTTTCTGAACTTCAGCATCCATGGTTGTTCCCCAGACCACATCCTGCATTACAGACCCCTTGTCTGGTTCTGCTGTCTCGCAGACTAGCCTCGCTACTGCCTTTTTGCACATCCTGGCGGTGTCGAATTGTCCTTGCTTGCCTGCGGGGTTCTGTATCACTTTTACAACATTAACTCCCTGGTTCATCGCAACGTTAAAACCAGGGCTGTGTGCATAAATTAGCTTGGTCTCCTCTTCCCCTGCCATAAAGGTCTGAACGATCAACGCTGCCCCTTCTAAAGTCAGGTCCTTGGTCTTTATGAGCTTCCTGAAAATGCCGGCATGATTAATGCCCTCGATGAAAAAGTCCCTTAACATCTCCCCCCTGCAGGCATTGGAGAACTCAGAGACTGGACAAATGCCGCAGTTCCGCCACGAAGTCTGAGAAGTTTTGACCCTCCTGACGCCGGTGAGAGTAGAACCGGTCATGTGTACGCTACTTGCCGGCTTAAGATGCTCATTGATCAGCTGGCTGAGCTCTTCGAAGGACTTGTCCGCTGGCTTTTGGGGTGCGAGCAGGTCTTTCATCAGCGCATACGTCTATGGACCACAGCTGGTCAGTAGATGTGCCCTCTGCTTGTCAGCCGCTGTCTCTTCCAGCCAGTTGTTTGTGACAAAGCTCTGCTGGAGTCTTTCCACAAAGTCGTCCCAGTCCTCACCCACACAGTAACGTTCCTCTGTGCCACCGGTGGCCATCCTCGTGGTTCGGTGATTCCCGTTTCTCGTCGCCAAATGTAGTGTCTCTGCACCTTGTTACAAACTCACACGAGGCATGTATATATCAGACACGGTCACTCTCTGACCTTCACTTTATTCCCAGGACCAAGGAGTGCTGACCCTGGGTGGGACCTCCCCTTTTATATCTGGAAACCCAGGTGAGGAGTGTCTCCCGCAAGCTCACCCCCTGTGGTCAGGGTGTGCATTTCAAGGGTACGGGTATAGTGTGCATGAGTTACAGTTACATAACTATTGTCATTGCAAGATGGTGAAATACATGACACTAATATTGGTAGGAGTATGGATAATATTTAAATAGGTTACCAAACAAGCCTGAGCTTGACCCGTAGTAGTTCAGAACTGTCGACTTTACAGACCAGGACAGGTAGAGATAGAGATGGTATGGCTATAAAAACGTGGATAACCTAATCTTTACCTCTATCTTACAGAACAACGTCGGCGCGAGCAAATCAGGACCTAATACCTGGTGACGACCAGGCAGCCTGTTTAAAGTTTTCAGATAAAACACCCACCGAGATGGAACTACAGTGGCCACTTCAACTCTGCCGCATGATGCGAGGGATCTCCATACTCACACAAACATCAGATAACTCAGATGGATTACGAGAGATACAGCAAACACAGGACATTTACCTGAACTATGGGATCTTGTTTAATTTAACTGACGGGATATGCATCCCAGCAGCCAAAGACTGGAGCAAATGCCTGGCTGCAGGTACACGCGAGCAAGAATATGGTATGCGTACACTGCTCCACTGATACCAGGGTCAACTGCATCAGAAGGGAAAAGGCCCGGGGACCTGATAAGTGTACTTTCGGGATCATTTGCATGCCCCCTATTAAGCCCCAACTGGCAGGCACGTGCCGAAAAGGGGTGGGGGTGTGTGGGTATTATGAAGAGGTGGGAGCAGCTGCAGTATCTTTGTACTATTATTTTTCACCACCTTCAACATCGCGCCCCATAGCAACCTCCACCTCACCCGAGCTCTTGCCACGTCCTTTACCGCAACAGGACCTCAGAACGGGATTGTACTATTTAACGAAGGTGAACTATTATATGATAATGTTAAGCATGAAATTGTGCCTGTTCTGATCAATATTTCAGGCATACAAATGCCGGAGTATTGTACAGAACAGGCAAGGAATATGTATAGTGTATTAAGTAAGGTTGTAATGCAGCAGGCTGCCGATGCCATGGGCACCAGTAGGTTCCGAGGACAACAGCAGGTGCATAGGCATAAGAGGGGAATAATTAATGACGCTGCTACCAGCTTTAATACCGGAACCTCCATAGTAAACTCACTGGATAAACAAAGGCTGAATGAAAAGGTGGAACAACTTAAAGAGGTAATAAGGGAACTGTTAGAGCGGGCAGAGCATTATCATAAAGACCAAGCTGACTTAGGAAGGGAAGGCATGGAGATACAGTTAGATGGAATTTCAATAATCCGAGACACATGCCAAAACAATTAATCGCCTAATTGACAGAGAAAAGGAAGATGCCGGAAAGCTCCGACAGTGGCAACTCTGTCATGCTTATGGTTTGTGGATGGTAGGGCAGATCAGATCCAAAGTTGGGAGGTACCAGACTGGATAGACAGCTCACTTTTGGCAAGCTAGCCAAGCTGAAGGGGACACTGGATAACTGCACTCTGAAGGGACTAACCAGAGAATACCCAGCGATCCCAAACTGCCAGATGGGCACAGCCAAGGGAGTGGGGATTGTCTTAATGTTTGCTATAGTCACACGAGACTCAGGTCCATTTCCCCTTTATCAACTGGAGAAAATCAGGGTTGTACGGGACAATGCCTTCCTCCGTTACTATTTAACCACAGACTCCGCTATCTGTAGAGATAACACGCTATACAGCGTCTCCCTGACAGGGTGCAAACAAAGGGGCAAGATCACGGTGTGCCCCCACCCGGTGGGACAGGGACAACTAGATGAGTGTGGTTTTAATCGAACCGATGGATGCGTTTTGGAAATAGTACCTGCCCCTACACATTTTGCCCGGGCCGGGTATGGAGGCAAAGGGAGATACTGTGTCTCCACCACGGAACACTCATATCAGTATAACGGCTTGCAATGCCAGATCCCGCAACCAAACTTCTGCTTTACACCCCTACGACCTGTTACTATAGGGCAAGCCCGTATTATCCAAGTTAGACAGCGAGGTACTGAAATCATTAACGCTACCGATCAGCTCCATGATCACCTGCAGGACTATGACGAGCCAGAACAGGCCCTTGTTCCCCATTTAGCGGAAGTACTAAGGGAACTAAGACTCAGAGTCGGACAGTCTGTTAAACTCTACCACCAACTACGGACAAAGATTGAGATACTGGAGAAAGACACCGACACAGAGCTACAGGATGACAGTTGGTGCAGGAGGGTTTGGAACTGGGGGATGAATATTAACGTCCACGCTTGGATTCGAATTATATCACATATACTGGTCAGAATACAGCTAGTCCTAGCATTAGCATGGGGAGTCATGGCTTGCCAGTCCTGCAGATATTATGCGCAACAACGGAGGTTTAACACCAGAGCTCAGATAAGCAAGGAAGTTCACGTGACAGGCGAAAGGGGCGATTCGAACTATAGTAATTTGATCTAAAACAACTGGGACCCCTGAAATCGCATGACTGGCCAGCACATTGAAGCAGGGAGTACCAGGTGATACACAAACATAACATAATATAAATTAGTGTTAGTTTCAGGGGGCTAGGACTAAATGCGTGTGTAAAATGTATAAAGATGGCTGCTTGTGGTTTAGCAAAGCCCCAAGGGATTTCAGCCAGCAGAAAGAGACTGCATTCCTCGTTACTGATAACTGCTGTTTTCTCACACAGGGATACACATGAGCTCTGCAGATGTTCCTAATCAACAAGCTAGCAGACCTCAGACAAGACGTCCTGGTTCATGTTGGAACAATACGACTCTGTAACATGACTAAGATAAGGAGACTGCCCAAAGACAGCACCCAAGGACAGTAAGATAAGGGGGATGGGCCCAGACCATGTCACAAGACCATGAATAACCCTTAGTAACACATGAGACAATCACACAGTCACATAATGGTTAGAGACTACTTCTATTGGTCTATTTGAATCTATATGTATTCTATAATCAATATGATTGGATAGTGTCCGTCCAAAATGGGGGAAAGGAGAAGGGGGAGGGAGGCTGAATGGGCCGGGCCCGGCCGGGCCTGAGACTTCGGGCAGGGCCCAAGACTTTGGGCAGGGCCCGTCCCCAGCACCAGATTTACAGGTAGGTGGCATTGGGTCGGGTCGGGATCGCGGGTCGGGCCGGGGGGAGCGCGTGTCGGGGTCGGGAGCGCGGGTTGGGGTCGGGGTCGAGGGGGTGGTGGGAGGGAGGTGGGTTCGGTTCGGGTCGGGGGGAGGGAGGGAGAGGGAGGTCAGGTCGGGGGGAGGGAGGTCAGGTCGGATCCAGTCGGGGGGGCGGGGGGAAGCGGGAGTCGGGTCGGTGTCGGGTCCGGTCCGGAGGCGGGGGGCGGGGGGGGGGGAGGTGGGGGAAGCGGGAGTCAGGTCGGGTCAGGTCCGGAGGCGGGGGGGTGGGGGGGAAGCGGGAGTCGGGTCGGTGTCGGGTCCGGCGGGGGGGGGGGGAAGCGGGAGTCGGGTCGGTGTCGGGTCCGGTCCGGAGGCGGGGGGCGGGAAGCGGGAGTCGAGTTGGTTCGGGAGGAAGCAGGAGCTGGCCGTGGGAGGAGCCTTATTCACGCAGCCCCAGTGAGGCCATTCGGCCAGGGCTAGGGGCTGCGTGCTTCGGCCCCTCCCACACAGTTTCGGGCACCTGGAGCTACTGCACATGCGCGCCCACTGTAGCGCGCATGTGCAGAGGTCCCGGCACTGTTTTCAGCGCAGGGACCTGGCTCCGCCCCCTACAGCTCGTGCTGCGCTGCGCCGAGCTGCAAACGACCTGCAGGGAGCCGAAGAATCTGGAAGTTTTTTTTCGGCGCACTTTGTGGCGCGAAAAACGGGCGTCCAGGTCGGGACTGCGCCGTTCTAGGCACGGCTCGAAACTTGGGCCCAAAATGCTCCCACTTCTCACTCATTGCTTTGTCCCCCCTCGCACCCACCTAGCCAGTACCTAAAATGCTCCCTTGTGTCCTTGAGTCTGCCCCTGCAAATGGGCCAGTGGAGCAGTCTTTAGCAGGGCCCTCAGGGGCTCCAAAACCCAGCGGTCATTAGCCAAAAGCCTCTCAGCAGTCAGAGCAAGGATTGGAGCAGCCTGCCTCTATCTCTGCTGAAGCTTCATGGGATGCACCACATAGAAGCAGTAGCAAGTGTAAGTTATTGCAAGTGTGGTTCACCAAAGATATGCACATGGGTGTTTCAAAAAATGTTATGTTGTTAAGTTTCCTTCTTTTATAACATCACATAAAATTTATTGCTTAAGCGCTACTTCCACATCTTGCTCATCATTGCATCGTGAGTGCCAAATCGCCCTTTCATTTGTTTCATGATGAATGTCAACACATGATGGGACCGGTTGTTCAGATGAGCAGTGTGTGTATGTGGTGGAAGGACTGTTTAGTGTAAAGGTGGGGATCAGGTGGGAGTGGAGGATGGTTGCTAGTGGTTTTCAATTGTTCTTTGTTTCAGTTGGAATAACTAACTAAACCTTTGAGCTATGGGGACATCCCTGGCATCCTGGGCACCAATATATGTGGCTGATCTAGGGATGGGTGCCTCATCTTCATGCTCTTCCTCCTCCTACTCCTCCTTCTCCTCTTCAATGTTCTCCTGATCAGAAGATGCCTGATAAGTGCCTTCATCTTCCTTCACCTCCAATCCTCTGTGCTGCACAATTTTGCAAAGGATGCAATAAACCATTATGTTTCTGGACCTGCTCGCTGCCGAGTACTGAAGGGCACCTCCAGACCTATCTCGGCATCTGAAGCACATAGTCAACATTCCAATGACTTGCTCAATGACACACTCGTTGTAGCGTTCCTGCACTTCATTCCTGTGTTCCTCATAGGCATCATGGGCCAATTTTGAAGGGAGTATCCCTTGTCTCCTACAAGACAGCCCTTAAGTCACCTTCTGAGAAAGAAAAGCTCTGGAATGTTGGAATGCCGCAGTGTGAAAGCATCATATCAGCTCCCAGCGAATCTGGCACATACATGCATGAACCATTTCTTGTGGTTGAACACCAGCTGTACATTGATGGAATAATTTCCCTTGCAGTTGATAAAAACACCTGGTTCATCTGGTGGTCCTCGGATTGCCACATGTGTGCAATTGATGGAATCTGCTACCTGTGGCTAGCTAGCCAGAGAGGCAAATGACTGGCCGCTTATTCTGCCTATTGTTGCTGGGGAAATGGACATCAGTCGACGCCCTGGCGAACAATCCATTCTTCACCTGACGTATACAGTTATAGGCAACTGACTGACTCTCAAGATGTCCCCAGTGGCGCACTGGAAGCAGCCAGAGGCAAAGAAATTGAGGGCAGTGGTGACTTGCACATCGTCGGGCAATGCGTAACACTGGGTCCAGCAGACAGCAGCTCTTCTTGAAAGATGCTGCAGATGTCTTCCACCACCTGCTGTGTCAATCTGAGCGTGTGGAAGCACTGCTCTTTACATAGGTCAATGAAGCTGAGTACCTCTCACGTGGGTAGTGCTTCCTGTGACCTCAGCTCCTCTGTTGCTCCTCTCTCTGCTATTCTCCACTCTGTTCTCCTCTCTGCTGTCCTCCATATTCCTCTTGTGCACCTTCCTCCCGTGCACCTCTCTTATAGACATCTCTCTTGTGCAACTCTCTCCCATGCACCTCTCTCATGTACACCTTCTGATCCCACCACAGCATGTCGTTGCTGTTGTGGATGCTGATTGTTGTCCTCGGCGAAAACATCCATGGCAGCCCCCATCCTACTGGTGTCCATTTGAAACCCTCCAAACTTCGCAAAAATCTTTATGCTGACAAGAACTCACTGCAAAATGTTTACCAGAGGGAGCTGACAAAGCAACTGTAAGCACTGAGCCTTTATTGATAGTGGGAAATCTGAAGTTTAAACACACCCATGATGTGCTGTTGAATTTCACCTCCATTTCACTGGCGAGCTTCCTGTGACCTGGAAAATCCTTGCTGGAGGCGTTAAATTCAAATCCCTGTTTCGTTCAATTGAAAATCACCTCATTACCAAATGCTAATGTTGTTAAAGGCTGTGCTAATTACTGACCCACCTGTCCTAATGACTGCCCCACCCCCGGTAAGCAGGTTACTTGCACGCAGCTAAAAGCGCCTCTGTTAAGCTGGCAGTAGCAGAACAGCTACCCATTATAGTTTACACTGCATTTTCCTTTCCATTGACTTCAATTTATAATGGCCAGCTGAACCTCTATCGCCAGTTTACTGCCCCTGCCAAATGTGAAAATTGCCGGCCGCTTGTAAATTCTGAGGCCTTCTATTGTTTGGATCTAGTTCTTTGTATTAGCTCCAAATAGAGAAATAGTCTTAACAAGTTACATAAGAACATAATAGGAGCAGGAGTAGGACACCTGGCTCCTTGAGCCTGCTCCACCATTCAATAAGATCATGGCTGATCTGATCATGGACTCAGCTCCACTTCCCCGCCCACTCCCCATAACCCCTTATTCCCTTACTGTTTAAGAAACTGTCTATTTCTGTCTCAAATTTATTCAATGACCCAGCTTCCACAGATCTCTGAGGCAGTGAATTCCATAGCTTTACAACCCTCAGAGAAGAATTTCCTCCTCATCTCTGTTTTAAACGGGCGGCCCCTTATTCTAAGATAATGCCCTCTAGTTCTAGTCTCTCCCATCAGTGGAAACATTCTCTCTGCATCCACCTTGTTAAGCCCCCTTATAATCTTATATGTTTCGATAAGATCACCTCTCATTCTTCTGAATTCCAATGAGTAGAGGCCCAACCTACTCAACCTTTCCTCATATGTCAACCCCCTCATCCCCGGAATCAATCCTTCTCTGTGAATCTTCTCTGAACTGCCTCCAAAGCAAGTATATCCTTTTGTAAATATGGAAACCAAAACTGCAAGCAGCATTCCAGGTGTGACCTCACCAATACCTTGTATAGCTGTGGCAAGACTTCCCTGCTTTTATACTCCATCCCCTTTGCAATAAAAGCCAAGATACCATTGGCCTTCCTGATCACTTGCTGTACCTGCATGCCATCCTTTTGTGTTTCATGCACAAGTACCCCTAGGTCCCACTGTACTGCGGCACTTTGCAATCTTTCTCCATTTAAATAATAACTTGCTCTTTGATTTTTTTCTGCCAAAGTGCATGACCTCACACTTTCCAACATTATACTCCATCTGCCAAATTTTTGCTCACTCACTTAGCCTGTCTATGTCCTTTTGCAGATTTTGTGTGTCCTCCTCACACATTGCTTTTCCTCCCATCTTTGTATTGTCAACAAATTTGTCTACGTTACACTCAGTCTCTTCTTCCAAGTCGTTAATGTAGATTGTAAATAGTTGGAGTCTGAAGTGGAGTATGACACTTGGTGGAGAAAAGAATTGTTTAATTGCTTGATCAAGGGAGACAAGGTCTGCACCAGTTCCTTAACTGGATGCCTTCCCAACCGTTCTCATTGAACACTTTAGGAGCTGCTTCTTTTATACAGAATTCTTTGCAAAGTCATCATTTACATTATCATTGGTCAGTCTTTCTACCGCGTGACAATTTTTTTCCGCTGTGTTACAGATTGTTTAATGTCAACTTTGTTAATTGTTTCACATCCTCCTTGGTTATGAACATATGTATCCTGCATCCTGACTCCTGCCGCTAACAGGAATTTATTTCTAAGTTCTGAATACAATAGGAAGCCACTTCCGAGGCTTACGACTTTAGCTCTGGATAACAGGAACTGTACCATTGTCTTACAGTTGCACCTGCTAATTCTGCCACATCAGCAAATTGTATTTTTGCCTTCCTAATCTAAAATGTGTTTAACACTTTAATTCCCACTTCAGGGTCCCAGCACTGATCCCTGCAGCACCCCACTAGTTACTGGTTGCCAATCAGAGAATTCAACCATTTATCCAACTCTCTGTTCTCTGTTAGTTAGCCAATCCTCTATCCATGCTAATATATTACCCCCATAGTCTGAGACTATATTCCCTAGATTTAGTTTCCCCTATGAGTGGAAATATCCTCACTGCATCCACCTTGTCGAGCCCCCTCATTATCTTATATGTTTCGATAAGATCATCTCTCATTCTTTGGAACTCCAATGTGTATAGGCCCAACCTACTCAACCTATCATCATAAGTCAACCTCCATAAGAACATAAGAAATAGGAGCAGGAGTTGGTTGTAAGCTAATGGGTCATATGCACAGTGACAGATGTGCACCAAGGTTCCAGACCATTTTGGGTATCAGTAAGTGATCATGTATCATGTTGTGTTACAGTGCTCTTATATGTGAGGCACTTAAAAGATGTTTCCTCCACCCTTTGTTCTTTCCTCCCGCCCTCCTTTATCCTGGCTCTGTACTTGCTTAAAAACTCTAACATCTTCCAGTTCTGATGAAAAATCATCAACCTGAAACATTAACTCTATTTTTCTCTCCAAGATACTGCCTAGCCTGCTGAGCATTTTCCAGCATTTTCTGTTTTTATTGCTTTAAAGATGTTATTGTACCAATGCTTTCAGTTGTAATATGTCTGCAATTAAGAGCCAAAAGGTTGTGCAAGGGCTTGCAGGGGACAGCAGTAAATGCCTGGAAACACTTTATGGCATGCATATAGATTCAATAGTAACATTCAAAAGAGAATTGGATAAATACTTGAAGGGGAAAAAACTTACAGGGCTATGGGGAAAGGGCAGGGGAATGGATTAATTGGATAGCTCTACCAATTCAGGGAGACAGAGGGAAACAAAAAGGAGACAAAAGCAAAAGACAGAAAGGAGATGAGGAAAAGTGGAGGGCAGAGAAACCCAAGGCAAAGAACAAAAAGGGCCACTGTACAGCAAAATTCCAAAAGGACAAAGGGTGTTAAAAAAACTAGCCTGAAGGCTTTGTGTCTTAATGCAAGGAGTATCTGTAATAAGGTGGATGAATTAACTGTGCAAATAGATGTTAACAAATATGATGTGATTGGGATTACAGAGACGTGGCTCCAGGATGATCAGGGCTGGGAACTCAACATTCAGGGGTATTCAACATTCAGGAAGGATAGAATAAAAGGAAAAGGAGGTGGGGTAGCATTGCTGGTTAAAGAGGAAATTAATGCAACAGTTAGGAAGGACATTAGCTTGGATGATGTGGAATCTATATGGGTAGAGCTGCAGAACACCAAAGGGCAAAAAACGTTAGTGGGAGTTGTGGACAGACCTCCAAACAGTAGGAGTGATGTTGGGGAGGGCATCAAACAGGAAATTAGGAGTGCATGCAATAAAGGTGCAGCAGTTATAATGAGTGACTTTAATATGCACACAGATTGGGCTAACCAAACTGGAAGCAATACGGTGGAGGAGGATTTCCTGGAGTGCATAAGGGATGGTTTTCTAGACCAATATGTCGAGGAACCAACTAGGGGGGAGGCCATCTTAGACTGGGTGTTGTGTAATGAGAGAGGATTAATTAGCAATCTCATTGTGTGAGGCCCCTTGGGGAAGAGTGACCATAATATGGTGGAATTCTGCATTAGGATGGAGAATGAAAGTTAATTCAGAGACCATGGTCCAGAACTTAAAGAAGGGTAACGATGAAGGTATGAGGCATGAATTGGCTAGGATAGATTGGCGAATGATACTTAAGGGGTTGACTGTGGATGGGCAATGGCAGACATTTAGAGACCGCATGGATGAACTAAAACAATTGGACATTCCTGTCTGGCGTAAAAATAAAAAAGAGAAGGTGGCTCAACCGTGGCTATCAAGGGAAATCAGGGATAGTATTAAAGCCAAGGAAGTGGCATACAAATTGGCCAGAAATAGCAGTGAACCTGGGGACTGGGAGAAATTTAGAACTCAGCAGAGGAGGACAAAGGGTTTGATTAGGGCAGGGAAAATGGAGTACGAGAAGAAGCTTGCAGGGAACATTAAGACGGATTGCAAAAGTTTCTATAGATATGTAAAGAGAAAAAGGTTAGTAAAGACAAACGTAGGTCCCCTGCAGTCAGAATCAGGGGAAGTCATAACGGGAAACAAAGAAATGGCAGACCAATTGAACAAGTACTTTGGTTCGGTATTCACTGAGGAGGTCACAAACAACCTTTCCGGATATAAAAGGGGTCAGGGGGTCTAGTAAGGAGGAGGAACTGAGGGAAATCTTTATTAGTCGGGAAATTGTGTTGGGGAAATTGATGGGATTGAAGGCCGATAAATCCCCAGGGCCTGATGGACTGCATCCCAGAGTACTTAAGGAGGTGGCCTTGGAAATAGCGGATGCATTGACAGTCATTTTCTAACATGCCATTGACTCTGGATCAGTTCCTATCGAGTGGAGGGTAGCCAATGTAACCCCACTTTTTAAAAAAAGGAGGGAGAGAGAAAACAGGGAATTATAGACCGGTCAGCCTGACCTCAGTAGTGGGTAAAATGATGGAATCAATTATTAAGGATGTCATCGCAGCGCATTTGGAAAGAGGTGACATGATAGGTCCAAGTCAGCATGGATTTGTGAAAGGGAAATCATGCTTGACAAATCTTCTGGAATTTTTTGAGGATATTTCCAGTAGAGTGGACAAGGGAGAACCAGTTGATGTGCTACATTTGGACTTTCAGAAGGCTTTCGACAAGGTCCCACACAAGAGATTAATGTGCAAAGTTAAAGCACATGGGATTGGGGGTAGTGTGCTGACATGGATTGAGAACTGGTTGTCAGACAGGAAGCAAAGAGTAGGAATAAATGGGTACTTTTCAGAATGGCAGGCAGTGACTAGTGGGGTACCGCAAGGTTCTGTGCTGGGGCCCCAGCTGTTTACACTGTACATTAATGAATTAGACGAGGGGATTAAATGTAGTATCTCCAAATTTGTGGATGACACTAAGTTGGGTGGCAGTGTGAGCTGCGAGGAGGATGCTATGCGGCTGCAGAGCGACTTGGGTACGTTAGGTGAGTGGGCAAATGCATGGCAGATGAAGTATAATGTGGATAAATGTGAGGTTATCCACTTTGGTGGTAAAAACAGAGAGACAGACTATTATCTGAATGGTGACAGATTAGGAAAAGAGGAGGTGCAATGAGACCTGGGTGTCATGGTACATCAGTCATTGAAGGTTGGCATGCAGGTACAGCAGGCGGTTAAGAAAGCAAATGGCATGTTGGCCTTCATAGCGAGGGGATTTGAGTACAGGGGCAGGGAGGTGTTGCTACAGTTGTACAGGGCCTTGGTGAGTATTGTGTACAGTTTTGGTCTCCTAACCTGAGGAAGGACATTCTTGCTATTGAGGGAGTGCAGCGAAGGTTCACCAGACTGATTCCCGGGATGGCGGGACTGACCTATCAAGAAAGACTGGATCAACTGGGCTTGTATTCACTGGAGTTCAGAAGAATGAGAGGGGACCTCATAGAAACGTTTAAAATTCTGATGGGTTCAGACAGGTTAGATGCAGGAAGAATGTTCCCAATGTTGGGGAAGTCCAAACCAGGGGTCACAGTCTAAGGATAAGGGGTAAGCCATTTAGGACCGAGATGAGGAGAAACTTCTTCACCCAGAGAGTGGTGAACCTGTGGAATTCTCTACCACAGAAAGTTGTTGAGGCCAATTCACTAAATATATTCAAAAAGGAGTTAGATGAAGTCCTTACTACTAGGGGGATCAAGGGGTATGGCGAGAAAGCAGGAATGGGGTACTGAAGTTGCATGTTCAGCCATGAACTCATTGAATGGCGGTGCAGGCTAGAAGGGCCGAATGGCCTACTCCTGCACCTATTTTCTATGTTTCTATGTTTCTAATTCGGTACATCTTGAGTCATTCACTGGAATTGATGCACGATGAGTCTCTGACAAGCAGCCCTTCCAGCCGCAACAATGTCAGGCTGCCTCCTCCTTGGTTGTAGCTTCTCCTCATCCTCGTCCTCCTGAGGTGGGTCATCCATCCCTGGTGGTAATGGATGGCCCCTCATAATGGCCAGGTTGTGCAGAATGCAGCACACAGTGGTGAACATGGAGACTCTATCAGGTGAGTACTGGAATGGCCCTCCAGAGCGGTCAAGGCAGCGAAACGCTGCTTCAGAACCCCGATAGTTTGCTCTATAATGGTTCTGGTTGCGATATTGCTGCTGTTGTAGCGCTACTGGGAAGGGGTGCTGAGATTGCGGTGTCATCAGCCAGGTGGCCACACCATATCCTTTGTTGCCGAGGAGCCATCCACAGCCTTCATGTAGTGGCTGGAAGAGTCATGGCACACTGTTCTCCTGCAGGATGAAGGCATTGTGGCAGCTGCCAGGATATCGGGCATTGACAGCGAGGATCATCTGCCTGTGATCACAGTCCAGCTGTACGTTGAGGGAGTGGTATCCCTTGCAATTCCGATACACCGCTCCATCTTGAGGCGGGGCCCTCAATACCACATGTGTACAATCAATGGCTCCTTGAATCCTGGGGAAGCCCGCTATCATGGCAAAGGCCACGGGAGTGCTCATCCTGTTCTTCCCTGGACATGCTGAACTTGTAGTTCGTTTGTTGCTGTAGCGAGCATTGGTTATCTGGCGAATGCAGCAATGTGTTGCAAACTGAGAGATGTTGCATATATTGCCTAGAGGAAACTGGAAGGAGCTGGCAGCATGTAAGTTGAGGGGCTACTGTCACTTTCACTGCCAGTGACAGCGAGGTCCTGGTGCTGTGTCAGCTGCCAGGTATGTCTGCAGGAGGTGGCAGAGCTCCATCAGCAGCTCTTTGCAGAACCTCAGCCTTCTTATGCACCGCTCCTCAGACATCTCAAGATAAGAATAATGCGCACAGTAAACCCTGCGACTGTACGGCCTCCTGCCCCACCGTCTGGGGTCTCTCCTCTGGTGAGCATCCACATTTTATCATAAGCCGTCTCTGTAGCCGGTGTCTTTGAAGTCTTTGCCGCAGGATGACGTGGTGCGATCTCTGCCCCCATAACTTTGCAGAGGTAATAGCAATATGTTAGTTCCAAGTGTATCCAATCTTGAAACCAGAAATGTCTCTCAGATGTTAGTACTGAAGTTTAGGAGTCAGTAACTGCGGGATGCCAGCACCTTCGAACTGTGCGAGCAGCCAAAGCAGCACGACCGTGAACTCTCTGGGCCGGCTGCAACTCCCTTTAAATAATGCCCTGGATTCGATTCCCCGCTTTGTACATGCCAACTTTTTCAGGCGTCATCGCCACCAGCTGGTAAGTGGGGCGGCAAAAGTGAATTTGGCAAGACCGCCGCCAAGGAGACGTTATACGTGAAGTGGCGTCATGATTTCCATGGCATTAGCTGGCGGGACATTAAATTTTAACGCCCTTAAAAAACGACAACCCAATTTTGTGGCAGGTGTCAACAGCGCCGAGGGCCGGCGACAATCCACTGCCGCCCAGTTAATGCCTAACACCGCCATTATCAGCTGGCGTTAGCAACTGAATTTCGGCCACACAATGTCATCAAAATGGCTTGTACACTTAGTCAATCAAATTGACACCTGGGGAACACACAGACTGTTTTAAACTCTTAGCTCAACCAACATGCATAGCAGTATAAAGTTGACTCGGGACAGTTGTTTTAGATCTCTGGTCAATCTAGAGACACCAGTTGTCTTGCCCCACCACCCTCCTCAGCACTCGACTGGAAGATAGCCTGCCAGACCTTAACTGAGGTGCAGGAATTATTGAGGTTGCTCTAGTGTGTTTGATGCATCACTCAGCTGATGGGGTTCCTAGAGTAATCGTTCCAGCTGCAGTTTAAGTTTAAGCAGCTGAAATGTGTCTTAAACACTCAGGTAGAAGACATACTCAACCGTCCATGTTCATGTTTTAAAAAGAACAAAATTGAATTATTGTTCCAAAATTGATTCAGAACTGCGTTTTCCAGTGGTGTGTTTTTCACAATTGTTCCAATCAGCCCTTGTATAATTAAAATGTTAAGAACATAAAAGTAATTCTGGAGCAGAAGTCAAGCTGTGAGGTGTTTCTGGATGTGATGAATTTTATTTTACGGTTGAGGTGTGCCTTTTGTAACAAACCTTTTCCTTATGAGTCTGTGCTGTGGACTGTCTTCTGAGTAATTAACAGATTGTTTTTGATTTGAGCAAGCAGCAGATAGGGACTACTGTCACTTTGAGGACACCATCCAACATAACAGAAGAAGCAGTAATTTGTTCTGATTTTGAACATTCAAGTTCAGATTATGGAACTTAAGTATCCATAGGCTTTGCTGTCATTTTTGGACTAATATAATTAGGTTACAAATGCTTCCCATGGTTAAGTCATTGCCAGTAACAGTGCTCTATTAAAAAATTAATCAGATATTGCAAGAGGTAATTACGAGTATTTTTTCATATCTGCCACATTTTTATTAAACATTCAGTGAGTCTCACTGCTAATTAATGAGATTTGTTATGACTTGCTTGTTTTCTCTTCTGTGCAGATTGTGTTACATGAAGTATCTAAAAATTGAGATCTAGGGCTCAATTTTCCCCAATGCCATTTTTTGGCATATTGCCAGAGTTACGCATGTTTATCTTGGCCCTGACAATTCCAAAAAAAAGAAGTAGCAAGTTTCCCTGTTCTATTTTTTGAATTTGCCGCCATGCAGCCTGTCCTGTAGCTTCGGGGGTGAAGCCTAATGTTTGCGCTGAAAAAATGATGTACCCCACTTTTGCGCATGCGCGAAAATAAAAGGACGTTTTTGATGTGATAGCTATGGGCGCGCATGCCCAGTACAGCTCCCGGTCTGCATTCGTCCATTTTTACAGAGCCAGTTATGTGTGAGAACTTTAAGACTCATTGGAAAAATCGGAGCTGCAATACAATATGCAATGTGGCTCAAGGAACAAGAATTTCTTACAGGATGAAGTGGAGGCACTAGTTACTGTGATTAAGGCCAGATGGCAGGAGCTGGACACCAGCAGAGGTCACATAAAAGTTTCACCAAAAGAAATGAAGAAACGCTGGAACCAACTTGCAGAAGATTACCATGTAAGCCTTGTCTGGTGTAAAAATAAAATGGGGAAGGTGGCTCAACCGTGGCTAACAAGGGAAATTAAGGATAGTGTTAAATCCAAGGAAGAGGCATATAAATTGGCCAGAAAAAGCAGCAAACCTGAGGACTGGGAATTTAGAATTCAGCAGAGGACGACAAAGGGTTTAATTAAGATGGGCAAAATAGAGTATGAGAGGAAGCTTGTCGGGAACATAAAAACTGACTGCAAAAGCTTTTATAGATATGTGAAGGGAAAGAGATTAGTGAAGACAAACGTAGGTCCCTTGCAGTTGGATTCAGGTGAATTTATAATGGAGAACAAAGAAATGGCAGACCAATTGAACAAATACTTTGGTTCTGTCTTCAAGAAGGAAGACACAAATAACCTTCCGGAAGTACTAGGGAGCCGAGGGTCTAGTGAGAAGGAGGAACTGAAGGAATTCCTTATTAGGTGGGAAATTGTGTTCGGGAAATTGATGGGATTGAAGGCCGATAAATCCCCAGGGCCTGATAGTCTGCATCCCAGAGTACTTAAGGAAGTGGCCCGAGAAATAGTGGATGCATTGGTGATCATTTTCCAACAGTCTATCGACACTGGATCAGTTCCTATGGACTGGAGGGTAGCTAATGTAACACCACTTTTTAAAAAGTGGGAGAGAGAAAATGGGTAATTATAGATCGGTTAGCCTGACATCAGTAATGGGGAAAATGTTGGAATCAATTATTAAGGATGAAATAGCAGTGCATTTGGAAAGCAGTGACAGGATCGGTCCAAGTCAGCATGGATTTATGAAAGGAAAATCATGCTTGACAAATCTTCTAGAATTTTTTGAGGATGTAACTAGTAGAGTGGACAATGAAGAACCAGTGGATGTGGTGTATTTGGACTTTCAAAAGGCTTTTGACAAGGTCCCACACAAGATTGGTGTGCAAAATCAAAGCACATGGTATTGGGGGTAATATACTGACATGGATAGAGAACTGGTTGGCAGACAGGAAGCAGAGAGTCGGGATAAACGGGTCCTTTTCAGAATGGCAGACAGTGACTATTGGAGTGCCGCAGCGCTCAGTGCTGGGACCCCAGATCTTTACAATATATATTAATGATTTAGATGAAGGAATTGAATGTAATATCTCCAAGTTTGCAGATGACACTAAACTGGGTGGCAGTGTGAGCTGTGAGGAGGATGCTAAGCATCTGCAGGGTGACTTGGACAGATTAGGTGAGTGGGCAAATGCATGGCAGATGCAGTATAATGTGGATAAATGTGAGGTTATCCACTTTGGGGGCAAAAACATGAAGGCAGAATATTATCTGAATGGCGGCAGATTAGGAAAAGGGGAGGTGCAACGAGACCTGGGTGTCATGGTTCATCAGTCAATGAAAGTTGGCATGCAGGTACAGCAGGCGGTGAAGAAGACAAATGGTATGTTGGCCTTCATAGCTACATGATTTGAGTATAGGAGCAGGGAGGTCTTACTGCAGTTGTACAGGGCCTTGGTGAGGCCTCACCTGGAATATTGTGTTCAGTTTTGGTCTCCTAATCTGAGGAAGGACGTTCTTGCTATTGAGGGAGTGCAGCGAAGGTTCACCAGACTGATTCCCGGGATGGCTGGACTGACATGTGGGGAGAGACTGGATCAACTGGGCCTTTATACAGTGGAGTTTAGAAGAATGAGAGGGGATCTCATGGAAATACATAAGATTCTGACGGGACTGTACAAGTTAGATGCGGGAAGAATGTTCCGGATGTTGGGGAAGTCCAAAACCAGGGGACACAGTCTTAGGAAAAGGGATGGGCCATTTAGGACTGAAATGAGGAGAAACTTCTTCACTCAGAGAGTTGGTAACCTGTGGAATTCCCTGCCACAGAGAGTTGTTGATGCCAGTTCATTGGATCGATTCAAGAGTGAGTTAGCCCTTATGGCTAGGGGGATCAAGGGGTATGTAGAGAAAGCAGGAAAGGGGTACTGAGGGAATGATCAGCCATGATCATGATCTTATTGAATGGTGGTGCAGGCTCGAAGGGCCGAATGGCCTAATCCTGCACCTGTTTTCTATGTTTCTATGTGACCACCCCGAGGTCTGGAGACCAGTGCAAAAAGAAGTGGCAGGACCTTGGTCAAGTAGTTAGTGTAAGTATTATTTTCATTTATTCAATGGAATTGCAATTGTAAATGTGACTGTATATGTCCCATCCAGCAGAAAGACACACTCTCTAAAAAGTTATATTTTTATCTTTGCAGAGGAAGGTGGCAGACAACAAATGGGAAAGAAGTCGAACAAGAGCAGGCCCGACAAATCTGCACCCACTCAAACTCTTGGAAGACAGGGTCACTGTTTTGATGGGTCCTGCCTGGAGAAAAGCAATCACCACTGCACAAGCTGGGCCCACACTCGAGGGAGAGGATAAGTCCTGCAAATTCCACAGTTTGGCTTTGCTAAATGTTAAGTACTGCGCGGGCTAGCCATACTTCGGTTTATGGGGATGTCTCCGTCAGCTACACTTTGGTTGATGCAATGTGCTATCATTCATCATGGTCCTTAAAATCAGCCTGCTGCCTGCGATGTGTGAGCCTACTCATGCCACCCACCCTGCCCCCTCCTCTGCTGCTAACCATTTGTCTGTTCTGTTATCTTTTGCAGAACTTAAGGCCAAACCTGACGATGCAGAAGAAAATTCAGACACGGACGAGCCTGAAGAGGAGAACATCTTCCAATCCCACCTTCCAGACGAAGAGCATGGAGGTGAAGGGGAGGGGGAGGTGATGGATGAGGCCCCCACTGATGTACTCACTTTGGAGAAGGTGCAGGTGCCACCCATTGCGGTGCCAGCCCCTTTCCAGAGTGGTACGAGTGTTGAAGGGACATTCCATGGTTTCTCACAGTCCAAGGCTGGAGATTCCAGTGGGGTGCAGTGAGGCACACCCAGGGTGAGGAGGGGAAGGAGAGCTCGACAGCGCTCTCCTGAGGTGCAGGATGTAACAGATGTGGTTCAGATGATAGCGATGAGTGCGAAGAGAATTGACCTTATGCGATCACTCCTGGACAGCATCAGTGGGGTGGGTGATGAGATATCGGGACTGTCGGGAGAAGTAACAACACTCTCATGAGAAAAGGGAACACTGTCCGGGTACATGAGGGAGGGAATGTCTCAGGCAGTGGATACTATGTTGGTGCACATGAGGGAGGGAATGTCACAGGTAGCTGATGCGCTGTCAGTGAACATGAGGGAGGGAATGTTGCAGGTAGTTGACAGTGTTGCTCAACATGAGGGAGGGCATGTCACAAGTAGATGAGACACTGTCTGAGAACATGAGGGAGGGAATTTTGGAGGTATTTGAAACACTGTCAGGGCACATGAGGGAGGGAATATCGGAGTTAGCTGCTGCAATAAGGGAATACACCCAGAACCCTCGGCCGTTGACAGAATCAACTACCACTCCCACTCCAATCCCGAGACCAGCCTCTGAAGAAGCCCAAGCCAGGTTTTCCACATTACCGCATGCCGTCCTCCCCCCCCCCCACCCCCACCCCATCAAGAAGTGTACATTACCCGAGATGTTCGAAAGAATAAGCTTAGTACCAACCCGAGAAATGATGCACTACCGCCTGCGGGCAGGGGTGGAGTCAACAAGACCAAGCACAGCGGGTGATCTTAGACTAAGGTGGAGGAGAGATGGGTGCAGCCTTTCTTTGCTGCTGTTGCTGTTGTTGTTGTTGCTATTATTATTGTTACTGTTGTAACTTCGCAAATGAAAAGTTTTTTGTAAGTTATGTAAATTTACAAATTTAAAATTTGTAAGTGATAAAGTTTGTAAGTGATCTTAAAGTTTGTAAGTGATCTTAACTAAAAACTTTAAAGTTTGATACAAGAATATTTTTATTATAAAGTTAAGTACAAATAAATGTTAAACTTTTGAATAAAATATATTTTATATTATAACTGAATAATTTCCATTATTTGTTCCATTATTAACACAACTTTTTGAAGTAAACAAGAATCAAGTCCATCAGTTGTTCCATTAACACAACACAATTATGGAACAGGTCCAAACAGTAAACATGGCCCATTTGGAATAGTTGCCGCTGAGCCTTCAGGCAGCAAAGCGTTCACGGATAAGCTGCTGGCGCATCGCTTGAGCAATCGTTAGAGTGGCACGACGGCCCACCCTCCTCCACCGTCGTGCTCCGGGTTCAGGTAGTTGCATGGCTTCCTCATCCTCATCCTCCTCCTCATCATCATCTGCATCTTCCTCATCATCATCAGCCACTCTCACCTCAGGTTGGTCTTCTACTATCAGCTACTGCTGCCTCATGTTAGCTAAGTTATGCAGCATACAGCACACTACAGTGAACTGACTGACAATCTCAGGGGAGTATAGCAATTAGCTTCTGGAATGGTCCAGACATTGGAAAAGCTGCGCATCGCAATGTGCGACATGTTGTATTCCTGGTCAGCTGCTGTCTGGGTTACGCATAGGGGTGTCATGAGCCAGGTGGCGAGCTTGTACCCTTTGTCTCCCAGCAGCCAGCTCTGACCTTCTGGCTGCAGCTGAAACATGGCAGATATAGCGCTTTCGCGTAGGACGAATGCATCATGGGTGCTCCCACGGTATCTTGCATCAACTGACATTATGTGATGCATGTCGTCACGCACGAGTTGCACATTAATGGAGTGGAAGCCTTTTCTATTCCTGTACATCTCGGAATCTTCCTAAGGCGATCACAAGGCAATTTGGGTACAATCAATGCAGCCCTGTACCTTTGGGAAGCGAATAACCCTGGAGAAGCCCATTGCCCTTTCACGCATTGTCTGAGTGGTCATGGGGAACTTTATGTAGTCCGGGCATATAATGCAGCAGTCACCTGCCGAATGTAGATATGTGTTGCATGTTGAGAAATGGCGCAAACATCAACAGTTGTGGCCTGGAACGATCCAGATGCATAGAATGAAAGTGCAGCTGTAACCTTCACTTCAATAGACAAAGCTGTCCTCCTGACGCTTCTAGGTTGCAGGTCTGCTTTTACTAATGCACAGATCTCAGTTACAACTTCTTTGCGGAAACGCAGCCTTCTCACACAGTCTGCATCACTCGGGTGCAGGTACGAATGCCTGTCTCAATATATCCAACATGGGTAAGGCTCCTGCCCATCATCCTATGTGCTCTGAGGTTCCTCGTGCGATGACGTTGAATCAATTGTCTCCTCCATAGCACCATCGTGCAGAAGGCTTGCATGAGGTATGGCATTGTCAGTATTGCCCCCATGATTAAATTGTACCTTTGCAAGAAGCTCAAAACGGCAGGCAGGACAAGGTTCTTTGTTCTTTCTCTCCCCAAGATCGACACCCTAGTATGGACCACACCCAGGTCTGAGTATTCGCAATGATCGGGAAACAACAATTCCCCTCCCCCCCACCTTCCGGGTTTCATTTGATGCATAGTGGCATACTGTAAGGCTTCTCATGCCTTCAGTTCGCCTTTCACAACCCCAACCCCCGCCCCCCCCCACCCGGGCTTCATTTGATGCATAATGGCATCGTGTAAGGCTTCTCATGCCTTCAGTTCGCGTCCCACACACCCTCACCCCTCCGAGCTTCTATTCAAGCTGAGCCCCGAGCCCCTGTTTCCGGACGAGGGATAGATTCTGCCGGCTGACGCTCCGACCCTCAAGCCCGGTTTGGAGATGTTCGATGGTGGCACGATACTTAAAAAAAAATCAAAACTTGAAGAATTCCATGGAACTTCCATTTTCTGCATTTTCAGTTGAAAAAATTTAAGCTTAATGATACATATTTATGTGTTCTTGACTCCCTCCAAAACTTCGCCTAAAAGCAATGCTGTCTTTCTGCGTCAATTTTTTGATGTGCGCTGGTTTTTCTGAAGTGCCCAGAAGGTTTTTTGGGAATGGTCACACACGCTGTCCGAGGTGAAATGTAATTTGGCCAAACTTGCATAAATGTGAAAAACTGGCGCAGACATCAGGTTACAATGATGCAAAAAAAACCTAACCGACAAAAATTGTAATTAACTGAGTTACGCTGGTGCATAATGTTTGGTGAGACTTGGATTTTTAAATTTAGGCCAAAAAAAGCGGCGCGCGTCAAAAAAACAGCACAAATGACTGGGGAAAATTGAGCCCGTAATTCTGAGCTTATGCTGGCCTATTAGCTATTAATTCTAACTTCAAGTTGCAACTAGTCATGACAGAAATCATGAATTGACAGTAAATTTGACATTTATCACCACTTAAAAATGTCCCACCGGTACTAATCTCTCCGTTTTCCTTCACTACAAGGTGTGTTTCACTGCCAGTTCTTCTGTTTAAAACAATTCAGGAACTCTACCCACAGTCTTAACAACATGGAGGGAAATTATTTTTTTAGTGTCTCAAGTTAGTCATTGTTGAGTTTAGAATTGCGATGTCTATTGCTATCTCATCAGCATCAGATTGAGTATTGTGCCACCATGATCTACTCCAATCAGTATGACTCTCTTTGACCCTGTCTCAATCATTAACTGTTACCAGCTCCCTGCTGGCAAAATCTAAGTTAATGTCACAGATGTTTCTCAGTGACTGACTCATGTGACACCTGTTTAAACTGTCATCCATTCTTACATCATTTTTCAACCCTAATCTAAACTGTGTGAGGACTCAACTCAACCATTGGAGGGCAATCTTGGCTACAAGGCTGTTGAAACTAAATTGCTTTGTGTAGAGTGTCATGTATCTTACATTATTATATATAACTGTATCCTAACATGCTATGCATGACTGTAATAAGATATGACCTGTAACCACCAGCATACCTTACCACCAGAGGTGCACTTGCAAGAGACAGGTATATAAGGACAGGTCTCAGGCAAGTGCAGCATTCCAGAGATGTGAAATAAAGGTGCAGGTCCAGAGTGACCTTGACTGCACTACATGCCTCGTGTAAATCTGTACTGAGGGGACAGGACTTTACAGTGACGACGGGTTACGGGATTACAGAATCCACAGAATGGCGAACAACGGATCAGATGAAAAGTACAATGCGGGAGACAATTGGGAGGACTTTATAGAAAGGCTCCAGCAAAGCTTTGTAACCAAAGACTGGTTAGGCGACGATAAGGCAGACAAGAGAAGATCCCATCTCTTGACCAGCTGTGGCTCGAAAACATACGCTTTAATGAAGGATCTGTTGGCACCCGAGAAACCAGCAAGCAAGTCGTTTGAAGAATTGAGCACACTGGTAAGAGACCACCTGAAGCCAGCGAGCAGCCTACACATGGCCAGACACAGGTTCTACAACTACAGACGCTGTGTGGGCCAGAGCATACCCGACTTCGTGTTGGAACTTCAGAGGTTGGCTAGTTTATGTGAGTTCTCCGATGAACTGAGGAGAGAAATGCTGAGAGACTTTTTCATTGAAGGAATAGGCCACGCAGGCATATTCCGAAAGCTCATAGAGACCAAGAACCTGACCTTAAAGGCAGCAGCACTGGTTGCACAGACATTCTTGGTAGGGGAAGAAGAAACGAGGTTGATTTACAATGCAGGTACGACAACCAACAAAACATCAGAATAAGAAGTTCACAGCACTAAACAAGCTGCTACCCCCACACACAGACAACACCGGGAGAACAGGCTCTCGACAGCAGGCAGAAGCCATCAAGCTGCTACCCCCACACACAGACAAAACCGGGAGAACAGGTTCTCGACAGCAGGCAGAAGCCATCAAGGGCCACAGGAACAGCCGTTCACACTACATCAACCCACAATGCGAGCGATCAACTACAAACTGAGAGAAGCTCAAGAGAGATCAGCCAGACGCAGCTCATTCTTTGGGAACTCTTTGAACAATGGAACAGGTCTGTGCTGGAGGTGTGGGGGTGGGCACTCGTCAAGGGGATGTCGATTTCAGCAGGCTGTTTGCAGAAATTGTGAATATACAGGGCATTTGGCCCGCATGTGCAAAAAAACGGCAGCTTGGCTGGTATACGAATCAGATGGGTCGGAAAGCGGACCAGAAGACGGTGGGGACAGTGCCCGGGACACCGGTCAACACGATCAATGGCTGCTGGTCCTACAACAGGACGCCTCCTATAATGATGAGGGTCCTACTCAATGGGATATCTGTCAACATGGAACTGGATACGGGAGCGAGTCAATCTCTCATGGGCGCTCAACAATTTGAACAACTGGCCACATAAAAGAGACAGACGAAAACTCACAAGGGTCGACACCACACTAAGGACCTATACCAAAGAAATCGTACCAGTCCTCGGCAGCACCATGCTCTCTGTCACACACAAAGGGACAGTGAACCGACTTCCCCTGTGGATTGTCCCCGGAGACCCGCCAGCACTGCTGGGGAGAAACTGGCTGGCAAAACTAAACTGGAAATGGGATGATGTCCATGCCATATCATTAGAGGAATGGACTTCCTGCTCAACAGTTATAAAGCGATTTGAACATCTCTTTCAGCCAGGTGTGGGCACTTTCAAAGGGGCCAAAGTCAAAATCTACATCACACAGGATGCTAGACCGGTCCATCACAAGGCCAGAGCTGTACCCTATGTGATGAGGGAAAAGATTGAACACGAACTAGACAGTCTTCTGCGGGAAGGCATTATATCACCTGTGGAATTTAGCGACTGGGCAAGTCCCATCGTCCCAGTCATGAAGCCTGATGGATCTGTACGAATCTGTGGGGACTACAAATCTACCATAAGCAGAGTCTCCCTACAGGACCAGTACCCGCTGCCCAGAGCGGAGGACTTATTTGCCACATTGGCTGGAGGTAAACTTTTCTCAAAATTAGACCTCACATCTGCGTATATGACGCAGGAATTGACCGAGGAATCCAAGCTACTCACCACCATCAACACACATCAAGGCCTTTTCATGTACAATAGATGCCCATTCGGCATCAGGTCGGCAGCTGCCATATTCCAGCGCAACATGGAGAGTCTGCTCAAGTCCATCCCGGGGACGGTTGTATTTCAAGATGACATACTTATCACGGGCAGGGACACCGACTCCCATCTCCGTAATTTGGAGGAAGTACTAAAGCGGTTGGATCGGGTAGGCCTACGAGTCAAGAAATCCAAGTGCCTATTTCTTGCACCCGAGGTTGAATTTTTGGGCAGAAGGGTTACCACTGATGGAATCCGCCCAACAGAGTCCAAAACAGAAGCAATTCGCCTGGCACCCAGGCCCCGGAATGTGTCAGAACTGCGCGCCTTTCTTGGGCTACTCAATTACTTTGGGAACTTTATGCAGAACTTAAGCACGCTGCTGGAGCCTCTCCATGTGCAACTCAGGAAGGGGAACGATTGGTTTTGGGGGGACGCCCAGGAACGCGCGACTTCAATAAGGCACGTAACCTTCTGTGTTCCAACAGTGTTTTGACTGACTTTGACCCAGGTAAAAAGCTAGTTCTCACATGTGATGCGTCAGCGTATGGGGTCGGGTGTGTTTTGCAACATGTCAATAGTGCGGGCAAATTACAACCCATAGCTTATGCCTCCTCGTCACTTTTGCGGGCGGAGTGCGGGTACGGAATGGTAGAGAAGGAGGCGCTCGCCTGCGTATACGGTGTCAAAAAGATGCACCAATACCTTTTCAGGGCCAAGTTCGCATTAGAAACCGACCACAAGCCCCTCACGTCCCTCCTATCCGAGAGCAAGGCAATAAACGCCAACGCCTTGGCGCGAATTCAACGGTGGGCACTCATGCTGGCGTCCTACGACTATACCATAAGGCACAGACCAGGCACAGACAACTGTGCCGACGTGCTCAGCAGGCTATCCCTGGCGACCACGGAAGGGTCTGACAAACAGGACTGTGAGATAGTCAAGGCAATCAATGCCTTTGAGTCCACAGGTTCGCCCATGATGGCTCGCCAAATCAGAGCCTGGACGGCCAGCGACACCACGTTATCCTTAGTAAAAAGATGTGTCCTAACCAGTGACTGGGCAGAGGCTCACGATGCCTGCCCCGAGGAATTAAAACCCTTTCACAGGCGCATGCATGAGCTATCACTATAAGCAGACTGCCTGATGTGGGGCAGCCGAGTAGTCATGCCTCTGCGAGGCAAAGAGGCATTTGTCCGGGAGCTCCACCGCGAGCACCCGGGGATCGTTCTCATGAAGGCCATAGCCAGATACCACGTTATTGACGCGGACTTGGAGCTCTGCATCCGAAGGTGCACCATTTGTGCCCAACTCAGCAATGCCCCCAGGGAGGCTCCACTGAGCCCCTGGCCCCGGCCTACCAAACCGTGGTCGCGAGTGCACGTAGACTATGCGGACCCATTCAGGGGCAAAATGTTCCTCGTAGTTGTAGATGCATTTTCAAAGTGGATCGAATGCACCATTTTAAACTCGAGCACAACCTCCACCACTGTGGAGAGCCTCGCAACCATGTTTGCAACGCACGGAATCCCTGACATATTGGTCAGTGACAATGGTCCGTGCTTCACCAGCGCAGAATTCCAAGACTTTATAATTGACCACGGCATAAATCACATCAAGGTGGCACTGTTCAAGCCAGCCTACAACGGCCAGGCGAGAGAGCAGTGCAAATCATTAAACAAGGCATGCTTAAAATCCAAGGTCCCACGCTGCAGGGTCGCCTGTCGCGACTGCTGCTGGCATACATATCTCATCCGCGCAACTGTTGATGAAAAGGACTTTAAAAACAAGGCTCTCATTAATCCTCCCAGACATGCACGAAATCGTTGAGGCAATGCGTCGTAAGCTGACTGAGTAGCATGACAGAAATTCGAGGGGGAGATGGAATGAGATAGGAGACAAAGTGTTTGTACTAAACTATGGCAGGGGTCCCAAATGGCTTGCAGGGACAGTAACGGGCAAGGACGGAAACAGGCTACTGATAGTACAAATGGACAATGGCAAAACCTGCCGGAGGCATGTAGACCAAGTCAAAAGCAGATTTACCAACAACACTGTGGAACCAGAGGCAGACTACAATGTGGAACTCGCACCACACCTGGTGGACAGACAGAGGGAACAACCTGAGGAAAGGGCAACCCCAACAGACAGCCCAGGTGAGTCAACAACAATCACACCAATCGAAACAGACAGCCCAGGCGAGAGACCAGCAACCACACCCTAAGAAAAACAGACACCAAGGCAAACAACTGAACCACAACTCAGACGCTCCACACGAGAGCGTAGACCACCTGAGAGACTGAACCTAGAAAGACAATAAGACCTTGGGGGAGGGTGATGTCATGTATCTTACATTATTATATATAACTGTATCCTAACATGCTATACATGACTGTAATAAGATATGACCTGTAACCACCAGCATACCTTACCACCAGGGGTGCACTTGCAAGAGACAGATATGTAAGGACAGGTCTCAGGCAAGTGCAGCATTCCAGAGCTGTGAAATAAAGGTGCAGGTCCAGAGTGACCTTGACTTCACTACATGCTTCGTGTAAATCTGTACTGAGGGGACAGGACTTTACACAGAGAGACTTCAAGGTATAGTTCAGCACAGACACATTTTAGTTATTGCATTGGTGGTAGTCTTATTTTAATTTCTCAGTAACATAGTTACCTGCAATGGTGATAAAACCTTTTGGTAGTTGTCCCATGACTGGTAGCATTACACTGGAACTCATTCAGTGTTAATATTGTGAGAGCAATTTAACAGATGCAACATCATACTGTTAGAATTAATGAAACTCTTCTAAAAATAGTATGAAATGTCACAAGAAAAACTTAGTAATAAATGGGACATTACTTTTGCAACAGAATATTACAGTAATTATTTCACGATTGTGAAAGGAAACTATAACTCCCTTCTCAATCGTCAAAAGTATAATTACACTGTCACAGATGCATTAACATATATAACACAAATCTATCTATAATATGTAATGAATATATACTCACTGTAAGAAACACAAATGAAAATAGCTGGTCTTACTTTCAGCAATAAAATAATGAAACAGTATAGAACTATTTCAGTGAACTTACATAAGTACCTGTATCCACAGTTTAAAAATAGAGCAACCTGGATAACAAATTGTTCCTGATGTTATTCAACCTTTGAAACATTGGGAATATTCTGGCATTTTAACTCAAGTGCCACAGAAGCAGATTCTATTTAAATTATTCATTAAACCCGAGAAACTGGGAGTTATTGCAATCACCATTCTATTCGACTGTTGTGAATATGACTTGGTGTCTTGCATGACCCTGAATATTTTTCCTGGAGTGCTTGCTGGCTCTTTGCCATATCTTCAGCTTTCAGTAATAGTAACAGTTTTCTAATCCAATCAGCGTTGTAACAAAATGTCATGTGTACCTAGGGGGACAAAGTTGACAGACCATAAGAAGATTTATCATGGTGTGCTGTTGAAACACTAAACCTCAATCTCCTCTAGCCTTTTAATATCAAAATGAAAATATTTATTTCTGTCAATTCTTTGTAGACATTCCTTCAGTATGTTGCAAATCTAGCCATTAGCTTTCACCTCTCACATTTGTTGGCTCTGCCCTTAGATGAACTATTTATAGTCATGGCCTCACTATTTTCTATGTCCCACATCTCTTCCATTTATAAAATTGCCTCCATAAATCTTGGTTTCTTTTTTCATGCCAAACAATTCCCTCCCTTCAATAAATCTTAACTTTTTATAAAGCTAGACTCTACTCATGGTATGAGTTCTATTGCCATTACACTACAAGGACATGGGGCTATATTTTTCACTTTTTTTGCATGCAAAACGCCCACTTAATGTCCATTTTAATGCTGAAATGACGTATAATGCCCAGATATCGTCCATTTAGCCACAAAATGGAAACTGACTCCCATTTTTCAGACACTTATCGCCGAGCGATACTTTCCCCATGTGTGTAATGCTGGGAAAAAATAATACCGCCCGCCCACTTTTTTGGGGACGAATCATCAGAATGGGCGAAACCAATGCCGATAATATCGTCCAGCGTTATTTTCGGCACATAATTAAGGCCGAGATTCAATAATACCGACCACCCACTTTATTTTGTCTGAAAGATGACATTTGTCGAAACTAAAGCCAAGGAGATCATCCAGCATCACTTTCATCACCTCGCACTGATTTCGCACACAATATCGCTCGCCCAAAAAACCGCCAGGAAAAAGTGGAACTAACCGGAACTACTCACAGCGATATGGACGTCATGTTCTAAATCACATGTCGCATCATTTAAAAGACTGCTCTGCTTCAACCTCGAGGGAGTTTGGATGTACTCTGGAGGTCTTTGGAGGTGATGTGAACATCTGAACAAACATCTCTATCATACTGTGAACGATTGGAATTTAATAGCTGTCTTCATCAGGACATTCATTCTTTGTGACCAATCGGTGGAAAACAGATAGCTATTGGAATGGGGTCTGTCCTTTCTCACCCTCTCTTGATGACCAATTACATGCTGCAGACTCGAGATAGCAGAAGGTACGCTTGACAGCATCATGTGCCCAATGTAAGACGTGACAGACCGATGAGGAGGATCAGACGTTAGACCCCCCGCAAGTACAGGGAGAAGCATTCTTACCTCAACTTGCCCGACACCACCTGCCTTTGAAGACTGCGCTTCCACAAAGAGGTTATCACTGAGGTATGCCAGCTCATAAGGGGAGATCTGCAGCCTTCCAGCACCATCAGTACTGCACTGTCCATCGAGGTCAAAGTCACCGCGGCACTGTCATTCTACACCTCGGGTACTTTTCAGGCCTCAGCTGGCGACATTTGCAGTCTGTCTCAGCATGCCACACATTGCTGCATTAGACAGGTCACTGAAGCCCTGTATGCATGCAGGATGGACTTTATCAGCTTTCCAATGACCAGGGAGGCTCAGACTGAGAGGGCTTTAGGATTCTACCGAATTGCTTACTTCCCCAAGGTGCAGGGAGCAATAGACTGTACGCACATCGCCATGCGGGCATCTTTTCAGGATGCAGAGGTTTTCAGGAATCACAAAGGATTCCACTCTCTGAATGTGCAACTCGTTGTCAACCACCAGCAAATTATTATGGCAGTGAATGCTAAATTTCCGGGCAGCATCCATGATGCTCACATCCCGTGAGAAGCACTGTATCTGACATGTTTAACAATCAGCCACAGGGTCAATGCTGGATGCTTGGTGACAAAGAATATGGTCTTGCCACCTGGCTGATGACCCCCTGCGTGGCACCCACACCGAAGCCGAGAAGCGATACAACAAGAGCCGCAGAGCCACTTGCGATATCATGGAGAAAACCATTGGAGTGCTTAAGCAGGACTTTAGATGCCTGGACTAGTCAGGAGGCAAACTCCAATACCCCCCTGAGCAGGTAGCTCAGTTTGTGGTGGTGTGCTCCATGTTGCACAACTTGGCTATCAGGGGGGGACAAAAATTGTCAGAAGAGTCTGACAGTCCACCTCACCAGAGCGAGGAAGAGTAGGATGAGAAGGTGGACATTGACATCGGCCCAGACAATCAGGCTGATGTTGAAGCCATGCCCCTGCCCCCCTGTAGACCACATGAAAGGGCCCATGGTGGCATGATAGCTGCAAGACTCTTACGTCAGGAGCTCATAAATGAGCACTTTGCTTGAAAGAACGTTGGTGGTATTTACAAGGCTGACACACTGCTGGGTGTGCAGGTCATACATCAATGGTGGGCATCACCTTGGTGACAGTTAAAGTTTAAGTTGATTGAAGTTAAGTATAATTATACCCTTTGATGTTAAGGAATCACCAGCGTGTAACGGTGCAGCTATCTGAGCCAATGCGCAACAAGGTTTTGTTAAATAAAAAACATTTAAACCGAACATTTGTCTAAAATCATAAGTATTTCTGTAAAAACCAACACTTCCCCACCCCCCCCCCCCGCTTCTCCTCCCTACCTCTACCCCTTCCCCTTCCCCTCCTGACTCCAAGCTGCCTGGCTGAGGAGCTCCTCAGGTGATGCTTCATTGTGGGAGGGGGTGGGGGGTGGGGGGATGTTGGCCGAACCGCTGCTTGGACGGATACGGGAGAGGACCATCCCGAGGTGGGAACGTGCTCTGAACCAGAAGCAAGATGTTGCTCCTGGCTCTCATGTGTTGTTGGCAATGGGGGTGCGGCACCTTGGGGTGCAGTGCCGCGCTCCGGGACCAGTGTTCCTGGCTACCAGCTCCAGGGTCTCCTCTATCCCTTCCATGTTATATATTATTTGTTGGATAAAAGCTTGATGCCAACTATGTTCTTGGTGCTTAGTAGGCTTTTTGCTGCTGGTGAATCTCCCTCGTGCCTCCCTCAACAGCCAAACAAGCACACGCCACAGCCATACACGCTTTCAGTCCCTCTCAGCTCCCTCTCTCTGTCTCCTCTTCTGCGCATGTCATGATGACCCTTGACCTCCTGAATTGCGGGAATTGAGCATTGCCATGCCATTGCTAAGGATGGCGACACTTTATGGCAGAAGGTCAGAGAGATTTAACGCTACCCCCCATTTCATATCACTTGCGGTAATACCAAATTTAAAAAATGGAGACTGGTGGTTTTGAGAATGGGCGATAAGCCGGCGATCTGAAAACACATTTTTACTGCCCACACCGGAAATACCACCCATTTTTGGGCGATCTGCACAAAAGTGTAAAATCTAGCCTATGTTCTTCCAATTGTGGCAATAACAGAGACCTGGCTCAAAAAAGGGAAGGATTGGGTATTAAATATTCCTGGATATATGGTGTTCAGGAAAGATAGGCAAGGAAAGATAGGAGGTGGTTGGCAGTATTGGTTAAGGAGAATATTACAGTGCTGGAAAGAACGGATGTCCTGGAGAGGTCAAGGACAGAATCTATATGGCTAGAGTTAAGAAATATTTCTTAGGCAGAGGATGACTTGCTTCCACACTGAAGATGAGTCCTCAGGTGAATGAAGAGTCCAATGCGGGACCTACAGGGCCCAAGTTTCCACATGATTTGCGCCTGATTTTTAGGAGCAACTGGTGGAGAACGGACTATCTTAGAAATCGCAATTCTCCACATTTTTTTTTCTACAGTTCTAGTCAGGTAGAACAGTTCTACTTTGGAACAGAATTTTTTCTTCAAAAGGGGGCGTGTCCGGCCACTGACGCCTGATTTCAAAGTTTCCACAGTGAAAACGTACTCCAAACTAACTTAGAATGGAGCAAGTGAAGATTTTTGTAGAACTGCAAAAACCTGTTCTACACATTAAAAAATCAGGCGCAGGTTACAAATTAGGCGTCCAGAACGAGGTGGGGGGGAGGGGGGAAGGGAAGTCATTAAATTCTACAATAAATCCTTATTTATACTTCTACAAATATTATACAAATAAATCCAACCTGAATAAACACTTATAAGCAAAGAAAAGATTAAATAAACCATCTTCCTACCTGTGTGAAAGTGCTTCAGTTAGCTCAGCGATGTGGCGTCGTTCCCGCGAACGGGAGGGAGAGGCAGGCAGGCAGTAACCAGGCAGCAAGTAGCCTTCCACTTAAGGTGAAAGCCTTAGTCAGCTCAGCGATGTTCCCGCGAACGGGAGGGAGGGGCAGGCAGGCAGTAACCAGGCAGCAAGCAGCCTTCCACTTGAGGTGGAAGCCTTACAGTCAGCTCAGCGATGTTCCCGCGAATGGGAGGGAGGGGAGGGGAGGGAGGGGAGGGGCGGGCAGGCAGGCAGTAACCAGGCAGCAAGCAGCCTTCCACTTGAGGTGGAAGCCTTACAGTCAGCTCAGCGATGTTCCCGCGAACGGGAGGGAGGGAGGGGCAGGCAGGCAGTAACCAGGCAGCAAGCAGCCTTCCACTTGAGGTGGAAGCCTTACAGTCAGCTCAGCGTCGTTCCCGCGAACGGGAGGGAGGGAGGGGCAGTAAGCAGGAAGCCTCAGTGCTGATGTGCTGATGGCAATGTGGTTTTATTAAAAAATATTCAAAATTAAACAGCTACAAAGAACTACAAAAATGGCCGAGTGCCAATGTTTCCTTCACACTGCGCGTGCGCGAACGCTCCAACGCGCACGCGCAACGTTGCCGGCAGGAAAAAAACTAATTTAAATAGTACCCGCCCCCTCCCACTTACAAAATCGGCGCGAGTGTAGGCTCCGCCCCCCTGGGCGCTGCGCCAAACAGACAAGGAGCTGCAGGGCGCTCCAGAATCGCGAGTTTTTTTTCCGGCGCCCGTTTTTTATCGTGTGGAAGCTTGGGCCCACAGTCTCTGCCACAAGTGGGGCAGATGGTGGTTGGAGGAGTTGGAGGTTGGGGTGCCTGGGTTGCCGTGCACTCCTTCCGCTGTTTACGCTTGGCTTCATCTTGATCTTGGTGAAGAGACTCGAGGTGTTCAGTTCCTTCCTGGATGCTTTTCCTCCACTTTGGGCGGTCTTGGGCCAGGGATTCCCAGGTGTCGATGGGAATGTTGCACTTTTTCAAGGAGGTTTTGAGGGTGTCCTTAAAGTGTTTCCTCTGCCCACCTGGGGCTCGCTTGCTGTGTCAGAACTCTGAGTAGAGCGCTTGTTCTGGGAGTCTTGTATCAGGCATGTGGACGATGTGGCCCATCCAGCGGAGTGGACTTGGAAAGATAGGATGTCCTGGAGGGGGTCAAGGACAGAATCTATATGACTAGAGTAAAGAAAGAATAGAGGTGCCACTACACTACGAGGTGTATTCTATAGGCCACCAACTAGTGGGAAAAATATAGACGAGAAAATTTGCAGAGAAATTATATATTAGTAATAATGGGGGGCTTCAACTATCCTAATATAGACTGGGATAATAATAGTGTAAAGGGCAGAGAGGGGGAAGAATTTCTGAAGTGTGTTCAAGAGAACTTTCTTGATCAGTATGTTTCCGGTCCAATGAGGAAGGAGGCATTGCTGGATCTGCTTCTGGGGAATGAGGTAGGTCAAGTGGAGCAAGTGAATCTTTAGGGAACAATGATCATAGTATCATCAGGTTTAGATTAGCTATGGAAAAGAACAGAGAGCAATTTAGAGTAAAAATACTTAATTGGAGGAAGGCAAATTTCAGTGAGATGAGAACGGATCTGGCCCGGGTAAATTGGAGTCAAAGATTGGCAGGCACAACTGTAGTGGAACAATGCATTGCCTTTAAAGAGGAAATAGTTCGGGTACAGTCGAGGTGCATTCCCACTAGGGGGAAAGGTAGGGCAACTAAAGTCAGAACTCACTGGATGATGAAAGCGATAGAGAGTAAGAAGAAGCAGAAAAAGTGCATAAGAGAGATGTCAGGTCAAGAATACATCTGAGAATCAGGCTAAATATAGAAAGTTCAGAGGAGAAGTGAAAAAGAAAATAAGAGGGGCAAAGAGAGGGTATGAGAATAGAATGGCAGCCAACATAAAAGAATATCCAAAAGTCTTCTATCATCATATAAATAGTAAATGGGTCGTAAGAGGCAGGGATGGGACGATTAGGGACCCTAAATGAGAGCTACGCTTGGAGGCAGAGGGTATGGCTGAGGTACTAAATAGTACTTTGCATCTGTCTCCACCAAGGAAGAAGAGGCTGCCATAGACATAGTAAAGGAGAAGTGTTGTGCTGAATTCGCTAGATGTTCGAAAGATCGAACAAATAGGTTCGCAATTTTCCTTTTACGTTTCCCACAGTAAGTTTAACTTGAACAAAACACTATGACACTAGATTCACAAGCCAACTTATCTTTAATAAATGTTTTAACAAACACTGCTCATGAGTTACTACAGAATATAGGACTCACAACCTATATAGATATTACCCGATTCGGTCCGAGGTGATCAATCTCTGTCCGACTTCAGCTTAGGGATTCTACCCCAGATTCCTGCTGTCGAGTGTTGCTCCTAGGTTCTTGCTAACTTCCTCCAAATTTTGTGCCTAGTTATATCCTTTCTTCTCTCAGTTAAACACGTGTTGGTTTCGACAGATTCTGCTGACATTTCAACTTTGTACATATACATTCTTCTGTTATCGTAACCCTGTCTTGCCTCCATGAGTTATTACCAATGTCGGAGTCTTCATTATGGGTGTGTGCCCCATATCTTGATCAGTTAGGTCTTTTTCATCCCTTCCCACCCCTGCTGTTCCTACAGCGTGTTTCTGCTAAGGTAAACTTCCCTTCCTATTTGGCCACATCTGTTATTCCTGCAACTGACCTTTTGTTCGTTCACTAGCATTTATAGGGACCCTGTTAACTGACATCCATTATTCACACACTATCTCTTACACATGGTAACTTCTTTGAATTTTGCTTTACTATTCTGCAGCTTTTATTCTATCTCCTTCACCCTGAGGTCAGTGCCTGCTGTTTTCAGTGCAAAAGACACTGAGTCTACCGGTTTAACCTCAAGCATGAGCTAAATTCTTATTAATCGTGAATTCTTTCTGATATTTTCACTGAAGATAGAGGAGATACTTGATTGGATAAGAATTGATAAAGATGAGGTACTAGAAAAACTGGCTGCACTTAAAGTAGATAAGTCACCAAGGCCGAACAGGATGCATCCTAGGCAGCTGAGGGAAGTGAAAGAAGAAATCGCAGAGGTACTGGCCATAATCTTCCAATCTTCCTTAGAAACAGGGGTGGTGCCAAAAGACTGGAGAACTGCAAATCATAGAATCATAGAAATTTACAGCATGGAAGGAGGCCATTTTGGCCCATCGTGTCTGTGCTGGCCGACCAAGAACTATCCAACCTAATCCCACTCAAGGAATATGAAGATCGGGGGGAAAGTGGAGTTGTAGTCGATGATCAGTCATGATCTTATTGAATGGAAGAGCTGGCTTGATGGGTGGTAGGGCCTACTCCTGCTCCTATTTCTTATGTTTTTATGTTCTTAAATCTTGTTTAACCAACTTAATGCGGTAACAGAGAGGGTTGATGAGGGCAATGCGGTTGATGTGGTGTACATGGATTTCCAAAAGCCATTCGACAATGTGCCACATAGTAGGCTCGCCAACAAAGTTGAAACCCATGGAATAAAAGGGACAGTGGCAGCATGGATGATTCCAGTTATGAGGGAATTCAGTGGCAGCAATTGGCTAAGTGACAGGAAACAGAAAGTAGTGGCAAATGGTTGTTGATCAGATTACAGAAAGGTATACAGTGGTGTTCCCCATGGGTCGGTATTAGGCCACTGCATTTCTTGATTTATATTAATGACTTGGATGTGGGTGTACAGGGCATAATTTCAAAATTTGCAGATGACACAAAACTTGGAAGTATAGTGAACAGTGAGGAGGGTAATGATAGATTTCAAGAGGACATAGACAGGCTGGTGGAATGGGTGGACATGTGGCAGATAAAATTTAACACAGAAAAGTGTGAAATTATACATTTTGGTTGAAAGAATAAGGAGAGGAAATATAAACTAAAGGGTACAATCCTAAAGGTGGTGCATGAACAGAGAGACCTAGGGGTATATGTGCACAAATCGTTGAAGGTGGCAGGGCAGGTTGAGAAAGCGGTTAAAAAAGCTTATGGGAACTTGGGTTTCATAAATAGAGGTATAGAGTACAAAAGTATGGAAATTATGATGAACCTGTATAAAACACTGGTTCAGCCTCAATTGGAGTATTGTGCCCAATTCTGGGCACCATACTTTAGGAAGGATGTGAAGGCCTTAGAGAAGGTGCAGAAAAAATTTACGAGAATGATTCCAGGTATGAGGGACTTCAGTTACGTGGATAGACTGGAGAAGCTGAGGTTGTTCTCCCTACAGCAGAGAAGATTGAGAGGAAATTTGATGGAGGTGTTCAAAATCATGAGGTGTCTGGACAGAGTAGATAGAAATTGTTCCCATTGGCAGAAGGGTCGAGAACCAGAGGACACAGATTTAAGGTGATTGGCAAAAGAACCAAAGGTGACATAAGAAAAATCTTTTCTACACAGCGAGTGGTTAGAATCTGGAAATCACTGCCTGAAAGGGCAGTGGAAGCAGACTCAATCATGGCTTTCAAAAGAGAGTTGGATAAGTACCTGAAAATAGAAGCAGGGCTACAGGGAAAAGGCAGGGGAGTGGGACTAGCTGAGGTGCTCTTGTCATCATCATAGGCAATCCCTCAAAATCGAGGAGACTTACTTCCACTCTAAAAGTGAGTTCTCTGGTGGCTGTACAGTCCAATATGGGAATTACAGTCTCTGTCACAGGTGGGACAGACAGTCGTTGAAGGAAGGGGTGAGTGGGGAGTCTGGTTTGCTGCATGCTCCTTCCGCTGTTTGCGCTTGGTCTCTGCATGCTCTCGGCGATGAGACTCGAGGTACTCAATGCCCTCCCAGATGCTCTTCCTCTACTTAGGGTGGTCTTGGGCCAAGGATTCCCAGGTGCCGGTGGGGATGTTGCACTTTATCAAGGAGGCTTTGAGGGTGTCCTTGAAACATTTCCTCTTCCCACCTGGGGCTCGCTTGCCGTGTAGGAGTTCCGAGTAGAGTGCTTGCTTTGGGAGTCTCGTGTCGGGCATGCAGACAATATGAGGTGCTCTTATAGAGAGACAGCATGGGCTTGAAGGGCTGAATGGCCTTCTTTCATGCTGTAACCATTCTATGCCTCTATGGGGCCGAAATTGCCCAACGCCGGAAACGGGGCGCACCTATCGTGTTTCTGTTGCTTTTACTGGCGCGGTGGATGTGGTGGTCTCTTGAGCGAAATTCTGCTCTTTGGCTTTTTTTTCAGTGGATCAGAAGTCGGTCATAATGGGGATGGATGTGCAGTGGTGAGCGGAAGTTCGTAATCTAGCGGGGCGGAAGTTGGGGGCGAGTGTAGTGTCCGCCGCATAGTGCTGATGATGTCATCACAGTGCCGCATTAGCACAGCTCTCCCCTTCACTAAAGGGGAGAGCCTGCGCGATTCTTTAAGTTTGACCCACTGGGTCACCAGGGAGGGTTTTGGCCAGGCCTGTGGCCTGGCACCCAAGAGGGGGTGCCAGGCTCCCTGTTGGCGGCCCGGCTGAACCCGGGGGCATAATTGTCAGCCCGGCATGGCAGTCGGCCGACAAAAAAATAAAGCTTGCCGGCAGTGGCAGTAGGTCCTCCCCTTTAATGGGAGCCGCACCACCATTTTAGAAGGACTCCAAACTCAGTGCACCGGCAGAAAAAGCTGTCAGTGGCACCAAGAGCAAGATTTCTTCAGTGGAATTTCGCCATCGTGGGGGAACATCGGCAGTGCGTGCACCGATGATGCACTTAGGATGGATTGGCAGCAGCGGAGCGGTAATGGGGGAGCGGGTCACCGCCGGGATACCGCAGGAGCGGAATTTTCAAAATGGTGGCCATTACAATAAAATTGGCGGCCATTGTACTCCGCAGCGTGGCCATTGATTTCTGGTGGTAACAGCCCTTAAGGGAAACGGCAATTTCGGCCCCTATGATTTTATCTGGAGAGCCTCTAATATGGAAGATCATTCCTGACCATCATCTTTGACTTCTTTGAGGAAGCGACATCCTAAATGGACTGGTGAAAGCCTTATGATGTAGTGTACCTAGACTTCTAAAACTATGATAACTTCAGGTGCCAAGGTCCCGCTTTTTTTGAATTCCCTTCCTAAACCTCTCCACATGCCTAACCCCTTCTCCTTAAAGATCTTTCTTAAAACCCATCTCTTTGAACAAGCTTTTCGTTAGCCCTCCCAGGGGCTGGAATAGCTCCTCCCGATAAGGCCTCTGGCTGCCTGAAAGCAGCGGCCACGGGATGGTGCGGAATGGCCGCCGACTCACCACGAAGGGGGCCGCCATTTTGTAAATTGCCCATCATCGGGGTCGGAGCGGTGTAGGGGACTACACCGCCTGTTTTCCCGCCGTGGCTTGCATGACCCCTTCCCGACCGGTGGTGACCCCTTCCCGAAATTACCCCGTGGAAAATATCCCTTTTGCGGGATTGCCCCACGGGAGAGGCACCAGCACCGGTTGGTGCTCCGTACAACTTTTTCTGTTGGTGCACTCCTTGTAGGTCATGCGCATGGCCGCCCGTAAAGAGGAGGCTGCGCTGCCGGTGACATCATTTTATTTTTTATTGTCGGCTGACTGCCAGGTCGGCCCGACAATTATGCCCCTGGGTACGGTCGGACCGCCATCAGGCAGCCTGGTACCCCCGCTTGGATGCCAGGCCTCTGGCCCAGTGAACCAATGTAAGAAATATGCAGAGCTCACAGCGGCCCTCCCACTCCCCCTTTAACTGAAGGGGAGAGACGTTGTGACGTTGACAATGCGGCATGCCCGTGTTGAGCTGATCTCATTAGTGACACACTAACTCCTTAGCGTGCTGCTGATGAGTGATCAGGGCGGTCGACTCGCTGCAAGGACACTTCCGCCCCTCAGCCAAAACTACATCTGCCCCGACCCAAAAAACTTCCCGGTGCCGAATATCGACGGCATCTCTGCTGCAACCCATGTGAAAAACTTCAAAAAAATGAGGGTGCGCCCCGTTTCGGGCAATGGGCAAGTTCGGCTTCCTAATCTTTCCTTCTGTGGCAAATTTAGGACGAATATTAGGAAATTTTGCTTCACACTATGTGATCAATACATGGAACAGATAGCATAATGAAGGTGAAAACCCGAGAATCATTTAAGAAGCAGTTGGATGCTGCAATGGGGGGATTGGTAGGTATTCCTGGATTGATGAATTAAGATGGGCCAAATAATTTTCCTCACCCATAATTATATTGTGATCTTGTCGGATAATAGCAGTAAATTTATTTGAAGCTAAGTGCAAAAGCTGAGTATGAGGCTTAATGAAGTATCCAGCAAGATTTATATTGGAATAGAATGTGTGAGTTGTTTATCCAAAATCATATCTGTGGATTGTTCACTTATGCACTACTTTATTCTTGTTCTGTTCATTTATCTATTTGCAGTAGAGTTTATATTCTATCTGAAGGCTTTTCTCAGAAATTCTAAGGGGCAGATATTCGTGAGCGCCCCATTTAGGGTGCTAACTTTTAAAAGTTGAAAAAATTAATGCCAGTCGCCAATGTTTTTCAATTTAAAAAACATTTGGGGTTTGCATTCCAGGAAGGAAGTGGAGCGCTAAATCCTTCCTGGAGTGCAACAGGACACAGGCCGTGCAGTAGGTGTGCAGTGCTGCACACTGGGCCGTGCAGCACTGCTGTGTTCTGAGGCTCCTTCTCTCCATTAAAGGGAAGGGCCATCGCTGCAGACTCTGCAATGGAAACACTTACCTCGTCTCCCACGGCAGCCACGATCCCACCCAATCAGCCCGGTGCACCGCAGAAGAATGCCGGGCTGATCGATCGCGGGCGAAGAGGATCTTAAAAATAGACAGAGAGCATTTTAGAAATTTGTTCACTTATCTCGTCCACCTTGCCTTTAAGTATCATCCCCGAAGCGTCCGGCCTCCAGATGAACGCCTCTTGCAGTTGCCGGTGTTTACGGCCAGCGATGTTGCAGGAGGCAGAACCGAAGTTAGGATCCAGGGTGCTACCGGGGAGATGCGCATGCCGATGATGTCACAATCTCCGGGCAAAGGCGTAACGTCCTACCGCCACCGAAAACTTCCTGCCGAATTTAGCGAGAGTCAATCACCTCGCTGCACCTGGTCGGTAACTGATTAGCGTCCTGTTATCGTCCCCTGGAGGCGATAATGCGAGGCGCTAAGGAGACCAATTTCTAGGTCTAAGAAACTATTGAAGAGCTAATCAGAATGTTAAATTACCCAAAACATGCTTTGGGATTTCAAATGTGGTTTAACATTGTTCATTTTGAAAGTTGTAGTTAGATTACTTTAAAATGCCAAATGTGGGAAACTGGCTGGCGCTGCAACGGCAAACACTTAAAGATCATATCGATGGACTTCAACAATTGTACATCCCTGTCTGGAGTAAAAATAAAACGGGAAAGGTGGCTCAACCATGGCTAACAAGGGAAATTAAGGATAGTGTTAGATCCAAGGAAGAGGCATATAAATTGGGCAGAAAAAGCAGCAAACCTGAGGACTGGGAGAAATTTAGAATTCAGCAGAGGAGGACAAAGGGTCTAATTAGGAGGGGGAAAATAGAGTATGAGAGGAAGCTGCTGGGAACATAAAAACTGACTGCATAAGCTTCTATACATAAGTGAAGAGAAAAAGATTAGTGAAGACAAATGTAGGTCCCTTGCAGTCAGATTCAGGTGAATTTATAATGGGGAACAAAGAAATGGCAGACCAATTGAACAAATACTTTGGTTCTGTCTTCACAAAGGAAGACACAAATAACCTTCCGAAATACTAGGGGACCGAGGGTCTAGTGAGAAGGAGGAACTGAAGGAAATCCTTATTAGGCGTGAAATTGTGTTAAGTAAATTGATGGGATTGAAGGACGATAAATTCCAGGGCCTGATAGTCTGCATCCCAGAGTACTTAAGGAAGTGGCCCGAGAAATAGTAGATGCATTGGTGATCATTTTCCAACAGTCTATTGATTCTGGATCAGTTCCTATGGACTGGAGGGTAGCTAATGTAACCCCACTTTTTAAAAAAGGAGGGAGAGAGAAAACGGGTAATTATAGATCGGTTAGCCTAACATCAGTAGAGAGTAAAATGGTGGAATCAATTATTAAAGATGAAATAGCAGCACATTTGGAAAGCAGTGACAGGATCGGTCCAAGTCAGCATGGATTTATGAAAGGGAAATCATGCTTGACAAATCTTCTAGAATTTTTTGAGAATGTAACTAGTAGAATGGACAAGGGAGAACCAGTGGATGTGGTGTATTTGGACTTTCAAAAGGCTTTGAACAAGGTCCCACACAAAAGATTGGTGTGCAAAATCAAAGCACATGGTATTGGGGGCAATGTATTGACGTGGATAGAGAACTGGTTGGCAGATAGGAAGCAGAGAGTTGGGATAAACGGGTGCTTTTCAGAATGGCAGGCAGTGACTAATGGGGTGCCGCAGGGCTCAGTGCTGGGACCCCAGCTATTTACATTATACATTAATGATTTAGATGAAGGAATTGAGTGTAATATCTCCAAGTTTGCAGATGACACTAAGCTGGGTGGCGGTGTGAGCTGTGAAGAGGATGCTAGGAGGCTGCAGGTTGATTTGGACAGGTTAGGTGAGTGGGCAAATGCATGGCAGATGGAGTATAATGTGGATAAATGTGAGGTTATCCACATTGGTGGCAAAAAGACGAAGGCAGAGTGTTACCTGAATGGTGGCAGATTAGGAAAAGGGGATGTGCAACGAGACCTGGATGTCATGGTACAACAGTCATTGAAAGTTGGCATGCAGGTACAGCAAGCGGTGAAGAAGGCAAATGGTATGTTGGCCTTCATAGCTAGGGAATTTGAGTATAGGAGCAGGGAGGTCTTATTGCAGTTGTACAGGGCCTTGGTGAGGCCTCACCTGGAATATTGTGTACAGTTTTGATCTCCTAATCTGAGGAAGGATGTTCTTGCTATTGAGGGAACTCCGCGAAGGTTCACCAGACTGATTCCCTGGATAGCAGGACTGACATATGAGGAGAGACTGAATCGACTGGGCCTGTATTCACTGGAGTTTACAAGAATGAGAGGGGATCTCATAGAAACATATAAAATTCTGATGGGACTGGACAGGTTAGATGCTGGATGAACGTTCCCGATGTTGGGGAAGTCCAGAACCAGGGGACACTGTCATGTATTCAACCAGCATTGTAACCCATGTATAATCTGACCTAAGTTGTACACTGTGAGAACAATGACCACTAGGTGGTGAACTTGTGGGAGACACTCCTAACCTGGACCTTCAGATATAAAAGGGGAAGCTCCACCCACTTCCATCACTTGAGTACCAAGGAATAAAGGACAGGTCACAGGCTGACCTTCTCTCAACCATGGGCCACGTGTGCATTTATATTGTATAGCAAGGACGTATCAGACACAGCCTAAGGATAAGGGGTAAGCCATTTAGGACTGAGATGAGGAGAAACTTCCTCACTCAGAGAGTTGTTAACCTATGGAATTCCCTGCCGCAGAGAGTTGTTGATGCCAGTTCATTGGATATTTTCAAGAGGGACTTAGATATGGTCCTAACGGCTAAAGGGATCAAGGGGTATGGAGAGAAAGCAGGAAAGGGGTACTGAGGTGAATGATCAGCCATGATCTTATTGGATGGTGGTGCAGGCTTGAAGGGCCGAATGGCCTACTCCTGCACTATTTTCTATGTTTCTATGTTTCTATGGGCTCAAGTTTCCGCCCTTTTGAAAAACGGCGCATCTCCATAAGGTGCGGTGACTTTCTGGAAGAAAAAAAATGCCGAAAACTTACCTTGTGATTCTCCGGTCTCCTCAGGACGTCTTCGTGCTCGGCGTGGCGCAGCACAAGGGGTCGGGGGCGGAGCCAGGTCCCTGCGCTGAAAACAGCGCGCATGTGCAATAGCTCCAGGCCCCTGAGGCTGTGTGGGAGTGGCCCGACCCTAGCCCTGGCTGAATGGGCTCACCGGGCGAAGATCGGACTGGACCTTCCTCCCGTTCAGCTTCCTCCGCACCCCCCACTCAGCTTCCTCCCTCCGCCCCTCCCTCCCGTTCAGTCTTTCCCCCCTCCCTCCCACTCTCTTCTCCCCCCCCCCCTTCTCTCCCACCCTCTTCTTCCCCTCCCCCTCCCCTCCCTCCCCGTCGTCGGCGGGGCCCGCCCGCCCGACATCTCGCTGGGGGCGGGCCCCGCCCTTAGTGTCGCCGGCGCCGGCGGCCCGACCCAACCCGGCCAGCCTCAGCGGCCTGACCCAGCCCGTTCAGCCTCTCCCCCCTCCTCTCTCCCCCTCCCTCCTCTTTTCCCCTCCCTCCCTCCCTCCTCCCCTCCCCTCCACTCCTACCCCCTCCTCCCCCCTCCTCCCCCCTCTCCTCCCCCTCCCTCCCCTCTCCTCTCCCCTCCACTCCCTCCCCCTCCTCTCCCCATCCCCCTCCCCCTCTCCTCCCTCTTCCTCTACCCTCCCTTCCCTTCCTCCGCCTCGCCCTCGCTCCCTCCCCTCCCTCCTCCTCTCCCTCCCTCCCTCCACCCCTTCTCTCCCTCCCCCTCTCCTCCCTCCTCTTCCCCCCTCTATTCCTCTCCCCCCCCCACCCCTCGCTGTCAGAAACACAGAGACACTGAGCGAGACAGAGAGAGAGAGACACTGACAGAGAGAGAGAGGCTCCCGGTGCTGCAGTAGGTGAGTAGAAATAATTTTTTAATTATTGATTTATTTATTATTTTTTTTAAATATTTTACTTTTAAATTTTTTTTAATTGATTTATTGGTTGATTTATTGATTTATTTATCATTTATTATTGATGATGGCTTTTTATTTGTAAAAGTGTAGTGTTTAATGTTTGTAAACTTCCCTCCCCCCCCCCCCATCTTTCGTTCCCTACGCCTGATTTATAAGTGTAGGCAAGGTTTTTCTGAGCATACAAAAATCTATACTTACTCCATTCTAAGTTAGTTTGGAGTAAGTTTTCGCTGCCTAAACTTGCAAAACAGGCATAAGTGACTGGACACGCCCCCTTTTGAAAAAAAATCTGTTCTAAAATGAAACTATTCTAACTGACTAGAAGTGGAGCAAACTAAATGCCGAGAATTGCAATTTCTAAGATGCTCCATTCTAAACTAATTGCTCCAAAAAAATAGGAGCAACTCAGGCCGAAACTTGAGCCCTATGTTTCTATTAGACATAGCCCTTACACCTCCTGGTACCTGGGTTCTGTCTGTTGACACTAAGGGGTAGAAATTGGGGTCGTTTGCACCTTCCATTAGAGCCTCCTGGGGGCACTAACAGGGCAAACGACTTTTTGCCTGGGCGCAGCGCTGCTAATGCCTCCTGCTAAATTCCACAATGGGTTAGCGGCGGCTGTAACCAGTAGCGCCCTGCTCTGCTGTGCCAGTTATGACAACAGCCATTAAAGGGAGGGTCACTGGAGTCTACACACCAGCCCCCAAGATCCACAATGGCATTATGCTGTGGGATGAAGTGCAAAGCCATTTGATGGCCCGCAACATTCCGGGGACTAAGTAGCCTTTATTTGGTTGCAGATACATCCTGCGCTCTCTGCCATTCATAATTGATCTTTTAATGGAACTTCCTTGACAGCTGGGGTGCATTCCTTTAAGTAGCACCCGGCCAGCCACCAGCCGACTGGTTTATGCTTCCACTCCCTCGTGCTGTCGGTGGGAAGCGGTAAGGCGGGGGGGGGGGAGCGATATTGAAGTTTGCAGATCGGATGCCCAGCGAGCGTTGCACACTTGCTGACTTCATGATCTGCATGGCGAAAGGTGCCGAAGGGCTAACTGTTATTGCCGGCGCTACGAGGTCAGCAAATTTGCTGTGCGTCGTGGGATTCTGCTACTGCCTGAGCGCCCTGTTAGCGCCCCTGCCAGCTGCTAACTGGGGGCGTTAACATGCCGAATGCCCTAAGAAAGATAGATCAGAGTATTTTCTCACACCATTTAAAGTATTGCATTCAGTTCTGGGCGTTTACCTCAGGGAGGAGGTACAGTGCAGATTCACCAGAATGATACTAGTGCTAATGGGGTTAAATTATGAGGACAATTGCATAGACTCGGCATATTCCCTTGAATATAGATTAACGGGTAATCCGATGGAAGTGTTTAAGATAATTAAAGAATTTGGTAGGGTAGATAGAGAGAAACTATTTCACACTTTTATATTTAAAGGCACATCCACGGTTTTTATTGGTTTCCTAAAACTTGCCAGTGAAGGTAAGGTGAGAACACAATAGCAATTGAGTAGGCTGAATCAAACTCATGGAAATACTGCACAAAATACTCAGTACATACAGCTGCTTTCTTGCCTGCTAGTGGGAACGGGTTTGTTCACAGTACTTTTGCTGGGAGGTTACATCCTACACTTTGGAGGTTTGCTCAATCACACCAAGATGGATGATGCTTTGACTGCCTTAGATTGGAGTGGGAGTGGCAGAGGGCTCAGCAGCGGGTGGGGCAGGGGGAACAGCAGAGAGGGCAGCAGTAGAGAGGGCAGCAGTAGAGAGGACAGCAGCTCGCAGGAGGCACTACCTGCAACTCGGGGTGTACAAGCAGAGGTTCAGTTTCCTCGATGTCTGAACAGCAGAGTTCCAGGAGGCTCAGGCTGCTATGTCAGGTGATGGCAGACATCTGCATCCTCCTAGAAGAAAACCTGCTGACTGCGGCACCTTGTGGACACGGCCCATAAATGCATAAAACAGGAGCTAGACTTTCAACTTTTGTACAGATAGCCCAAAAATGGGCGTTATTTCCAGTGTTGGCGGTAAATATGGTTTTTGAGATCGCCGGATTATCGCCTATTTTCAAAACCCCAACTTTCTATTTTATAAAATGTGCATTACCACGAGCAATCTGAAATGGGCGTTAAAGTTAAATTTTTTTACCTTCTGCCATAAAGTGTCGGTGTCCATAGCAACGGCATGACAACGGTCGTTTCCCGTGTTTCAGGAGGTCAGGGGTCATCAATACATGCTCAGAAGAGGAGAGAGAGGGAGCAGAGAGGAACTGAAAGCGTGTGTGAATGTGTCGTGTGCTTGTTTGGCTGTTTTGGGAGGCGGGAGGGAGATTTACCAGCAGCAAAAAGACTGCTGAGCACAAAGAATGTTGTTCCCACCGGGGTTTTGTCAAAAAAAAATATTTAAAATGGAAGGGATGGAGGAGGCGACACAGCACACAGTGGAAACTGTGGACGTTGGTGAAAGCAGTGAGGTGGGAGAGGAACAATTGGGAGGATGCAAACGAGCGAGGAGATTCCCCGACGAGGCAAATGCCTCCCTCCTGCAGGAGGTGGAGTCACGCTGGGGTCAATTGACTCAGGGTGGGCGTGAGAAGCCCACCCCAAAGGCCTACCAGAGGATATGGACCGACATAGTCAAGGTGGCTTCGTCGGCGACCAACGAGGTGCGTGAGGGCAACCAGTGCTGCAAGCGCTTGAACGACCTTATCGGATCCGCCAGAGTATGTATTACATTTATTTATATTTACTTATATATTTATATAATGTGATTTATAAGTGTAATGATTGATTAAAATCAGATGTGATGTCTTGTACTGACACTGGGAATGTTTTACTCAAAGCCTGCGTTTACGGTGTACGTCTTTAGGTAAAGAATGATAATTATTATAATAATCATGGTTACATCTGTCGGTTATGTGTTGTATCAGTCTCTGTGACAGCACCTAGCAATGATATCATGCAATGATTCCATGCCATGTCGTGCTGTTGTTACCTTTCACAGAAGAAGATTTCGAAGAATAGGCATGAGCAGAGGCACACGAGTCGGGGGTCACCAGTCATCATCGAGCTCACCAACATCGAGGAGCGGGTGCTGGCACTAATGGGGAGCCTCCCCCGGTCAGCCACGCAAGCAGCAGCAGAACCTGATGTGATGTCATGTGAATAAAATCTACACCATTGCGTGATGGAAAGTCAATAGATGCCACACCCACTCATATCCGACCAATAATATATGATAGATGATTGATAAAAGTGTTCTCTAAATAATGATGGCCTCATGAAAATCATTGCAATGCAGAATTTGGTCATGATCATGAAATGTGATGTCTCTAATGATTTTGATAGCGGTGGTGCTTTTGTCGTGCATATGCTGTGTGTAGTGTTGGAATCACCTTGTGACCCTAGCACCCTCTTCTCCTCTAATAACCTCATTTATGTTTTGTAGCTCAGCCAGCAGCGTGGCCCCAAACAAGAACACCAAGTCCAGAAGCTGGGGGTCCGGGGCCAGTCGCTGACTTCAAGGAGCCTGCACCGCCAACCTCCATGATGCAGTCGACACCCATGACATCTAGTGCTCCTGCGGCCATTCCCTCCTCCACCGTGGAAGTACCGGGCCCAAGCACCTTGCCGCAGGGCACCCCAGGTGTCTCCAGGACGGCGCCGACAAAGCAGAGGTTGGTTAGATGTGGCAGGTCTGCTCCATGAGTGGCAGATCTGAGCGGGAACATGGTACACTTGTCCAGGAGGAGTGTTGACATAGGTCAGCAGATACTACAGGCAATGAGGGGCATATTCCAAAAACTGGCCAGCATGTCTGCCACTTTGAGTGAGTATGTGCCATGGATGGCGGAGGCCCTGGAAGTGATAGTCAAGAACATTGGTGCCAGAGGGCTTCCAGTGGTCCCGGAACACAGCACTGCACCCCAAGGTGCCGCACACCCATTGCCAATGACACATAAGAACAAGGACGAAGATCTTGCTTCTGGCTTGGAGCACGTTCCCACCTCGATACCATCCTCTCCTGTATCCGTCCAACCAGCGGTTCTGCCGTCATCCCCTGCAATGAAACAGCGTCTGAGGAGCTCCTCGGCCAGGAGGCTTGGAGTCAGGATGGGAAGGGGAAGGGGTAGAGGTGGGGAGGAGAAGCGGTGTGCGGGGGGGGGCGGGGGTGGAAAGGAAAGTGAGGTGCATGGTCGCAGGTGTCGCCTTGGTCATTGTATTTTTATGTTGTTGCTGCTATTTTGTTGGGAGGTTTGGGGGAAGGGGTGAAGGAGATACCTTGTTGTTTTGCAATTGTGTTCTATGGTTATGAAGTGTTGTTGGCAATGTTAAACATTTAATGAATGATATAAATGTTATAAATTTGTGGTGGGGTGGGGGTGGGATGGGGTGTTTTTTACAGTTATAATTATGATTTTATACAAATGTTCTCATTAAATGTTTTTTATTTAACATAAACTTGTTGGGCATTATCTCAGATAGCTGCACCATTACACACTGGTGATTCTTTCACATGAAAGGGGATAATTCAACGCCACTTGAATCAACTTAAACTTTAACTGTCACCAAGGTAATGCATATCATTCATGTATGAGCTGTAGACACAGCAGTGTTGCAACTTTGTAAATACGACCAACATTATTTCAAGTAAAGCGCTCATTTATGAGCTGCTGACGTAAAAGTCTTGCAGCTATGTAGTCACCACGGGCTCTTTCCTGTGGTCTAGAATGGAGTGGGGGCAAAGTTTCATCCTCAGCCTGATTGTCTGCCCCGAGGTCAGCGTCCACCTCCTCGTCCTCCTCTTCCTCTCTCTCCTGAGGTGGACCGTCAGTCCCTTCTGGCAATTCTTGTCCCCTCCTGATAGCCAAGTTGTGCAGCATGGAGCACACCACCACGAATTGAACTACCTGCTCAGGGTAGTATTGGAGCTCTCCTCCTGAGTGGTTCAGGCATTTAAAGCGCTGCTTAAACACTCTAATGGTTTTCTCGACGATATTGCGAGTGGCTCTGTGACTCTCGTTGTATCGCTTCTCGGCTTCAGTGTGGGTGTCACTCAGGGGAGTCATCAGCCAGGTCGTGAGGCTATATCCTTTGTCACCAAGCATCCAGCATTGACCTTGTGGCTGACTGGTAAACATGTCAGATACAGCACTCTCACTCAGGATGTGAGCATCATGGATGCTGTCTGGAAATTTAGCATTTACTGCCGTTATAATTTGCTGTTGGTCGACAACGAGTTGCACATTCAGGGAGTGGAATCCCTTGCGGTACCGAAAAACCTCTGCATCCTGAAAAGGTGCCTGCATGGCGGTGTGCGTACAGTTTATTGCTCCCTGGAAGGTTGCAATTCTGGAGAATCCTAGAGCCCTCTCGGTCTGTGCCTCCCTGGTCATAGGGAAACTGATAATGTCCATCCTGCATGCATAAAGGGCTTCAGTGACCTGTCGAATGCAGCAATGTGTGGCATGCTGAGATATAGTGCAAATGTTGCCAGCTGAGGCCTGAAAGGAACCCGATGCGTAGAAGACAAGTGCCGCAGTGACCTTGACCTCAGTGGACAGTGTGGTCCTGATGGTGCTGGCAGGCTGCAGATCTCCCCTGATGAGCTGATATATATCATTGATAACCTCTTTCTGGAAGTGCAGTCTCCTAAGGCACGTGTTATCAGACAAGTTCAGATAAGATCGCTTCTCCCTGTAAGTGCGTGGGGTGTAAGGTCTCGTCCTCCTCCTCAGTCTGTGACCTCTTTGATAGGGCACATAATTCTGTTGAATATACGTTCTGCAATCTCTAGCCTGCAGCATGTGCATAGTCATCAAGACAGGCTGATAAATTACAGGCCCCATTGCAATCACAATCAGTATTATACCTATTGTTTGCAAACAATAAATTTACCTACTAAAACACCTAAAATAACTTCAAATCGTCCAGTTATGATATGTTTGTTCAGATGTTCAAATCACCTTAAAAGACCTCCAGAGTACATCAAAACTCTCCAGAAGTTGAATCAGCCTTTTATATGAACCTACCTCCGATTTACAAAGTGGAGTGCATACTGCTGAGTTTAGTTCAGGTGAGAGCAACTTTTTCTCAGAGGGTTTTTCGGTAAGCAATATTTTTGGCGATATGTGGGCGAGGTGCCGAAAGTAACGCTCGGCGATATTATGGGGGTTACTTTCGCCCATTCTGATCTTTACGGCAAAAAAAAGTGGGCGGGTGGTATTATTATTTCTCGACATTAACTACATGCCAAAAGTAATGCTCGGTAATATTATGGGCGTTACTTTCACCCATTCTGATATTTATGCTGAAAAAAAGTGGGCGGGCGGTATTATTATTTCTTGGCGTACATGCTGAAAGTTACCCTGGGCGATAAGTGATCGATACATGGGCGTTAGTTTGCATTTTGTTGCTAAATGGGCGATATCTTGGCGTTATACCTCATCTCAGCGTTAAAATGGACGTTAGGTGTGCGGTATCGATGCAAAAAAAATGGAAAATCTAGGTTCAGGTGCCTGATGGCTTGTTTACCAGGTCCGACAATTATATGAACCTCTCCTGCTATGACGCCAGTCAAAATGCTCTGATTTGCATCTCTGGCTGGCTTCCCACAGGTGGAGGGGTGTCATTGACTGTACACATGTGGCAATCCGAGCAGCCCCCCCCCTCCCTGCCCAGTTCACCCAGGAGTATTCGTCCACCACAATGGCTTCCACTCCATCAATGTGCAACTGGTGTTAGCCACAAATACATCTTTATGCAGGTGTGTGCAAGATTCCCGAGGAGTTGCCATGATGCCTCCGTCCTTCGGCAGTCTGACATCTTTGCACCTGGAAGCAGAGTTACCGGCTGGCTGCCAGGAGACGAGAGATACCCACTTCAAACTTGGCTAAGGCCACCCGTCAGAAACCCAACCAATGACTCCCAAGAAGGCTATAGTGAATGCCATATCACCACTAGATGTGTGATCGAACAAGCCATCAGCATGCTGAAGATGCGCTTCAGGTGCCTAGACCGATCTAGAGGCGCCCTTCAGTACGTACCAGCCAGGATGTCCAGAATGGTTGCGATGTGTTGCGCTTTGCACAACATCGCGCAGCAGTGATGTTTGGACCTGCAAGAGGAACAACACACAGAACTCAGATCCTCTTCAGATGATTTTGAGGAGAAGTAGGAGATAGACGAGGAGAAGGAAGGTGACAACAGCAATGCACTGCCAGCTGCTCACATTGCTGCCTGGGATCACAGGGATGCCCTTATTAATGCACAGTTCACAAATGTTGCACCAATGGACTGATGCCACAACCATGAGCAATGACCACTCTTCCCGCCTTCCCCCACCATCCCCAATGGCACTGACACAAAGCAGTCCTGCAATCACCCTTGAACATCCCTCCATTGGTCCCCGTCAATTCATGTCTTCCCGTCCATCATCAAACAAGTTAAAAGGCCTCTTGCCACCCAGCAACCAAGCATAGGCAAGACAGGAAACTGGTACAAAAGAATAAATATGCTTTAACTAAACAACAAAAATGGCTACTCTTCCCACACCACCCTCGCGTCCGCCCCCCCTCCTCTCCCACTCAATGCCACTGTGGTCAGTGTGCTTGGAAGGCCTGACAGTGCATTGCACATTCTCTGCTGCTGCTTAAGGAAGTGGTGTCCCACAAGGGGCCTCAACTATTAATTATATTTATTAATGACTTAGATAACACAATAGAGAGCCATATATCCAAATTTACTGATGGCACAAAGATCGGTGGCATAGTAAGTAATGTAGATCAGGGATTCCCAACCGGGGGTGACTTCAGGGGATCCGAAAGTTGGTTTGTCCCATCAATACACAGGGCAGACTACTAATGTCTATAACAGTAGAATTTTAGTCCAGTCTGACCGAGTGTGCACGTAGTGAGCACTGTGATTGTTGCTCCTGGGTCATTCCCTGTTAAGCAAATGGTTGATGGGGTGGAGCAGACCTTGGGCAGCAAATGGGCACAGAATGTAAATTTAGGAAAAAAACTAAAATACTGGTAATACTCAACAGATTAGGCAGCATCTGTAGAGGAATAGACACTAAGGGGTACATTTTCAGCACCTCACTGCCTGCTGCTGCCGACTGCCGCCCACTGCTGCCGACATTCCTCCTGAGATCTGCCCAGTGCCACTTTTCGGGTGGCCGAGAGTGGGCAGGAGGGGAGAGCCGCCGGGAACCGCCCGCTGACATCAGTGGACGGCCGAGTGGCGCAACTGAGCTCCTGCTCGTCGAGCTCCCAGATTCCTGTGGGTGGGAGTCGGCAGCAGAACGAGGGTGGACCGTGGCTGGAGACTGGTCTGGCCCCGACGGTGAGTATGAAGAGCCTGAAAAAAAGGTAAGTGAACATTTTAATACTTTTTTTCAAAAGCGACTTACCTTGATGGGGTCTCCTGAAGGTCTTCGGATAGTTTTTGTACTTTTTACTTGTGATTTTTTTTTTTCAGGGCTTCGACCCTCCGTGGGCCCGACTCCATCCTCGGCGGCACTTGGGCGGCAAACGCCTCTGCCACCGAGAATGCAACCTCTCGCTTGCTGCCGCCCAGATTGCTGGCGTACATCTTCCATTTGCCACCCGCCGACCTTCGAGGGACCTTCTTCATGAATATCCCGCCCAAAGTACCGTCCGGTACCTCGGCGGCCATCGGTAGCATTTGGGTGGTCGGAGGCCTTGCTGAAAATTGACCCCTTAGTCTGTCTTTATACCATTTATTACAAGAAGATTTGAGTATAAGAGTAAAGACATATTACTGCAATTGTATAGGGCCTTGGTGAGACTACACGTGGAGTATTGTGTTCAGTTTTGGTCTCCTTATTAAAAGAATGTTAAACTTGCCTTGGAGGCAGTGCGACAAATGTTCACTAGACTGCTTCCTGGGATGAGAGGGCTGTCCTATGATGCGAGATAGTATAGAATGGGCCTATGTTCGCTGGAGTTTAGAAGAATGAGAAGTGATCTCATTGAAACATGCAAGATTCTGAAGGGGATTGACAGGGTAGATGCTGAGAGATTGTTTCCTCTGGCTGGTGTGTCGAGAACCAGGGGGCATATCCTCAGGATAAGAGGTAGATCATTTAAGACTGAGATGAGGAGGAATTTATTCACTCAGAAGGTTGTGAATCTTTGGAATTCCCTGCCCCAGAGGGCTGTGGATGGTAAGTCTTTGAGTATATTCAAGGCTGAGATAAATAGATTTTTAGAGTCTAGGGGAATCAAGGGATATGGAGATCGAGCGGGAAAGTGGACTTGAGGTCGATGATCAGCATTATCTTATTGAATGGCGGAGCAGGCTATAGGGGCCGTATGGCCTACTTTTGCTCCTATTTCTTATGTTCTTATACCCACTGAGCCATGCTGACACCAGTTCGCAGTGATTAACTGAATGAAGACAAATAATCACCAAAAATTGTGGAATTTAACAATCAAGTCACTGGTCACATCAGAGATTTCAGGAAATAAAATAGATAAAAATATTGCTCTCCACACTCATTTTCTTGTAAAATGATGTTGATGCTGCTGCAGATCAGTGATGGAATGTGTTATGTATTTAACCCCTTGTAACCTTGTAACCTGCATCACACCTGTCCACCAGAGGGCCCACTTGTTGGAGTCCCAAAGGATCCCAGCATCCCTTGGGAGTACAGTATACAAGCAGGTCACCCACAAGGTACCTACACTCTGGAACTACAATAAAGGAGCTAAGGTCACACTTGCTCATTACACACAGCACTCGGTCTGACCATTTATTATGAGTATAACAATTGGCGATGAGGTAACGAACCGTGCGAAAATGCAAAGAACAGTTGGCATCCTGGAGAAGTTCTTGGAGGGGGATGAGTGGGAAGCCTTCATGGAGAGACTCGACCAATACTTCACAGCCAACGAGCTGGAAGGGAACGAGAATGCGACCAAACGAAGGGCGATCCTCCTAACTGTCTGTCGGGCCACTACCTATAGCCTCATGAAGAATCTCCTGGCTCCAGCTAAACCAACAGAGAAATCCTACGAAGAACTGTGTATGCTGGTCCAGGAGCATTTAAATCCTAAGGAAAGTGTTTTGATGGCGAGATATCTGTTCTACACGTGTCAAAGATCGGAGGGCCAGGAAGTGGCGAGCTACATCGCCGAATTAAGGCACCTTGCAGGACATTGTGAGTTTGAGGGATTCCTGGAACAAATGCTCAGAGACTTTTTCGGACTTGAGACAATCCTTCGCAAACTGTTGACTGTAGAAACTCCAAATCTGAGTAAAGCCATAATGACAGCCCAGGCATTTATGTTCACCAGTGACAACACCAAGCAGATTTCACAGAACAGATTAAAAGGGTACAGGAGGATAGGGAATGGGTGACCGTCGCACACAAGAGTATGGCGAGGCAGGTAGTGCAGGAGTCCCCTGAGGCTATCCCGCTCTCCAACTGGTACTCTATTCTGACTACTGGCGAGGGCAGTGATGCCTCTGGGGAGTGCAGCCAGGGCCAAGTCTACAGCAGCATGGGTGACTCAGCTGCACAGGGGGGGAGGAAGAAGACGGGAAGGGCTATAGTGATAGGAGATTCAATAGTTAGGAAAGCAGATAGGCACTTCTGCGGCAGCAAAAGTGACATCAGGATGGTATGTTGCCTCCCTGGTGCAAGGGTCAATGATGTCACTGAGCGACTGCAGGGCATTCTGGGGAGGGAAGGGGAACAGTCAGTGGTTGTGGTCCACATTGGTACCAACGACATAGGTAGAAAGAGGGGTGAGGTCCTGAAAGCTGAGTTTAGGGAGCTAGGAGTAAAATTGAAAGCCAGGACCTCAAAGGTGGTAATCTCGGGATTACTGCCAGTGCCACGTACTAGTGAGGGTAGAAATAGGAAAGCTAGTCAAATAAATACGTGGCTGGGGTATTAGTGTAGGAGGGAGGGCTTTAGTTTCCTGAACAATTGGGACCGCTTCTGGGGTAGGTGGGACCTGTACAAGTCGGACAGGTTACACCTCAACAGAGACGGGACCAATGTTCTCACGGGTGGTTTTGATAGAACGGTTGGGAGGGGTTTAAACTAGCTTGGCAGGGGGATAGGAATCCAGGAGAGGGCTCTGAGCCAGTTAGAGTGGGTGAGAGCTCAGATGAACAGAACCCCAAGAAAGGATGCAAAAGGCAGGAGGCAACAGAGCAGAGTAGCACTGGGGTAAGTGTAAACCACAAGGTGATAGGAAGGGACAATATGTATGAATATAAAGGGGCTGCAGGAGGGGTCAAAACTAAAAATCACGGTTTAAAAACTAGTATTAAAACACTTTACCTAAACGCATGCAGCAATCGAAACAAAGTAAATGAGTTGACGGCACAAATCATTACAAATGGGTATGATTTGGTGGCCATTACTGAAACGTGGTTGCATGGTGGCCAAGACTGGGAATTAAACATACAGGGGTATCTGACAATTCGGAAAGATAGACAAGAAGGGAAAGGAGATGGGGTTGCTCTGTTAATAAAGGATGATATCAGGGCAGTTGTGAGAGATGATATTGCCTCTAATGAACAAAATGTTGAATCATTGTGGGTGGAGATTAGAGATAGTAAGGGGAAAAAGTCACTGGTGGGCGTAGTTTATCGGCCCCCAAATAATAACTTCACGGTGTGGCGGACAATAATCAAGGGAATAATGGAGGCATGTGAAAAAGAAACGGCAGTAATCATGGGGGATTTTAACCTACATATCGATTGGTCAAATCAAATCGCACGGCGTAGCCTTGAGGAGGAATTCATAGAATGCATACGGGATTGTTTCTGAGAACAGTATGTTACAGAACCTACAAGGGAGCAAGCTATCATAGATCGGGTCCTGTGTAATGAGACAGGAATAGTAAACGATCTCCTTGTAAAAGATCCTCTCGGAATGAGTGATCACAGTGTGGTTGAATTTGTAACACAGATTGAGGATGAGGAAGTAGTGTCTCAAACGAGCGTACTATGCTTAAACAAAGGGGACTACAGTGGGATGAGGGCAGAGTTGGCTAAAGTAGACTGGGAACACAGACTAAACAGTGGCACAATTGAGGAATAGTGGAGGACTTTTAAGAAGCTCTTTCATAGTGCTCAACAAAAATATATTCCAGTGAAAAAGAAGGGCGGTAAGAAAAGGGATAACCAGCCGTGGATAACCAAGAAAATAAAGGAGAGTATCAAATTAAAAATCAATGCGTATAAGGTGGTCAAGGTTAGTGGGAAACTAGAAGATTGGGAAAATTTTAAACGACAGCAAAGAATGACTAAGAAAGTAATAAAGAAAGGAAAGATAAATTACGAAAGTAAACTTGCGCAAAACATAAAAACAGATAGTAAAAGCTTTTACCGATATATAAAACGGAAAAGAGTGACTAAAGGAAATGTTGGCCCCTGAGAAGATGAGAAGGGGGATTTAATACTGGGAAATGTGGAAATGGCTGAGACCTTACACAATTATTTTGCTTCGGTCTTCACAGTGGAAGACACAAAAACCATGCCAAAAATTGCTGGTCACGGGAATGTGAGAAGGGAGGACCTTGAGACAATCACTATCACTAGGGGTTAGTGCTGGACAGGCTAATGGGACTCAAGGTAGACAAGTCCCCTGGTCCTGATGAAATGCATCCCAGGGTATTAAAAGAGATTAAAATAACTCCACATCTTAAGCTCAAACTGTTGTGAACTTGGTCTCTTTATTGTAACTCCAGAGTGAGGAGGCAGCAGGGTAGACTGCCTTTTATACCTGCTTGCCCAGGGTGTGCAGGTGACCCTTGGGTCTCCCACGGGTGTGCCCCCTGGTGGCAAGTCTTACACATTGGTAATGTTTGCATTCATAACAAATACCTTCCTAAACTGAAAAAAATGGGAAAACTGCCTCAGCACTAGCACAAATTGCTCAGAAAAAAGCCAGAGAATGGACACCCAGGGTCTCAAATGCAGCACTCCAGCTTTGTGCAGGGGGTCAACACTGCAAGAGAGGCCCTCTACCCACAGCGGAAAAGAGGCCCTCCAGAAACAACAATGTGACAGTACATTACCAAGGCCGTCACTGCCAGCAGCGTCACCTTCACTACTTGGCTCCAGTGCCCAAAGAAGCATCATGACCTCAGACCATTGGTCAAGGTCAGTGAATGCATCTTCAAAAGATGTCAGCTACCAACCATACCACTAGCCTCACAGACTGCTCAATGCAGGACCCCCAATCACTCACCTACCAACAATCTGTACCAATTACAAAGCACATCTACCATTCCTAGTATCACCTAACCCCCTTGGGGGAGATGGTGCAGGACATTCTTGACAAGGGCATAGCTGAGTCCTTTGCCAACGGCGGGGCTGAAAGGATACAAGATGCAGGTATCCTAGCACGTTATCCTCCTTCTGGCATGCACCTCCAGGCTTCCCACCCTTCCAGCAGCACAACTCCGCCCTTGTGTCTTCCTCATTTCACACACCTAAGAAATGCATCCTGCCCAGTCAGTGGGACCACAGGCGGATGATTCCATTCCGGATATCCCAGTCACAAAGGGGCAGTCTGGGATGCATCCTTCAATCAGATTCCTCCTATTCTATGTTTTGCACTTCTGTATTTTGCTCTTCCCCCTGCAAGCAGATGCTGTACATGTGAAATGGCAGCATAAGATGCTGCAAATATTCAGTTGGTCAGGCAGCATGTTGACCTGAGATGTGAACTCCATCGATGTAGCGTGACCTGCTGAGTATTTGCAGCATGCTCTGTCTTTGCAAAGGCGTTCACATATCATCCGAGCCCTCGCAAGCATCCAGCAACACTCCCAAAACACTTAAAAAACTTTTCACATACATTGCAGCAAGCCACCCCTTCAATAAAATCCAAAAAACCAAGGCCAAACCCTTCCATTCAAACTTACCTGATTGATGTGTGTGTCCCTTTAACAGCTGCAGATACCGTCCTTGTCAGCGTCAGTAAGTCTGCTTGTATACCAGGTTAACCTGGCGTGTTTAAGACCCAGCGCTGAACTGAGCACTAGGGCCGAAATGCAGGTAGGTGACGTTAAGTCGGTGTTACACCTATTAATGACAGCACCACGCCGACATATTTTTTTATAGGAAACCGCCTCCAGCTGCCGCAAGTGCGGCAGACGCCATTTTTTTCAAGAATCGCTGTCATTAATAGGTGGCGGTAAGTATATGAATTTCTTGCCCAAACTGGTTCCAATGGCTGTAGGGTTGATAATGAGAGGATTTAACATGATTGACAAAAGAACCGGAGGAGTTAAAAGGGAAAACTTTTTTATGTAACGAGTGGTTAGGATTTGGAATGCTCTGTCTGATGCAGATTCAATAGTAGCCTTCAAAAGGGAATTGGATACTTGAAGGAGAAAAAAATTGCAGGGTTATGGGAAAAGAGCAGGGAAGTGGGACTAACTGGAGAGCTGGTGCTGGCTTGATGAGCCGAATGGTCAACTTCTTAGCAGTACTTTTCAATGATTCTATGTTAGTTTACCTGGTAAATGCCGAGGCAAAGTAATCATTTAATATTTCTGCCAGTTTGTTATCATTATCTGTGAGTTTATCATGTGTATCCCTTGGTGGCCCTATCCCTATCATGATTTTGCTTTTGTTATGTGTTAGTAGAATACTTTACTGTTTATGCATTTTTCTTTCATTTCAATTCTGCCATTATTTCTTTATTCATCCATGGTGTGTCATTCGTGGCTAATTTGTTCTTGCTTTTTAGTTCTTGCTTCTCCTGGACTCTTTCAATCACCATTTTAAATGTTTCCCATTGCTGTTCTGTTTCTTTGTTTGTCAGTACATTTTACCAGCTTCTTTTCCCTGGTTCTATGCTTATTACATTAAAATCAGTTTTTACTTTCCAGTTTATTTATTTGGTCTTTGTTTTACTTATATCCTTTTCAATTTTTACTTAAACCTTATTAAAGTGTGATCACTATTGCCTGGATGTTTCCCTAAACTTTCTTCTCATTTTTTCTGGTTCATTTCCCATTACAAGATCCAGCAATGCTTCCTCCATTTTGGGGAATTTTGCATACAGGGCAAGAAAGGAGTCCTGCACACTTTGTACAAACTTCAATTCCACTATCCCCTTTTCTGCCTCTTCTTGCCAGTTTATTTGGGGGATAGTTTAAATCACTTATGGTTAATATTCTATGTCCTTTGCTCATTTTACATATTTGCTTACACATTTCTTTCTCCATCTCCTTTCCATTATTAGGTGGTCTGTAGTATACCACTTTTAGTGTGATTGATCCCTTCTTATCTTTTATTTCAATCCATGCGGATTCTAATTCTGTTTCGAGAACATAAGAACATAAGATGTAGGAGCAGGAGTAGGCCATTTAGCCCCTCGAGCCTGATCTGTCATTTAATAAGATCATGGCTGATCTGAGCTTGGGCTCAGCTCTCCATAACCCTTCACTCCATTATCGTTCAAAAATCTGTCTATCTCCGCGTTAAATATATTCAATGACCCAACCTCCACAGCTCTCTGGGGCAGAGAATTCCATAGATTTACGACCCTCTGAGAGAAGAAATTCCTCCTCATCTAAGTTCTAAGTGGGCGACCCCTTATTCTTAAACTATGTCCCCTAGTTCTAGATTCCATCATGCTGCCTGGAATGGAGAATCTTAGTTATGAGGACAGATTGGATAGGCTGGGTTTGTTTGGAACAGAGGAGGTTGAAAGGAGACCTCATTGAGGTGTACAAAATAGTGAGGGGCCTGGACAGAGTGGATAGTTACAGCCTATTTCCATTGGTGGAGGGGTCTATTACAAGGGGGCATAGTTTTAAGGGGGTTGGGGGAAGGTTTAGAGGGGATTTGAGGGGGGCTTCTTTACGTAGAGGGTTGTGGGGATCTGGAACTCGCTGCCTGGAAGAATGGCGGATGCAGAAACCCTCACCACTTTTAAGAGATGGTTGGATGGGCACTTTACGTGCCGTAACCTATGGACCTAGAGCTGGTAATTGACATTAGAATGGATGACGTTTTGTTGGACGGCATATTGGTAAGTATTGTAAGGAATCGATTAAGGCCAGCATGATCTCCTGGGCTAGTTTCAATCACCTGGATGGGTCGGAGAGGAATTTTCCCAGATTTTTTCTCCTTAAATTGGCCTGATTTATCTGATTATTTGCCTCTTCCAGGAGATCACATGGCTTCGGTTGGGGTGGAGTGTAGAATGTTTCAGTATAAGGGGTGTCGCAGTTGTGTGAGGCAGACTTGTTCGGCTGGGTGCTCTTTGCCTTTCCGTCATTGTTCATAGGTTTATATGTAACCTTTAGGACTGCTGACCAAGGGCCGTACGGCTCTTTGTCAGCTGGCATAGACACGATGGGCCGAAATGGTCTCCTTCTTCTCTGTAAATTTCTATGTTTCTATGAATGGAAACATCCTCTCTGCATCTACCTTGTTGAGCCCCCTCAGTATCTTATATGTTTCAATTTGATCATCTCTCAAACTTCTAAACTCCAATGAGTATAGGCCCAACCTACTCAACCTATCTTCATAAGTCTACCACTTCATCTCAGGAATCAACCTAGTGAACCTTCTCTGAACTGCCTTCAATGCAAGTATATCCCTCCTTAAATAAGGAGACCAAAACTGTGCGCAGTATTCTAGGTGTGGCCTCACCAAAACCATGTACAGTTGTAGTAGGACTTCCCTGCTTTTATACTCCATCCCCCTTGCAATAAAGGCCAGCATTCTATTTGCCTTCCTGATTACTTGCTGTAAGTGCAAACTAACTCTTTGTGTTTCATGCACAAGGACCCCAAATCTCTCCATTTAAATAATAATTTGCTTTTTTATTTTTCCTGCCGAAGTGGATAACCTCACACTTTCTCATATTATACTCCATCTGCCAAATGTTTACCCACTCACTTAGCCTGTCTCTGAGCTAGATTTTACACTTTTGTGCAGATCGCCCAAAAATGGGTGGCATTTCCGGCGTGAGCGGTAAAAATGGGTTTTCAGATCGCCGGCTTGTCGCCTATTTTCAAATCCCTTAGTCTCCATTTTAAAAATTGGGCGTTACCGCGAGCGATCTGAAATGGACGTTAGCGTTAAATCTCTCTGACCTTCTGCCGTAAAGTGTCGCCATCCTTAGCAACGGCATGGCAACTCTCGTTTCCCGCGATTCAGGAGGTTAGGGGTCCTCACTACATGCGCAGAAGAGGAGACAGAGAGAGAGGGAGCTGAGAAGGACTGAAGGCGTGTGTGGCTGTGGTGTGTGCTTGTTTGGCTGTTGTGGGAGGCACGAGGGAGATTCACCAGCAGCAAAAAGCCTACTAAGCACCAAGAACATAGATGGCACCGAGTTTTTGTCCAACAATTAAGATATAATATGGAAGGGGTGGAGGAGGCCCTGCAGCTGTTAGCCAGGAACACTGGTGGCAAAGGGCTCCCAGTGATCCTGGAGCGCAGCACAGCACCCCAAGGTGCCGCACCCCTTTGCCAACAACACATGAGAGCCAGGAGCAACATCTTGCTTCTGGCTCGAAGCATGTTCCCACCTCGGGACCAACTTCTCCCGTATCCGTCCAAGCAGCAATTCGGCCGTCATCCACCCCACCCTGCCCCCAATGAAGCAGCGCTTGAGGAGCTCCTCAGCCAGGCGGCTTGGAGTCAGGAGGGGAAGGCGAAGAGGTAGAGTTGGGGATGAGAAGCAGGGGGGGGGGTGGGTTGGTTTTTACAGATATACTTATGATTTCAGACAAATGGTCAGTTTAAATGTTTTTTATTTAACATAACTTGTTGCGCATTGGCTCAGACAGCTGCACCATTACACATTGGTGATTCCTTAACATCAAAGGGTATAATGACACTTAACTTCAATCAACTTTACCTTTAACTGTCACCAAAGTGATGCCCACCATTGATGTGTGACCTGCACACCCAGCAGTGTGTCAGCCTTATAAATACCACCAACGTTCTTTCAGGCAAAGCGCTCATTTATGAGCTCCTGACATAAGAGTCTTGCAGCTATGATGTCACCACGGGCCCTTTCCTGTGGTCTACAGCGGGGAGGGGGCATGGCTTCAGCATCAGCCTGATTATGTGGCCTGAGGTCAATGTCCATCTCCTCGTCCTCCTCTTCCTCTCTCTCCTGAGGTGGACCGTCACACCCTTCTGGCAATTCTTGTCCCCTCCTGATAGCCAAGTTGTGCAGCATGGAGCACACCATGACGAATTGAGCTACCTGTTCAGGGTGGTATTGGAACTCGCCTCCTGAGTGGTCCAGGCATGTAAAGCGCTGCTTAAGCACTCCAATGGTTTTCTCCATGATATGGCGAGTGGCTCTGTGGCTCTCCTTGTATCGCTTCTCAGCTTCGGTGTGGGTGTCACGCAAGGGTGTCATTAGCCAGTTGGCGAGGCCATATCCTTTGTCACCAAGCATCCAGCATTGACATTGTGGCTGATTGTTAAGTCAGATACAGTGCTCTCATGCAGGATGTGAGCATCATGGATGCTGCCCGGAAATTTGGCATTCACTGCCATAATAATTTGCTGGTGGTCGACAACGAGTTGCACATTCAGGGAGTAGAATCCCTTGCGGTTCCTGAAAACCTCTGTATCCTGAAAATGTGCCCGCATCGCGATATGCTAACAGTCTATTGCTCCCTGCATCTTGGGGAAGTTAGCAATTTGGTAGAATCCTAAAGCCCTCTCAGTCTGAGTCTCCCTAGTCATTGGGAAGCTGATAAAGTCCATCCTGCATGCGTACAGGGCTTCAGTGACCTGTCTAATGCAGCAATGTGTGGCATGCTGAGACATACCGCAAATGTCGCCAGCTGAGGCCTGAAAAGAACCCGACGCGTAGAATGACAGTGCCGCGGTGACTTTGACCTCGACGGAGAGTGTGGTCCTGATGGTGCTGGCAGGCTGCAGATCTCCCCTGATGAGCTGGCATATCTTACTGATATGCGCAATCTCCAAAGTCAGTCGGATAAGTTGAGGTAAGAATGCTTCTCCCTGTATTTGCGGGGGGTGTAACATCTGGTCTTCTCATCAGTCGGTCACGTCTTTCATTGGGCACATGATGCTGTCGAGCGTACCTTCTGCCATCTCGAGTCTGCAGCATGTAAGTGGTCATCAAGGGAGGGTGAAAAAGGACAGGCCCCATTCCAATAGCTATCTGTTTTCCACCAACTGTTCACAAAGAATGAATGTTCCCACTAAGACACCTAGTCAATTTCAATCATCCACAGTATGATGAGATGTTTGTTCCGATGTTCACATCACCTCCAAAGACCTCCAGAGTACATCAGAACTCTCCCGAGGTTGAAGCAGAGCAGCCTTTTAAATGATGCGACATGTGATCTAAAACATGGTGTCCATACCGCTGTGAGTTGTTCCGGTTATTTCCACTTTTTCCCCGCGTTGTTTTCGGCGAGCGATATTGTGGGCGAGATGTGTGCGAGGTGATAAAAGTTAGGATGGGCGATATACTGGCCGTTTGTTACGGCAAATTTGAACATTCCGACAAAAATCAGTGGCCGGCGGTATTATTAAATCTTGGCGTTAATTACGAGGGGAAAGTAACGCTGGGCGATATTATGGGCATTGGGATCGCCCATTCTTATGATTCCATCCCAAAAATGTGGGCGGGTATTATTATTTTTTCTTGCCGTTACGCACATGCAGAATGTAACGATCAGTGATAAGTGACTGAGAAATGGGCATCAGTTTGTGGCTAAATGGGAAATATCTGGGTGTTACACATCATTTCAGTGTTAAAAGTGGGCATTATGCATGCAAAAATAATGCAAAATCTAGCCCAAAATCTCTTTGCAGATTCTTTGTGTCCTCCTCACTACTTGCTTTCCCACCCATCTTTGTATCATTAGCAAACTTGGTTACATTACACTCGGTCCCTTCATCCCAGTCATTAATATAGATTGTAAATAGTTGAGGCCCCAGCACTGATCCCGGCGGCACCCCACTAGTCACTGTTTGCCAACCGGAAAATGACCCATTTGTCCCAACTCTCTGTTTTCTGATAGTTAGCCAATGCATGCTAATATATTACCCCTAACCCCGTGAGCTGTTATCTTGTGCAGTAACCTTTTATGTGGCATCTTATCGAATGCCTTCTGGAAATCCAAATACACCACATCCACTGGTTCCCCCTTATCCACCCTGTTCGTTACATCCTCAAAGAACTCCAGCAAATTTGTGAAACACAATTTTCCTTTCATAAAACCATGCTGACTCTGCTTGACCATATTATACTTTCCCAACTGTCCTGCTACTGCTTCCTTAATAATGGACTCCAGCATTTTCTCAACGACAGATGTTAGACTAACTGGTCTACAGTTTCCTGCTGTCTGTCTCCCTCCTTTTTTAAATAGGGGCGTCACATTTGCGGATTTCCATTACGCTGGGATTCTAGTTATGTCCCTTTCCCTACTGCTATTATAATTATTTCTAATTACTAATGCTGCCACATCACCCCCTTCGTCCTTCCTTATCCTTTCTGATTATCTCATAACCTGCAATATTTACTTGCCAATCCTGTTCTTAATGTAGCCATGTTTCAGTTATTCCTACTACCTCTGGTCCCTCACTACGGATTATTGCCTCCAGTTCCCCCATTTTATTTTGGAATCTGTACATTGCTGTACAGGCAGTTTAATTCATCTTTAATAATTGTTTCCTTTCACTTCATTTTTAACAGTCACCAAGAAATCCAATCGGGAATTCAGAAGAAACTTCTTTATCCAGAGAATGGTGAAAATGTGGAACTCGCTACCAGAGGGAGTGGTTGAAGTGAATAATTTTTATGTATTTAAGGGGAGGCTAGACAAGCAAATGAGGAGAAGGGAAAAGAGGGTTATGCTGATAGAGTTAGCTGAGGAAAGACAAGAGGAGGCTCGAGTGGAGCATAAACGCCAGCAAGGATTGGTTGGGCCGAATGGCCTGGTTCTGTGTCATATATCCTATGTAATCCTCTATCTTATTTAATCCTATATTGTCCTTTGATACTTCTGCTTTATAGCTGTATTTGTTGTCTACACCCTTGTTCCTTTCCTTGTTCTGACCTTTACTCTCATCTCTTATTTGTTTTGTCTTCAGACATATTATTTGACCAAATCTCTCCCACCTTCTTAATAGTTTAAAGTTCTATTGAAAGCCCTATTTATCCTTTCTGCTAGGAAAATGGTCCCTCTCTGGTTCACGTGGAGCCTGTCCCAGTGCTACAACTTCTATGTCCCCCAAAAGTTTGTCACCATCCTCAGCCTGCTCCACGATGACATGCAAGGCCATGATCCTGACCAACGGATCCACCACAGACCCAAGCCACGTCCGAACCGGGGTCAAGCAAGACTGCGTCATCACACCAATGCTTTTCTCAGTCTTCCTTGCTGCCATGCTCCATCTCACTCTCAACAAGCTCCCCGCTGGAGTGGAACTAAAATATACAACCAATGGGAACTTGTTCAACCTTCGCTGCCTCCAGGCTAGATCCAAGGTCATCCCATCCTCTGTCATCAAACTACAGTAAGCGGATGACATTTGCATGTGCGCACATTCAGAGACCAAACTCCAAGCCAACGTCAACATTTTCATCGAGGCATACAAAAGCATGGGAACTACACTAAACGACAGTAAGACAAAGGTCCTCCACCAACCTGACCCCGCCACACAGCACTGCCCCTGGGCCATCAAAATCCACTGCATGGCCGTGGACAACGTGAACCATTTTCCATACCTTGGGAGCCTACTATCAGCAAGGGCAGACATTGATAACGAGGTCCAACAACACCTCCAGTGTGCCAATGCAACCTTCGGTCGCCTGAGGAAAAGAGTGTTTGAAGACCAGGACCTCAAATCTGGCAGCAAGCTATGGTCTACAGGGCAGTAGTGATACCTGCCCTCCTATATAGCTCAGAGACGTGGACCATATACAGCAGACATCTCAAAGCACTGGAGAAGTACCACCAATGCTGCCTCCACAAGATCCTGCAAATCCACTGGGAGGATAGACGCACCAACGTCAGTGTTCTCGCTCAGGCCAACATCACCAGCATCGAAGCACTGACCACACTCGACCAGCTAAGTTGGGTGGGCCACATCATTTGCATGCCTGACACAAGACTCCCTAAGCAAACGCTCCACTCGGAACTCCTACATGGCAAGCGAGCCCCAGATGGATAGAGGAAACGTTTCAATGACACCCTCAACGCCTCCTTGATAAAGTGCAACATCCCCACCTCGGAAACCCTGGCCCAAGACAGCCCCAAATGGAGGAAGAGCATCTAGGAGGGCGCTGAGCACCGAGAGTCTCATCGCCGAGAGCATGCAGAAACCAAACGCAGACAGCGGAAGGAGCATGCGGCAAACCAGACTCCCCACCCATCCTTTCTTACAACCACTGTCTGCCCCATCTGTGAGAGATTGTAATTCCCGCATTGGATTGTTCAGCCACCTGAGAACTCACTTTTAGCAAGTCTTCCTCGATTCCGAGGGACTGCCTAAGATGATGATGTCCCAGTACTGGTTCCAGTGTCCCATGAAATGGAACCGCTCCTTCCCACACCAGTCTTTCAATCAAATATTCACCTTCCAGTTCAGCCTATCCCGATCCCACTTAGCACATGGCTGAGATTACCACACGTGAGCTCTGTTCTTTTACTTTCGTTCCTAACTTCTCATATACCCTCAGCAGGAATGGCTCCCTTTTCTTCCCTGTATGATTGGTCTCAACATGGACCATGACAACTGGAGCTTTCCCTTCCCGTTCCAGTCTCTCTGAGATATCCTTTACCATTGCATCAGGTAGGCAACACACCCTTCTGGACTCTCACTTTTGACTGCAGAGGACGCTATTTTTCTTCCTAATTATTGAATCCACTATGATTATAATCTTTCTCCTCCGCTCTTCCCCCCCTTGGACGGCCTCCTGTTCCATGGTGCATGGTTGGCATTCTGGCTGTCCACCTCACAGCCTGCAATCCTATCTTCACAAGTATGTTGTATCTGTTGGGCAGGACCAGTGTCTGTGGGACATCATTCTCCTTGGTTCCCCTTCCCTTGCTGACTAACAGTCACACTCTCCCCTTCCTGCACCTCTGCTTTCCTCTGAGATGTGACTGTACTCTGGAGAAAACTTTCCAAAAATTCCTCCCCTCCCTTTGTGTCGGAGTGTCTCTCACCCGTAAATATTCTGTGCCAGAGTGTCTCAAGCCAAAGACATGTCCTGCAGATATTGCAATCTGGGACAGTCTCATTGTCTACAAACCTCCACACATTACAGTCCAATCACATAGCCTGCACTGACATTTCTAATTTGTATTTATTTAAGAACATAAGAATCAGGAGCAGGAGTAGGCCATTTGGTCCCTCGAGCCTGCTCCGCCATTCAATAAGATCATGGCTAATCTGATCATGGACTCAGCTCCACTTCTCTCCCACTCCCCATAAACCTTTAATCCCTTATCACTCAAACATCTGACTATCTCCACCTTAAATATATTCAATGATCCAGCCTCCACAGCTCTCTGGGGCAGAGAATTCCATAGATTTACAACCTCTGAGGGAAGAAAGTTTTCCTCATCTCAGTTTTAAATGGGCAGCCCTTTATTCAAAGACTATGTCCCCTTGTTTTAGTTTCCCCTATGAGTGGAAATATCCTCTCTTCATCCACCTTGTCGAGCCCCCTCATTATCTTATAAGTTTCAATAAGATCATCTCTCATTCTTCTGAACTCCTATGTGTATAGGCCCAACCTACTCAACCTATCTTCATAAGTCAACCCCCTTACCTCCGGAATCAACCTAATGAACCTTCTCTGAACAACCTCCCATGGAAGTATATCCTTCCTTAAATATGGACACCAAAACTGTACTCCAGGTGTGTCCTCACCAATACCCTGTACAGTTGTACGATATCCCCCTTGCAATAAAGGCCAACATTCCATTTGCCTTCCTGATTACTTGCTGTACCTGCATACTAACCTTTTGTGTTTCATGCACAAGGACCCCCAGGTCCCTCTGTACTGCAGCACTTTGCAATTTTTCTCCATTTAAATTATAATTTGCTTTTCTATTATTTCTTCCAAAGTGGATAACCTCATATTTTCCCCCATTATATTCCATCTGCCAAATTTTTGCCCACTCACTTAGCCTGTCTATATCCCTTTGCAGATTTTTTGTGTCCTCCTCACAATTTGCTTTCCCACCCATCTTTGTTTCTTCAGCAAAATTGGCTACATTACACTCAGTCCCTTCATCCAAGTCATTAATATAGATTGTAAATAGTTGAGGCCGCAGCACCGATCCCTGCGGCACCCCACTAGTCACCATTTGCCAACCAGAAAATGATCCATTTATCCTGACTCTCTGTTTTCTGTTAGTTAGCCAATCCTCTATCCATGCTAATATATTACCACCAACCCCGTGAGCTTTTATCTTGTGCAGTAACCTCTTATGTGACACCTCAGCCAATGCCTTCTGGAAATCTAAATAAATCACATCACTGGTTCCCCCTTATCCACCCTGCTCGCTACATCCTCAAAGAGCTCCAGAAAATTTGTCAAACATGATTTCCCTTTCATAAAACCATGCTGACTCTGCTTGATTGAATCATGCTTTTACAAATGTCCTGCTACTGCTTCCTTAATAATGGACTCCAGCATTTTCCCAATGACAGATGTTAGGCTAACTGGTCTATAGTTTCCTGCTTTTTGTCTGCCTCCTTTTCTAAATAGGGGCGTTACATTTGCGGTTTTCCAATCTGCTGGGACTGTCCCAGAATCTAGGGAATTTTCGTAGATTATAACCAATGCATCCACTATCTCTGCAGCTACTTCTCTTAAGACCCTAGGATGTAAGGCATCAGGTCCAGGGGACTTATCCGCCTTTAGTCCCATTATTTTACCTAGCACTACTTCACTAGTGCTAGTGATTGTATTAAGTTCTTTCCTACCTATAACCCCATGATTATCCACTATTGGGATGTTTTTCGTGTCTTCTGCCATGAAGACCGATACAAAATATTTGTTCAACGTCTCTGCTATTTCCCTGTTCTCCATTATTAATTCCCCAGTTTCATCCTTCAGGGTACCAACATTTACTTTAGCCACTCTTTTCCTTTTTATGTAGAAACTCTTACTGTCTGTTTTGAAATTTCATGCAAATTTACTTTCATCATCTATCGTCCCACTCCTAATCATTTTTTTAGTTGTTCTCTACTGGCTTTTAAAAATTTCCCAATCCTCTGGCCTCCCGCTAGTCTTAGCCACATTGTATATCTTTGTTTTCAATTTGATACCCTCCCTTATTTCCTTAGTTAGCCACGGATGGTTATCCCTTCTCTTGCAGTCTTTCCTGCTCATTGGGATATAGTTTTGTTGCGAGTTATGAAATATCTCCTTAAATGTCTGCCACAGCTCATCAACTGTCCCATACTTTAATCTATTTTCCCAACTTTAGCCAACTCTGCCCTTATTCCTTTGTAGTCTCCTTTATTTAAGCTTAGGACACTGGTTTGAGAATCAACTTTCTCACCCTCCAACTGAATTTAAAATTCAACCATATTATGGTCACTCATTCCGAGAGGATTTTTTACTACGAGATCACTTTTTAACCCTGCCTCATTACACAGTATTCGATCTAAGACAGCCTGCTCCCTGGTTGGTTCCGCAATGTACTGTTCAAGGAAACTATCCCAGATACACTCTATGAACTCTTCCTCAAGGCTACCCTGGCCAATTTGCTTTGTCCAATAAATATGAAGGTTAAAATCACCTATGATTATTGCCATTCCTTTATTATAAGCCTCCATTATTTCTTGATTTATACTCCATCCAACAGTGTAGCTACTGTTAGGGGGCTTATAGACTACACCCACCAGTGACCTTTTCCCTTTATTATGCCTTATCTCCACCCAAACTGATTCAACATCTTGATCCACTGAGCCAAATCGTTTCTCACTAACACACTGATCTCATCCTATATTAACAGTGCTACCCCATCTCATTTTCCTTTCTGTCTGTCCTTCCAAATTGCCAAATATCCCTGAATATTTAGTTCCCAGTCCTGGTCACCTTGCAACCATGTAATGGCTATCCTTAAACAAAGGGGACTACAGTGGGATGAGGGCAGAGTTGGCTAAAGTAGACTGGGAACACAGACTAAATGGTGATACAATTGAGGAACAGTGGAGGACTTTGAAGGAGCTCTTTCATAGTGTTCAACAAAAATATATTCCAGTGAAAAAGAAGGGCGGTAAGAGAAGGGATAACCAGCCGTGGATAACCAAGGAAATAGAGGAGAGTATCAAATTAAAAACCAATGCGTATAAGGTGGCCAAGGATGTGGGAAACTAGAAGATTGGGAAAATTTTTAAACGACAGCAAAGAATGACTAAGAAAGCAATAAAGAAAGGAAAGATAGATTATGAAAGTAAACTTGCGCAAAACATAAAAACAGATAGTAAAAGCTTTTACCGATATATTAAACGGAGAAGAATGACTAAAGTAAATGTTGGTCCCTTAGAAGATGAGAAGGGGGATTTAATAATGGGAAATGTGGAAATAGCTGAGACCTGAAACAATTATTTTGCTTCGGTCTTCACAGTGGAAGACACAAAAACCATGCCAAAAATTGCTGGTCACGGGAATGTGGGAAGAGAGGACCTTGAGACAATCACTATCACTAGCGGGGTAGTGCTGGACAGGCTAATGGGACTCAAGGTAGACAAGTCCCCTGGTCCTGATGAAATGCATCCCAGGGTATTAAAAGAGATGGCGGAAGTTATAGCAGATGCATTCGTTATAATCTACCAAAATTCTCTGGACTCTGGGGAGGTACCATCGGATTGGAAAGCAGCTAATATAACGCCTCTGTTTAAAAAAGGGGGCAGACAAAAGGCAGGTAACTATAGGCCGGTTAGTTTAACATCTGTAGTGGGGAAAATGCTTGAAGCTATCATTAAGGATGAAATAGCGGGTCATCTAGATAGCAATAGTGCAATCAAGCAGACGCAACATGGATTCATGAAGGGGAAATCATGTTTAACTAATTTACTGGAGTTCTTTGAGGATATAACGAGCATGGTGGATAGAGGTGTACCGATGGATGTGGTGTATTTAGATTTCCAAAAGGCATTCGATAAGGTGCCACACAATAGGTTACTGCAAAAGGAGTCAGAGGAAATGTATTAGCATGGATCAAGAATTGGCTGGCTAACAGAAAGCAGAGAGTCGGGATAAATGGGTCCTTTTCGGGTTGGAAACCGGTGGTTAGTGGTGTGCCACAGGAATCGGTGCTGGGACCACAACTGTTTACAATATACATAGATGACCTGGAAGAGGGGACAGAGTGTAGTGTAACAAAATTTGCAGATGACACAAAGATTAGTGGGAAAGCGAGTTGTGTAGAGGACACAGAGAGGCTGCAAAGAGATTTAGATAGGTTAAGCGAATGGTCTAATGTTTGGCAGATGGAATACAATGTCGGAAAGTGTGAGGTCATCCACCTTGGAAAAAAAAACAGTAAAAGGGAATATCATTTGAATTGGGAGAAATTACAACATGCTGCGGTGCAGAGGGACCTGGGGGTCCTGTGCATGAATTCCAAAAAGTTAGTTTGCAGGTGCAGCAGGTACTCAGGAAGGCGAATGGAATGTTGGCCTTCATTGTGAGAGGGATGGAGTACAAAAGCAGGGAGGTCCTGCTGCAACTGTACAGGGTATTGATGAGGCCGCACCTGCGTGCAGTTTTGGTCACCTTACTTAAGGAAGGATATACCAGCCTTGGAGGGGGTACAGAGACGATTGACTAGGCTGATTCCGGAGATGAGGGGGTTACCTTCTGATGATAGATTGAGTAGACTGGGTCTTTACTCGTTGGAGTTCAGAAGGATGAGGGGTGATCTTATAGAAACATTTAAAATAATGAAAGGGATAGACAAGATAGAGGCCGAGAGGTTGTTTCCACTGGTTGGGGAGACTCGAACTAGGGGGCACAGCCTCAAAATATGGGGGAGCCAATTTAAAACCGAGTTGAGAAGGAATTTCTTCTCCCAGAGGGTTGTGAATCTGTGGAATTCTCTGCCCACGGAAGCAATTGAGGCTAGCTCATTAAATATATTCAAATCACAGATAGATAGATTTTTAACCAGTAAGGGAATTAAGGGTTATGGGGAGCGGGCGGGTAAGTGGAGCTGAGTCCACGGCCAGATCAGCCATGATCTTTTTGAATGGCGGAGCATGCTCGACGGGGTAGATGGCCTACTCCTGTTCCTAATTCTTATGTTCTTATGTTCTTAAAGAAGTTTTGGCCAGTACTGTACTTAAAGTAACGTCGGTTTTGAGCAGAAATGTACAGGGCAGAATGTACACGCCGGCTGCTGTGGCCTGACCTCAATTGACCCAGAGTCCACCATCATCTGTTAATGCGAGGCAATTAACACCCTGTTGGTGCTGCGGGGGTGATCATCAGTCCCATCAATGCCGCTTTAAGCACTATGCGTGCAATGGCTGCAGAACAATAGGACACCTCCAACGAATGTGCAGGCGAGCTGCAAACCCTGCAAACAACTACGTTGCAGAGGAAGATCGGTCCACAGTGGATCAAACCGAATTGGAAACTCGTACAGAAGAGGCAGAAGTGTATGGGGTACACACGTTCACGATGAAATGCTCACCAATAATGTTGAAAGTTGAACTGAATGGTATTCCAGTGTCTATGAAGCTGGACATGGGGGCAAGCCAATCCATAATGAGTAAAATGGCCTTCGACTGACTGGGGGAACAAGGCACACAGGCCCAAGTTCAGCCCCATTCACACGAAGCTAAGGACTTATCCAAAGGAACTAATCCCGGTAATTGGCAGTGCTGAAGTCAAAGTCTCCTATGATGGGGCAGTACACAAATTCCCGCTGTGGATTGTGCCGGGGATGACCCCACGTTATTTGGCAGAAGCTGGCAAGGGAAAATCTGCTGGAACTGGGACGATATCTGAGCACTCTCATCAGTCGACGACATCGCATGCACCCAGGTTCTAAGCAAGTTCCAATCGTTATTCAAGCCAGGCATTGGAAGTTTCTCGGGGGTGAAAGTGCAGATCCATTTGGTTCCCGGTACACGACCCATCCACCACAAGTCTCGGGCGGTACCGTACATGATGCGTGTAAAAGTGGAAATTGAGCTGGACAGGCTGCAATGCGAAGGCATCATAGTGCCGGTGGAATTCAACGACTGGGCCAGTCCATTGTTCCGTACTCAGAGAGGATGGTACAGTTAGAATTTGTGGTGACTATAAAGTAACAATTAACCGTTTTTCGCTGCAGGACCAGTACCCGCTACTCAAGGCAGATGACCTATTTGCGACCCTGGCTGGAGGGAAGGCGTTCACCAAGCTGGACCTGACCTCGGCCTACATGACGCAGGAGCTGGAGGAGTCTTCAAAAGGCCTCACTTGCATCAACACACACAAAAGTCTATTTATTTACAACCGGTGCCCGTTCGGGATTCGGTCGGCTGCAGCGATCTTCCAACGAAACATGGAAAGCCTGCTAAAGTCGGTTCCTTGTACAGTGGTCTTCCAGGACGAAGTATTGGTTACAGGTCAGGACACCATAGAGCAGTTGAAGAACAAGGAGGAGGTTTTTAGTCAGTTGGATTGCGTAGGGCTCAGGTTGAAACGCTCGAAGTATGTTTTCCTGGCACAGGATGTCAAATTCTTAGGAAGGAAAATTGCAGCAGACGGCATCAACGCCAAGACGGAGGCCATCAAGAACGTGCCGCAACCACGGAACGTGATGGAGCTGTGGTCGTTTCTGGGACTCCTAAACTACTTTGGTAATTTCCTACCTGGGTTAAGCACCCTGCTAGAACCGTTGCATGCGCTCCTGCGCAAGGGAGACGACTGGGTATGGGGGACTTCACAAGAAGCTGCCTTTAAGAAAGCCAGAAATTTACTGTGTTCTAACAAACTGCTTGTTCTGTATAACCCATGTAAGCGAATAGTGTTAGCTTGCGATGTGTCGTCATGCGGGGTCGGGTGTATGTTGCAACAGGCTAATTAATCGGAAATGTTGCAACTGGTTGCGTATGCATCTAGGAGTTTGTTCAAGGCCGAAAGGGCCTACAGCATGGTTGAAAAAGAGGCTCCGGCATGCGTTTACGAGGTGGAAATGGCACAGCCAGCGGACTTGCTAATGGTCACGGAGGCATTTGAGAAAGAGAAATCCCCCTTTACGGCCCGCCAGATCAGGACCTGGACCAGCCAGGATCCTTTATTGTCCCTGGTAAAAAGCTGTGTCCTCCATGGAAGCTGGTCCAGTGTCCCAGTGGAGGTGCAGGAAGCGATTAAGCCATTCCACAGATGCAAAGATGAGCTGTCCCTGCAGGCGGACTATCCCTTGTGGGGCAATCGTGTGGTATTGCCCAAGAAAGGCAGAGTCACATTCATTGGGGAACTACATAGCACCCACCCAGGTATCGTAATGATGAAAGCCACATGTGGTGGCCAGGCATCGACTCAGATTTAGAGTCTTGTGTACGCCAGTGCAATGCTTGCTCTCAGTTGAGCAATGCACCCAGAGAGGCATCACTAAGTTTATGGTCCTGGCTGTTATGTATTGATGTGTGTATCGTCCTGGTACCTTAAATGTATTATAAGCACAATGGTACACCACAGAGGGCACTGTGGTGGGAGACCTGAAAGTACCTGCAAGAGGCAGTATAAAAGGCTGACCACCACACCTGAGAGGCACTCTGGAGCTGAACAATAAAGGACTAAGGGCACAGCAGTTAGATTTACACCAGACCGTGTGGAGTCAGTGATTTGTGTGCTACATACACCACATTGGCAACGAGGAAGCAGACGAACTCCACGCAACCATGGCTACTCTGGGCTCGCTAAAGGATTTTACCGTGGGCAATGATTGGGAGGCCTTTACAGAAAGGCTCGAGTACTACTTCACAGCAAACGATCTGATGGAGGACACGAACGCAATGAGAGAGAAGCGTAAGGCGATATTGCTCTCCAGTTGTGGAGATGAGGTTTACTGTCTTGTCAGGGATTTGCTGGCACCTGGGAGCGCCAGGGACAAGTCATACGAGGAGCTGACTGAACTCATTCGTGACCAGCTGAAACCGAAGGAGAGCATCCTCACGGCCAGATACAAATTTTACCATCATTGCAGACCTGAGGGCCAGGATGTCACCAAATATGCTGCGGACCTCAGGAGACTTGCGGAGCCATGTGATTTTGGCGCACACCTTGACGAGGCTTTGCGGGACGTTTTCGTTATGGGGATTGGCCACTAGGGCCTCCTTCACAAGCTGCTAGCCACGGAACCCACAGTCACTCTGACAAAGGCCATCACCATCAGCCGGGCATATATGACCTCGACTTGCAGCACCAAACAAATGATCCACACAGTCTCGAACCCGGCAGGCACTGTCCACAGGATAGCGCCTGCCACGGACAAAACTGCAGAACATGGCTCTGCCCGGGGCAGAGAGCACGGACCTCGGGGTCCTGGAACTCAGAGTCCGCTGAGGGGGGCCAATCAAGCAGCACCATGCTGGCACTGCGGAGGAAGCCATGGGGCTCACCGGTGCAGGTTTGCGGAGTATATGTGCAATACCTGCCACCTGAAAAGTCACCTTCGGCGTATGTGTAAAAGAAATCGGACTCACTGTGTGGCTGAGGAGATGGGGGATGATCCACTGTTTAGTGAGGAGCAGGCAGAAGAAGATGAGGTGTTGGGACTGTATACATGCACCGACAATTCGCCCCCAGTGATAAGGGAAGTAAAAATCAACGGAGTCCCTGTGAGTATGGAAGTGGATACGGGCTCGGGTCCGTCGTTGATGAGTCAGAGAACTTTTGATAAACTGTGGATTAACCCAGCTGCACGACCCAAGCTGGTCCCGGTCACGGCGAAGCTGTGTACCTACGCCAGGGAACTAATACCTGTCCTTGGCAGAGCGGAGGTGCAGGTATCCCACGGGGACGAAACGCACGGTTTACCTTTGTGGGTCGTTGCAGGCGATGGGCCGACACTCCCCGGCCGGAAGTGGATGGGAACGGTTCGTGGGAGCTGGGAAGATTTCACCACTCCGCAGGCTGCTGCTCCCCGGGGTGCTGCCGTGCCCCGGGTTCCCAGAGAGCAGCACCGACCGAGCAGGAGCTGCAGCCTCCATCCACCCACAGGCAAGCAGAGCAAGCCCCAGCCCCAGACCTCAAGCCACAGAGATCCTGCAGCCTCAGCCCCCACAGGCAAGCAGCCCTGCAGAGGCGGGCCTAGTGGGGGGGCGGGTGAGCCGGCGGGGCACTGCGGGCGGGGTGCGAGGGATCCAGGATGGCCGGCGGATCGGAGGGGCCCACGCAGAGGGAGAGTCGGGCGGCGGCAGCAGCTGGAGGTCGGCGGCTATGACGGCCGCAGAGGAGGCTATTACGGAGGCCGCAGGGGAGGCGGCAAGTGCGGCGGCTGGAGAGGCCACGACGGCTGCAGGGGAGGCAGCTACGGTGGCCGCCGGAGAAGCGACGAACACGGCCGCAGGAGAGGAGACAAGTCAGGTGGCAGCGGAGGGGAGCGGAGGCTGCGGCGGTGGAGGGCATCCGGAGCAGCGGAGAGCAAGATGGCGGCGGCCTCGTGTCCAGAGCAGCAGAGCATCAAAGATGTCAGCGCCAAAGGAGAAGCCTTGTGGAATCTTGCTGCATCAAAGATGGCGCCTTAAAAAGGAAATACACCCGGGAATCTTAAAAGGGCCTCACCACGTGGTGGTCCCCACAAAGTGACTTCTGTAAGGCAAGAGCGAGTCTAAAATGAGCTATGTTAATGTGAGATGGCGGATTTATAATAAGAATTAATATTTTAATGCTGAATGATCACTTTGTTTCTGTAAAATAATGGATATAAAGTACAATTAATGATAAGAGCTAATAAGGAAATCAGGGGTCCGTTACCAGTTAATAACTATTTAATGTAACTGCTCAGTGTACCAGCAATCCGTTGACGCAACATCTGTACCAGATAACATGTACCATACAAACGCGCTGTCTTTGCATACCTGTCTTCCGTTGGACAAACAAGGTCGAGATCCCCGGCAATGGCTTCGGGACTGAGGGGGGAAGTGAGATATTATGTATTGATGTGTGTATCATCCTGGTACCTTCAATGTATAATAAGCACAATGGTACACCACAGAGGGCGCTGTGGTGAGAGACCTGAAAGTACCTGCAAGAGGCAGTATAAAAGGCTGACCACCACACCTGAGAGTCACGCTAGAGCTGTTCAATAAAGGACGAAGGGCACAGCAGTTAGATTAACACCAGACTGTGTGGAGTCAGTGATTTGTGTGCTACATACATTACACTGGCCATCCAAACCATGGTTGAGGATCCATGTAGACTATGCAGGCCCATTCCTAGGCAAAATGTTTTTGGTTGTCGTGGATGCTTGTTCAAAATGGATTGAATGTGTAATAATGTCTGTAAGCACGTCCACTGCCACCATTGAAAGCCTACGAGCCATGTTTGCCATGCACAGCTTGTCTGATGTCCTAGTCAGCGACAATGGGCCGTGCTTAACCAGTGCTGAATTCAAGGAATTCATGACCCGCAAAGTGATCAAACATTTCACATCTGCCCCGTTCAAACCCGCATCCAACGGCCAGGCAGAACGGGTAGTCCAGAGCATCAAGCAAAGCTTGAAATGTGTGTCGGAAGGCTCCCTGCAGACCCAGTTGTCCCGAGTGCTGCTCAGCTACCGCACCAGACCCCACTCACTCACAAGGATTCCCCCAGCCGAGCTGCTCATGAAAAGGATGCTTAAAACAAGGCTCTCTCTGGTCCGCCCTGATCTACATGATCATGTGGAGGACAATCGGCATCAACAGAGTGTGTACCATGACTTGTCACGCGATATTGAGATCAATGATCCTGTATTTGTGCTCAGTTATGGACATGGTCCCAAATGGCTCGCTGGTACGGTCACTGCCAAAGAGGGGAGTAGGGTGTTTCAGGTCAAACTGACCAATGGACAAACGCACGGGAAACACTTGGACCAAATTAACCTGCGGTTCACCAACAGCTACGTACAACCTGAAGAGGACACCACCAACTTTGACCTTCCAACACACACACAAGTGGCAACTGACATCACAGTTGACCACGAAACAGAACTCATCATCCCCAGCAGCCCGGCAAGGCCGGCTGCCTAACAGCCCATTGAAGAACTGACCAACCCAACTACACCAACATTTGTATCGAGACGATCGACAAGGGAACGCAAAGCCTCAGATCGTCTCACCTTGTAAATAAGTGTATTGTTAACTTCACGGGGGAGTGATGTATGTATTTAACCCCTTGTAACCTTGTAACCTGCATCACACCTGTCCACCAGAGGGCCTAGCTGTAGGAGTCCCAAGGGATCCCAGCATCCCTTGGGAGTACAGTATACAAGCAGGCCACCCATGAGGTATCTACATTCTGGAACTACAATAAAGAAGCTAAGGTCACACTTGCTCATTATGCACAGTCTGGCCATTTATTGAGTATAACAGAATGTATACCTCTTGCATGTGACATGTTACGACAAACTACTGAAATGGTAAAGAGACAGATATATAAAGGAGACAGTATTCTCTTACAGTTGAAAGCAATGGTGGAAGTGTTCTCATTTTTCACTTTTATTGCTACTCAGAGTCTTGGCACACTACTGACACATATTTATGGATACAGGCCCCCAAAAATTGTTTTTTTAAAGATTGTTATGGTCTTGTTCAAAGTTGCCTGTGTGGGGGTGTGGGGATGGGGGGGGGGACGGGGAGGAGGAGGAAGAAGAGGATAGATATCAATGAAGTATTCATCACTGATATAGAGCAAGGTGGGTACCCAGTAAATATTATAGAAATCTCGTACATGGAACTCAGGGACTGCTTTTAACATGCAACGGCTTTTAAGTGCAGTACAGAGAGTGTTTGGTGTCACACATTTAGGGGGCGAAATTGACCCTATTTTGTGCCTCGTTTGCGTCACTGGAAGGCGTTAATGGGGCGCAATTGCCTTTACGCCCAGGGGTGGATGGTGGTTACGCCTGGGGTAAAATTGCCCCTGAGATTTTGGGGTCGATTTGATGCTCGCGCCGTGACCTGCAATTTGCCCTACCTGGCACCCACCAGGAAATTGCCCTCCAGGTTGCGATGTTGGCTCGGGTCGCTGTTCACACCCGCTTTGCGGGGCACTGACATCCACCTGGGGCACCCCTTAAAGGGGAGGCCATGTGTGCCCCAGGCCGCCATTTTGTTCCATCAGCCCGACAATGGTGGCCCATATCTCGTACTGGGCCACCATCATGCAGCCCAGCACTCCTCTTTGGGTTCTGGTCTGGTCAAGATTGTTTCTGGTGGCCCAGTGTTGGCCACCAAAGGGTCTAGAGAGTTCGCAGAGGCCCTCCCCTATAACTGAAGGGGAGGGACGTTGTAGCGCATCAGCACTACGTGGAACTTCTGCATAGCGTTGACCTCTTCAGTGCAGCGTTGCACTCAGCAGCACGCAGACACCTCGGTAGCACCTCTCGAAAGAGGTGGAGCGCCTGAGGCAGTGCTCTGTCTCATTTGAGGGGCACAAAGCCCAATTCCATGCTGGGGACGGAGCTTCTGGCCCGAGCGGTAACTGACCCGGACCCAGAAGATTACCGCCCCCGGACAGGGTGCGGGGCAATTTCGGATACTTAGTATCCTGTGATGCATGGTCAGGGTCCATCAGGTTATGTTGAAGACCAATGGAAAAAGATAAAATGTAATTGGCATTTCTGAGGTGCTATATGAGGAGCAAAGCCATTTTTAGTGGTGGATTCTGAGATGCTCATTGTTTCTGCTGGATTTCTGCCCCATAACAGCAGCGATATAAATTGCGATCGGGCATTGGACCTCCTGGCGACCCGCCTGCTGTCTTGACAGGTAGTTACTTTAACGATATGTAAATGAGGTGACCTGATGTTGGCATGCCAAAATCCCACAAGTGCTGCACTTCCTCTCGAGAGTGAGAACGGGGCGCAAAGTCGCATGGAGTTTGCAACTCTACTCGGAGGAACGCATATGAAAACGCGTGGGAAAATGTGAGGTTATCCACTTTGGCAGAAAAAATAGAAAAGCAAATTATAATTTAAATGGAGAAAAATTGCAAAGTTTTGGAGTACAGTGGGACTTGGGGGTCCTTGTGCATGAAATACAAAAAGTTAGTATGCAGGTACAGCAAGTAATCAGGAAGGCAAATGGAATGTGGCTTTATTGCAAGGGGGATAGAGTATAAAAGCAGTGAAGTCCTGCTACAACTGTACAGGGTATCGGTGAGGCCACACCTAGAGCAGTGCGTACAGTTTTGGTGTCACATCGCCCAGCGATAGCCCAGCGATGGCAAAGGGTAAGCAAATTTTATTTATTTTTTTGGTTGGCCATGTTTTCCCGCATTTTGGGAAATCAGGGGTCATCCACACATGTGCAGAAGGGGGACAGAGATCAACATAAGAACATAAGAACATAAGAATTAGGAACAGGAGTAGGCTATCTAGCCCCTCGAGCCTGCTCCGCCATTCAACAAGATCATGGCTGATCTGGCCGTGGACTCAGCTCCACTTACCCGCCTGCTCCCCCTAACCCTTAATTCCCTTATTTGTTAAAAATCTATCAATCTGCGATTTGAATACATTCAATGAGCTAGCCTCAACTGCTTCCCTGGGCAGAGAATTCCACAGATTCACAACCCTCTGGGAGAAGAAATTCCTTCTCAACTCGGTTTTAAATTGGCTCCCCCGTATTTTGAGGCTGTGTCCCCTTGTTTAGTCTCCCCGACCAGTGGAAACAACTTCTCTGCCTCTATCTTGTCTATCCCTTTCATTATTCTAAATGTTTCTATAAGATCACCCCTCATCCTTCTGAACTCCAATGAGTAAAGACCCAGTCTACTCAATCTATCATCATAAGGTAACCCCCTCATCTCCGGAATCAGCCGAGTCAATCGTCTCTGTACCCCCTCCAAGGCTAGTATATCCTTCCTTAAGTAAGGTGACCAAAACTGCACGCAGTACTCCAGGTGCGGCCTCACCAATACCCTGTACAGTTGCAGCAGGACCTCCCTGCTTTTGTACTCCATCCCTCTCGCAATGAAGGCCAACATTCCATTTGCCTTCCTGAGTACCTGCTGCACCTGCAAACTAACTTTTTGGGATTCATGCACAAGGACCCCCAGGTCCCTCTGCACCGCAGCATGTTGTAATTTCTCCCCATTCAAATAATATTCCCTTTTACTGTTTTTATTTCTAAGGTGGATGACCTCACATTTTCCGACATTGTATTCCATCTGCCAAACCTTCGCCCATTCGTTTAACCTATCTAAATCTCTTTGCAGCCTCTCTGTGTCCTCTACACAACCCGCTTTCCCACTAATCTTTGTGTCATCTGCAAATTTTGTTACACTACACTCTGTCCCCTCTTCCAGGTCATCTATGTATATTGTAAACAGTTGTGGTCCCAGCACCGATCCCTGTGGCATACCACTCACCACCGATTTCCAACCAGAAAAGGACCCATTTATCCCGACTCTCTGCTTTCTGTTAGCCAGCCAATTCTCGATTCATGCGAATACATTTCCTCTGACTCCGCGTACCTTTATCTTCTGCAGTAACCTTTTGTGTAGCACCTAATCGAATACCTTTTGGAAATCTAAATACACCACATCCATCGGTACACCTCTATTCACCATGCCCGTTATATCCTCCAAGAATTTCAGTAAATTAGTTAAACATGATTTCCCCTTTATGAATCCATGTTGCGTCTGCTTGATTGCACTATTCCTATCTAGATGTTCCGCTATTTCTTCCTTAATGATAGCTTCAAGCATTTTCCCCATCACAGATGTTAAACTAACTGGCCTATAATTACCTGCCTTTTGTCTGCCCCCTTTTTTAAACAGAGGCGTTACATTAGCTGCTTTCCAATCCGATGGTACCTCCCCAGAGTCCAGAGAGTTTTGGTAGATTATAACGAATGCATCTGCTATAACTTCCGCCATCTCTTTTAATACCCTGGGATGCATTTCATCAGGACCAGGGGACCTGTCTCCCTTGAGATCCATTAGCCTGTCCAGCACTACCCCGCTAGTGATAGTGATTGTCTCAAGGTCCTCCCTTCCCACATTCCCGTGACCAGCAATTTTTGGCATGGTTTTTGTGTCTTCCACTGTGAAGACCGAAGCAAAATAATTGTTTAAGGTCTCAGCCATTTCCACATTTCCCATTATTAAATCCCCCTTCTCATCTTCTAAGGGACCAACATTTACTTTAGTCACTCTTTTCTGTTTTATATATCTGTAAAAGCTTTTACTATCTGTTTTTATGTTTTGCGCAAGTTTACTTTCGTAATCTATCTTTCCTTTCTTTATTGCTTTCTTAGTCATTCTTTGCTGTCGTTTAAAATTTTCCCAATCTTCTAGTTTCCCACTAACCTTGGCCACCTTAAACGCATTTATTTTTAATTTGATACTCTCCTTTATTTCCTTGGTTATCCATGGCTGGTTGTCCCGTCTCTTAACGCCCTTCTTTTTCACTGGAATATATTTTTGTTGAGCACTATGAAAGAGCTCCTTAAAAGTCCTCCACTGTTCCTCAATTGTGCCACTGTTTAGTCTGTGTTCCCAGTCTATTTTAGCCAACTCTGCCCTCATCCCACTGTAGTCCCCTTTGTTTAAGCATAGTACGCTTGTTTGAGATACTACTTCCTCACCCTCAATCTGTATTACAAATTCAATCATACTGTGATCACTCATTCCTAGAGAATCTTTTACTACGAGATCATTTACTATTCCTGTCTCATTACACAGGATCAGATCTAGGATAGCTTGCTCCCTTGTAGGTTCTGTAACATACTGTTCTAAGAAACAATCCTGTATGCATTCTATGAATTCCTCCTCAAGGCTACCCAGAGTGATTTGATTTGACCAATCGATATGTAGGTTAAAATCCCCCATGATTCCTTTTTCACATGCCTCAAGAGAGGAGATTGAGAGAGAGATAGCGAGAGAGGAGGAAGGCAGAGACAGAGAGGTGACAGAAAAGAGAGAGAGAGAAAGAAAGACAGAGAAATATGTCTGACAGCCATGAAAGGTGGGAGAGATGTGGAGACATGGAGGAATATTGCCAAACCCTTTACGAGGAACCCAACGAGGCCCTCATGGCAGAGGTGCACTCCTGCTGGGCCCAATTGACTGGGGGAGAGTGTGGTGGTAAACAAGCACCACGGGCGTACCGCAGGTTTATGGGGTGAGATAGCCGAGGTCGTCTCGTCTGCGTCCCACGAGCCCAGGGGCTCCAACCAGTGCCACAAATGCTGGAACAGCCTCGTAACTTCAGCAAGAGTAAGTATGACTTTATATTTTAATGATGCACATTCTAAATATAATAATCATTATAATGGTAATTCTCCTGGATTGAATGTAAGCTTGTTATTCTAACTTGTATGACATATATCATCCCCGCTGTAATGTATGTATGCCTGGGTTTACCTGCCACCAGGGGGATCGACCGTTGGAGGTCATTAGGCCACAGACACACACGTGCAGTCCTTGTATATAAAGAAAGCCTCTATGTTTAATCCTCAGTTTGAGAGCTGATAAAGTAGTCAGGTCGCACCTGATTGAGTTCACGGTACTAAGCCGATTGAGTTATTGTATACGCAACATTTGGCGACGAGGCACAATACGAACTTTCACGCACAAAAAAAAATGAGCACTGTTGGAATCCTGGAGCGATTTGTGGAGGGAGAAGACTGGGAGGATTTTACAGATCGCCTCGACCAGTACTTCGTAGCCAACAAGATGGATGAAGACGCTGACGCAGTTAGACGCAGGGCGGTTTTCCTCATGGTTTGAGGTCCAAAAATCAATGGCCTCATAAAGAATCTGCTCTCACCTGTACGTCCAATGGAAAAGACCTATGAAGAATTGAGTGCTTTGATTCGGGACCATCTCAAACCTAAAGAAGGCATCACTATCTCGAGATAACGCTTTTACAAGCATGTTCGTTCTGAGGGCCAGGACGTGGCGGAATTTGTTGCCGACCTGAGACGTCTCGCTGGGCCGTGTAAGATTGGAACCGCGTTGGAAGACATGCTGCGTGATGTCTTTGTAATAGTCATAAACCACGAGGTGATCCTGCGAAAGCTGCTGGCTGCGGAGACGCTGGATGTGAGCAGAGCCATCACAATCGACCAGGCTTGCTTGACCACGGTCGATAGTATAAAGCAGATATCCTCGTAGAGTCAGAACTCCACGGCAAGTACTGTGCACCAGATTGTGTCGTCGGTTGGCAGAGCTTTCCCTGGCAGAGCCTACCCGACTGTGTTTGCGAAAGCTGTAGCTTCTTGAAGTCCGCCATTGGGCACGAATCTGATTTCACCCTGTTGGCATTGTGGGGACAATCATCGGCTTCATCAGTGCCGTTTCAGGCAGTATATTTGTCGAGGCTGTGCGAAAATGGGGCACCTTCAGCTGATGTGTCCGCAGCTCAGCAAGCGTGCTGCGACACACAACGTGGAGGATGATGATCGATCTGGAGCGGATCCGGCAATGCAACCCGAGATACCCGAGGGGGAAGTGAATAGTATCCATTCATTCCTGACACAGAGACAACCGATAATGATTGAAGTAAAATTGAACGGCGTGCCAGTATCTATGGAATTAGAGATGGGGTGAGTCAGTCAATTATGAGCCAGAGGACTTTCGAAAAGCTGTGGGACACCAAGGCCGTGAAACCCAAGCTGAGTCCAGTAAATGCAAAATTGCGTACCTACACCAAAGAGCTCATACCAGTGATTGGCAGTGCATCAGTCAAGGTGTCGTATGATGGGGCGGTTCATGATCTATCGCTGTGGATCGTTCCAGGCAATGGTCCATGCTGTTCGGCAGGAGTTGGCACAAAAAAATAAAGTGGAACTGGAATGATATTAAAGCTTTATCATCGGTGGATGACGCTCGTGTGCTCAAGTGCTGAGCAAATTTCCCTTGCTGTTTGAACCAGGCATTGGCAACTTCACGGGAGCCAAGGTGCAGATCCAGCTGGACTCAGATGCAAGACCCATCCATCACAAGCCCAGGCGGTCCCGTACATGATGAGGGAGAATGTCGAAATCGAACTGGACAGACTCCAACATGAAAGGGTCATTTCACCGGTCGAATTTAATGAATGGGCTAGTCCCATTGTTCCTGTGCTGAAGAGTGATGGCACTGTCAGGATTTGTGGAGACTACGAGGTTACGATCAACCGAGTTTCGAAACAGGATCAGTACCCGTTACCAAAGACTGATGATCTGTTTGCAACGCTAGCCGGGGGAAAGTCGTTCACCAAATTGGATTTGACGTCAACCTATATGACACATGAGCTTGTCGAATCATCGAAGAAACTTATGTGCATCAATACACATAAAGGGCTGTTCCTTTACAACAGGTATCCTTTCGGAATTCACTCGGCTGCAGCCATATTTCAGAGAAACATGGAGAGTTTACTGAAGGCCGTCCCTAGAACCGTGGTGTTCCAAGACGCCATTCTGGTCACAGGTCGTGACACTGCTGAACACCTGCACAACCTGGAAGAGGTTCTATGTCATCTGGACAAAGTGGGGCTCAGGCTGAAATGTTCAAATTGAGTCTTTATGGCACTGGAAGTCGAATTCCTGGGAAGGAAGATTGCTGGAGACGGCATCAGGCCTATGGACTCGAAAACAGATGCCATCAAAAATGCACCCAGACCCCAGAATGTGATGGAGTTGCGTTCGTTCCTTGGTCTTCTCAACTACTTCGGTAACTTCTTACCTAAATTGAGAACATTATTAGAGCCACTGCTCAGAAAAGGCGACAACTGGATTTGGGGTGTATCTCAAGTCAGGGCCTTTGAGAAGGCTAGAAATCTGCTTTGTTCCAACAAATTGCTGGTACATTATGACCCATGCAAGCGTTTAGTATTGGCCTGTGACGCTTCATCACATGGGGTTGGTTGCTTGCTCCAACAATCCAATGAGTCGGGCAAACTACAACTCGTTGCGTATGCGTCGAGAAGATGTCTAAGGCGGAAAGAGCCTACGGCATGGTAGAGAAAGAACCTTTAGCCTGCGTATATGGGGTTAAAAAGATGCACCAGTATCTGTTTGGGCTTCGTTTCAAGCTTGGAACCGATCACAAGCCGCTCATATCTTTGTTTTCAGAGCAAAGAGGTATCAATACCAACACGCCATCCCGCATCCAGAGGTGGACGCTGACATTATCTGCCTATGATTATGTCATTCACCATAGACCTAGCACCTAGAATTGTGCCAATGCATTGAGCCGTTTACCGTTGCCCATGACAGAGGTGGAAACGCCACAGCCCGCACATCTACTGTTGGTCATAGATGCCTTTGAGAGTGAAGGGTCGCCTGTCACTGCTCAACAAGTTAGGACCTGGACCAGCCAGGATCCGATCTTATCAGTTGTAAAACGTTGTGTCCTTAGTGGTGATTGTTCGGCCATTCCCAGGGAAGTGTGTGATGAGACCAATCCTTACAACTGTCGCAAAGACGAACTATCCATTCAATCTGATTGTTTGCTATGGGGTATTCGTTTGTTATGCCCAAGAAAGGCAGGGAGAGATTTGTACAGGATTTACACAGTACCCATCCCGGTATTGTGATGATGAAAGCCATTGGCAGGTCTCACGTTTGGTGGCCTGGCATTGACTCTGATTTGGAGTCATGTGTGCATCAATGCAACACTTGCATGCAGTTAAGTAATGCACCAGTGGCATCTCCGCTCAGTCTGTGGTCATGTCCATCCAAACCATGGTCGAGGATCCACATCGACTTTGTGGGTCCTTTCCTGGGAAAAATGTTTTTGGTGGTGGTGGATGCGTATTCCAAATGGATAGAATGTGTAATCATGTCATCCAGCACATCCACAGCCACCATTGAGAGCCTTCGTGCCATGTTCTCCACTCATGGTCTGCCCGATATCGTTGTGAACGACAACGGATCATGCTTCACGAGTTTGGAGTTTCAAGAGTTTATGAGACTCAATGGTATCAAGCACGTAAGGTCAGCACCATTCAAACCTGCGTCCAATGGTCAAGCAGAGCGGGCCATCCAAACCATCAAGCAGAGCCTGAAACGTGTAACCCACGGTTCTTTGCAGACTCGCTTGTCACGCATACTGCTTAGTTACAGGACGAGACCCCACACGCTTACTGGGGTCCCTCTTGCTGGACTGTTAATGAAGAGTGGTCTCAAGACCAGGCTCGCGCTTGCCCACCTTGATCTCAACGATCACGTCGAAAACAGATGTCAACATCAGCAGTGGTATCATGATCGCACTGCCATGTCACGCGACATCTCTATTAATGATCCTGTGTATGTGCTAAATTATGGTCAAGGCCCCACGTGGGTCACTGGCACTGTTACGGCCAAGGAGGTTAACAGGGAGCTTATTGTCAGGCTCACTAATGGGCAAACATGCAAGTGGCACATTGATCAGACGAAATTGCGGCACACAGACGAACCAGAACAACTTGAAGAAGACACCATCAATGACCAACCGATTCATATTCAGCCATCAGAAGACTCTGCTGTTGTCAATGAATCTGGACCTTCAATCCCCAAAATGGACACTGCCACTCCCATTAGATCGGTTATCCAGCCTCAAGTCATGAATGTCTCGGCGAGCTCACCGAGATCTGGAATTGAACTGAGACGACCAACTATGGAGCGGAAAGCCCCAGAACGTGTCAATTTGTAAATAGGACTGATACCAAGATCTTGGGGGGGAATGATGTAATGTATGTATGCCAACGTTTACCTGCCACCAGGGGGAGCGAACATCAGAGGTCATTGGGCCACAGACAAACACGTGCAGCCCTTGTATATAAAGAAAGCCTCCATGTTTAATCCTCACTTTGAGAGCGAATAAAGTAGAATCAGGTCGCACCTGATTGAGTTCACGATACTAAGCCTATTGAGTTATTGCATACGCAACAACCGCTAAGAACTGGACAGGGGCATGAACCAGTGTCTGTTTTAAGTCTCTCTGGCTGCTGTCACTTAGACAGGGACCCAGCATGAACTGGAAGAAACATAGAAACATAGAAAATAGGTGCAAGAGTAGGCCATTCGGCCCCTCGAGCCTGCACCACCATTCAATATGATCATGGCTGATCATGCAACTTCAGTATCCCATTCCTGCTTTCTCTCCATACCCCTTGATTCCTTTAGCCGTAACGGCCACATCTAACTCCCTCTTGAATATATCTAATGAACTGGCCTCAACAACATTCTGTGGTAGAGAATTCCACAGGTTCACAATTCTCTGAGTGAAGAAGTTTCTCCTCATCTCTAAATGGCTTACCCCTTATCCTTAGACTGTGACCCCTGGTTCTGGACTTCCCCAACATTGGGAACATTCTTCCTGCATCTAACCTGTCCAATCCCGTCAGAATTTTATATGTTTCTATGTGATCCCCTCTTATTCTTTTAAATTCAGGTGAATATAAGCCTAGTCGATCCAGTCTTTCTTCATATGTCAGTCCTGCCATCCTGGGAATCAGTCTGCTGAACCTTCGCTGTACTCCCTCAATAGCAAGGATGTCCTTCCTTAGATTAGGAGACCAAAACTGTGCACAATATTTAATGTGTGACCTCACCAAGGCCTTGTATAACTGCAGTAAGATCTCCCTACTCCGATACTCAAATCCACTCGCTATGAAGGCCAACTTGCCATTTGCCTTCTTCACCACCTGCTGTACCTGCATGCCAACTTTTGATATTTGATATAACATGACACCCAGGTCTCGTTGCACCTCCCCTTTTCCGAATCTGTCACCATTCAGATAATATTCTGTCTTCCTGTTTTTGCCACCAAAGTGGATAACCTGACATTTATCTACATTATACTGCATCTGCCATGCATTTGCCCATTCAGCTAACCTGTCCAAGTCACCCTGCAGCCTCTTAGCATCCTCCTCACAGCTCACACTGCCACCCAGCTTAGTGTCACCTGCAAACTTGGAGATATTACATTCAATTCTTTGTCGAAATCATTAATGTATACTGTAAATAGCTGGGGTCCCAGCACTGAAGCTTGCGGGACCAAGGTGGCCAAGGTTAGTGGGAAACTAGAAGATTGGGAAAATTTTAAACGACAGCAAAGAATGACTAAGAAAGCAATAAAGAAAGGAAAGATAGATTACGAAAGTAAACTTGCGCAAAACATAAAAACAGATAGTAAAAGCTTTTACAGATATATAAAACAGAAAAGAGTGACTAAAGTAAATGTTGGTCCCTTAGAAGATGAGAAGGGGGATTTAATACTGGGAAATGTGGAAATGGCTGAGACCTTAAACAATTATTTTGCTTCAGTCTTCACAGTGGAAGACACAAAAACCATGCCAAAAATTGCTGGTCACAGGAATGTGGGAAGGGAGGACCTCGAGGCAATCACAATCACTAGGGGGGTAGTGCTGGACAGGCTAATGGGACTCAAGGTAGACAATTCCGCTGGTCCTGATGAAATGCATCCCACGGTATTAAAAGAGATGGCGGAAGTTATAGCGGATGCATTCGTTATAATCGACCAAAATTCTCTGGACTCTGGGGAGGTACCAGTGGATTGGAAAGCAGTTAAAAAAGGGGGCAGACAAAAGGCAGGTAACTATAGGCCAGTTAGTTTAACATCTGTAGTGGGGAAAATGCTTGAAGCTATCATTAAGGAAGAAATAGCAGGACATCTCGATAGGAATAGTGCAATCAAGCAGACGCAACATGGATTCATGAAGGGGAAATCATGTTTAACTAATTTACTGGAATTCTTTGAGGATCTAGCGAGCATGGTGAATAGAGGTGTACCGATGGATGTGGTGTATTTAGATTTCCAAAAGGCATTCGATAAGGTGCCACACAAAAGGTTACTGCAGAAGATAAAGGTACGTGGAGTCAGAGGAAATGTATTAGCATGGATAGAGAATTGGCTGGCTAACAGAAAGCAGAGAGTCAGGATAAATGGGTCCTTTTCGGGTTGGAAATCGGTGGTTAGTGGTGTGCCACAGGGATCGGTGCTGGGACCACAACTGTTTACAATATACATGGATGACCTGGAAGAGGGGACAGAGTGTAGTGTAACAAAATTTGCAGATGACACAAAGATTAGTGGGAAAGCGGGTTGTGTAGAGGACACAGAGAGGCTGCAAAGAGATTTAGATAGGTTAAGCGAATGGGCTAAGGTTTGGCAGATGGAATACAATGTCGGAAAGTGTGATGTCATCCACCTTGGAAAAAAAAACAGTAAAAGGGAATATTATTTGAATGGGGAGAAATTACAACATGCTGCGGTGCAGAGGGACCTGGGGGTCCTTGTGCATGAATCCCAAAAAGTTAGTTTGCAGGTGCAGCAGGTAATCAGGAAGGCAAATGGAATGTTGGCCTTCATTGCGAGAGAGATGGAGTGCAAAAGCAGGGAGGTGCTGCTGCAACTGTACAGGGTATTGGTGAGGCTGCACCTGGAGTACTGTGTGCAGTTTTGGTCACCTTACTTCAGGAAGGATATACTAGCTTTGGAGGGGGTACAGAGACGATTGACTAGGCTGATTCCGGAGATGAGGGGGTTACCTTATGATGATAGATTGAGTAGACTGGGTCTTTACTCATTGGAGTTCAGAAGGATGAGGAGTGATCTTATAGAAACATTTAAGATAATGAAAGGGATAGACAAGATAGAGGCAGAGAGGTTGTTTCCACTGGTCGAGGAGACTAGAACTAGGAGGCACAGCCTCAAAATACGGGGGAGCCAATTTAAAACCGAGTTGAGAGGGAATTTCTTCTCCCAGAGGGTTGTGAATCTGTGGAATTCTCTGCCCAAGGAAGCAGTTGAGGCTAGCTCATTGAATGTATTCAAATCACAGATGGATGGATTTTTAACCAATAAGGGAATTAAGGGTTATGGGGAGCGGGCGGGTAAGTGGAGCTGAGTCCACGGCCAGATCAGCCATGATCTTGTTGAATGGCGGAGCAGGTTCGAGGGGCTAGATGGCCTACTCCTGTTCCTAATTCTTATGTTCTTATGTTCTTATGTTCTCACTAATTACTGCCTGCCATTCTGAAAAGGACCCATTTATTCCTACTCTTTGCTTCCTGTCTGCCAACCTGTTCTCTATCCACGTCCATACATTACCCCCAATACCATGTGTTTTAATTTTGCACACTAATCTCTTGTGTGGGACCTTGTCAAAAGCCATTTGAAAGTCCAAATATACCACATCCACTGGCTCTCCCTTGTCCATTCTACGAGTTACATCCTCAAAAAATTCGAGAAGATTTGTCAAGCACGATTTCCCGTTCATGAATCCATGCTGACTTGGACAAATCCTGTCACTGCTTTCCAAATGCGCTGCTATAACATCTTTAATAATTGATTCCAACATTTGCCGACTACCGATGTCAGGCTAACCGGTCTATAATTCCCTGTTTTCTCTCAAAGGAGAGCTGCCTTTGCTCACTGTCTGGCCTGGGACACATTTGGAGGAATATTCGTAATAAGGTGGACGAATTAACTGCGCAGGCAGCTATTAACGAATATGGTATTACGGAAACATGGCTCCAGGGTGACCAAGGCTGGGAACTCAACATCCAGGGTTATTCAACATTCAGGAAGGATAGACAGAAAGGAAAAGGAGGTGGGTAGCATTGCTGGTTAAAGAAGAAATTAACAAAATAGTAAGGAAGGACATTAGCATGGATGATTGGAATCTGTATGGGTAGAGCTACAGAATAGCAAAGGGCAGAAAACACCAGTGGGAGTTGTGTACAGACCACCAAACAGTAGTAATGAGGTTGGGGACAGCATCAAACAAGAAATTAGGGATGCGTGCAATAAAGGTACAGCAGTTATCATGGGCGACTTTAATCTACATGTAGATTGGGCTAACCAAACTGCTAGCAGTACGGTGGAGGAGAATTTCCTGGAGTGTTTTAGGGATGGTTTTCGAGACCAATATGTCGCCGAACCAAGTAGAGGGCTGACTATCCTCGACTGGGTGATATGTAATGAGAAAGGACTAATTAGCAATCTTGTTGTGTGAGGCCCCTTGGGGAAGAGTGACCATAATTGGGTAGATTTCTTGATTAAGATGGAGAGTGACACAGTTAATTCAGAGATTAAAGTCCTGAATTTAAGGAAAGGTAACTTCGATGGTATGAGACATGAATTTGCTAGAATAGACTGGCGAAAGATACTTAAAGGATTGACGGTGGATAGGCAATGGCAAACATTTAAAGATCACATGGATGAATTTCAACAATTGTGGAAGGTGGCTCAACTGTGGCTAACAAGGAAAATTAGGAATAGTATTAAATCCAAGGAAGAGGCATATAAATTAGCCAGAAAAAGCAGCAAATCTGAGGACTGGGAGAAATTTAGAATTCAGCAGAGGAGGACAAAGGGTTTAATTAGGAGGAGAAAAATAGAGTATGAGAGGAAGCTTGATGGGAACATAAAAACTGACTGCAAAAGATTCTATAGATATGTGAAGAGGAAAAGATTAGTGAAGACAAACGCAGGTCCCTTGCAGACAGAATCAGGTGAATTTATAATGGGGTACAAAGAAATGGCAGACCAATTGAACAAATACTTTGGTTCTGTCTTCACTAAGGAAGACACAAATAACCTTCCGGAAATACTAGGGGATCGATGGTCTAGCGAGAAGGAGGAACTGAAGGAAATCATTATTAGCCAGGAAATTGTATTAGGGAAATTGATGGGATTGAAGGCCGATAAATCCCCGGGGCCTGATGGTCTGCATCCCAGAGTACTTAAGGAAGTGGCCCTAGAAATAGTGGATGCATTGGTGATCATTTTCCAACAGTCTGTCGACTCTGGATCAGTTTCTATGGTCTGGAGGGTAGCTAATGTAACCCCATTTTTTTAAAAAGGAGGGAGAGAGAAAATGGGAAATTATAGACTGGTTAGCCTGACATTAGCAGTGGGGAAAATGTTGGACTCAATTATTAAAGATGAAATAGCAGCGCATTTGAAAAACAGTGACAGGATCGGTCAAAGTCAGTATAGATTTATGAAAGGGAAATCATGCTTGACAAATCTTCTAGAATTTTTTGAGGATGTAACTAGTAGAGTGGACAAGGGAGAACCAGTGGGTGTGGTGTATTTGGACTTTCAAAAGGCTTTTGACAAAGTCCCACACAAGAAATTAAAGCACATGGTATTGGGGGTAATGTATTGACGTGGATAGAGAACAGGTTGGCAGACAGGAAGCAGAGAGTCGGGATAAACGGGTCCTTTTCAGAATGGCAGGCAATGACTAGTGGGGTGTCGCAGGGCTCAGTGCCTGGACCCCAGCTATTTACAATATACATCAATGATTTAGATGAAGGAATTGAGAGTTATATCTCCAAGTTTGCAGATGACACTAAGCTGGGTGGTGGTGTGAGCTGTGAGGAGGACGCTAAGAGGCTGTAGGGTGACTTGGTCAGGTTAGGTGAGTGGGCAAATGCATGGCAGATGCAGTATAATGTGGATAAATATGAGGTTACCCACTTTGTTGGCAAAAACATGAAGGCAGAATATAATTTGAATGGCGGCAGATTCGGAAAAGGGGAGGTGCAACGAGACCTGGTTGTCATGGTATATCAGTCATTGAAGGTTGGGATGCAGGTGCAGTAGGTGGTGAAGAAGGCAAATGGCATTTTGGCTTTCATAGCTAGGGGATATGAGTATAGGAGCAGGAGGTCTTGCTGCAGCTGTACAGGGCCTTGGTGAGGACTCACCTGGAATATTGTGTTCAGTTTTGGTCTCCTAATCTGAGGAAGGACATTCTTGCTATTGAGGGAGTGCAGCGAAGGTTCACTAGACTGATTCCCGGGATGGCAGGACTGACATATGAGGAGACACTGGATCGACTGGCCCTGTATTCACTCGATTTTAGAAGAATGAGAGGGGATCTCATAGAAACGTATAACATTCTGACGGGACTGGACAGGTTAGATGCAGGAAGAATGTTCCCGATGTTCAGGAAGTCGAGAACCCGGGGTCACAGTCTATGGATAAGGGATATTTAGGACCGAGATGAGGAGAAACTTCTTCACTCAGAGAGTTGTTAACCTGTGGAATTCTTTTCGGCAGAGAGTTGTTGATGCCAGTTCATTAGATATAGTCAAGAGGGAGTTGGATATGGCCCTGCAGATCCATTCACCACAAGGTTCGGGTGGTACCGTACATGATGCGTTAAAAAGTGGAAATTGAGCTGGACAGGCTGCAAAGTGAAGGCATCATCGCGCCGGTTGAATTCAATGACTGGGCCAGTCCGATTGTCCCGGTACTCAACGAGGACGGCACGGTTAGAATTTGTGGGGAGTATAAAATAACTGTTTTTCGCTGCATGACCAGTACCTGCTAGCGAAGGCAGATGACCTATTTACAACCCTGGCGGGAGGGACGACGTTCGCCAAGCTGGACCTGACCTCGACCTACATGACGCAGGAGCTGGAGGAGTCTTCGAAAGGTCTCACATCCAGCAACACGCTCAAAGGTCTACTTATTTACAACCGGTGCCCGTTCGGAATTCGGTCGGCTGCAGCGATCTTCCAACGAAACATCGAAAGCCTGCTAAAGTTGGTTCCTTGTACAGTGGTCTTCCAGGATGCCATATTGGTTACAGGTTGGGACACCATGGAGCACTTGAAGAATCTGGAGGAGGTTCTTATTTGGTTGGATCGCTTGGGGCTCAGGTTGAAATGCTCGAAGTGTGTTTTCCTAGCATAGTACGTCAAATTCTTAGGAAGGAGAATCGCAACAGATGGCATCAGACCCACCGACGTCAAGACAGATGCCATCAAGAACGCGCCGCGACCACAGAACGTGATGGAGCTGTGGTCGTTCCTGAGACTCCTTAGCTATTTTGGTAATTTCCTAGCTGGGTTAAGCATCCTGCCAGAACCCCTACATGCGCTACTGCGCAAGGGAGATGACTGGGTATGGGGGAATTCACAAGAGGCTGCCTTTAAGAAAGCCAGAAATTTACCGTGTTCTAACAAACTGCTTGTCCTGTATAATCCATGTAAACGACTAGTGCTAGCTTGTGATGCGTCATCACATGGGGTCGGGTGTTTGTTACAACAGGCTAATGATTCGGGGATTTTGCAACCGGTTGCGTATGCATCCAGGAGTTTGTTCAAGGCCGAAAGGGCCTACAGCATGGTTGAAAAAGAGGCTCTTGCATGCATTTACGGTGTAAAAAAATGCACCAGTACTTATTTGGCCTCAAGTTCGAGCTTGAAACTGACCACAAGCTGCTCATATCGTTGTTCTCTGAGAGCAAAGGGATTAATACCAACGCCACTGCCCGCATCCAAAGATGGGCGCTCACGCTGTTGGCATACAACTATGTAATCTGCCACAGACCGGGCACAAAGAACTGCGCAGATGCTCTCAGTCGGCTACCATTGCCCACCACCAGGGTGGAAATGGCACAGCCAGCGGACTTGCTTATGGTCACGGAGGCATTTGAGAACAAGAAGATCCCCGTTACGGCCCACCAGATCAGGACCTGGACCAACCAGGATCCTTTACTGTCCTTGGTAGAAACTGTGTCCTCCATGGGAGCTGGTCCAGTGTCCCAGTGGAGATGCAGGAAGTGATTAAGTCATTCCACAGACGCAAAGACGAGTTGTCCCTGCAGGCGGACTGTTCTTTGTGGGGCAATCGCGTAGTCTTGCCCAAGAAAGGCAGAGACACATTTATTCGCGAACTGCACAACACCCATCCAGGCATCGTAATGATGAAAGCAATAGCCAGATCTCACGTGTGGTGGCCGGGCATCGACTCAGATTTGTGTACACTAGTGCAACACTTGCTCTCAGTTGAGCAATGCACCCAGAGAGTCACGCTAAGTTTGTGGTCGTGGCCATCCAAACCGTGGTCGAGGATCCATGTAGACTATGCAGGCCCATTCCTAGGCAAAATGTTTTTGGTCATTGTGGACGCTTACTCAAAATGGATTGAATGTGCAATAATGTCTGTAAGCACATCCACGGCCACCATTGAATGCCTACGAGCCATGTTTGCCATGCACAGCTTGTCTGATGTCCTAGTCAGCGACAATGGGCCGTGCTTAACCAGTGCTGAATTCAAGGAATTCATGACCCGCAAAGTGATCAAACATTTCACATCTGCCCCGTTCAAGCCCGCATCCAACAGCCAGGCAGAACGGGCAGTCCAGACCATCAAGCAAAGCTTGAAACGTGTGTCGGAAGGCTCCCTGCAGACGCGGTTGTCCCGAGTGCTGCTCAGTTACCGCACCAGACCGCATTCAATCACCGGGAATCCCCCAGCCGAGCTGCTCATGAAAAGGGCGCTTAAAACAAGGCTCTCTCTTGTCCACTCTGATCTCCATGATCACGTGGAGGGCAAGAGGCATCAACAAAGTGTGTACCATGACCGTGCAAATTTGTCACGCGATAGTGAGATCAATGATCCTGTGTTTGTGATCAATTATGGACATGGTCCCAACTGACTCGCTGGCACGGTTACAGCCAAAGAGGGGAGTAGGGTGTTTCAGGTCAATCTGACCAATGGACAAACGCACAGAAAACATTTGGACCAAATCAAATTGCTGTTCACCAACAGCTACGAACAACCCGAAAAGGACACCACCATCTTTGAGCTTCCAACACACACACAAGGGGCAACTGACATCACAGTTGACCACGAAACAGAACTCATCATCCCCAGCAGCCCGGCAAGGCCGGCTGCCCAACAGCCCAGTGAAGAACTGACCAACCCAACCACACCCGCATTTGTACCGAGACAATCGACAAGGGAGCGTAAAACCCCAGATCATCTCACCTTGTAAATAAACATACTGTTGACTTCACGGAGGAGTGATGTTATGTATTTAACCCTTTGTAACCTGCATCACACCTGACCACCAGAGGGCCTATCTGTTGGAGTCCCAGGGATCCCAGCATCCCTTGGGAGCACAGTATGTAAGCAGGTCACCCACGAGGTACCTGCACTCTGGAACCTTAATAAAGGAGCTAAGGTCACACTTGCTCATTACACACAGTACTCAGTCTCACCATTTATTATGAGTGTAACAATAAGAACATAACAGCAGTCCATCTGGCCTTCTGTCCCCTTCTCTGTCCATACCCCATAACCCCTCGCTCCCTTATCATTCGGTCTATCTGCGACTGATCCAGTCTCCACAGCTCTCTGGCGCATTGAATTCCATATAGATGTACTGCCATAGATACCACCATATGATGCATTAATATGTAACGTTTCTATGTCACATTTATGGGATGAGTGCTGTTCCTCCTACGTATGCCAGTGCGGCGCAACAATGCTTTCTGCTCTAATAATCTCAATTGTGTCTTGCAGCTTTACCAGCTCCAGAGGCGCAATGGTAGGACAGATGCTCACATGGACCTGACCCACTGCATGTGTCATTCACTACAGGTGGTGAAGAGGAGGAGACCACCGAGCCCGATGAGGAGGAGGAATACCTGGAGACAGAGAGACAGAGGAGGATGCCCCTTTCATCCCTCTGTCTGGGGAACCTGCGGCCCCGATGGGGATCCCAACTGAGGAGATACCGGCACCAAGCGGCATGCAGTTGGCGACGCCAAGGGGCACATTGGTGCTGTCGCAGACTCCACGGAGGCCGGGTCAGAGGCTTGAGCAAAGGCCTACCCTGGACCACCGCGTGGAGCGCCTGGCACGACTGTGCAAGGAGTCTGTTGCAATCCAGCGCGAGCAGCTCCAGGTGTTTGTGGGGATCAAGCAGGAATTCTCCCGGGTGTCTGCTCGCCAAGCGGAGGCGACGCAGCAGATGATCCTGGAGTTGTGTGGAATCTCCGCCTCCAACCATGCCATGTGGCATGCGTTCTCGGTGGTACACAGCGCTGCACCCCGAGCTCCCGTGACCACAAGCATCGGCACACAGGCGGGTCAGGAGGATGCACCACCTCCTGACTCGGAAGGCGATCCCCCTGTTTGGTCTTCCCCGCCAACAGCCCCCCAACAGGCAGTCGTCCCAGCATGTCCCCCACCACGGCAGGAAGTCTTACCATCGCCTACTGCACACTAGCCTCTCAGCAGTACACGGAGACCAAAATGGGTGGGTGAGGTAACGGCATGGGGGTTGCAGGATCTGGAGGGAAACGTGGCCACAGGTAGGGAGGGGGTACACTCTTTTTAATATTGGGCTAGACTTTCCACTAAGTGGCTAAGGCCCCAAAAAATGGGCCTTATTCCAGCGATGCGTGATGTATCGCCCATGCTGATCGCCGGCATAAGGCCCATTTTTTTGCTATTTTCCACTTGGCCTTACCCAAGCAATGTCAAATGGGCGATCTGATTCCTCAGCGATCTCATGATCGCCCAAAAAAAGAGGAAGTGAAACGGAAGTCCAAAAAAAAAGCTTCCCTAGCAACGATATTGTGCGCATGTGTGGGATTTTTTTTTTGGGTTGATTTTTTTTGCCGCGTTTGGTGAGTTCATGGGTCATCGCACATGCTCAGAAGGACAGGGAGGGTCGGAGAGAGCGGGAGAGAGAGAAGGAGAGAAGGAGAGAGTTATCGAGGAAGAAGTTTGTATTTTGCTAATTTGATTTAAAATTCAAGAATAGAAACACCAAATAGAAGGGAGGGAGAAGCAAAGGGCAAAAGCCTTTAGTGAGGAGGTGAATGAGGCCCTTGTAAATGTTGTTTCCACATGGTGGGAGGACTTGACACGGGGTGGCTTTGGGAAACCTCCACCCCGTGCCTATCAACGGATCTGGCTAGAGATTGCCGATGTGGTCACATCGGCATCCAATGAGGTGCAGACGGGTGACCAGTGCCGCAAGAGCTGGAACAGCCTGCTGGCAGCTGCCAGAGTAAGTTGGATTTTAGATATGTCTTTAAAACATATTTAAAAGTCATATTTAAAAGCACACATATGTATTATTTACTTGCTGTTTATAATTAGAATAATATTAAAAATTATTAATATGCAGTACGATGTTTTGTTAGTTGTTATTGGTTAATTGTTAATTGTTAATTGTTAATTGTTAAGATTTTGTATTTGAGGGAAGGGTGGGTTGGTGCAGGGGGCGGGGGGTTGGAGAGATAGTTTTTCAATTTTGATTTGCGTTTTTGTTAATAAAATAAAATTTCTTTAATTCAATAAATTGTGTGTGTCTTTTCTCTTAGTTAGTCATCAACTATACAGATGTTATTCCATATCTGAGCATTCTATTAATATACGAGTACTTTAGTAACACTTCAGTAACACTAAACTTTATAAAATAAGCATGAGTTCTGATGATAGGCCATTGCAGGCAAGACCTAAAGGACACCCCAAGCAATTGAAAGTATTTTGATTAACCCTAATTGTAAATCAACATCTGAAATGTCCACATTTAGCAAGTGGAACCCCTTTCTGTTATGAAAGACCTCCGCGTTATTTCATGGTGCTTTGAGGGCAATGTGCGTACAGTAACAATATCTAATCACTGTACTCTACACTCTATGTACTCTATACTCTGTTTACCAGTCAGTTTGATAGGCACCAACAATATCAGTAAATAACTTCACTATGTAAAAGCTTTTTAATAAATTCAATATATAAAATATATATAAAACCTTCTAATAAATTCTATTATATAAAACCTATTCACTAAAAACAACGTAATAATACCTATATGAAAAATTATAGTTCTCATCCTCATTAAATTCTATTATATAAAACCTAATTATATGAAACCAAACGTAATGATAACTATATGAAAACTTACAGCTCTCAGTAAATTATACTATATAAAACCTATTTAATAAAAATAACATAATAATACCTATTTATATTCCCTGTCTCAATATTCTGAGTACAACTAGCTCTCTAATTAAATCACATCTAATCCTCTACCCTTCCATTGAAGTCAAAATGGCATCCGTAGTGCCCATTTTCCTTCTCTTCGGCCCAGAAAAAGCAACTATTTCTCAGCACTGTTTTGGGCCTTACATCGGCCCAGCAAATTGCATGCTAGGTGCTGAAACTTGGGATGGGCCTTGTGTGGGCTATCATTTCGCCGATCTTCTTGGCGAACAAAGTGGAAACTTAGGCACCTGTTTTTCAGATAATATTTTGGGCCTAGTTTCCACTTTTTGCTCAAAATGGGTGATAGAGGTCCGTTTTGGGTCCGTTTTGGGCCATATATGGGCCAGAAATGGGCAATGTGAAGTGGAAATTCTAGCCTATTGTTCCTATTGTTCACATTTATTGTTGGTGTTGTCACTTCATTGTTGGGGCGGGGGGGTGGGGGGTGGGAGGGTGTTTTGAGATTTGTAATTGAAAAGTAACGTTCAAAAGTTGTCATTTTATTAAAACCATTTTATTTCACTTTACAATTGTTGTGCAGTGTCTTCTAATAACGTAAGTTAAAATAGAACATTAGTGCAACTGTTGTTAAATAATGTCCAGGCCAGGCCAAGTACGTCACTTATTTATATAAATATAATAAAACATCTAATTGTGAGTGCATCTATCTTTAAAAGGCCCTTAAATAATTCACAAACTATTTAAGCCCTTGTTTAAAAGGAGTCCTGTCTTCCTGTGATGTTCAAAATGGCGTCCGTAGTGCCCAGTTCTGTGAGGAAGGCCAGGCAATAGCAACTATTCTCCAGCGATGTTCTCGGCGAGCGATCAGCCTGGCGATGTGCCGGCGATGTGTCGCACTTGAACCTTTTACAATTTCAACTTCCCACCTGCCCCAAACTTTTCCATCCTTGGGGGTTAAACTTTCCCTCATTGGCTTCAGCCCCTGCCATAATCTCTGTTCTCTATCCATCGATTCTAAAGACACTCCACTATTTAAGAAGGATAGGAGAAATAAACTTGGAAATTATAAACCTATTAGTCGATTGTCAGTTGTGGGGAAGTTACTGGAATCTGTTATTAGGGACAGAGCACTGAGCATGTGGACAAATATGAGCTGATCAGAGTGAACCAGCATGGATTAGTAAAGAGTAAATCATGTCTACGATCTTAGTTGAATTATTTGAGGAAGTAATTAACATGGTAGATAAGTGTGTCTATGGATTAAAAACAGAAAATGCTGGAAATACTCAGCAGGTCAGGCAGCATCTGTGAAGAGAGAAACAAAGTTATAATTTCAGGTTGAAGACCCTTCATCAGAACTGGAAAGGTTAGAGCTGTAACAGATTTTTAAGCAAGTGTAGGGGCAGGGAAAGGAGGGAAGGGAGGAAAGAACAAAAAGGAGATAGGATGTCTGTGACAGGATGGAAGGCAGAAGAGATTAAGAGACAAAAGGGATGATGGAGCAAGGCAAAAGGAGATGGTAATGGGGCAAGTTAAGAAACAAAAGATAAGTCTAGGTGAGGTGTAACTGGAAATGGTAGAATCATCAACAGCTGCCATGGGTGGGAAAAAAAAAGAGACTAACTATTTGTACTACACTTTTTTGACTGACAGGCGACAAACCCCGCCCCCGTCAAGCTCCGCCCCCCCTCCCAGCCGAATCATTCCATGTGCGTAGTGCCAGAAGCAGGACCTGAGGCTTTGACTCTCTCCCCCCTGGCCGGCCTGGGCCCAATGGTGGCAGGAGGAGGCCAATGGCGGCAGGAGGAGGCCGATGTCGGTGATAGGGGGCCTGATGGCGGTGGGAGGGGGCTGATGGTGAGAGAGAGGCTTGGAGGAGAGAGAGAGAGACTGGAGGGAGAGAGAGAGGCTGGGGTGGAGAGAGAGGCTGGGAGGTAGGAGAGGGAGAGAGAGAGGCTGGGGGGAGAGAGAGAGACATGGGGCAGGGAGTCGGAGGGGAGAGAGGGAACTCAAGGAAGATGGATCACGTTCTTCCAACCCCTTATAAGGGACATCGTTGGAGTGGATGATATCCAGAAGTCACGACACTGTCACTATTCACTTCATACCCAATAAACCTGTTAACAATCCATACACAATGCCTGCCCCATCTATGGTGGGGGCTGGGGGGGGTTGCACTTGTGCAGGGGGAGGTTCGTACTTGGACTGGGGTAAGGCATGGGGAGGCATGCACTTGGACTGGGGTAAGGCACTTTGGCTGGGGGAGGCATGCACAGACTGGGTAAGGCACTTTGGCTGGGAGAGGCATGCACTTGGACTGGGGTAAGGCACTTTGGCTGGGGGAGGGATGTACTTGGACTGGGGTAAGGCACATCGGCTGGGGGAGGCATGCACTTGGACTGGGGTAAGGCACTTCGGCTGGGGGAGGCATGCACAGACTGGGTAAGGCACTTTGGCTGGGAGAGGCATGCACTTGGACTGGGGTAAGGCACTTTGGCTGGGGGAGGGATGTACTTGGACTGGGGTAAGGCACATCGGCTGGGGGAGGCATGCACTTGGACTGGGGTAAGGCACTTTGGCTGGGGGAGGAATGTACTTGGACTGGGGTAAGGCACATCGGCTGGGGGAAGCATGCACAGACTTGGGTAAGGCACTTCAGCTGGAAGAGTCATGCACTTGGACTGGGGTAAGGCACTTTGGCTGGGGGAGGGATGTACTTGGATTGGGGTAAGGCATTTTGGCTGGCCCTTGCTTTCTTCTGGGGAGCTTTGTTCTCTGTCGCTTCAGGAAGTCAAAGTGGATTGAGTTACAATTTGCAAAGTTGGTGAGACCTTGGGATGGGCGGTTCCAGTTACACATTCCTGTGAATCTTCAGCAGGTGGCCTATTCTCCAAGGGGACCAATCAGAAACAAAGGGTGGAACATGTTGGACTATTTTGGCAGTACAAATAAACACGTCAAAAAAAGAATTAGGTGCAGATGTTATAATCTGAAATTGTTGAACTCGATGTTGAGTCCAGAAGGCTGTAAAGTGCCTCAATGAAAGATGAGGTGCTGTTCATTGAGCTTACGTTGAGCTTCGATGGAACATTGTAAGAGGCCGAGGACAGAGCGATCAGAGTGGAGAATTAAAGTGACAGGTGACTGGAAACTTGGGGTCAGCTTAGGGATTGAACAGAGGTGTTCCGCAAAGCAGTCACCCAATCTGCGTTTGATCTCCCCAATGTAGAGGAGACCTCATCGTGAGCAGTGAATACAGTATACTAAATTGAAAGAAGTACAAGTAAATCGCTGTTTCACCTGGAAGGAATGTTTGGGGCCCTGGACTGTGGGAAGGGAGGAGGTAAAAAGGTAGGTTTTGCATCTCTTCCGTTTGCACGGGAAGGTGCCATGGGAAGGGTAAGGGGTGTGGGGGTGATGGAGGAGTGGACCAGGGTGCCGTGGAGGGAGCAGTCCCTTAGGAATGCTGAAAGGGTAGGAGAGGGTGGTGGAATTATGCTTGAGGTGGTGGAAATGTCGGAGGATGCTCCATTGAATGTGGAGGCTGGTGGGGTGGAGGGTGAGGACAAGGGGAACCCTGGCGTGGTTCTGGGAGGGAAGGGGAAGGAACGAGGACAGAAGTGCGGGAAACGGATCATGGACCCTGTCAATCATGGTGAAGGGGACTCTTCGGTTCAGGAAAAAGGAAGACAGATCGGAAGCACTACTATGAAAGGTGGCGTCGTCAGAACAGATGTGACGGAGACAGAGAAACTGGGAGAATGGAATGGAATCCTTACAGGAGGCAGGGTGGGAGAAAGTGTAGTCCAGATAGCTGTGGGAGTCAGTGGACTTATAGTGAATGTTTATCAATAGTCTACCACCAGAAATGGAGACAGAGAAGTCAAGGATGGGAAGGGAAGAGTCTGAGATGGACCACGTGATGGTGAGGGAAGGATGGAAATTGGAAGCAAAGTGAATGACATTTTCGAGTTCAGGGTGAGAGCAGGAAACGGCACCAATGCAGTCATCAATGTACCGGAAAAAGAGGTGAGGGAGGGGACCCGAGTAGGATTGGAACAAAGAATATTGCACATATCCCACAAAAAGGCAGGCATGTGGGTTCCCATAGCAACACCTTTTATTTGGAGGAAGTGAGTAGCGTCAAAGGAAAAGTTGTTCAGCGTGAGAACAAGTTCAGCCAGATGGAGGAGGGCGGAGGTGGATGGGGACTGGTTGAGCCTCTGTTCAAGGAATAAGCAGAGTGCCCTCAGGCCATCCTGGTGGGGGATGGAGGTGTAGAGGGATTGGACGTCCATGGTGAAAAGGAGACAGTTGGGGCCGGGAAACTGGAAACTGTTAAAGTGAAGGAGGGCGTTGGAAGAGTCATGGTTGTAAGTGAGAAGCGACTGGACAAGGGGAGAGAAAATAGAGTTGAGATAGGAAGAGATAAGTTCCTTGGGGCAAAAACAGACAAACTATGAAATTGGTGGTCGTGGAGGAAAGATCTCCACAGGAGATGAGGTCAGTGACAGTCTTGGAAATGATGGATTGATGTTCAGTAGTGGAGTCATGGACCAGGGAGGTAGGAGGAGGTGTCAGAGAGTTGACATTCAGCCTCCGCAAGGTAGAGGTCAGTTTGACAAACAACAACAGTGCCACCCTTGTCAGCAGGTTTAATGACAATATTGGGGTTGGAACTGAGAGAGAGGAGTGCTGTAAGTTCAGAGGGAGGTAGGTTGGAGTGAGTGAGTGGAGCAGAGAAATTGAGACAGCTGATCTCCTGTCGGCAGTTCGCAATGAAAGATCTAGAGAGGGTAAGAGGCCAGAGGGAGGGGTACAGGTTGAACGAGAACTCTGAAAATGGGAGAATGAGTCAGCTGTGCAGGGGGAAGAATCCTGGCCCAAGAAGTCGGCATGGAGACGAAGGTGACGGAAAAAGAGCTCATCGTTGTGCCGAGCTTGAAATTCATTGAAGTGGGGTCATATGGAAATGAAGCTCAGGCCTTTGCTGAGGACTGATCATTCAGGGCCAGAGAGGGGAAGGTCAGAGGGGCTAGTGAAAACATGGCAGGGGTTAGGATTGGAAGAAGGGATAGGGTCAGAGGAAAGTGAAGGGGAAGTAGGGTCCGGAGTGGGGGGTGGGGGGGGGGGGGCATTGTGTCTAAGAATTGTTGAAGCTTACAATCCTTGACACCTGAAAGGAAGAGTTTTATTTTAAAGCTTTTTTTTAAAGCGCTGGATGAGCCAAAGGATGAATTGAAAGTGATTTACTTACACTTCTTTCAATTTAGTATACTGTATTCGCTGCTCACGATGCCGTCTCAGCTACATTGGGGAGACCAAACGCAGATTGGGTGACCACTTTGCAGAACATCTCCATTCAGTTTGTAAGCATGACCCCAAGCTTCCGGTCACCTGTCACTTTAATTCTCTGCTCGAGTCCTACTCTAATCTTTCCGTCCTCGACCTCTTACACTGTTCCAACGAAGTTCAACATAAGCTCGAGGATCTCATCTTTCCTTTAGGCACTTTGCAGCCTTTTGGACTCAACATCGAGTTCAACAATTTCAGACCATAACCTCTGCCCCTAATTCCACCCCCCACCCATCCCCCCCATGGCAGCTGTTGATGATTCTGCCATTCCCATTTACACCTCATCTCGACTCATCTTTTGTTTCTTAACTTGTCCCATTACCATCTCCTTTTGCCTTGTTCCATCATCCCTTTTGTCTTTTAATCTCTCCTGCCTTTCACCCTATCACTGACCTTCCCTTTTGTTCTTTCCTCCCCATCTCCTTTTCCCTGTCCCTGCACTTGCTTAAACTCTGTTATATCTCTAATTTTTTTCAGTTCTGATGAAGGGTCTTCGACCTGAAACGTTAACTCTGTTTCTGTTTCCACAGATGCTGCCTGACCTGCTGAGTATTTCCAGTATTTCCTGTTTTTATTTCAGATTTACAGCATCCGGTGTATTTTGCTTTTGTGTGAGTGTATATGAATGTTATTTATGTGGACTTTCAGAAGTTTTCTGATGACACTAAGTTGGGTGTCACAGCAAATAATATAGACGGGAGTAGAAAGTTGCAAAGGAACATTGATAGATTAAGTGAGTGGGCAAAACTATGGCTGATGGAGTTTAACATAGGAAAGTGTGAGATCAACCTCTCTTGGGCCTAAGAAGGCTAGATCAAAATATTTTTTAAATGGCGAGAAGCTAGTAACTGTGGAGGAGCAGAGAGATTTAGACGTCCCAGTACAGGAATCACTAAAAGCCAGTGGACAGGTACAAAAGATAATTAAAAGAGCTAATAGAATGTTAGAGCTGGAATACAAAGGGATGGACGTTATGTTACAGCTGTACAGAGCTCTGGTTAGACTGCATCTGGAGTACTGCATTTAGTTCTGGCCAACGCAACTCAGGAAGGATATATTGGTCTTGGAGGAGGTACAGTGCAGATTCACCAGAATGATTCCGGGTGCTAAAAGGGTTAAATTATGTGGCCAGGTTGCATCCGCTAGGCTTGTATTCCCTTGAATATAGAAGATTAAGGTGTTATCTAATTGAGGTGTTTAAGATGATCAAAGGAGATGATCGAGTAGATAGCAAAAAAACATTCCTTCTGGTAGGTTAGTCCAGAACAAGAGCTAAAACTTAAAATTAGAACTAGGCTGTTCAGGGGCGCTGTTAGGAAGCAATTCTTCACACAAAGAAGCTCCCCAAGAAGCTGTTGAGGCTTGGTCAATTGAAAATTTCAAAACTAGGACGAATAGATTGTTGTTAAACCAGTGTAGTAAGGGCTCTGGAACCAAGGCTGGTAATTGGAGTTAAGGTACAGAGCAGCCATGATCTAATTGAATGGTGGGACATGCCCGAGGGAATATATGGTCCTATGTATTCTATTGCACTCCCTGGCCATTGTATGAGGCTGAAACAGATTGTTCGCAACCCTCGGTATCCTATCAGATATTGAGCTGAGCTTACGACTCCATATCGTCTCCATCACCAAAACCGGCTACTTCTACCTCCATAATATCGCCCATCTCTGCCCCTGCCTCAGCTCATCTGATGCTGAAACCCTCATCCATGCTTTTATTACTTCCAGACTCGACGATTCCAATGGCCTCTCTGTCAGCCTCCCATAATCCACACTCCGTAAACCTGAGCTCATCCAAAACGCTGCTGTCCGTATGTCTTGCGGGCGACAAAATTATTCTCCTCGGTGACTTCAATGCCAGGGTCAGCAAGGACATAGCCCTCTGGGGAGGCGTGATGGGCAGAGAGGGGGTAGGGAAAGCCAACTCCAACGATACCCTACTCCTGACAAAATGTCTAGAACATGAACTTGTCATCACCAACACCTTGTTCCGCCAGAGGGACAAATACAAGGCATCGTGGCAACACCCTCGCTCCAAACACTGGCACCTCCTTGACTATATCATCGTCCGAGCCAGGGATCGCAAGGATGTGCGCATTACCCGTGGCATGACAGGAGCTGATGACTGTTGGCTGGACCACCGCCTAATCCGATCCATCATTGACATCAACATAGCCCCAAAGCGGAGGGAGCAGCAGAAGCAGTGTCGGCAAAAAGTCAATGCCGGGGCACTTAAGGACCCAGCTAAGAGAGCCCTATACAGTCAGCGCCTCACAGCTAACCTGGCGTGCCTTCATGACCCCTAGACGCAGAACACTCACAGCGCTTGGTTTGACCTCCAGGCCTCCATAACCAGTGCCTGCAAAGAGATGCTCAGTCACTCAACCAGGAAACACCAGGTCTGGTTTGATGAGAATTGTTGTGTCCTTAGATGCTCTAATAATGACTCCACAAGGCAATGTGTTGTACTTGAACTGTAGTAATCTTAGTCCTTTATTTGTTAACTCCAGAGTGAGGATCACACTTGGTGGCCTGCCTTTTATACTAGGCCAGGCACACCTGTACAGGTAACCTACAAGTCTCCCTTCTGGTGGCACACCTTGTGATCGTACCAACAGTAGCCATGTAGGATACATGATATCACTCTCCCCTGAGCCTTTAGTACAAATCGCCTCTGCACTCCCTGTGCCCTGGGCTTAGCTCTATCTGGGCTCTATCTGATTGACCCTTGGCAGGTCGTTTCAATCTTGGGTGAGTGGTTAGTGCAGTAGAGTGCTGGTGGTTGCTGTTTGTGTGTGTCCCTGACCACCCCATTCTCTCCCCCACACACACACCCCCACCCCCCCCACCCCACATATAGATTATGCCAGAGGCTCATTGCTTTCATATACATGCAAGTTCAGAAAAACAAGTTTGCATTACATTTGTGGTTCCATTGTGAGACAAGTACGTTAGACTGGTGAGATACATTATCGATGCAGTGACCGGTGCGTAAGAACAAACTAGTTCCAGAACTGCTGGATGGTGTCCAGGTAGTCTGGTGGCGGCGCGGTGTCCAGTGCTGGCAGTGGGAATCCAGTTGGCTCAAGTTGCCTGCTCTCGGGGCTGTTGCCATGGTTCCTAGTGTCGGGCAGGTTCACAGATGCCTGTGACCTCCCTGTCCTTTCTTTGCGCCCTGGGTCGCTGCTGCTCCCTGAGGAGCTGTCGTCTAGCAGTGTACAGGGAATTGCTGACTCGCTAGCTTGGGCGTTGTTTGGTTTGGGATCCTGACTGGTCCCGGTCCCCTTTGGGGGGACTATAGTGGGTGACCCTTCGTTTCCGGGTATGGTCTTGGTGGCGGTGGGGTCTGGGGGCTGCGCCTTAGCACAATTTGCTCTTTCAGGCTTGTGGCGGTTGGTGCCATCGGGTGCCTGAAAGGTGGAGCCGATCAAGGGCAGGGTATCGATACTAGTGCCATTGCCCTCCTGAGATCGCTTGCTCTGCAGCTTGTGTGCATTGGCTGCTTGTGGCCACACTCTATGGTGCATAACTCTTGTCCCCGGGATGCAGGCTACAGCATTGGGTAGCTCGCTGGACCTGTGTGCTCTCAATGGGTGTTTGCCCGCTGCATTGGCTGTGTGCAGTTGAAATCCTACATCGCACAACTTTTCATTACTTGTTGTGGATACTCTGTAGCTCCGATCGCGATCGCGTGACTTTTCCTTGCTGGTTGCATGTACACAATTCTGATCATCAATTACACATTTTACATGATCGCGCGACTTTTCCTTGCTTATTGCATGTCCACAACTCTGATTGTCAGTTACACATTTTACCTCTAACTTACAGTTGCTATTACATTGCTTGAGTGTGTGGAACTGTCCCTTTAATTGTAGTGGGTTGCAGGCCTCCTTTAAGAGAGCCTTGCTTTCTTTACCCCAATCCTCTTCTCCGTTTGGTTCCACGTGGTGCTCCATCAGCACTGTACCTCGTGGTTTGGCCTCTATCTTTCCTCCATCCATGATGTTGACTGCGGTGATCCTCTTCTCCCCGGATTCTGCCACCGAAGCTGGGAAGTCGCCTTTGGATCCGATTTTCTTTCTCTGGAGCCTGGAAGGTGCGTTCCGGTCGTCTCAGCTTGATCATCTCCATGCAGTCGTGCTGAGCGGTCTGTGCTCGTCTGCTCTCTGGTGCTGGGTCCACCCTCAAGTGAGGGCTTGCTGTGCCTCTGAACGCGGAGGACGTCGATCGCTGGGGGGGTGAAGTCTTCCCACTTACAATGGATCTTCTCCATCCAACTTCTGCCGAGCAGTGTTAGTCCATCACCTGCAACAATCCACAGAGGTAACTTGTGCACCGCGCCATCATGGAGTACCTTTACATTCGCACTACCAACAACTGGGATGAGTTCATCAGTGTGGGTGCACAGCTTTGTCTGAACTGGGACCAACTTGGGTTGTTCAGCTTAATTGTCCCATAGCCTCTCAAAGGTTTCTTGATTCATTACTGACTGACTCGCCCCCGTGTCCACTTCCATGAAGACTGGAATGCCATCTATCTCGACTTCCATCCTCAACAGGGAACACTCGAAGGTACAGGTAAACATGCTATATACCTCATCGTGGGGCTGAGCTGCCTCTCTGCCTATCGTTTCATAATCCGCGCTGGATTCATGGCCATCTGCAGACTCTTCATCGACACAGTGAGTCATATTTCTCTTACACATTCGCTGAAGGTGGCCCTTTGTGCTGCAATCCTTGCATAATACAGTCTTTAAAGCGGCCCTGGTGAGCGCTGTGATTTCCTCCACAACATCAGCATGGAGCTACTCGATTAGCCCCCCCACGGCGGACTCTGAGTTAAGGGAGTTGGGGGCCTGTTCTCTCTCCCCTGAGAGGGTTCGCGTTCTACAGTCCAGCCTCTAAAAGGCGCCACTCTGTGCACAGTACCTGCCGGGTTTGAGTCCTGAGAGTGAGTCACCTGCCTAGGTCGAGGTCGTGAATGCCTGGCTCACAGAGATGGCCTTCTGCAGTGTAACTGTGTTATCCGCCGACAGTAGCTTATGAAGAAGGCCCTCGTGGCCGATTCCGATGACAAAAATGTCCCGCAGCGCTTCGTTGAGGTGGTCGCCGAAATCACACGGTGCCGCCAGCTTTCTGAGGTCTGCGGCATTTTTCACGATTTCTTGGCCTTCGGGCCGTCGGTGGGTGTAGAACCGGTGTCTGGTTATGAGGATGCTCTTCTTGGGCTTGAGTTGCTCATGGATCAGGGTTATGAGCTCCTCATACGTCTTGGTCATTGTCTTCACTGGTGCCAGCGAGTCCCTGATGAGGCCATAGACGGTGGGCCCACAACTGGTTAGCAGGATAGCTCTGCGCTTATCAGCCAGTGTAGCTAGGTCGTCTCCTGCCAGGTCGTTTGCTGTGAAGAAATGGTCGAGTCTCTCCAAAAAGACATCCCAATCATCACCATCGGCGAACTGCTGCAACGTATCAAGGGTAGCCATTTTCGCATGAAAGTTTGTAATCTCGGCGCCAATTGTTGTGTCCTTAGATGCTCTAATAATGACTCCACGAGGCAATGTGTTGTACTTGAACTGTAGTGACCTTAGTCCTTTATTTGTTAACTCCAGAGTGAGGATCACACCTGGTGGCCTGCCTTGTATACTAGGCCAGGCACACCTGTACAGGTAACCTACAAGTCTCCCACTGCTGTGCCCTCTGGTGGATACATGACAAGAATGATCACGAGATCCAGGAGCTAATAGATTGCAAGCGCAAGGCATTTCTGAGCCTTAAACAACAACCCAACTCAGGAGCAGCAAAGCAGCATTACAGACGGCTCAAGGCTGTGGTCTAACAAAAAACCCGGGACCTAAAGAACAGGTGGTGGATGGAGAAAGTACAAGAGATACAGCAGCTGGCCGACAGCCATGATGTGCGAGGATTCGTCATCACAGTCAAGGCCACCTATGGTCCAAACACTCAAGTCCCCATCCCACTGCTGGGCAAGAACGGGGAAACACTCATCAAGGACACCGAGGCAGTCAGGGCCCGCTAGAAAGAGCACTTCAAAGATATCCTCAATCGAGACTCTGCCTTTGACTCGAGCATTCTCACTCCATCCCGCAGCATGCTACCCGCCACCACCTCAGTAAGACCCCAACACTGCACGAGGTAGAAAAATCCATAAGACAGCTTAAAAACAAGGCTACGGGTGCAAATGGAATCCCTGCTGAGGTACTGAAGTATGGCGGAGAGGCACTGTTGGCACGAATACATGACCTCATCTCTCTCATCTGGAGGGAGGAGAGCATGCTGGGAGATCTCAAAGATGCAGTGATCGTGACCATCTTTAAAAAAGGTGACAAGTCCGACTGCGGCAACTACAGAGGAATCTCCCTGCTATCAGCCACTGGGAAAGTCGTCATTAGAGTCCTCCTCGGCTGTCTTCTCCCTGTGGCCGAGGAGCTCCTCCCGGAGTCGCAGTGCGGATTTCGTCCCCTACGGGGCATAACGGACATGATTTTTGCAGTGCGACAGCTGCAGGAAAAATGCAGGGAACTGTAAAGTCCTTACTCGACAGTATGAAACCACACGAGGCATATTCTGGGGACAAGGTCACTCTTTGACCTGAACACTTTACTTACAGGACTCCAAAAGCGATGACCCTGCATGGGACCTCCCTTTTTATACCTGTGTGATCAGGTAAGGAGTGTCTCCCACAAGTTCACCCCTTATGGTCAAGGTGTGCATCTAGGTTGAGTGTATACAGTAATACAGTGGTGTGACATTGTGGTTACATACATGACATCACCTCCCCTCTCCAAATCTTATTAGGATCATAGGTTTAGTCTTTCAGGTGGTCTGCGCTCCCTCGTGGATTGCCGCAGTTGGGGCTCTGGTTGTTGGACACTGACGTGAGTGTCTGTCACCTGTGGTGATTCTGGCCTGTCCGGGCTGACCGCAGGGACTATGCATTCTTCTGATTGCTCTTGTTGCTCGTTCACTGGCGGTGTTGTGAGCTCCATCTCACGGTCTTCTTCAGGTTCCTCCGTGTCAATGCTGAACCTTTTTTTTTACTTGGTCCAGATGTTTACGGCATATCTGACCATTGTTGAGTTTTACCACGATGACCCTATTTCCCTCTTTGTCAATTACAATGCCCTCAAGCCATTTGGGCCCCATGGCGTGATTGAGGATGAATACAGGATCAGTTATTTCTATACATCTCCCCCTCGAATTACGGTCATGGTACTCATTTTGTGACTTGCGCTTGCTCTCAACTATGTCGGTCAGGACTGGGTGAATGAGGGACAACCGAGTTTTGAGTGTCCATTTCATTAGTAACTCTGCGGGCGGGACCCCCGTCAGCGAGTGTGTTCGGGATCTATAGGCCAGCAGGAGACGCAATAGGCGGTATTGTAGGGAGGGTCCTTGAATCCTGAACATACCTTGCTTAATGATTTGGACCGCATGTTCCGCCTGGCCATTGGAGGCCGGCTTGAACGGCGCAGTCCTGACGTGGTTGATGCCATTGCCTGACATAATCTCTCGGAATTCGTAGCTTGTGAAACATGGGCCATTATCACTAACCAGGATGTCTGGCAAGCCATGGGTTGCAAAGATCGCACATAGGCTTTCCACGGTGGTGGATGACGTGCCTGAATTCAGAATTATGCACTCGATCCATTTCGAGTACGCATCTACCATAATAAGGAACATCTTTCCCATGAACGGGCCCGCGTAGTCAACATGAATGCGTGACCATGGCCTGGTGGGCCAGGGCCACGGGCTGAGCGGGGCCTCCCTGGGGGCATTACCCAGCTGGGCACATGGCGTGCACCTGCGAACACAGTGTTCCAGGTCTGAATCAATTCCAGGCCAGCAAACATGTGACCGGGCAATGGCCTTCATCAGCACAATGCCTGGGTGCTCGCTGTGGAGTTCCCTGATGAATGCCTCCCTGCCCTTCTGGGGCACAACTACCCGGCTGCCCCATAGTAGGCTGTCGGCTTGGATGGAGAGCTCATCCATCCATTGTGGAACGGTCTGGCCTCCTCAGGGCATGCTCCGTGTGCAGGCACCCAATCCCCAGTCAGGGCACAGTTCTTAATCAGGGATAGGAGTGGATCTCTGTTTGTCCAGATTTTGATCTGGCGGTCTGTGATGGGGGAGCCTGCACTGTCAAAGGCATCGACAGCCATGACCATCTCAGCGCTTTGCTCCACTGCCCCCTCAGTGGTGGCCAGTGGAAGCCTGCTGAGCGCGTCAGCGCAATTTTCACTGCCGGGCCAGTGCCGGATGGAGTAGTCATAAGCAGCCAGCGTGAGAGCCCATCGCTGTACGCGAGCACATGCGTTGGCATTGATAGCCTTGCTGTCTGACAACAGGAAGGTTAATGGCTTGTGGTCTGTCTCTAATTCAAACTTCCTACCAAAGAGGTACGGATGCATTTTTTAAAAAACCATAGACACATGCAAGCGCTTCCTTCTCGACCATCCCATATCCTTGTTCTGCTTGAGAGAGCGACCTGGAGGCATAAGCCACAGGTTGTAGTTGACCCTCAGCATTCTTCTGTTGCAACACGCACCCAACACCATAGGACGATGCATCACATGTCAGAACCAATTTTTTACAGGGGTCGTACAGGGTCAACAACTTGTTTGAATAAAGTAGGTTTCGCGCCCGATCAAAAGCCCATTCCTGACAGTCCCCCCAAAACCAATCGCAACCCTTATGCAGGAGCACGTGTAGCGGCTCCAACACATGCTCAAGTTCGGCAGAAAGTTCCCGAAATAGTTCAACAGTCCCAGGAATGAACATAACTCCGATGTGTTGCAGGACCTGGGTGCTCGTCGAATTGCCTTTGTTTTGGATTCGGTGGGCCGAATCCCATCTGCAGCAACCCTCCTACCCAGAAACTCAACCTCAGGAGCTAAGAACACATATTTAGACTTCTTGAGTCGCAAGCCTACCCGGTCCAGTCGGCGTAGCACCTCCTCCAGGTTGTGGAGGTGTTCCTCGGTGTCTCGACCTGTGATGAGGATGTCGTCCTGGAATACGATCGTTCCAGGAATGGATTTAAGCAGGCTTTCCATGTTCCGTTGAAAAATCGCGGCCGCTGATCGAATGCCAAACGGGCATCTGTTATAAACGAACAGTCCCTTGTGCGTGGTGATGGTGGTCAGTAGTTTAGATTCGTCGGCCAGTTCCTGGGTCATATAGGCTGAAGTGACGTCCAACTTGGTGAACTGCTTGCCGCCTGCCAGCGTGGCGAAGAGGTCCTCCGCTCTCGGGAGCAGGTACTGATCTTGTAGGGACACCCGATTGATGGTGGCCTTGTAGTCGCCACAGATCATGACAGAGCCATCCTCTTTTAGGACGGGAACGATGGGGCTCGCCCAATCACTGAATTTAACAGGCGAGATGATGCCCTCTCTCAACAGCCGGTCCAATTCGCTCTCGATCTTTTCCCGCATCACATACGGCACCGCTCTGGCTTTGTGGTGCACTGACCTGGCGTCCAGGGTAATGTGTATCACTACTTTGGTGCCTTTGAAAGTCCCGACACCAAGTTGGAATAGTGAATCGAATTGTTGTAGGACTTGTGATTACAAACTTCGCTCCACAGATGACATTGCGTGAACATCCCCCCATTTCCAGTTCATCTCGGCTAACCAGCTCCTCCCCAACATTGCGGGACCATTGCCTGGGACAATTCAGAGCAGCAGCCAATTCACTACCTCATTATGCCAACATTGCACTGCCTAGCACCGGAATGATTTCTTTAGTGTAAGTCCGTAATTGTGTCTCGATACCTGCTAATTTGGGTCTACTGGATTTAAGTGGCCATTGCTTCTCAAATTGCTGAACGCCCATGAGTGACTGGCTGTCCCCAGTGTCCAGCTCCATGTGTACTGGGTTACCGTTTAATAAAACCCTCATCATCATTGGTGGCGTTTTGGTGTATGAGCTGTGAATATTCGCCACATGGACCCGCTGAACCTTGGCGTCCATCGATTTGCCCCAAAAGTCAACCTGCCTCAAAGAACCCTCTTCTGGTCCCTCCGCCTCATATATTAGTCTGGTTACAGGCTTCCTGCACATTCGAGCTAAGTGGCCACTGAGATTGCAGTTCCTGCAGACAAATTGTTGAAATCTGCAAGATTTGGCTGAGTGTTTTCCCCCACACCTCCAGCATGAGTTAAAGTTTCCATTGTTGGGAACAAAGGGACTATGGCCAGGCGTTCCACGCTGACTGTCCCTTTGACTACTCTTAAGTACCCTATTGATGGGTGTCAATGGCCCCATCCTGGGCCGCATTGTCCACTGTGATGGCGTGAATGTCCGTTCAGCCTGTCATTGTCTCTGTTAAAGTCCTACTCTGGGGTCTATTGCTGTCTGGGGGGTGTCGGACTGCCCCTGCTTGCCTGCAGGGTTCTGAGTCACATTGATGATGTTGACTCCCTGATCCATCACCGTGTTAGAGGCAGAATTGCGCGCGTATATTATTTTTGTCTCTTCCTCCCCCGCCATGAAAGTTTGAGCTATCAACGCCGCCGCTTCCAAGGTCAAATCCTTGTTCTCAATTAATTTGCGGAAAATTCCTGCATGACCGATGCCCTCGATAAAGAAATCCCTTAGCATCTCCCCCCTGCAGGCGTCTGTGAACTTACAGATGCTGGCCAAACGCCGGAGGTCAGCTACGAAGTCCGGTATGCTCTGTCCTTCATGACATCGGTGGGTGTAGAATCTGTGTTGGGCCATATGCATGCTACTCGCCGGTTTGAGGTGCTCCCTGATCAATTTGGTAAGTTCTTCAAAGGTTTTGTCCGACGGTTTTTCGGTTGCTAGTAAGTCCTTCATGAGCGCGTAAGTCTTTGGTCCACAGCTGGTCAAAAGATGAGGCCTTCGCTTGTCGGCCGCTGCATCCCCCAGCCATTCTTTCATAACGAAGCTTTGCTGAAGCCTCTCGACAAAATCATCCCAGTCTTCCCCAACACAGTACCATTCCTCTGTGCTCGTGGGTCGTGAATTCCCGTTTCTCGTCGCCAATGTAAAGTCCTTACTCTACAGTATGAAACCACATGAGGCACATTCTGGAGACAAGGTCACTCTGTGACCTTAACTCTTTATTTACAGGACTCCAAAAGCGATGACCCTGCGTGGGACCTCCCTTTTTATACCTGTGTGATCAGGTAAGGAGTGTCTCCCACAAGTTCACCCGCTGTGGTCAAGGTGTGCATCTAGGTTGAGTGTATACAGTGATACAGTTGTGTTACATTGTGGTTACATACATGACAGGAACAGCGCCAGCCCTGAAACATGGCCTTCTTCGACCTTACAAAGACTTTTGACACTGTCAACCGCGAGGGCCTATGGAGAGTCCTCCTCCGTTTCGGATGCCCCCAAAAGTATGTCACCATCCTCTGCCTGCTCCATGACAACATGCAGGCCGTGATCCTTACCAACGGATTCATCACAGACCCAATTCAAGTCCGGACCGGAGTCAAGCAGGGCTGCATCATTGCCCCAACCCTCTTCTCAATCTTCCTCGCTGCCATGCTCCACCTCGCAGTCTACAAGCTCCCCGTTGGAGTGGAACTAAACTACAGAACCAGTGGGAACCTGTTCAAACTTCGCCATCTCCAGGCCAGGTCCAAGACCACACCAACCTCTGTCATTGAGCTACAATACGCGGATGACGCCTGCATCTGCACACATACAGAGGCCGAACTGAAGGACATAGTCGACATATTTATTGAGGCATACGAAAGCATGGGCCTTACGCTAAACATCGTAAGACAAAGGTCCTCCACCAGCCTGTCCTCGCCGCACAGCTCTGCCCCCCGGTCATCAAGATCCACAGCGTGGCCCTCGACAACGTGGACCATTTCCCTTATCTCGGGAGCCTTCTATCAACAAGAGCAGACATTGACAACGAAATCCAACACCGCCTCCAGTGCGCCAGTGCAGCCTTCGGCCGCCTGAGGAAAAGAGTGTTTGAAGACCAGGCCCTCAAAATTGCCACCAAGCTCATGGTCTACAGGGCTGTAGTAATACGCGCCGTCCTGTATGGCTCAGAAACATGGACCATGTACAGTAGACACTTCAAATCACTGGAGAAATACCACCAATGATGTCTCCGCTACATCCTACAAATCCCCTGGGAGGACAGACGCACCAACGTTAGCGTCCTCGACCAGGCCAACATCCCCAGCATTGAAGCACTGACCATACTTGATCAGATCCGCTGGGCAGGCCACATAGTTCGTATGCCAGACACGAGACTCCCAAAGCAAGCACTCTACTCGGAACTCCTTCATGGCAAACGAGTCAAAGGTAGGCAGCCGAAACGTTACAAGGACACCCTCAAAGCCTTCTTAATAAAGTGCAACATCCCCACTGACACCTGGGAGTCCCTGGCCAAAGACCGCCCTAAGTGGAGGAAGTGCATCTGGGAGGACGCCGAGCACCTCGAGTCTCATCCCCGAGAGCATACAGAAATCAAGCGCAGGCAGCAGAAAGAGCGTGCGGCAAACCTGTCCCACCCTCAACGACTATCTGTCCCACCTGTGACAGAGACTGTGGCTCCCATATTGGACTGTGCAGCCCCCTAAGAACTCATGTTAAGAGTGGAAGCAAGTCTTCCTTGATTCCGAGGGGCTGCCTATGATGATGATCTCGCACCAAGTCCAGATCACCCATCACCCCTATGCTCGCTGATTTACATTGGTTTCCGGTCCCAGCAATATCTCAATTTTAAAATTCTCATCCTTACGATCTTGCCCTCCCTATCTCTGTAACCTCCTCCAGCCCTACAAACCTTCGAGATATCTGCAAACCTCCAATTCTGGTCTCTTGAGCAACCCGATTTCCTTCGCCCCTCGTTCGGCGGCCGTGCCTTCTGTTTCCTCCCTCAACCTCTCTGCCTCTACATCTTTCTTTCCTCCTTTAAGATACTCCTTAAAACCTATCTTTTTGACCAAGCTTTTGGTCTGTATCTCCTTATGTGGCTCGGTGTCAAATTTTGTCAAATCCTGTGAAGCAATTTGAGACATTTTACTATGTTAAATATGCTATATAAATGTAAGTTGTTGTTGTATCCAGCAGGGATAGTAACATCCTAGGGTTAATGTCATTCTTTAGGTAAAGTCCTAGCTAAAATATGCAAGATACTTACATTTATATACTGCTACTAAAAGATACAAACACACTGAGAAGTGGTTCACCTCCAAATTATCTGAATCCAGTTTGCACATACCCAATATGTTAGTAAAAAACCCAAACAAGTTTAACACAGCTGCAGTTTGTTACAGGAGGTGCCATCAAACCTGAGCCTTGTGGTTTCCCTGCTTCTCAGTGATAAATAAAGTTCATGTGTGAGACTAGACAGTGAGTGCCTTCAGGTACGGAGACATCTCAGCATTGCAGCTTCACAAAGTAGTGTTAGTGTGTAATTTGTAAGATGTATCAGCCTCCCATAACTCAGGTGAGGTAAGGAACTGATCATCCATATCTTCCCACAGTATGGCGCTTGGTGTTAGTACCCCAATGATTATTTATCACCCCAAGAGGACTTAATTTAGCACAAAATGGATATGGATGAGGGGGGGGCCTTTCTGCTCAACCATAGTTCCCCCATCGTAACATTTAGCTGCTTTTTAAATTATTCCAGATTTTCTACCACCACCATCCTGTGGTGTGTTACTTGTGTTCTCCCTGGCAAATACTTGGACTTAGAACATAAGAACATAAGAACATAAGAATTAGGAACAGGAGTAGGCCACCTTGCCCCTCGAGCCTGCTCCGCCATTCAAAAAGATCATGGCTGATCTGGCCGTGGACTCAGCTCCACTTACCCGCCCGCTCCCCATAATCCTTAATTCCCTTATTGGTTAAAAATCTATCTATCTGTGATTTGAATACATTCAATGAGCTAGCCTCAACTGCTTCCTTGGGCAGAGAATTCCACAGATTCACAACCCTCTGGGAGAAGAAATTTCTTCTCAACTAGGTTTTAAATTGGCTCCCCCATATTTTGAGGCTGTGCCCCCTAGTTCTAGTCTCCCCGACCAGTGGAAAAAACCTCTCTGCCTCTATCTTGTCTATCCCTTTCATTATTTTAAATGTTACTACATTAACTTTTTTATGTTAATCCTCCATTTCAGCTCTGTTAGCATTTTCCTTTTAGGGTTTTACGAAGAAAGATCTCGCGATCTCTGTGGCGAGAGGTTTGCCTTTTTCGACGTGCAATTGAGATCAGTGTTGTGTAGTGGAAATCCCATAGCACTGCTGTGATGTCTTCAAGCTGTCTAAGCAGCCAATCACAATGCACAATTCTCACAGACAGGAAGCACGAAATGAAAAACAGCTTTTATTCTAACTTTTAAAAAATGTTACAGTGAGCAAAAACAAAGATTGGTGCTCTCACATGAAATAAATATGAACAAACTTTTAGAAAATAGAATTCTTTTTAAAGTTTCTTAAAAATTATAATTTTTATTATAATACAAAATTATTATAACACAAAATTAATATTAGTTATTCAGGGCCATCAAGTTTGTTTAGCAGTCAATACGCTATTAAAACCCCAGTTACACCTTATCCAACAGGGTCTAACTTTTAATGGAGTATTTAGCAGCAAAATTACCATGGAAAAGCTCAAGTTTTCGTCAGTTTCACTGATTTTCCTGATTACACTGATTGATGGCTCGCGGGGATCATAAATTCCGGGCCATTGCTTTAAGAGATTATAAAATGGACAGTGTTTATATGAAGCTTTAATCATACTTTTAAAATACTGTAAAACAAATTGCCAATAAACAGGATCTTGCTTGTCATTCAGAGAATCAGCTCATTCAAAAGACAGTGTGCTGACAGAATCAGCTCAAAACAGTATCGTAATCTGTTTTGTCAGCCACCCCGAATGTGTTGAATTTTATATATTTGATGAACTACATGAACAGTTGTTTAAAAGTCACAAATTGTGACTTTTATTTCTGGCACTTTGACATGTGCATTGAAGAATTTGTATTATTGAAATGTATGCCTGCTGACAGGAATTTAAGAGGCATGGTGGCTCAGTTGAGACCCAAGTCCTCTTTCCACCAGGTGGAATAGTTGGGTCACTCGCAATTTATCCTGAACCAGTTTTCTCTCTGGGTCTTTCTAAATGAACCACTTATTGTTGTACTTTTTGATTCACTACCTGTGGTTCTGCTCTGATGCTGTTCATTTGTACCAAACCCATTGATGGTTTTCAGCTGTTACCCATTGGGATTTTGGGCCTTCAAATAAATCTTGTGATTTGACAATTTGTTTCGTGAAGAAGTTTGATTTTCCGAGTGTGTTTAACATTGGAAAAGCAAGGTTTTCTGCTTGGCCTCAGTTTTGAGAGGATTTGCCGTTTATCCCGACTCTCTGCTTCCTGTCTGGCAACCAATTCTCGATCCACATCAATACATTACCCCCAATACCATGTGCTTTAATTTTGCACACCAATCTCTTGTGTGGGACCTTGTCAAAAGCTTTTTGAAAGTCCAAATACACCACATCCACTGGTTCTCCCTTGTCCACTCTACTCAAAAAATTCTAGAAGATTTGTCAAGCATGATTTCCCTTTCATAAATCCATGCTGACTGTCACTTTCCAAATGCGCTGCTATTTCATTTTTAATAATTGATTCCGACATTTTCCCCATGACTGATGTCAGGCTATAATTACCCGTTTTCACTCCCTCCTTTTTTAAAAAGTGGTGTTACATTAGCTACCCTCCAGTCCATAGGAACTGATCCCGAGTCGATAGACTGTTGGAAAATGATCACCAATGCATCCACTATTTCTAGGGCCACTTCCTTACGTACTCTGGGATGCAGACTATCAGGCCCTGGAGATTTATCAGCCTTCAATCCCATCAATTTCCCTAATACAATTTGCTGACTAATAAGGATTTCCTTCAGTTCCTCCTTCTCGCTAGACTCTCGGTCCCCTAGTATTTCCGAAAGGTTATTTGTGTCTTCCTTCGTGAAGACAGAACCAAAGTATTTGTTCAATTGGTCTGCCATTTCTTTGTTCCCCATTATGAATTCACCTGATTCTGACTGCAAGGGACCTATCTTTGTCTTCACTAATCTTTTTCTCTTCACATATCTATAAGAAGCTTTTGCAGTCAGTTTTTATGTTTCCAGCAAGCTTACTCTCATACTCTATTTTCCCCCTCCTAATTAAACCCTTTGTCCTCCTCTGCTGAATTCTAAATTTCTCCCAGTCCTCAGATTTGCTGCTTTTTCTGGCCAATTTATGCTTCTTCCTTGGATTTTACACTATCCCTAATTTTCCTTGCTAGCCATGGTTGAGCCACCTTCCCCGTTTTATTTTTTACTCCAGACAGGGATGTACAATTGTTTAAGTTCATCCATGTGCTCTTTAAATGTTTGCCATTGCCTATCCACCGGCGACCCTTTAAATATCATTCGCCAGTATATTCTAGCCAATTCATGTCTCATACCACCGAAGTTACCTTTCCTTAAGTTCAGGAACCTTTCTGCCACAGAAAGTTGTTGAGGCCAGTTCATTAGATATATTCAAAAGGGAGTTAGATGTGGCCCTTATGGCTAAAGGGATCAAGGGGTATGGAAAGCAGGAATGGGGTACTGAAGTTGCATGATCAGCCATGATCATATTGAATGTTGATGCAGGCTTGAAGGGCCGAATGGCCTACTCCTGCACCTATTTTCTATGTTTCTATGTTTCTGTAAAGGTAATCTGTGTGTGGAGGCGGAAGAAGTGGCTATGGTTCTTAATGAATACTTCGCCCCCTAGGCAACCAATTACTGGAGAAAATTCTGAGGGACAGGATAAATCTTCATTTAGAAAGATACGGATTAATCAAGGATAGTCAGCATGGATTTGTTAAGGGAAGGTCGTGTCTGACTAACTTGGTTTGATTTTTTGCTGAGTTAAAAAGGAGGGTCGATGAGGGTCGTGTATGTGATGTAGTGTATAAGGACTTTAGCAAGGCTTTTGATAAGGTTCCACATGGCAGACTGGTCATGAAAATAAAAGCCCATGGGATCCAGGGCAAAGTGGCTAGTTGGATCCAAAATTGGCTCAAAGGTAGGAAATGTAAGTGTTTTCTCTTCGGTGTTTTCAAAGCACCCCCCACTTTACAATACAGGCAACTCTCGATTATCCGGGTCCCTCGGGGATTGGGCTATTTCGGGTAAATGATGTTTCCTTTCGGGTAAGTCTACATTTTAAAGTTAAAACTTTAATAAATAAATACAATCGTTCGGGCGAGTTTACATTTATAAGTTAAAACTTTAATGAATCAATACAATCAGCTACAAACAGTAACAAAAGATGGACATTACCAGCATGCATGTACAGGTTCTGTGCCTGGAACCCGGTGCCGGCACTGCCTCCGTTCCCGGCACTGCCCCCGTTCCCAATGTCAGCGGCGGCCGTGAGAGACAGCAGCTGCAGCAGCACACATGCTCACTCACATCTACGAAGCATGGGCAGAGGAGGGTGATTTTTACAGTGAGTGAGAGAGAGAGAGTGTGTGAGAGAGAGAATGAGCAAATACAAGTGAGCACAGTGTTTGGCAGGAGATTTTTCCAAATTATTTGAGGCTATCTTTTCACTTGTTTGCAACAGAATTTTAATTCCCGTTCCAACTGTTTTCCGTTGGATCCGTGTATGGATAATCGAGAGTTGCCTGTAGTTCTAACGCTGGGAATTATTACTGTATGGAACAGATGAATGAGTCATGGACAAATACCTTTGTCTCAACTTGCAATGCTTTATTAAAGTTAAAACACACACCTGCACCCAGTAAAACCACACACACCCTGGTGTGTAAAACAAACAAATGCAATACAATACAGAGTGTGGCCTGTCTAAACAGGCCCCGAACATGAAGTACCCACGTCTAACACACCTCCCCTGTAAACCCCTAAGAATTTGGTTGGGAGAACGCATGATACCCTCTCACATCATGGCTGTGATCTTAAAAGATGTGTGTGCAGAAATGATGCTCATCGATTCACTGGCTTACTCGCTGCTTCTTCCGATGAAAAGGTGTCTCTTCTGGTTTCTTCTATCCGTCTCATATGGAGGGTTGGATTCTTGTAGGGGCGAAGCAGTGAGGCAAGAGAGAGAGCTGTGTCCACATGGCCTTCTTTTATACCCCAAGTTCATTTGCGTTTTCAGGCTGAATAAAGTTTGTTGCGAGAGCTTCCTGTGGGCGTGTCTAAAGTTTCTTCCTTTGTTTCGAGGTTTCCTGTTTTTCCAGTGATGGGTTTCGCTTCCGAGCAGTCGGGGTTTAATGGCTTTCTATTGTTCTGGTATCTCATCCAGGTAATGGCTCAATCAGTTCACTTGATGAGTTCACATTGCTTAACAAAACACAGTCCATTTGCTCATCACCTGCGATGAATTGCCTTAGCTTGGCCATTGTTTACCCAGAACCCCTGTCCATCATTCTATGTCCAACATGGAGCAGCACCCAGGCCCCTCCCACAAACAGCTACCAGCTTTTCCTGCAGTGAGAAAAATATTAAAACGCAAATTCTTGGGGATTCGATGCTTACAGTCCCCCCTATGATATTTCAAGGGTCTTCTCGAACATATCAATGTCCACTGGTGAGCAAGCCTCGTGGTTTCGAACCAATCCTATCTCTTTTTACTTTTAAAACGCCCTGAATATACATCCCTGAAATACAACCGTGCTTTGCACTGTTACCATATAGATACAGAAAGTTACATTCAAGGTTCGTTAACTACGGCTTCCCATCGACTCCGGAGCGCTTGACTTCTCTTTTTACAAGAAATACACAACAGGTATATCACAATCAAAAACTACAATAAAAGGAGCATGTGAGCATATCCGGATCCACGGAGGAACCTCCACACTTATACCAAGGTCCCACCAGGGCGGGGAATTTATCTCTTTAATTCTTTCCCCTGTGTCCCGGTTCGTTTATTCCAGTATGAAATAATGTTTTGGGGATAGCTCGACGGCCTTTAAGAACGTTGTTAGGTGTTCTGGCAGAAAAGGAATCTGATACCCAAACTGGGTAATGTACTATTGCAGGTTCAGGATCGTGTCATTTACCGTAATGTGTACTATGGATGGTTCTGGAATAGGAATAATACATTCCTGTGCCACTTGAACTTTGGCGTGGGGTTTGAAGTAGAAAGTGCAGTCGGTGACCGGAAACCAAGTGTCCCGGTGCACTCGATACCAGTCCACAGTATGTGCCATTGCCCGCATATACTACCTGAGGTGGAACGTGCCTCTGGGCCCTCATCTCCATGGTGCAATTGATGGGCTCTCGATTCTCAGATTCAAACCCACACTCTGGCCGATCGAACGCGTTCAAATGCTGGGACACAATATGACATGTGCACCCCTGCTCTGGCACCCCTTGAGGTTAGTGCCGGTCATGGCGTGCTCCCACTTTATAACAAATGGTGGGATCGCATAATACCGCACGTGCACCCCTTCCCTTATGACCCCAATGTTCTCCACCCTGTATACCGGCGCTGGTTGTGATGACCCGCCCATTACCGGCATATGCAACACTATCCCCATGATTGCGTGGTTGGACCGACCGCAATCCATTGGGACTGGGTAGGCTTCAGAGGCTAGACGGAGCTGACACAGGCTCATCGAATTACTGTACGGGCTGAGCGCTGCGAGGTGCCGATTGCTGATCCATGGCAGGACGCGACCTTGCTGGAGGTTCTCTAAATTACTGCGCCCCTCGCTCAGCAACCAGGCACCGTACAACACGTACACTTCGTTTCATGCTGCCTGCGCCGAGGCATTCCTGTCCTCCCGTATTAATGCATTTACAGTCTTTGCGTGTGTCTCCAGCTCTGCGATTACCTCCTTTAACTGGACAGTCATTGCCTGGTCCTCCTCTAACTCCGACCCTACCACCGCATTCCCTTCCCCCAGGATTTTCCACAGCTGGTCCTTTAAACCACTGATCTGCATCTGCAGCTGCACGTCGTCCATACTATTGACGAGAGATGTACCCGCGCTAAACACCGCAGCGACATCATTGAGCACCCCTCGCCTCTGCCTCCCTGGACTAACGTTATCGTACACCCCCATATCGTACAATCTTTCCCGACTCACATCCCTGTAACTGAGTTCAAGGAACTGGCGGAACATTTCTTTACTGAGCGCCTCATACAGCTTCTCAGTTTCTTTTAGATACCTCTCAGGCAGATGTACCCCGGTTAGGTTTAAAATGACTGATGCGACTGCGTAATGCAGCCCCTGGAATAAAACATTTCCAGTCGGGACTAAAACTAAATCAGTCCCTGGGCCTGGTGTGGTGGCGGGACACCTAACTTCTGTCGTCTGTACCGGTGGGGCTGTGGGCAGGGGCTTCCTTGGGTGCTACAAGCTCAGTGGCATTTATTGTGTTGGGAGGGTCTGGGATTACGCAGGTGTCCATATTCTGATCCCATCTGATCCCAGCCCCGTCGTCCTGCCATTGCCTCGAAAAGGCAATCGCCACACCCGCTGGGCAGATCCGCTCTGACCCCCACATACACACATAAATTCCCTGTTCCTCCTTCCACCACTTGTCCCAGCACACTTCCACTCCCCCCTTTGACCCCGTGATCTGTCGGTACGTATCATTCCCCAGTCGTTCCCAGTCCACTGTCTGGTTGCCCGTGTCCTGACTCAATTTCCTGAGCCACCACCACCATCCCAGGGGAATGTGTCCCTTGCACTTCAAACATACGCGTTCGTCCTCGGTCACCCCAACCCGTGTGGCTGTGACCTTCAGTCTGGGACACGGTATGGAAGCCTCCCCGTATGTGAACCCGGCGTGGCTGGAGTACTTCATCGAATTCGACCTTAGCCACCCTGGCCACCTTCCCTCGTGGATGTAGGCTGCCATCCCGTCCGTGTCTCCTGTCCTACCCCCCTGTGTCATGGTGGGTCGTTCCCCCCAGTACATCGTAGAGGAAGGACAACTCGGCATCCCCCCCTCCTGCTGTGCCCTGTTCCAGCCAAGCTCCAAAGAACGATTACCAGGGTTGTCTCCATCTTTCTCTCGGCTCCCTGTGAAGATATAAAGAAACAACAACCTTTCTGTGAGAGGGTATACCTCCACAGGTCTGGCTTCATCAAAACATACTCTATAAAAATACGAAACTGAGAAGGAAACTATATACACCGCCACCCGTCTCTGGGTGGCCCCGCTAGGTCTCTACGACCCTGGGCCTTTTACGGCTCCTCGGCGGTGTGTAAGGAGGTGACCACGGTGCTCTCGGCCGTGGGATCCTGCTACTCCTCCTAACCACCACTACCACGGGCTCCTCACTGTCCCGAACTATGGGAGGTAGATCCACGTCTACCATGCTGTTTACAGCGCCTTAGTACTTCTTTCTGTTTCTCGCTCTTTCCCCCGGGTTAAACTGTAATGTCCTTACTCAATGGCACAAAACCCACACGAGGCACATTCTATGGACAAGGTCACTCTATGACCTGAACCTTTATTCAGAGGACCAAGAAGTGATGACCCTGCGTGAGACCTACCTTTATATACCTGGATGACCAGGTAAGGAGTGTCTCTCACAAGTTCAGCCCCTGTGGTCAAGGTGTGCATTGCTTAATTATAAAAATGTATTGCAGTGGTGTTACATAGAGGTAACATACATGACATCACTTCTTCCCCCCACCGAATGTCTTATTGGGATCATAGGTTAAGTCTTTCACCCTCGTGGAGCGCTGCAGTTGGGACTCTGGTTGTTGAGCCTTGGCTTGAGTGTCTGTCACCTGTGGTGATTCTGGCCTGTCCGGGCTGACTGCCGGGACTGTGCATGCTGCTGAATGTTCTTGTTGCTCGTTCACTGGCGGTGTTGTGAGCTCCATCTCATGATCTTCCCTGGGTTCCTCAGTGTCCATGCTGAACCTTTTTTTCACTTGGTCCAGATGTTTACGGCATATCTGCCCATTGTTAAGTTTAACCACGATGACCCTGTTCCCCTCTTTGTCTATTACAGTACCCTCAAGCCATTTGGGCCCCACGGCGTGATTGAGTACAAATATGGGGTCATTTATTTCTTTACATCTCCCCCTTGAATTTCGGTCACGGTACTCATTTTGGGACTGCCGGTTTCCCTCAACTATGCCGGTCAGGACTGGGTGAATGAGGGACAACCGAGTTTTGAGTGTTCGTTTCATGAGTAGCTCAGCGGGCGGGACCCCCGTGAGCGAGTGTGGTCGGGACCTATAGGCCAGCAGGAGGCGCGATAGGCGGCATTGAAGGGAGAGTCCTTGAATCCTGAGCATGTCTTGTTTAATGATTTGGACCGCACGTTCCGCCTGGCCATTGGAGGCCGGCTTGAACGATGCTGTCCTGACATGGTTGATGCCATTGCCCGACATGAACTCCCGGAATTCGTAGCTCGTGAAACATGGGCCATTATCGCTAACAAAGATGTCTGGCAAGCCGTGGGTTGCAAAGACCGCACATAGACTCTCCACAGTGGTGGATGTCGTGCACAAATTCAAATGATGCACTCAATCCATTTCGAGTAAGCATTTACCACAATGAACGGGCCCGCGTAGTCGACATGAATACATGACCATGGCCTGGTGGGCCAGGGCCAGGGGCTGAGCGGGACCTCCCTGAAGCATTACCCAGCTGGGCACACGTCGTGCACCTGTGAACACAGTGTTCCAGGTCTGAATGAGTTCCCGGCCACCAAACATGTGACCGGGCAATGGCTTTCATCAACACGATGCCTAGATGCTCGCTGTGGAGTTCCCTGATGAATGCTTCTCTGCCCCTCTGGGGCATGACTACCTGGCTGCCCCATAGTAGGCAGTCGACTTGCATGGAGAGCTCATCCATCCACCTGTGAAACGGTCTGACCTCCTCAGGGCATGCTCCGTGTGCGGGTGCCCAATCCCCAGTCAGAAACGAGATAGGAGGGGATCTCTGTTTGTCCAGATTTTGATCTGGCGGGCTGTGATGGGGGAGCCTGCGCTGTCAAAGGCAACAACGGCCATGACCATCTCAGCGCTTTGTTCCGCTGCCCCCTCGGTGGTGGCCACGATACGCATCACCCCAGCCGCCAGACCAGTGCACCACAAAGCCAGAGCTGTGCCGTATCTGATGCGGGAGAAAATTGAGAGCGAATTGGACCGTTTGCTAAGAGAGGGCATCATCTCGCCCGTTGAATTCAGCGACTGGGCGAGCCCCATCGTACCTAAAAGCGGATGGTTCTGTCAGGATCTGTGATGACTACAAGGCCACTATCAATCGGGTGTCCCTACAAGACCAATACCCGCTCCCGACAGTGGAGGATCTTTTCACCATGCTGGCAGGCGGCAAGCTGTTTACCAAGTTGGATCTCACTTCAGCCTACATGACCCAAGAACTGGCCGACCAATCTAAACTACTGACCACCATCACTACGCACAAGGGGCTGTTCGTTTACACAGGTGCCCGTTTGGCATTCGATCAGCGGCCACGATTTTTCAAAGAAACATGGAAAGCATGCTCAAATCCATTCCTAGAACAATCGTATTTCAGGACGACATCCTCATCACGGGTCGTGACACCGAGGAACACCTCCACAACCTGGAGGAGGTGCTACGCCAACTGGACCGGGGAGGCCTGCGACTCAAGAAGTCTAAATGTATGTTTTTGGCTCCTGAGGTTGAGTTCCTGGGCAGGAGGGTTGCTGCAGATGGGATTCGGCCCACCGAATCCAAAACAGAGGCGATTCGATGAGCGCCCAGGCCCGGCAACACATCGGAGTTGCGTTCATTTCTGGGACTCTTGAACTATTTTGGGAACTTTCTGCTGAACTTAAGCACGTTGTTGGAGCCGCTTCACATGCTCCTGCATAAGGGTTGTGATTGGTTTTGGGGGGACTGTCAAGAATGGGCTTTCAATCGGCCGTGAACCTACTTTGTTCAAATAAGTTATTGACCCTGTACGACCCCTGCAAGAAATTGGTTCTGACATGTGATGCATCGTCCTATGTGGTTGGGTGCATGTTGCAGCAGAAGAATGCTGAGAGCCAACTACAACCTGTGGCTTATGCTTCCAGGTCGCTCTCTCAAGCAGAACAGGGATATGGGATGGTTGAGAAGGAGGCACACGCATGTGTCTATGGTGTAAAAAAAAGGCATCAGTACCTTTTTGGCAGGAGGTTCGAATTAGAAGCGGACCACAAGCCGTTAACATCCCTGTTGTCAGCTACTAAGGCTGTCAATGCCAACGCGTCAGCTCACATACAGCGATGGGCTCTCATGCTGGCTGCTTATGACTACTCCATCCGGCACCGGCCTGGCACCGAAAATTGCGCTGACACGCTCAGCCAGGTTGGAATAGTGACTCAAATTGATGTAGGGCTTGTGAACATGAACTTTGCTCCACAAATGACATGGCGTGCACATCCCCCCATTTCCAGTTCATCTCAGCTAACCAGCTCCTCCCCAACAGTGCGGACCATTGTCCGGGACAATCCAGAGCGGCAGCCGGTTCACTGATCCATTGTGTGTGACCGCCAACATTGCACTGCCTAGTACTGGAATGATTTCTTTGGTATACGTCCGTAGTTGTGTCTCAATGCATTCTAGTTTGGGTCTACTGGCTTTGAGTGGCCATAGCTTTTTGAATTGTTGAACGCACATGAGTGACTGGCTGTCCCCTGTGTCCAGCTCCATGCATACAGGGATGCTGTTTAATAAAACCTTCATCATCATTGGTGGCGTTTTGGTATATGAGCTGTGAATGTTTGCCACATGAACCCGCTGAACTTCAGCATCCATTTGCCCCAAGAGTCATCCTCCCTCACAGACCCCTCTTTTGGTCCATCCAACTCGTAAATTAGCCTGGTTACAGGTTTCCTGCACATTCGAGCTAAATGGCCACTGAGGCAATTTCTGCAGACAAATTGTTGAAACCTGCAAGTCCTGGCAGAGTGTTTGCCCCCACACCTCCAGCATGAGCTGAGATTCCCATTGTTGTGAACAAAGGAGCTATGACCCAGCATTCCTCGCTGATTGTCCCTTTGTCTGCTCTTGAGTACCCTGTTAGTGGGTGTCAATGGCCCCATCCCGGACCTCATTGTCCACTGTGATGGCGTAAATGTCCGTTCAGCCTGCCATTGTCTCTGTTGAAAACCTACTCTGGGATCTATTGCTGCCTGGGGTGTGTCAAACTGCCCTTGCCTGTAAATAGCTATGGTCCCAGCACTGAGCCCTGCGGCACCCCACTAGCCACTGCCTGCCATTCTGAAAAGGACCCATTTGTCCCGACTCTCTGCTTCCTGTCTTCCAACCAGTTCTCTATCCACGTCAGTACATTACCCCCAATACCATGTGCTTTGATTTTGCACACCAATCTCTTGTGTGGGACCTTGTCAAAAGCCTTTTGAAAGTCCAAATACACCACATCCACTGGTTCTCCCTTGTCCACTCTACTAGTTACATTCTCATAAAATTCCAGAAGATTTGTCAAGCATGATTTCCCTTTCATAAATCCACGCTGACTTGGACCGATCCTGTTACTGTTTTCCAATTGAGCTGATATTTCATCTGTAATAATTGATTCCAACATTTTCCCCACTACTGATGTCAGGCTAACCGGTCTATAATTACCTGTTTTCTCTTTCCCTCCTTTTTTAAAAAGTGGTGTTATATTAGCAAACCTCCAGTCCAAAGGAACTGATCTAGAGTCGATAGACCCTGGCTGCTCCCATTTCAGCAGAATGCACTTCCATTTTGATCCTAAATCAATGGGTAGCGACCTGGAGATCAAACCCTCCTGCTCGTTCCCTGTGAACCCCACCAGACTGTGTGGAACCTTGCTAAACCAAGGTGAGGTATTCGGATTATTTGCGTGAATCACCGTGCTGGAAGCTCCGGTGTCTAACAAATACTTCCCCTCTACCTTCTCCACCCCCATCCTCACACATGGTCTACTCCACTCATCGTACGTGAGTGAACACAGGGACGCAGGCTGGGTGCGTGCTAGTCAGGTGGTGGGATTACCGGAGAGGTCAGGATTTCCCTGCTCACGGCAGCGTCAATACTTCCCTGCTCAAGCACAAAAGCTGTCCGAAGGGTGGCCACCAGAACATCAAATTGTTCCACGGTTGCTCCCTTTGCCTTGAAAGGTTTTGTCTTAGGCACTGGAGGATCCCCTTTGCCTTGCCCCCTCCTCGGGGCCGGGCAGTCCCTCCTCCAGTGTCCTGTATTCCCACACCTGAAACACGTCCTAGCCCTCTCTGAGCTACCCCTTTCCTGGCGCCACTCCTTTTTACCCTCACTTGTCTTTAAGTCGTGAATCTTCTCTTTAACTGGTTTAACCTCCTCCTCCATGCCGGTCTTAAATGTCAGACTCATGTGACGGAGCACATCGGCCTCGTGTTCTGGAGATTCTCAGGGTCAAACCAGTTCTTGGACTTTACCCTAATCCGGGGCAATCTCTTTGACACCAGGGTCCTGAGCCAATGGTTCCTTGGCTCCCCCTGCAACTGCGTTCGGTCCAGCACTCCATGACAGGCTTTATTATAGACCGTCCAGAGCCATGCCGCTGTTAGGAGAAAATTTCTCAACCTATAACCTTTGTAACTTTTATAATGTGTAGCCAGCTCCCCTGTCTCTCTCTGATGAATTATGGGACAGGGAGAGTGGTCAAGTAAAAAATGTATACTTAAGCAGAAGGCATGTGTAGTCTCCAATGTCCGTTGACCCTGAGTTATGGAGATAGGGGAAGTAGGGCAATGGGCGGTTGGAGATGTATATCGCTTGTACTAATCGCTTGCTTTTCTGCTGATGCTGGGAACCAACCCACCTGTGTCTACGCCTGCTAGTTAACCTTTGACTTGCCACAATGTAAGACTGCCACAGCACTACCATATAGGGTAATACTATGCCTAAATGTTAAATAATTGGACGATGATGTAAGGGGGCGGGGCCGCCCCCAAAGGTATAATTGTAACTTGAAAACTCCACTCAGGGAGAAGGTGTGGCGAAGCTGCGGAGTTTCCCCACTTCTCCCAGAGCGCTCTGTACGAATAAACTGTGATGTTTCCCTCACTGTTCTCGGATTTGGTGTGGAATTTATTTCATAGAAACATAGAAACATAGAAAATAGGTGCAGGAGTAGGCCATTCGGCCCTTCTAGCCTGCACCGCCATTCAATGAGTTCATGGCTGAACATGCAACTTCAGTACCCCATTCCTGCTTTCTCGCCATACCCCTTGATCCCCCGAGTAGTAAGGACTTCATCTAACTCCTTTTTGAATATGTTTAGTGAATTGGCCTCAAAAACTTTCTGTGGTAGTGAATTCCACAGGTTCATCACTCTCTGAGTGAAGAAGTTTCTCCTCATCTAGGTCCTAAATGGCTTACCCCTTATCCTCAGACTGTGACCCCTGGTTCTGGACTTCCCCAACATTGGGAACATTCTTCCTGGATCTAACCTGTCTGAACCCATTAGAATTTTAAACGTTTCTATGAGGTCCCCTCTCATTCTTCTGAACTCCAGTGAATACAAGCCCAGTTGATCCAGTCTTTCTTGATATGTCAGTCCCGCCATCCTGGGAATCAGTCTGGTGAACCTTCGCTGCACTCCCTCAAGGATGTCTCGGAGCGGGTGCAGGACATTCTAAAAAGGGAGGGAGATCAGCCAGTTGTCGTGGTGCACATTCGTACCAACGACATAGATAAAAAAATGGATGAGGTCCTACGAAACGAATTTAAGGAGCTAGGAGCTAAATTAAAAAGTAGGACCTCAAAAGTAGTAATCTCGGGATTGCTACCAGTGCCACGTGATAGTCAGAGTAGGAATCGCAGGATAGCGCAGATGAATACGTGGCTTGAGCAGTGGTGCAGCAGGGAGGGATTCAAATTCCTGGGGCATTGGAACCGGTTCTGGGGCAGGTGGGACCAGTACAAACCGGACGGTCTACACCTGGGCAGGACCGGAACCAATGTCCTAGGGGGACAGTTTGCTAGTGCTGTTGGGAAGGAGTTAAACTAATATGGCAGGGGGATGGGAAACAATGCAGGGAGACAGAGGGAAACAAAAAGGAGGCAAAAGCAAAAGACAGAAAGGAGATGAGGAAAAGTGGAGGGCAGAGAAACTCAAGGCAAAGAACAAAAAGGGCCATTGTACAGCAAAATTCTAAAAGGACAAAGGGTGTTAAAAAAACAAGCCTGAAGGCTTTGTCTCTTAATGCAAGGAGTATCCACAATAAGGTGGATGAATTAACTGTGCAAATAGATGTTAACAAATATGATGTGATTGGGATTACGGAGACGTGGCTCCAGGATGATCAGGACTGGGAACTCAACATCCAGGGGTATTCAACATTCAGGAAAGATAGAATAAAAGGAAAAGGAGGTGGGGTAGCATTGCTGGTTAAGGAGCAAATTAAGGCAATAGTTCGGAAGGACATTAGCTTGGATGATGTGGAATCTATATGGGTAGAGCTGCAGAACACCAAAGGGCAAAAAACGTTAGTGGGAGTTGTGTACAGACCTCCAAACAGTAGTAGTGATGTTGGGGAGGGCATCAAACATGAAATTAGGGGTGCGCGCAATAAAGGTGCAGCAGTTATAATGGGTGACTTTAATATGCACATAGATTGGGCTAACCAATCTGGAAGCAATACAGTGGAGGAGGATTTCCTGGAGTGCATTAGGGATGGTTTTTTAGACCAATATGTCGAGGAACCAACTAGGGGGGAGGCCATCTTAGACTGGGTGTTGTGTAATGAGAGAGGATTAATTAGCAATCTCGTTGTGCGAGGCCCCTTGGGGAAGAGTGACCATAATATGGTGGAATTCTGCATTAGGATGGAGAATGAAACAGTTAATTCAGAGACCATGGTCCAGAACTTAAAGAAGGGTAACTTTGAAGGTATGAGGTGTGAATTGGCTAGGATAGATTTGCGAATGATACTGAATGGGTTGACTGTGGATGGGCAATGGCAGACATTTAGAGATCGCATGGATGAACTACAACAATTGTACATTCCTGTCTGGCGTAAAAATAAAAAAGGGAAGGTGGCTCAACCATGGCTATCAAGGGAAATCAGGGATAGTATTAAAGCCAAGGAAGTGGCATACAAATTGGCCAGAAATAGCAGCGAACCCGGGGACTGGGAGGAATTTAGAACTCAGCAGAGGAGGACAAAGGGTTTGATTAGGGCAGGGAAAATGGAGTACGAGAAGAAGCTTGCAGGGAACATTAAGACGGATTGCAAAAGTTTCTATAGATATGTAAAGAGAAAAGGATTAGTAAAGACAAACGTAGGTCCACTGCAGTCAGAATCAGGGGAAGTCATAACGGGGAACAAAGAAATGGCGGACTAATTGAACAAGTACTTTGGTTTGGTATTCACTAAGGAGGACACAAACAACCTTCCGGATATAAAAGGGGTCGGAGGGTCTAGTAAGGAGGAGGAACTGAGGGAAATCCTTATTAGTCGGGAAATTGTGTTGTGGAAATTGATGGGATTGAAGGCCGATAAATCCCCAGGGCCTGATGGACTGCATCCCAGAGTACTTAAGGAGGTGGCCTTGGAAATAGCGGATGCATTGACAGTCATTTTCCAACATTCCATTGACCCTGGATCAGTTCCTATGGAGTGGAGGGTAGCCAATGTAACCCCACTTTTTAAAAAAGGAGGGAGAGAGAAAACGGAATTATAGACCGGTCAGCCCGACATCGGTAGTGGGTAAAATGATGGAATCAATTATTAAGGATGTCATAGCAGTGCATTTGGAAAGAGGTGATATGATAGGTCCAAGTCAGCATGGATTTGTGAAAGGGAAATCATGCTTGACAAATCTTCTGGAATTTTTTGAGGATGTTTCCAGTCGAGTGGACAAGGGAGAACCAGTTGATGTGGTATATTTGGACTTTCAGAAGGCTTTCGACAAGGTCCAACACAAGAGATTAATGTGCAAAGTTAAAGCACATGGGATTGGGGGTAGTGTGCTGACATGGATTGAGAACTGGTTGTCAGACAGGAAGCAAAGAGTAGGAGTAAATGGAGACTTTTCAGAATGGCAGGCAGTGACTAGTGGGGTACCGCAAGGTTCTCTGCTGGGGCCCCAGCTGTTTGCACTGTACATTAATGATTTAGACGAGGGGATTAAATGTAGTATCTCCAAATTTGCGGATGACACTAAGTTGGGTGGCAGTGTGAGCTGCGAGGAGGATGATATGAGGCTGCAGAGCGACTTGGATAGGTTAGGTGAGTGGGCAAATGCATGGCAGATGAAGTATAATGTGGATAAATGTGAGGTTATCCACTTTGATGGTAAAAACAGAGAGACAGACTATTATCTGAATGGTGACAGATTAGGAAAAGGGGAGGTGCAATGAGACCTGGGTGTCATTGAAGGTTGGCATGCAGGTACAGCAGGCGGTTAAGAAAGCAAATGGCATGTTGGCCTTCATAGCGAGGGGATTTGAGTACAAGGGCAGGGAGGTGTTGCTACAGTTGTACAGGGCCTTGGTGAGGCCACACCTGGAGTATTGTGTACAGTTTTGGTCTCCTAATCCTTTTAGAATTTTGCTGTACAGTGGCCCTTTTTGTTCTTTGCCTTGGGTTTCTCTGCCCTCCACTTTTCCTCATCTACTTTCTGTCTTTTGCTTTTGTCTCCTTTTTGTTTCCCTCTGTCTCTCTGCATTGGTTCCCAACCCCCTGCCATATTCGTTTAACTCCTCCCCAACAGCACGAGCAAACACTCCCCCTAGGACATTGGTTCCGGTCCTGCCCAGGTGTAGACCGTCCGGTTTGTACTGGTCCCACCTCCCCCAGAACCGGTTCCAATGCCCCAGGAATTTGAATCCCTCCCTGCTGCACCACTGCTCAAGCCACATATTCATCTTCGCTATCCTGCGATTCCTTCTCTGACTAGCACGTGGCACTGGTAGCAATCCCGAGATTACTACTTTTGAGGTCCTACTTTTTAATTTAGCTCCTAGCTCCTTAAATTCGTTTCGTAGGATCTCATCCCTTTTTTTACCTATGTCATTGGTACCAATGTGCACCACGACAACTAGCTGTTCTCCCTCCCTTTTTAGAATGTGCTGCACCCGCTCCGAGACATCCTTGACCCTTGCACCAGGGAGGCAACATACCATTCTGGAGTCTCGGTTGCGGCTGCAGAAACGCCTATCTATTCCCCTTACAATTGAATCCCCTATCACTATCGCTCTCCCACTCTTTTTCCTGCCCTCCTGTGCAACAGAGCCAGCCACGGTGCCATGAACTTGGCTGCTGCTGCCCTCCCCTGATGAGTCATCCCCCCAAAGTACCCAAAGCAGTGTATCTGTTTTGCAGGGGGATGACCACAGGGAACCCCTGCACTACTTTCCTTGCACTGCTCTTCCTGCTGGTCTTCCATTCCCTATCTGGCTGTGGACCCTTTACCTGCGGTACGACCAACTCGCTACACGTGCTACTCATGTCATTCTCAGCATCGTGGATGCTCCAGAGTGAATCCACCCTCAGCTCCAACTCCGCAACGCGGTCCGTCAGGAGCTGGAGGCGGATACACTTCCCACACATGTAGTCGGCAGGAACACTGGTGTCGTCCCTGAGTTCTCACATGGTACAGGAGGAGCATAACATGTGACCAAGCTGTCCTGCCATGACTTAACCCTTTGATAAGCAACAACAATGCTAAAGTTTACTCACTGTTGTAGAAGAGAAAAAAGAAAAACTACTCACCAATCACCAGCCAATCACTTACCCCCTTGGCTGTGACGTCACCTTTCTGTTTCTTTCTATTTCTTTTTTGCCTTCTCCCTGTAGCTGCACCGGCACGCCTCTCCAAGCACCTCGTCACGCTGCTCCCGACTGCCGCCGCGTTGGGCCTTTATAGACCTGTCGCCGACCCTGGAACTCAAGCCTCTCCACACACCTCCTCACGCTGCTCCCGACTGCCGCTGCGTTGGGCCTTTATAGGCCTCTCGCCGACCCCGGAACTCACGCCTCTCCACACACCTCCTCACGCTGCTCCCGACTGCCGCTGCGTTGGGCCTTTATAGGCCTCTCGCCGACCCTGGAACTCAAGCCTCTCCACACACCTCCTCACGCTGCTCCCGACTGCCGCTGCGTTGGGCCTTTATAGACCTCTCGCCGACCCCGGAACTCACGCCTCTCCAAGCACCTCCTCACGCTGCTCCCGACTGCCGCTGCGTTGGGCCTTTATAGGCCTCTCGCCGACCCCGGAACTCACGCCTCTCCACACACCTCCTCACGCTGCTCCCGACTGCCGCCACGTTGGGCCTTTATAGGCCTCTCGCCGACCCCAGAACTCACGCCTCTCCACGCACCTCCTCGACGCTGCTCCCGACTGCCGCCGCGTTGGGCCTTTATAGGCCTCTCACCGACCCTGGACTCACGCCTCTCCACGCACCTCCTCGACGCTGCTCCCGACTGCCGCCGCGTTGGGCCTTTATAGGCCTCTCGCCGACCCCAGAACTCACGCCTCTCCACACACCTCCTCACGCTGCTCCCGACTGCCGCCACGTTGGGCCTTTATAGGCCTCTCGCCGACCCCGGAACTCACGCCTGTCCATGCACCTCCTCGACGCTGCTCCCTTACAGATTTGGCGCTGCGAGCAGAGTGAATACGGTCGCTTCGGGTTGCCTAGCCGGTGGAGAGGGACGAGTAGTCAAAGTTTGACCGTCCAGTCAGTTGAGCCCCGGGAAAGGGCGACTCCTGAGCCCCGATTCACTAAAGAACAAAACTTCTGTGAACGGTGAGGAAAACCACAGTTGAGCCGCGGGTTAGAGTCTAAGCTAGCATGGCGTGAGTGGTGTGTGTGTGTGTGTGAAAGAAACGAGTGTTCCCCGCCACCTTGATTGTCACAAACTATCTCAGTCACCTAACATGAGCTGGAATTAAGAGGACGAATGCCCCATGTGAAGGCCAAGGATTAAGGTCGAAGGGAACATCGAGAGGACAAAGTGGCGACGGAAAAGTGGAACAGTGAGTGAAGTAAGGACTAATCTCCTTGCGACTTTGAGTCACACAGGTCGGGACATTGGGGGTCGTGTGTAGAACAATTAATGTGGTTGTAGTAAGTTGCGGGTGCAGCTGGAAAAGATCGTAGTGGGTCGCGGAGGCACCATTTTTAATGAATCGCAAGTGTGTTGAAACACCTCTGATGATAGAGACTGCAAGTCCTGAACGGACCGCTGACAGTAGTAAGACCGCGACGGGAAAGACTGCGCTGTCCGGTAAGGAAACGGAGTGGGGCCCCCCAGGGTCCCTGACCAGACTGTACCTAGTCGACCAAAAGGGAGTGATAGATAGAATGCAAAAGGAGGGTTGGGACCCGGCAAAGAAGGTACACGAACAACGAGAGTGGTGGGAGACGCAGAAACAGAAAGAAAACCTGGGACATTTGAGAGGACGAAAAGCAGCCCTCAAAGCCTATGTGCTAGACTCTGTTCTAGTTATGAAAAGAAAGGATAAAGATGCAGCCTTGAAAGAAAACAAATTGAACGAAATTGAAAGAAAAAGTGTCTTCGATTGTCTGAATTAACGAAGTTACCGAGAGACGAGCCCTCTGTGTAAAATACCAAAACCTAATTTGAAGAAAGAAGATCAAAAAAAAAAGGACATAACTTACTAAATACTAGTTGATATTGGCTGTGAAAAAAAAAGATATTGGTTTAATTGAAAAGATTTTTGGAAGAGGTAAAAGACACTCTCCATTGAAAATTATTTTAAATTACGAGAAAGTTTCATTGCAGTTTGAAAAGATTTCCAGAATAGACGTGTTTATTAAGAAAAGTCCCGAACAGTCTAAACAAGCAGGAGGGTTTTGAAAATAACGAGGAGAAGAGATCTAAGCTATGCGAACTCAGCACAGAAAGAAAAATTGGGAATTAGAAAATCTTACTGATTTTAAAATTCTTATAGGAAATGTTGGAATGTATACATCTTGTGTGAAAATTGAAGTTCAGTAAACAAAATAGCTATTAAAAATGTGTGGTATCGTTTTAAATCAATTAAAAAAAAATCTTTGGCAAATACTTGAATTAGAAGTTCAGGAAAAAATTTAAATTTAATCTAAAATGCTGTCTGTCCTGATGAGAAGACTTCTATTATGACGACTTTACGAATGATTTCTGCTGTTTTAACGGATTTCTAATTTCTAAGCAAGTTTTGAAAGCACAAAGACTTAAAAAAAACCAAAATTTGGATGATTACGTGGTCACGTAATGACATCAGGCCTTCTTACAAACCTGTAAAGAAGTTAACCCTTTCCATTGACAACTGTTTTATATTGGACATTATTCATTTGGATTTCTTAATATAATAAAGAAGACTTACCTGACAGATAAAGGAAATGGTGGGACAGTCAGAATAAAATAAAACAGAACTAGCCCATGTAATAATACTCGCCTGATACAAATAATGAAAAAATTATTCTAGGAAGAGTTAATAAGGGAATTTAAACTATTAATAGATGCCGAGCTTAACAAAATAATCTGGCTGCAAGCAGATGGACGTAAAAGCAAGTACTCCGTGCCCTTATGAAACATTGCGAAAATGGGCAGTGCTAAACCACTGGCCCGGGATTAGGGATAAGAGTCGGGGGTAGACGGGGTGATATGCGAGGCCCTAGAGCTGGTATGGGCCAAAATAAAGCAGGACACGGGCCTCGTTGACATGACACCGGTTAACGTCCCAGGGCCCGAACATGAAGGACACAGGAGAAAACCCGGCAGAAGGCTTCCTGGGGGCAGTGAAGCCGCACCAGTGTAAGGAAGTGGATAGTGAGAATATAGAAGGTCGCCTCGCAGACGAACCCTTAACCAGGGCACAGATGACCCTCTACATGGATGAGTCTAGAAAGTATGTCGAAGGGACTCCACGGACCAAGTGGGCCATGGTAAATGGCTAGTTACAAACCGTGGCGTCTGGCAGATTAGATGGGGGACTCTCAGCCCAAGTTGCTGAGATTGTGGCCTTCACCAAAGCCTTGAAGCTGGCAGGGGGCAAGATTGTTAATATCTATACAGATAGTCGCTATGCGTTTGGAGTTGTACATGATTATATGATAGCATGGGGACGCAGGGGGTCCATCTCAACAGGGTGAGAACCCATCCAACACCGGAAAAGAGTCCAGGCTCTATTGCACGCAGCTGAAGGGCCACTGCACGCTGCTGTGATAAAAATAAAAGCTCATCAAAAGGTACAAACCCGGGAGCAGGAAGGTAATCAGGCGGCTGACGCCGCCGCACAGCAAGCATTGGAACAGGACGTGGAGGAAAGAACTGACGGGGTGGGGAGCATAATGAGGGACGAAGTGGATATAGTCAAGTTACACTCCGATGTTTCGCCGGAGGAACAGGAGGAATGGAAGGCCAAGGGCGGGGTACCAGGTATAGATTCGGTGTGGAGAAAGGATGGAAAAGTCATAGCCCCAAACTGCATTAAGCAGACAGCACTGGAACTACACCATGGAGTGGCCCATATAGGCAGGGGACCCATGATGGAGTGGTTCACGAGAAGATTGGTGGTGGTCCGGAATAGGGGCGGAATATAGCCAAACACTGTCAGCGCTGTATAACGTGTGCGCAACATAATCCCGGTAAGCCAATTAAGATAAGAATGGGGCACCAACCAAGGCCCCAAGTGCCATGGGAAAACATACAAATAGATTTTACTGGATCACTACCCGACTCACGGGGGGAAACGATATTGCTGAGTGGTAATAGGCCAGTTCACCCAATGGGTGGAAGCTTACCCAACAAGGAACTGTACGGCCACTGCGGTAGCTAGAATTCTGGCGGAAGAAATAATCCCTTGATGGGGGGGTGCCGTTGCAAATGAACTCGGACCAAGGCACCCACTTCACGGGGAAGGTAATAAAGGCCGTATGTCAACTAATGGGAATAAAACAGAAATTCCATATACCATACCATCCCCAAAGTTCAGGAATGTAGAACGGATGAATCGAACCCTTAAGATAATGATTGCAAAGGCAATCCGAGAAACTGGGACTACATGGGTTGATGTGTTACCCATCATTCTGATGAAACTAAGGGCGGTCCCTAATCGAACAACGGGCTTATCCCCTTAGGAGTTAATGATGGGAAGGGCGATGCAACTCACAGAAGGAATTTTTATGGGAGGAGCGGATGTAGGACCCCTAAGGGATAGAATTCGGAGATATATATATTGGAGATGAGTAATAGTCTCCAGGAAATGTGAAAGCAAACCAGAGAAAGACAGGCTCAATGCGATAAAAAAAAAACTGGAGTTCGCCGCCTTCCCGGACATACCTCAAGCCGGAACGCGCGTGATGGTGAAGGTTCTCCCAGGAAAACCCGGGTTCGCCCCGAAGTGGATAGAGCCGTACGAGGTTATGATTAGTGGAGATACATGCTGTATTGATATTAGGGGACATTAAGGACAATGGGAACATAGGACCCAGCTTAAGGTTTTCGAGCCTGTCGCTCAATACATGTATTATCTGTCATTATTTTTCTGTTTACAGGTCAGGAGCGACTCTTCAAGCAAGCCAAATGGCCATTTTGCCTTTGAGTAATTGTTAACATAGAGTAATAAGATGAAACTATACGTCGCGATCTGTGTAATGGCCTCGGTCTGTATTGTATGTGCCACATTGGTAAGACAAAAATGGGAGCTTCATGTAAACACCTTTTTATATATGTCCTATGCCTATGCGAGGAATGGGAACTTCTCTAGTTGCTGGGTTTGCTCTCATATCCCCACACACTCGAAAGGAGGCATCCCTTTGCGTCCCATTCCCCTAAATCTGACCGAAGTTGCCGCATGGGTCCTTCGTCAGAACTCCTCCGGTCCCATACAGGAGGGATCCAAGGCCAAAGGGACACCTGCCTCATACAAGGTGGACGGAAGCGGGGACGAGAGAGATTGGGAAAGCGCTGGGTATCATACCAGAGGCTCGCTTCGTGGATGGTATCAACCATCCTACAATTGGCACGCGTTACCTCCATCCTTGGCCCTGACTAACACATCGAGGATAGGGAGACCCTGAGGAACAATATGCCTCACCCGAAATGTAACTGGCACAAAAGGATACAACATGGGATATAGTAATTGCACCTACCGCCTTAACGTAACCGAAGGGGCGGAGCCAAGTTTCCTCTGACACCTCCCGAACATGACGGGGGGGGGCGAAATTGGACATGGTCATTCTATCCTGAGACACTGAGCGCCCCAGCAGCATACAACGGTACCTATTTCGTATGTGGACACAAGGCGTATCCTTGGCTCCCCCAAAACTGGGTAGGCTCGTGTTACTTGGGATATGTGATGCCATTCATGCGGCCAGCACGTACCCGAGCAGAAGTACATGCTTCCAGCCGGCAAAAGCGAGGCTTCACCCTCGTCGAGAGGTTTTTCGGGGTACTCATGATGCCCGTTGAGATAGCTCTGACCATGAACGAGGTGCAAAGGATAGAGAAAATACTGGAGCAGGTCGCCAATGATATGGCTGAAGCTCTGGAGGACATCACAGCCGAGATGGTGGCAATACGGATCACAGTATTACAGAACCGAATGGCACTAGACTATGTCCTAGCGGAAAGAGGTGGCACTTGTGCACTGATAGGAGCTGAGTGCTGTACCTACGTCCCAGATAGCTCTGAAGACATAACTAACTTAGCCGAGCATATAAAGAAGGAGGTGCAAAAAAACTGAAATCCACCTACCAGGGGTGGTTCAGGTGGTTAGGGAGCTGGATGTCGGGCCTGGGGCAGAGCATTGTACTAGGATTGGTACTAGTCGTAGGCATATGTATCGCACTGTACCTAGCGGTTGCCATGTTTAAGATATGTGTGTCAAAAACGTGTGCCCCGGCCCCGGTGGCCTCGCTAACGTATGCTATCGGTAACTCTGGACGACCCCCAGTGCTGGCTTCGGGGTATCGGAAACTGCAACTCCGCCCCCAGCAATACCACCAGATCCAGTTCCAACCACGGACGACAGTATCAGAAGAATCGATCCGACTGTAATGATTGCTCTTCTCCGCATGGCATGGGAAAAGATCAAAAGGACGGACTGTTAGGAGAAAATTTCTTAACCTATAACCTTTTTAACTTTTATAATGTGTAGCCAGCTCCCCTGTCTCTCTCTGATGAATTATGGGACAGGGAGAGTGGTCAAGTAAGAAATGTATACTTAAGCAGAAGGCATGTGCAGTTTCCAATGTCCGTTGACCCTGAGTCATGGAGATAGGGGAAGTAGGACAATGGGCGGTTGGAGAGGCAAACAGATGTATATCGCTTGTACTAATAACAGGAAGATAGTTCCTTGTTTTTCTGCTGATGCGGAGAAATAACCCCACTTATGTCTGCGCCTGCTAGTTAACCTTTGACTTGCCACAATGTAAGACTGCCACAGCACTACCATATGGGGTAATACTATGCCTAAATGTTAAATAATTGGACGATGATGTAAGGGGGTGGGGCCGCCCTCAAAGGTATAATTGTAACTTGAAAACTCCACTCAGGGAGAAGGTGTGGCGAAGCTGCGGAGTTTCCCCACTTCTCCCAGAGCGCTCAGTATGAATAAACTGTGACGTTTCCCTCACTGTTCTCGGACTCGGTGTGGAATTTATTTCCCTTACACCGCAAAAGCCTGAGGTGCTTCCCCAGCCAGTTGCAGCGTCCTCTCTACCCTGGAGAATGGACTATCTCGGGCGTGAACTATGGCTCTTAGGATTTCCTCCTTTAAGCCCTCTATGGTTCCCTATCCCCTCTTGCATTTGGCAATTAGGGCCTGATACATCTTCCCCTCCAGGGAAAATAATAGCAGCTTGTAAACCTCTGCTTCGTTACACCCATTCATCCCTCTCACCTGTTCCACCTCCGTGAAGTGGACCGAAGGGTCTCCTTCATTGGTAAGCTTGGGCACCCCTGAAATCATATTTTTCAGCTGTGGGGTTGTGAATGGGATCACAAAATCGCTTTGCAGCGCCCCCTGACCTTGGCCATCTATGGGCGCACCGTATTTCTGCTGCCGTATGGGATGCATGGATCCCGGCGCCTCTGGTGGAGGTCATGCATCCCTGTCCGGCTCCCAATCCTCACTGTCTTCCCCTTCCTCTTCGCAGTCCACCCGGGCTTCCCCCAGGGCCATTAGGCAGACCTTTCCTTTGGCCTTGGATAGAGCGTGGGTCAAGCTTTGGATTTTCTCTTGGTAGGGCCCGTGAATCCCAATCTCAAAACCCTTACTGGTGGCTATCCTATACGCTGTCATAATATCCTTCAGTTGCTCGCCATTTAATTTACCCGCTAGACGAGCAATCTCCTCCCGTGCGACCTGCTCCTTGAGCTTGGCCTCTGTTACCTGACACTGCAGGTACTCCCTTTTGTTATGTGAAAGTGAGGTTTTGCTCTGCCTCTGAGCACGGGTGACATCGATTGCTGGAGTGAAGAGGTCTTCCCATTTCCATTAGATCTTCCCCATCCACCTTCTTCTGAGTAGCTTTGGAACATCACCTGCAACAATCCACAGAGGTAACTTGTGCACCACGCCATTATGGATTAAACTTACATCCGCCCTACCAAGGACTGGGATCAGCTCCTTGGTGTAGGTGTGCAACTTTTCCTGTACTGAAACCAGCTCAGGTCATTTTTCGTTCCTTGGCTTCTCGAAGACATCCTGGCTCATCACTGAATGGCTCACACCCATGTCCACTTCCATGAAGACTGGAACAGCATTTATCTCGACTTCCATCTTCACTGAAGGACAATCGGTGGTGCAGGTATACACTCCATACACTTCTTGGGGTTGAGCTGCCTCTCTGGCCAAATCATCATATCCCCGCGCTGGATTCAAAGTCATCTACTGACTCCTCTGCTAGATAGTGAGTTGTATTTCTTTTACACATATGCTGGAGGTGGCCCTTCGTGTTACAGGCTTTACATACGTACTCAGCAAACCGACACTGGTGAGCCCTTTGGTTTCCTCCGCAACGACAGCATGGTGCTACTCGATTAGCACCCCTCGGCGGACTCTGAGTTCTGGAACACTGAGGTCTGCACTCTCTGCCCTGGGCAGAGCCACGTTCTACAGTCTTGCCTGTGAAAGGTACCATTCTGTGTACAGTACTTGCCAGGTTTGAGACCACAGGATGAATAATTTGCTTGGTGCTGCAGGTCGAAGTCATGAACGCCTGACTGATGCTGATGATCTTCTGCAGGTTGACTGTGGTGTCGGCAGATAATAGCTTGTGAAGGAGGCCCTCGTGGCCAATTCCTATAACGAAGATGTCTCGCAATGCTTCGTTGAGGTGCGTGCCAAAAATCACACGGTGCCGCAAGTCTCCTGAGGTAGGCAGCATATTTTGCAATCTCCTGGCCCTCAGATCTGTGGTGAGTGTAGAATCTGTACCTGGCCATGAGGATGCTCTCTTTTGGTTTAAGTTGGTCGCAAATTAGTTTGGTCAGCTCATCATATGTCTTATCCTTGGTCTTTGTGGGTACCAGCAAGTCCCTGATGAGGTGGTAGACCTCGGGCCCACAACTGGTCAGCAGTATAGCCTTGTGCTTCTCCGTCAATGTGTCTGTCTCCCCTGCCAGGTTGTTTGCCACGCAATATAGCTCGAGCCTTTCTGTGAAGGCATCCCAATTATCACCCTCTGTGAAGTCTTTTAGTGTGCTAAAGTTAGCCGTAATATCACGTGAAAGTCCTTATTCTCGTCGCCAATTATTAAGTCTGTAGTGTGCTTATGAATGACTCCACGAGGCAATGTGTTGTACTCAAACTGTAGTGACTTTGGTCATTTATTCCTAACTCCAAAATGAGGCACAAGCATGGTGTGCAGTCTTTTATACAGCCCCTGTCACCCTCTGGTGGTGCCAGCATATATATACACAGTGTCTACACAGACAGTACATCTATAGTCTGCATAAACAACATGCCTCTCCTGCTTTTCTTCGCTCAACTCATCTAAAAGCCTCGTTCCTACCACAGCCCTTGCGGCTGACTGCTCCTCGGACTCTTTGAGCTCTGCCTGAAGCCTACCACCATGCTCCCCAAGCAGTTGGACTTGCTTCTGCAGACACAGTAGCCAGATGGCCTTTTCTTTTGCCTTTCTATGCTCCTTACTACCTGTCTACTCAGCAGCTTTGTCCTCCGCTCTCTCAGCTGCAAACGGTCTAGTACCCACTGCTGTGTTACGTTAACTTTCCAAAAGATATATGAGGACATCCTACCACCCTGCCGATCTCTTGGCCTTAATATCCTCCATAACTCTCTGTTTCGTACACCTAGCATCCTGTCGCAGTCACCAGATTTGTAAGTGGTTTCTCTTAGGTGTTTTCGAAGCACCCCCACTTTACAATAGTTCTAGTGCTGGGAATTAATATTGTACAGAACAGATGACTGAACCATGGACAAATACATCGGTCTCAACCGGCAATACTTTATTAAAGTTAAAACACACACCTGCACCCAGTAAAACCACACACACCCTGGTGTGTAAAACAAATAAATGCAGTACAATACAGAGTGTGGCCTGTCTAAACAGGCCCCTAACACGAAGTACCAATGTCTAAAACACATCACCTGTAAACCCCTAAGAATTTAGTTGGGAGAACGCATGATACCGTCTCACACCGTAGCTGTGATCTTAAAAGATGTGTGTGCAGAAATTATGCTCACCGATTCACTGGCTTACTCGCTGCTTCTTCCGATGAAAAGGTGTCTCTTCTGTTCTTCTCTCCGTCTCATATGGAGGGTTGGATTCTTGTAGGGGCGAAGCAGTGAGGCAAGAGAGAGAGCTGGGTCCACATGGCCTTCTTTTATACCCCAAGTTCATTTGCGTTTTCAGGGTGAATAAAGTTTGTTGCGAGAGCTTCCTGTGGGTGTGTCTAAAGTTTCTTCCTTTGTTTTGAGGTTTCCTGTTTTTCCAGTGATGGGTTTCGCTTCCGAGCAGTCTGGGCTTAATGGCTTTCTATTGTTCTGGTATCTTATCCAGGTAATGGCTCAATCAGTTCACTTGATGAGTTCACATTGCTTAACAAAACACAGTCCATTTGCTCATCATCTGCGATGAATTGCCTTAGCTTGGCCATTGTTTACCCAGAACCCCTGCCCATCATTCTATGTCCAACATGGAGCAGCATCCAGGTCCCTCCCACAAACAGCTACCAGCTTTTCCTGCAGTGAGAAAAATATTAAAATGCAAATCCTTGGGGATTAAAACGCAATGTCCAGATACTTGGGGATTCGATGCTGTGGTGTCCCTGCACCTTGCTACAAAATCACACGAGACATGTACTGCAGGCACAGTCACTACGTGACCGTCCTTTATTCCTAGGACCAAAAAGTGATGACCCTGCATGGGACCTCCCTTTAAATACCTGAATGCCCAGGTGAGGAGTGTCTCCCACAAGTTCACACCCTGTGGTCAAGGTGTGCATTTCTAGGATATATGTACAGTGTGCAGTGGTTACATGAAGGTTGCAGTTACATGAAGGTTACAGTAGTATGCTGGTTACATACCTGACATCACCTCCCCCCTCACGTCTTTTTGTGTCAAAGGCCAAGTCTTTCAGGTGGTCGATGCCTTGGCATGCGTCTCTGTCACCTGAGGTGATTGCGGCCTGTCCGGGCTGGCCGCAGGGACTGTGCATGCTGGTGAATGTCCTCGTTGCTCATCCACTGGCAGTGGTGTGAGTGACATCTCATGCTCTTCCTCAGGTTCCTCAGTGTCTATGCTGAACCTTTTCTTTCCTTGGACCAAATGTTTGCGGCATATCTGTCCATTGTTGAGTCTGATCACTATGACCCTATTCCCCTCTTTTCCAATTACGGTGCCCTCAAGCCACTTGGGTCCCAAAGCATGGTTAAGAACAAATACCGGGTTATCCATTTCTATACACCTCCCCCTTGAGTTTCGATCATGGCACTCGGTTTGTGACTGGCGCTTGCCCTCAACAATGTCTGCCAGGGCTGGATGAATGAGGGACAGCCGTGTTTTGAGCATGCGTTTCATGAGGAGTTCCGCTGGCAGGACTCCAGTGAGCGAGTGCGGGCGGGACCTGTAGGCCAGCAGGAGGCGCGATAGGCGGTACTGAAGGGAGGGTCCTTGGATGCGTAGCATGCCTTGTTTTATGACTTGGACCGCACGTTCCGCCTGACCATTGGAAACCGGCTTGAACGGTGCTGTCCGGACGTGTTTGATACCATTACCCGACATAAACTCCTGGAATTCATGGTTGGTGAAGCACGGGCCATTGGCGCTGACCAGAATGTCCGGCAAGCCGTGGGTCGCGAAAACCGTATGCAGACTCTCCACAGTGATGGATGTCGTGCATGAGTTTAATATGATGCACTTGACCCATTTCGAGTATGCATCGACAACAATCAGGAACATTTTCCCCATGAACGGGCCCACGTAGTCTACGTGAATACATGACCATGGCCTGGTGGGCCAGGGCCACGGGCTGAGTGGGGCCTCCCTGGGGGCATTGCGCAGCTGGGCGCACGTCGTGCACCTGCGAACCCAGTGTTCCAGGTCTGAGTCAATTCCCGGCCACCATACATGTGACCGGGCAATGGCCTTCATTAGCACGATGCCTGGGTCCTCGCTGTGGAGTTTCCTGATGAATGCTTCCCTTCCTTTCTGGGGCATGACTACCCGGCTGCCCCATAGCAGGCAGTCGGCTTGGATGGAGAGCTCATCCATCCGTCTGTGAAACGGTCTGACCTCCTCAGGGCACGCCCCGTGTGCGGGCGCCCAATCCCCAGTCAGAACACATTTCTTTATCATGGACAGAAGGGGGTCTCTGTTGGTCCAGATTTTGATCTGGCGGGTTGTGATAGGGGAGCTTGCAGTGTCAAAAGCCTCAACTGCCATGACCATCTCAGCGCTTTGCTCCGACACCCCCTCCGTGGTGGCCAGTGGAAGCCTGCTGAGCGCGTTAGCGCAATTTTCAGTGCCTGGCCGGTGCCATATGGTGTCATCATACGCAGCCAGCGTGAGAACCTATCACTGTATGCGAGCTGACGCATTGGCATTGACAGCCTTGCTGCCGGACAACAGGGATGTTAACGGCTTGTGTCCGTTTCTAACTCGAACCGTCTTCCGAAAAGGTACTGGTGCATCTTTTTCACCCTGTAAGCACAAGCAAGTGCTTCCTTTTCAACCATGCCGTATTCACGCTTTGCCTGGGACAGTGACCTCTAGGCATAAGCCACTGGTTAGAGTCGGCCTTCCTCATTACCCTGCTGCAACACGCACCCAACCTCGTAGGATAATGCATCACACGTTAAAACCAGTTTTTTTACAGGGGGCGTACAAGGTCAACAGCTTGTTAGAACAAAGCAGCTTCCTTGCCCTATTGAAAGCCCATCCTTGATAGTCCCCCCAAAACCATTCATAATCTTTACGCAGGAGCACGTGTAACGGCTCCAACAATGTGCTTAAGTTCAGCAGGAAGTTCCCGAAATAGTTCAAAAATCCCAGGAATGATCGCAACTCCGATGTGTTGCCGGGCCTGGGCGCACGACGGGTCGCCTCCGTTTTGGATTCGGTGGGCCGGATCCCGTCTGCGGCAACCCTCCTGCCCAAAAACTCGACCTCTGGGGTCAAAACACACACTTGGCCTTTTTCAGCCGGTCCAGTCGGCGTAGCATCTCCTCCAGGTTGTGGAGGTGTTCCTCGGTGTCTCGACCCATTATTAGGATGTGGTCTTGGAATATGATTGTTCCAGGAATGGATTTGAGCAAGCTTCCCATGTTCCTCTGAAAGATAGCAGCCACCGAACGAATGCCAAACGGACACCTGTTGTAGATAAATAATCCCTTGTGCGTTGTGATGGTGGTCAGAAGCTTGGGTTCTTCAGCCAGTTCCTGAGTCATGTAGGCCGAAGTGAGGTCCAACTTAGTGAACAGCTTGCCACCTGCCAGCGTGGCAAAAAGGTCCTCCGCTCTCGGGAGCGGGCATTGGTCCTGCAGGGACACTCGGTTGATGGTGGCCTTGTAGTCGCCACAAATCCTGACCAAGCCATCCGCTTTAAGGACAGGAACGATGGGGCTTGCCCTGTCACTGAATTCCATGGGCAAAATTATGCCCTCTCTGAGCAGCCTGTCCAATTCACTTTCAATTTTCTCACGCATCATATACGGCACAGCTCTGGCTTTGTGGTGCACTGGTCTGGCGTCCGGGGTGATGCGCATAACTACTTTGGTGCCCTTGAAAGTTCCAACACCGGGTTGAAACAGTGACCTGAATTTTTGTAGGACGTGTGAGCATGAACTTCGCTCCACAGATGAAATGGTGTGCACATCTCCCCATTTCCAGTTCATCTCGGCTAGCCAGCTCCTCCCCAAAAGCGCGGGGCCATTTCCCGGGACAATCCAGAATGGCAGCTGGTTCTGTGATCCATTATGTGTTACAACCAAGTTTGCACTGCCTAGCACTGGGACGATCTCTTTGGTGTACATCCGTAGTTGCGTGTCAATGCGTTACAGTTTGGGCCTGTTAGCTCTGTGTGGCCATAGTCTCTCAAATTGTTGGGCACTCATAAGTGACTGGCTGGCTCCTGTGTCCAGCTCCATGTGCACCGGGATGCCATTCAATCAAACTTTCATCATCATGGGTGGTGTTTTGGTGTATGAGCTGTGGACGTCAGCCACATGAACCCGCTGAACCTCAGCATCCATGGTTTTGCCCCAAGCATCATCCTGCATTGCAGACCCCTTGCCTGGTTCCTCTGTCTCGTAGATTAGCCTTGCTATAGCCTTTCTGCACATTCCTACAGATAAATGTCTGGAACCTGCAGCTTTTCGCAGCATGTCTACCCCTGCACCTCCAGCATGAGCTGAGATTGTTGTTAACAAAAGGACTGTTGCCAGACATTCCTCTCTGATTGCCCCTTTGGTTGTTTCTAAGCGCTCTGATGGTTGGTGTCAATGGTCCCATCATGGGATGCATTGTTCCTCGTGATGGTGTGAATTGCCGATCCCCTTTCCATTGTCCCTGTTGCGTGCCCACCCTAGAGTCTGTTGCTGCCTGGACGGTTTTGAAATGCCCTTGCCTGCCTGCGGGGTCCTGAGCCGCATTCACCATGTTAACTCCCTGGTCCATCGCCACATTGGAACCAGGGCTACGCGTATAAATTAGCTTGGTCTCCTCTTCCCCTGCCATGAAGGTCTGAGCTATCAATGCCGCTCTTTCTAAAGTCAAGTCCTTGGTCTCTATGAGCTTCCTGAAAATCCCGGCATGACTAATGCCCTCAATGAAGAAATCCCTGAACATCTCCCCCCTGCAGGCATCTGTGAACTTACAGAGGCTGGCCAAGCGCCGCAGGTCCGCAACGAAGTCCGAGATGTTTTGTCTGTCCCGACGCTGGTGTGCATAGAATCGGTGCCGGGGCATGTGTACACTACTCGCCGGTTTGAGATGCTCACTGATCAGCTGGCTGAGCTCTTTAAAGGACTTGTCCGCCGGCTTCTGGGGTATGAGCAAGTCTTTCATCAGTGCATACGTCTTTGGTCCGCAGCTGGTCAGTAGATGCGCCCTCCGCTTGTCAGCCACTACTGCTCCCAGCCAATCCTTCGTAACAAAGCTCTGCTGGAGTCTCTCCACGAAATCGTCCCAGGCCTCACCCACATAGTAACGTTCCTCTGTGCTACCAGTGGCCATCCCCGTGGTTCGGTGATTCGCATTTCTCGTTGCCAAATGTGGTGTCCCTGCACTGCTACAAAAATCACATGAGGCATGTACTGCAGACACAGTCACTACGTGACCTTCCTTTATTCCCAGGACCAAGAAGTGATGACCCTGCGTGGGACCTCACTTTAAATACCTGAATGCCCAGGTGAAGAGTGTCTCCCACATGTTCACCCCCTGTGGTCAAGGTGTGCATTTCTAGGATATATGTACAGTGTGCAGTGGTTACATGAAGGTTACAGTTACATGAAGGTTACAGTTGTATGATGGTTACAAAAATGACAGATGCTTACAGAAGCAAAGTGTTGATGGGTGTTTTTGTGACTGTAAGGCTGTTTCCAGTGGGGTTCCACAGGGCTCAGTACTAGGGGCCAGAAATTCACCATCGCAATGATCGAGTTAGCTCCATTTTTTGGAGCTAAAAGTTTTTTTTTGCAGCTAAATAAATTTAAGGTGATTTTGCTAGTTTTGCCAATGGTATAACATGGTTGTTAAAAAATAAGGGCCTTCTTTTTAAGAACCGTTTTTGTGATGTCACTCGGGATCAAACCCAACGATAATGCTGTTTTTGCGAGTTTCCCCAAAAAGGATATTTTTAAGGAGAGTGCTAAATACCATTTTTAAAAAGCTTGCCTTACCTAGTCGAGTAATCGGCATTAACGGGGCCATCTTAGGAAACGGAGCGAAAAGGTAAAGCTTTTGGAGGGATCAAAACCAATATTTTATATAAAAACTACTTAAAAATATTTACAGCATTTCCTACAAATGTATATCCAGCTTTCTAGATAGTTGCTGGCCTTTATTGAGAGGGAATAAATGGTAGAACACGGAACTAAAGAGAGACATGCTTGTAGATTCTAGTATTTAAATGCTGTATTGTGTTTATGAATGTTGGATATGCTTGAGACTTTATGGAGGGCCACTAAAGGACGATTTTTTGAAAATCAATGTTTAGCAGATTGCAAATTGATCACCCAAGATCAGCAACAGTAGAAAATTGCAGCTTTGAAAAAAAACAGGCACTGGAGCTTAGCTTTTGAAACAGCGAGCATATTTATCAAACATTTAAACGCAACTCTTTTTGAAAACCAATGATCTCACGACATAGGTGGAAAGGATCTTAACTTCTTTTGAAATCCAACATTTTGTACCAGTCTATGGTAAAAAAAAAAGTTGATTTGATAAACTGAATAAACATAAGAAAATCAGAGATCTTTAAACATGCCAGGATTGTCACTTGTGCTTATGCAAAGTCTGAACTATTCTGCATCCAATGAAATCTTCAATGTCCAGCCTATATTCCCCAGATACTATGCGTTGACATTTAGAGATGTGATTGTTGTGTATGTATATACCCTGTACATTCAATGTACAGTTACATAAGACCAATGAATGTATCTTTACACTGTATACAATATGCCTGTACCACCAGAGGGTGCAACTGGTGGAGACCTAGAGGTCACCTGCACACCACAGGTAACCAGGTATAAAAGGGAGTCCACCTTACTGTAACCTCATTCAGGAGCTGCAATAAATGGACTAAGGTCACAACAGTTCAAGTGCAATACCTCACCTCGTGGAGTCATTACTAAAGTGCCTGCAAACACCACAGTGATGATTAATGAATAGTGCAGTCAGTTAATCGTGACCTGTATCTGATTATTAATTGATCCATTATAACCTGCTGGAGCAAATTAATTCAAAAGATATAACCAATATAGAAAGGTCATTTAGAAATCGTAAAACACAATTGAAAGTTTCAGAAACAGGACGTGAACAGTTCAGTGGTAGCCAAAATCTCTGCCATCCATAATCGGGTCCGTGGAATCCTTCTAACTAAGGGTTTTGGGAACAAATCCATCCTGTTTAATTCAGGCTATGATAGCTGTTATTAGTTTAAGGAGCTGGGGCGAAATGCAAACAGAAAATTCAATTTAAGGGTATGTTAAGATTGCCGAGAGCCCCATCTTTTTGTGAACAAACTTGCCGAGTTGCAATTGTGCCTCGCATTTCATTGAACAACGTTACCCTGGAAACCTAAATGCTTCGAGTATTGGGCATTGTAGAATTTACCAATATCTCGCAAAGATTCCAGGTACCTTTCCCCTACAGAGGAGAAGAATCCCTTTCTGGGCTTTTAAAATGAGTTTAAAGGAGCAGACGAAGCCTGCGGGGGATAAAAGGGGATGATTCATGGAGACCCCCCCCCAGTGTTTGGACTCATAGGAAAGGGAATCCAAAATGGACCTAAATTACAGAAGCTTGAGATCCCCTAAACATCTATGGGAAGGAGCATATCCATTTTAAGATTCTACAACATTTTGGCTGCAAAAAAGAGTTACCAAATACAGGAGGTGGGGCCAAATTCGTGTATTAAGGACCCCAGGCTATGCACCCTCTAAGAGATAATCGAATTACCCAATCAAGCACAATGGAAATCATGGTCAGGAAACTGGACAATCCTAAAACAATGCAAAACCAGTGATAGCACATTCTCACACCCTAATCGAGTTACTGCTGACAAAGGAGACATTTGAAAATCAGTGGACAGAACAGTTTAACCAGAGCCCAAGAGATTTGATGGGAGATAACGGAGGCTTTTTTTGGGATATATCTATCCCCCAGTTTTACAAGGAAAGACTAGCAGAACACAGACTGTAACTCGCACAGACTTGAACACAGACAGAAACAAACAGCTGGAGCTGGGGAGTGAAGAAATGGAGCAGCGAAGGAAACTACAAGAAATTGTCAAGGACCGACCGAGCACGAAGCGCATGAAATGAAGGTTGTCAGCAACCAAATTGACAACCACTCTACAATCTACTTCTGAACGACCCAACGGGGGAGAAATTACCAAAAGGGACTAACTAAAACTATTCCTAACCAAAGAAAGTGGGTACTTACCCCATACATCCAAAACGCAACTTAGCGCATCAACGGACGCACCCCAACCGAAGACTACGCAGTCCGAAGTCCTCTCCTCCGTCTGGGGTACGGCTCGCCTAGAAGGCCAAGTGCAGCGAACCCCGAAACCGTGATTCACCGGAAACTGTCTAAAGGGATTGGTGAGCATAGCCCCTGAACCCTGAGAGCTATAACTTAGTTAGTTAGGGGAATTGGGAGGGAGGAGGCTGGGATAACTTGTGTAAATGTATCTGCATTCGCCTCTTTACCCCATTTAGAGTTTAAGCTGTATTCTTTTCCCCACAGACTGTAATTGGACAATTTATTCAATGTGTTGTACCCTTCAGTGTGTATGGTCTATGTGTGTTATTAAAGGTGTGCCTTTTACTTCTTTTTAAACACAATAAAGCCATACCTGCTTCCTACCTTGAAACCGATTGTCTGTCCAAGTCTGTCACAGTCCCTTCATAATTCCAGTGTCTAGAACCAAGGGTGTGGGAGTGATTCGGAACCGCTCATATAAGGTCAGAAGGGAAAGCTGACCCCCTGAAAACCACCCCTTACAGCATGCGCAGAATGGGCGTTATTTTTAAGGTGAAAAAATTTAGCTCCATCCTTAAAAACGGAGGTATTTTAAGGCTACGCCAAAATTAAAACACCTTTTGGCAAAACTTAGGCCTTATTTTTTTGGCGTTATTTCGGCCTAAAAAACAGCTGTTAATCGGAAATAACGCCAAAAAATGGAACTATTTTTCAATGTGGAACATCTGGCCCTAGGTCCCTTGCTTTTTGTGGTATATATATCAATGATTTAGACTTGAATGCAGGAGTATGATTAAGTTTGCGGATGATACTAAAATCGGCTGTGTGGTTGATAATGAAGAAGAAAGCTGCAGACTGTAGGAAGATATCAATGAACTGGTCAGATGGGCAGAACAGTGGCAAATGGAATTCAATCTAGAGAAGTGCATTTGGGGAGGGCTAACAAGGCAAGGGAATACACATTAAATGGTCGGGCACTGAGAAAGGTAGAGGAACAAAGGGAACTTGAAGTGCATGTCCACAGATCCCTAAAGGTCGCAGGCCAGGTAGATAAGGTGGTTAAGAAGGCATTCAAAATACCTGCCTTTATTAGCCGAGGCATAGAATATAAGAGTAGGGAGTTTAGGCTTGAACTGATTAAAACGTTAGTTAGGCCACAGCTAGAGTACTGCGTGCAGTTCTGGTCACCGCATTACAGGAACGATGCGATTGCACTAGAGAGGGTACAGAGGAGATTTACAAGCATGTTGCCTGGACTGGAAAATTTTAGCTATGTGGAACTATTGGATAGGTTGGGCTGTATAAAATTATGAGGGGCCTCGATAGAATGGATAGGACAGACCTATTCCCCTTAGCCGGGGGCATAGAATTAAAGTAACTGGTAGAAAGTTTAGAGGGGATTTGAGGGGATTTGAGGGGAAATTTCTTCACCCAGATGGTTGTGGAGGTCTGAAACTCACTGCCTGAAAAGGTGGGAGAGGCAGTAACCCTCACCATGTTTAAAAACTACTTGTATGTGCACTTGAAGTGCCATAACCTACAGGTCTAAGGACCAACATAAGAAAATAAAAAATAGGAGCAGGAGTAAGCCAATTGGCCCCTTGAGCCTGCTCCGCCATTCAATAAGATCATGGCTGATCTGATCCTGGCCTCAACTCCACTTCCCTGACTGCACCCCATAACCCTCGACTCCCTTATCATTCACAAATATATCTATGTCCACCTTAAATATATTCAATGACCCATCCTCCACAGCTCTCTGAGGTAGAGAATTCCAAAGATTCAAGACTCTCTGAGAGAAGAAATTCCTTCTCATTTCCATTTTAAATGGGCGACCCCTTCGTCTGAAATTATGGCCCCTAGTTCTAGATTTCCCCCACGAGGGGAAACATGTTCTCTGCGTCTACCCTGTCCAGCCCCCTCAGAATCTTATATGTTTCAATAATATCCCGTCGCATTCTTCTAAACTCCAATGAGTATCGGCCCAACCTGCTCAACCTTTCTTCATAAGACAACCCCTTCATCTCAGGAATCAACCTCATGAACCTTCTTTAAACTGCCTCCAATGCAAGTATATCCCTCCTTAGAATAAGGAGACCAAACCTGTACATAGTACTCCAGGTGTGGTCTCACCAACACCCTGTACAGTTGTAGGAGGATTTCCCTACTTTTATACTCCATCCCACTTGCAATCAAGGCCAATATTCCATTTGCCTTCCTAATTACTTGCTGTACCTGCATGCTAACTTTTTGTGTTTCATGTACAAGAACACTCAGATCCCTCTGTACCTCAGCATTTTGTAATCTCTTCCCATTTAAATAATAATTTGTTGTTTTATTTTTCCTACCAAAGTGGATAACCTCACATTTTCCCACATTATACTCCATCTGACAGAGTTTTGCCCACTCACTTAACCTATCTCTATCCCTTTGCAGATTCTTTACGTCTTCCACACAATTTTCTTTCCCACCTATCTTTGTATCATCAGCAAATTTAGCCACATTACACTCGGTCCCTTCATCCAAGTCATTAATATAGATTGTAAATAGTTGAGGCCCCAGCACTGATCCCTGTGGCACCCCATTAGTTACATTTCGCCAATCTGAAAATGACCCATTTATCCCGACTCTCTGTTTTCTGTTAGTTAGCCAGTCCTCTATCCATGCTAATATATTACCCCAACCCCGTGCGCTCTTATCTTGTGCAGTAACCTTTTATGTGGCACCTTATCGAATGCCTTATGGAAATCCAAATACATGACATCTGCTGATTCTCCTTTATCCACCCTGCTCATTACATCCTCAAAGAATTCCAGCAAATTTGTCAAACATGATTTCCCTTTCATAAAACCATGTTGACTCTGCTTGACTGTATTATGATTTTCTAAATATCCTGCTACTGCTTCCTTATTAATGGACTCCAGCATTTTCCCAAAGACAGATGTTAGGCTAACTGGCTTATAGTTGCTTGCTTTTTGTCTCCCTCCTTTCTTAAATAGGGGCATTACATTTACGGTTTTCCAATCCACTGGGACCTCTCCAGAATCCAGGGAATTTTGGCAGATTATAACCAATGCATCCGCTATCTCTGCAGCCACATTTTTTTTTAGACCCTAGGATGCAGGCCATCAGGTCCAGGGGATTGTCCACCTTTAGTCTCATTATTTTGCCGAGTACTTTTACCAAGAGCTGGAAAGTGGGATTTGGCTGGATAGCTCTTTGTTGGCTGGTGTGGACACGCTGGACTGAAATGACCTTATTCCATACTGTAAATTTCTATGATTCTATGATTCTCACAGTGTCCTGGTCAATCTTTATCCCTCTACCAACACCACCAAAACTAATTAACTGACCATTTATCTCACTGGTGTTTGTGGGGCCTTGCTGTGTTTACCTATATTACAACTTGACTGCACTTCAAAATTAATCCACTGGCTGTAAAGCCCTTTGGGATGTCCTATATAAATGCAAGTTCTTTCATTTCTTTCTTAATGCCAAGTTGCAGCCCTTTAAGATTCTGCCTCATTGGATCCCTCTGCAAGTTCTCTGGGGTAGCTTTTCATGTGCCAGTAGTCTATTCAAATTATCGGGAAGGAGTCCCAGTAGAAACTTCAGTGAAGTCTGCCCTTTAAACTACCAGTGCTGTTGAGCCAACTCAACCGATTGATGTTCCATTCTTTGAAATTTGGTCACACTCATCTGCTCACACTCAACACCGTTTTCCATCTTTTAGCATCTATGTAGAGTGGGGAGAAAAATTCTCTTAGCATCTGGTAAGTGGCATACTTCTTGTGGCTAAGTCTATTGATTCCACATATTTTATATTTCACTTATTATAGAATTCAACAGATTTATCAGAATTATTAAAGTTGCCGCAAAATGCAGTATACCTTGGGGGTCTGGAGAGACATTTATTCCTTGTTGGATGGAAGAAAGCGAGGCTCTCTACCAGGAGTATTCACTGAACAAGAACCCAGCCGCAGCCACTGCAATGCTGGAGTTCTTGAACTTGGCGAGACATGAAAGGTGGAGGAGCCTTATGGAGGTCTAACTTTACTCACTCCAGCAGGAAAACATGGACCCTGCTCCATCAGCTTGGCGGAGCAAACCCCACCTATAAACACAGGACAGCCATCAGAGTGGATGCTATTGTATCCCACTTGATACAAACATCACAGGCTCCGGTGGAGAAAAAATTTAGACAGCAGATGAAGCGGCAGCTTTCGACAAACTTGATGGTGTCACCAAGATCTTCAACTATGTCTGATCCATTCACCTTGGATGAACTAAATGCAGCCCTGTCGACAACCAAATCTGGAAAAGCTGCTGGGCCAGATGGTATTTATCCAGAATTCTTAAAAGCACTGGGACCCAAAGTAAAGAGATGGTTGAGCTCCTTCTCTGAGGTACTGGCAACTTGTAAAATTCCACCTATTTTGAGGGAGATTAAAATAATTGCCCTCCTGGAGCAAGGGAAGAATGCTTGTGAAGCCTCTAGCTACCACCCTATTTCCTTTCTTTGCACTTGTTATAAAGTGCTGAAGAGGCTATTACTCCACAGACTAGCCCCATCATCGGACCAAGCATTCCTAAGGAGCAAGCGGGCTTCTGGAGCAGCCGTAACTGTTGCGACCAAGTGGTAGCTTTAACAACGCACATCGAAGGAGGCTTCCAGCGCCAGCTCAAGACCGCTGTAGCACTCGTGGATCTGTCATCAGCGTATGACACAGTACGGAAGCATGGACTGTTTTTCAAGCTCTCCACTATTTTACCCTGCAGAACAACGATCCATATTCTCAACTCCATGCTTAGCAACCGATGCTTCCCTGTGTACTCTGGCACCCAGAAGAGCAGATATAAGACATTGAACAACGGACTCCCCTAGGGTTCTGTCCTGGCACCCATGTTATTCCACATTTACACCAGTGGTCTACCCGAAACCGCAAGTGAAGCAAGAAGTCTTTTGCTGATTAAGATTGGCTGTAAATACGCTTGACCGAATTTTAATGGACCAGCATGCTTTAAGAGCCTGAATGCCGTGTTCATGGGTAAACCTCTTTAAACTTGCTGATCTGAAACATTCTGAGAATAACCATGTTACTAGATAATGAGATCAGACTGGGTGAAGCCACAGTACTACAGTCAAGACATCTGCAGTTGAAAGGAGATCTGCAGGAAACTATAGACCAGTTAGCCTAACATCTGTGGTTGGGAAAATGTTGGAGTCCATTATTAAAGAAGCAGTAGCAGGACATTTGGATAAGCAAAATTCAGTCAGGCAGAGTCAGCATGGATATATGAAGGGGAAGTCATGTTTGACAAATTTGCTGGAGTTCTTTGAGGATGTAACGTGCAGGATGGATAAAGGGGAACCAGTGGATGTGGTGTATTTGGACTTGCAGAAGGCATTTGACAAGGTGCCACATAAAGGTTACTGCACAAGATAAAAGTTCATGGGGTTGGGGGTAATATATTAGCATGGATAGAGGATTGGCTAACTAACAGAAAACAGAGAGTCGGGATAAATGGTTCATACTCTGGCTGGCAACTAGTAACTAGTGGGGTGCTGAAAGGATCAGTGCTGGGACCTCAACTATTTACAATCTATATTAATGACTTGGAAGAAGGGACTGACTGTAAAGTAGCCAAATTTGTTGACGATACAAAGGTGGGAGGAAAAGCAATGTGTGAGCAGGACACAAAAAATCTGCAAAAGGACATAGACAGGCTAAGTGAGTGGGCAAAAATTTGGCAGATGGAGTATAATGTTGGAAAGTGTGTGGTCATACACTTTGGCAGAAAAAAATCAAAGAGCAAGTTATTATTTAAATGGAGAAAGATTGCAAAGTGCCGAAGTACAGCGGGACTGGGGGTACTTGTGCATGAAACACAAAAGGATAGTATGCAGGTACAGCAAGTGATCAGGAAGGCCAATGGTATCTTGGCCTTTATTTCAAAGGAGATGGAGTATAAAAGCAGGGAAGTCTTGCTACAGCTATACAAGGTATTGGTGAGGACACACCTGGAATACTGCATGCAGTTTTGGTTTCCATGTTTACGAAAGGATATACTTGCTTTGGAAGCAGTTCAGAGAAGGTTCACAAGGTTGATTCTGGGGATGAAGGGGTTGACTTATGAGGAAAGATTGAGTGTGTTCTACTCATTGGAATTTAGAAGAATGAGAGGTGATCTTATCGAAACATATAAGATTATGAGGGGGCTTGACAAGGTGGATGCAGAGACAATGTTTCCACTGATGAGGGAGACTAGAACTAGAGGGCATGATCTTAGAATAAGGGGCTGCCCATTTAAAACAGAGATGAGGAGGAATTTCTTTTCTCAAAGGGTTGCAAATCTGTGGAATTTGCTGCCTCGGAGAGCTGTGGAAGCTGGGTCAGTGAAAAAATTTAAGACAGAAATAGACAGTTTCTTGAGCGATAAGGGGCTAAGGGGTTAAGGGGAGTGGGCGGGGAAGTGAAACTGAGTCCATGATCAGATCAGCCATGATCTTATTGAATGGCGGAGCAGGCTCAAGGGATTGTATGGCCTACTCCTGTTCCTATTTCTTATGTTCTTATGTTCTTATATTCTTATGTTCTTATGTTCTTATGTAAGACAGGACACAAGTCAATGACCTTTACACAATGCATATTGTGTTGCTGATCACCTCTGCAAACTTTGCAACCCTCTCCGACATTGTTTAAGTCACCTCGAGTCTTATAAGGAGATAAAGACGTTAATAGCTGACAATAGCCAGTAGACTCAGAACATAATGGAAGAATGCCAACTCAACCAACTCCTCCTACATACTGAATAAAGGAGGAAATGCCCTTTTGCAGCACCCAGAGTGACATACTGAGAAGAATAAAAGACAAGGACCAAAAAGATTTCATCACTGCAGTCGGAATGAGGTGGTTTGGCTAGTCATCTCTCCTATGAGGATCAGACTGCAGACGGAACAGGTGGCCTGGCCAGTCACTTCACCTACGTGGTTAGAGCTGTGGTCGGAAGAGGGGTTTGACTTGGTCGGTCGGCCCAAATAACCTAAATTCAACACGAATTGACCATCCGTGAGTGATCGTATGTATATCCTATCTGCAACATATGTTAGTGGTGTCGCGCATTGTATTGAAATCAGTTTAGTTTTGACATTGTATTGTAACCCTTGATCTCTGACGTCTCAATAAAGAATTAAGTCAGAATCCGTGTTGGTGTCAATTACTCACTTATAATTCTCAGGTCAGAATCTTAAACCTGTGACGGCCTGAAAGGAAATGTCTTACACAAGTTCGCATAAGCTGATGACATTGCCTTGGCCACGCAAAACATGAATCTGTCCATCACCGAAGAGACCCTGACCAGTGATTTACAGAGGATGGAAGCCTACTTCCGCCAATGGCGACTCCGGCCAAACCCGAAAAAGACCGTCACCTCGATATTCCACCTCAACACCCAACAAGCGAACCAAGCTTTGAAAGTCCCCTTTTGCGGCGCAGAGGTAAACCATGCAATAAACTCTCCTATTTAGGAGTCACGCTTGATCACATCTTTTCATATAGACAACATCTCCAGAATCTTGGGAAGAAACTGAAGAGTAGGGTCAACTTGATCCATAAACTTGCCGGTTCCACTTTGAAGCAGATGCTTAAACCCTCCGTATGGCAGCATTCGCCGGAGTACTACTCTCCAGCATGGCTATCAAGTCCACGTCAAATCCGTTGAAGTCCAGCTGAATTCTATTATGAGAATTATCACCGGTACACTTTTATCGACACCAACACCTGGGCATCCCGTACTAGCAAACACCGCAATACCAAGTCAGACTCTGGAGCACATCATTGAGCACTGCCCTCAGAGGAAATTTGAAGGTTGTTACTTGGAAGCTTTGGCCTGGATATCCAACTTAGATATTGACATTTGATGTGCTTTGCTACTATCATACGAAAGAAGAAGAGATTATAGGTGACTTGTTTTTTTTTTACTCAAAAATTGTCTGCCTCCTTTCCTAAAGTTTCTTGCTAGGATACAGTTCCGTGGACACTAGTTGGACCAAATGGTCATTCTTCATGCATCAGATGGACTGTATACTATTGGCATGGTTATTTGATAGTAATCTCACCTGACTTCTATGACTTAAATGGAAATAACAATCAAGAGAGATGTAAAACGGGCTGCTGATTTGTCACTACCCATCTTATACTGTTGCACAAAGTCAATATCTACCCCATTGGGTTCTAATCTACAGCAGTCCGCCTTGCCTGGACTCACTATGTCAGAGAATCAGTTTCAGACAGTATAATGCAGTGCCTCACTGTTGGCCGGTGATCTGCCATCGCCTCCCTTAACATGACCTATATATATGCTGAGGGATACGATGCCAGGATCTAGCACTGATGGAGATGTCTCTCAGGCCAACACCAACTGATTTCTTCCAACCACACCACTCAAATAACTACAGATGTGTTTTTTTTGTCATTTTCAACATATGGGTGTTGCTGGCAAGGCCAACATTTATTGCCTATTCCTAGTTGCCATAAGAAGATGATGGTAGGCCTTCTTCCTGAACCCATTTCATTGTGGTTTGATACAACTGAATGGTTTGGTCGGGAACTTCAGAGGGCAGTTAAGAGTCAACCGCGTTGGTGTAGGATAGGAGTTATGTATAGACTCAGACTAGGTAAAGGCAGCAGCTATCCTTTCCTAATAAGTAATTAAGTGAACAAAATTCCAACAGCTTCATGGTCACTTTTACTGATGCTCACATCTTTTTTATTTCCAGATTTTTATAAACTGAATTTAAATTGTGAAACTGCCATGGTTTGAATTCACGTTCTATTGGATTATTAGTCTGCACCAATGGATTATAGTATAGTATAGTATTGGGCAGTCCCTCATATCGAGGATGACCCTCTTCCACACCAAAAAGGGATAAGTTCACAGGTGTTTCAATAAAAAGAGACTAATGGATTACTAGTCCAGTAATATAACCACTAAACTACTGTACTGTGTGCCAACACAAGGGGCTCCTGGGACATCTCCATCCCTGTAGACGGCAAGCTTTGCTTGAGAGGGCTATTGGGACCCAGTGGAGATGAACATTGTGGACAATATTTAGAGTCTTTGTTAAGCCTTATCACAAGTACAACTTATTCCAAAAGCCACAATATGGAAATGTTCAATGTAAAGCAAAATAGGTCATATGAGCTGGTTAATTCCTCTATTTGTAGGGAGGCATTTGTGGTGGAATTGTGCTTCCTTGCTAAACCCACAAACTCATTTGAAAAATTCCTCGCGACTATTTTTGACAAAGGTAACTCAGTGGTTGACGAGGACCTTTTCTTTTCTAAAAAAAACTCACTGAGTTCCCTTTTACTCAACAGAAATCTTTAATTTTAATCAAAGGAAATTAATCTGAAAATGGGACCCTTTGGTATAAATCTAGAGCTATGAGTTCGGTAGGCAAGAGGTGTCAGAATGTCAGATGTAGTAAAAACAGTCAGAAACACAGAAACACTACAGAGAGGGCGGGGGTTGGGGGGGCAGGGGGTTATAAACACAAAGGTTACTTGAGAGCTAGCGAGTTACTTTCTTTTTCGGGTTTAGAATGGCTGGATCAAATAAAATCACCACTGGGTCAAGGTTTTAGTTTTGCTGTGAGCTCCCTTAATTGGTACTAGGAAGGTGGCCAAAGTATTCTCACCGCTGATGTCTGAATTATACCTCTTACGCAAAAAAGATTATTTGTTTGTTACAACATCCTTTTAGTTTGGTTTCTATGAGAAATGTATCAGAAATCCACAGTAAAAGATTTCACAAATGAGATGATAAAAAAACAAGATTGGTTCCAGGATACTCATTTGTCCCGAAGACTCTGACCGCCCTTTGTACCAACAGAGTACCTAATTAAAAACCACAGTGACACAGCTTCCTGTCTCAAGACCGGTGTGAATCACAGTAATGTGGTGCAATGAAATCTGGCAACATGACAGCTCGCCGAGAAAACCTCAACCCTGTGATGTATGTAGCACTCAAATCACTGACTCCACAAGGTCTGTTGTTGTAGTAACTGCCGTGACCTTAGTCCTTTATTGTGTAACTCCAGAGTGCCTCTTAGGTGTGGTGGGCAGCTTTTTATACTCTGTCTTGCAGGTACTTTCAGGTCTCCCTCTGTGGCACACCATTGTACTTATACATTTAATGTACCTGGACAATACATAACATCTCACTCCCCCCCCAGTTCCAAAAGTCATTGCCAGTGACCTTGGCCTTGTTCGCCCTGGTTGATTTGTGAGTGTGAGTCCATGACCATCCACTTCCCTCTTCTCCCCCATGTGGAGGACCCGGTGCAAACATGTGGTATTTACAGTCCTTACATGGTGGATAAAGCACATGAGCATAACCTCCAACAGAAAGCAGCTATACATAGACGGTACATTTGTATGGTACATATAAAATGTGGTACAGATGTTATGTCAAAAGGTTGCAGGTACACTGAACAGTTATTTAATCCCAGCTCCTCTGGGTGAGGTATGGTGTCGGTACACAGCCCCTTTTTACCCGAGGTAATGGGCTGCGCTGAGACAGGATATCGCAACTGGTGCGTTGCCTCTGTTCTCATGAAGTAGTCGCCTTAGCAGCCGCTGAACCATTGCATGAATCACCTAAATCGAAAATCACATTAGCCCATTGGTCATGTAGTCACGGGTCCATATCCCTTTTACTTGAACCTCGTGGTATTAACTCTTTTCGTAATTCATATCCATAATTTTAAACACAATAACCGTTCAGCATTAAAATATTAATTCTTATCATAAATCCGTCATCCTACATTCACATTGCTCATTTAGACTCGCTCTTGCCTTACAAAAGTCTCTTTGTGGGGACCGCCAACGATGTAAGGCCCTTTTAAGACTCTCGGGTGCATTTCCCTTTCAAGACACCGTCTTGTGATTCCCACGAGGCTTGGGCGCCGCTATTTTAGTTGTACTGTTTGCCTTTGTTCTTTGCAGAGCTCTGCTGCCGCCATCTTGAGCTCACTGGCCTGCCGTTTTGCTCTCTGGAAAAGAAGAAATAACGAAGAAAGAAGAAAAGAAAACAGCCAAAACATGATCTTGAATCTGGCCATATCCTCTGTTCTGGCTCCTGCATCTGCTCTGGCTCCTACATCTGTCCAAGAAATCGTGTCCTCCCGAGTTGTACCTGCCGCCTCCGTAGCCTCCGCCGCCGCTGCAGCCTCCGTTCCTGCCGCTGGTGCCGCCTCTCCTGTGGTCTCCGCTCCTGCTCCAGCACCTGCCGCTGCTCCTGCAGCCGGGTTGAAAAGCTGATCTTCCAGGGTTGGGGCTGCAGGGTTGCTGTGGCCTGTGGAATTGAGACTGCTGATGAACTGCTTATTTCTTCTCCAGCTCGGTCGGCGCTGCTCTTTGCGGACCCGGGGGACAGCGGTCTGTGGAGGAGTGAAGTCTTCCCAGCTCCCACAGACCTTTCCCATCCATCTTCTGCCGAGAAGCATCGGCCCATTGCCTGCAATGACCCACAAAGGTAAACCGCGCGTCTCGCCCCCGTGAGATACCTGCACATCCGCTCTGCCAAGAACAGGTATCAGTTCCTTGGTGTAGGTACGCAGCTTTGCCATGACCGGGACCAGCTTGGGTCGTGCAGCTGGGTTAACCCACAGTTTTTCAAAAGTTTTCTGACTCATCAACGACGGACCCGAGCCAGTGTCCACTTCCATACTCACTGGGACTCCGTTAATCTTGACCTCCATAATCACCGGGGCCGAACCGTCGGTACACGTATACAGTCCAAACAACGCCTCGTCTTCTTCTGCCTGCTCCTCACTGGAAAATGGACCCTTTGGACCCACTGTCATCTCCTCAGCCACACAGTGAGTCGTGTTTCTTTTACACATACGCTGAAGGTGGCCTTTCGTGTGGCAGGTATTGCACGTATACTCCGCAAACCTGCACCGGTGAGCCCCATGGCTTCCTACGCAGCGCCAGCATGGTGCTACTCGATTAGCCCCCCTTGGCGGACTCTGTGTTCCAGGACCCCGAGGTTCTGCAGTTTTGTCCATGGTGGGTGCTATCCTGTGGACAGTGCCTGCCGGGTTCGAGACTGTGTGTATCATCTGCTTGGTGCTGCAAGTCAATGCCATAAACGCCCTGCTGGTGGTGATGGCTTGCTTCAGGGTGACTGTAGGTTCCGTGGATAACAGCTTGTGAAGGAGACCCTCATGGCCAATCCCCATAACAAAAACGTCTCGCAACGCCTCACAAGGTGTGTGCCAAAATCACACGGCGCCGCGAATCTCCTGAGGTCCGCAGCATATTTGGTGACATCCTGGCCCTCAGGTCTGTAGTGGTGGTAGAATTTGTACTGGGCCGTGAGGATGCTCTCCTTCGGTTTAAGTTGGTCACGAATGAGTGCGACCAGCTCCTCATATGACTTGTTCCTGGCGCTCCCGGGTGCCAGCAAATCCCTGACGAGACAGTAAACCTCAGCGCCACAGCTGGAAAGTAATATCGCCTTACGCTTCTCTCTCAGTGTGTCAGTGTGCCCTGTCAGGTCGTTTGCCGTAAAGTGGTACTCGAGCCTTTCCATAAAGGCCTCCCAATCATTTCCCACTGTAAAATCCTTTAACGAGCCCAGAGTAGCCATAGTTGCATGATGCGTGAAGTTTGTCCGTGTCCTTGTCGCCAATGTGATGTATGTAGCACTCAAATCACTGACTCCACACGGTCTGGTGTTGTAGTAACTGCTGTGACCTTAGTCCTTTATTGTGTAACTCCAGAGTGCCTCTCAGGTGTGGCGAGCAGCCTTTTATACTCTGTCTTGCAGGTACTTTCAGGTCTCCCACCACAGCGCCCTCTGTGGTGCACCATTGTACTTATACATTTAATGTACCGAGACAATACATAACAATACACCTATTTTATTGTTCAGACACCCAATTTTACTAATATCACTTCTACCCCACAATGGAGGTTGCCCACCCAAAAATGCACTTCGATCATTTAGCTTATCATTTGTTGCACAATCTTGAGCACAATCAAATGACTGTACTTACAGTTGATGCTCTACAAGCATCTTTTTTTCTAAAGCAAGACCTATGAGATCTGGGTGCTTCTCCGACCCACTCAAGCTCTCTGTCCCTCCAATCAGGTTTCCACCCGGGCCACTGTAACAAAATGGCTCTTATCAAAGTTACTAATGACAGCCTATGTGACTGTGACCATGATAAACTATCCTTGCTCATTCTTCTCGACCTGTCTGCAGGCCTTGACACAGTTGACCACACCATCCTTCCCCAACGCCTCTTCTCCGTTGGCCAGCTGCATGGGACTACACTCTCCTGGTTCCATTCTTATCTATCGAATCGTAGCCATAGAATCACTTGCAATTACTTCTCTTCCTGCTCCCATACTGTTATTTCAGGTGTCCCCCAAGGATCTGTCCTTGGCCCCCTCCTATTTATCATCTACATGCTGTCCCTCGGCAACAGCATCTGAAAACACATCAGGTTCCACATGTACACTGATGACACCCAGCTCTATCTCACCACCACCTCCCTTGACCCCTCCAATGTCTCAAAATTGTCAGACTGCTTGTCCGGCATCCAGTACCGGATGAGCAGAAATTTACTCCAACTAAATATTGGGAAGACCGAAGCTATTGTCTTCGGTCCCCGCCACAAACTCTGTTCTCCAGCCACAAACTCCATCCCTCTCCCTGGCAACTGTCTGAGGCTGAACCAGACTGTTCGCAACCTTGGTGTCGTATTTGACCCCAATATGAGCTTCCACATTGCCGCACCATCACTAAGACTGTCAATTTCCACCTCTGTAACATTGCCTGACTCCACCCCTGCCTCAGCTCATCTGTTGCTGAAACCCTCATCCATGTCTTTGTTACTTCTAGACTTGACTATTCCAATGCACTCCTGGTCGACCTCCCACCTTCCACCCTCTATAAACTTGAGCTCATCCAAAGCTATACTGCCCATATTCTAACTCGAACCAAGTCCTGTTCACCCATTAGCCCTGTGCTCTCTGACCTATATTGACTCCCAGTTGAGCAACACCTCAATTTTAATATTCACATCCTCATTTTCAAATCCTTCCATGGTCTTACCCCTCCCTATATCTATAATCTCTTCTAGTCCCACAACCCTCTGAGATCTCTGTGCTCCTCCACTTCTGACCTCTTGTATATCCCTGATTTTAATTGTTTTGATCAACTCAGAATTCAGAGCCAGAGCTCCAGTTTCCACTTGCCACTTGCCAGAACCCGTTTGGAGTGGGGGTTGAATGCTGCACCTTCTGACTCTCAGATGGGAATCTTGCCACTGAGCCAAAGGCTCACTCACCATCTGAGTCATGGTATAGCAACACAAACTCATTAACAGGGGAAGGCACATTTATGTAAATGTGAAACCACAGACATGTAAAATACAGCTTCTGGTTGACATAAATGGATTGAATAATTTAACAGTAGTCATAACTGTAAAATTCCAAGTCCTTGACAAATTTGCTAGAATTTTTTGAGGATGTAACGAACAGGGTGGATAAAGGGGAACCAGTGGATGTGGTGTATTTGGACTTCCAGAAGGCATTTGACAAGGTGCCACATTAAAGGTTACTGCACAAGATAAAAGCTCACAGGGTTGGGGGTAATATATTAGCATGGACAAAGGATTGGCTAATGAACAGAAAACAGAGAGTCAGGATAAATAGTTCATTCTCAGGTTGGCAATCAGTAACCAGTGGGGTGCCGCAGGGATCAGTGCTGGGACCCCAACTATTTAAAATCTATATTAATGACTTGGATGAAGGAACTGAGTGCAACGTAGCCAAGTTTGCCGATGATACAAAGATGGGAGGAAAAGCAATGTATGAGGAGGACACACAAAATCTGCAAAAGGACATAGACAGGCTAAGTAAATGGGCAAAAATTTGACAGATGGAGTATAATGTTGGAAAGTGTGAGGTCATGCACTTTGGCAGAAAAAAATTCAAAGAGCAAGTTATTATTTAAATGGAGAAAGATTGCAAAGTGCTGCAGTACAGCGGAACCTGGGGGCACATGTGCATGGAACACAAAAGGTTAGTATGCAGGTACAGCAAGTGATCAGGAAGGCCAATGGAATCTTGGCCTTTATTGCAAAGGGGATGGAGTATAAAAACAGGGAAGTCTTGCTACAGCTATACAAGGTATTGGTGAGGCCACACCTGGAATACTGCTTGCATTTTTGGTTTCCATATTTACGAAAGGATATACTTGCTTTGGAGGCAGTTCAGAGAAGGTTCACTAGGTTGATTCCAGAGATGAGGGGGTTGACTTATGAGGAAAGGTTGAGTAGGTTGGGTCTCTGCTCATTGGAATTCAGAAGAATGAGAGGTGATCTTATCGAAACGTATAAGATTATGAGGGGGCTTGACAGGGTGGATGCCGAGCGGATGTTTCCACTGATGGGGGAGACTAGAACTAGAGGGCATAATGTTTGAATAAGGGGCCGCCCATTTAAACCTAAGATGAGGAGAAATTTCTTCTCTCAGAGGGTTGTGGATCTGTAGAATCTGCTGCCACAGATAGCTGTGGAAGCTGGGACATATAAAAATTTAAGACAGAAATAGACAGTTTCTTAAATAATAAGGGAATAAGGGGTTTTGGAGAGTGGGCAGGGAAGTGGACCTGAGTCCATGATCAGATCAGCCATGATCGTATTAAATGGTGGAGCAGGCTCGAGGGGCCGTATGGCCTTGTTAGTGTTAGTGTTTTATCAGAAGAATCACTCAACACTCAGAGTCGGTTCCAACGCTAATGCAGCCTTTATTACACCGGTGGGGAGAGAGCCTCTGGTTAACTCCAGGCATTCCACTCTCCACCGAACAAAGGGTTTCATGGATTTTTATATGCTTTACAACAGTTTACTACAGTTACATCAGGCCATTTCGGCTGGACACTATCCAATCATACTGATTATAGATTCAATTAGACCAATAGATAGAGTTAGTCTCTAAACATAAAGTGGCTCATGTGTTGCCAAGAGATGTGTTGCTAAGGGGTGTGTTGCTAGGAATGACTCATGTATCTTGTAACATGGTCCAGGCCCCCCTTATCTTACTGTCCTTGGGTGCTGTCTTTGGGTAGCCTCCTTATCTTAATCCTGTTACAGAGTCATATTGTCCTAACATTCACCAGAACATTTTGTCTGAGGCCTGGCTGATTAGAGACATCTGCAAAGTTTGCTTGTTAGTCCTGTGTGTGGGAAACAACAATTATCAGTTTCCAGGAATGCGGTCTAATACAGCTAACAGAAATCCCTTGAGGCTTCACGGGTAGCCATTTTTATGGTATTAGATTTACATATAGATAGTTCTAACCTTATGCTACAGGTGCCGCTGCCCATGGGGAGAATTTTCGCTATAACAACCCCTCCTTTCGGTCAAGGGGCTAGTCCTAGCCCCCTGAAACAGGCACTAATTATTATCTGTTATAGTTTTGTATCACCCGGTACTCCCTGCTTCAACGTGCTAGCCAGTCACGCGATTTCAGGAATCCTAGTTGTTTAGATCAAATCAATATAGTTCGAATTACCCCTTTCGTCTATTACACAAATCTCCTTGCTTATCTGAGCTTTGGTGTTTAACCTCCGTTGTTGTGCATTATATCTGCAAGACCGGCAAGCCATGACACCCCATGTCAATGCTAAAACTAGCTGTACTCCGACCAGTATGTGTGATATAATTCGAATCCAAGGATGGATACTCACATTCATTCCCCAGTCCCAGACCTTTCTCCACCAACTCTGATTTTGTAAGTCTACATCGATATCTTCTTCCAGTACTTTGATTTTAGTTTGCAGATGGTGGTAGAGCTTTACGGATTGACCCACCCTGAGCCTCAATTCCCATAATACTTCGGTTAGATGTGGGATAGGGACTTGATCTGGCTCATCATAATCCTGCAAATGATCCTGGAGCTGATCGGATACATTAATAACTTCGGGCTTCCGGCACCTAACCTGGGTGATATGTGCATGCCCGATCGTGACAGGTTATAGTGGCGTAAAGCAAAGGTTCGGTTGTGGTATTGGGCACTGCAGGTCATTATACTGGTATGAACGCTCAGTAGTAGAGACGCAGTATCTTCCTTTCCCTCCGTAGCCTGCCCTCGCAAAGTGCATGTGTGCGGTCACTATTTCTAGTAGACACCCGTCGGTTCGGTTAAACCCGCACTCGCCTAGCTCACCTCGGCCTACCGGGTGAGGGCATACTGTGATCTCCCCCCCTTGCTTGCATTCCGTTAGGGAAATCCGGTAAGTATGTCGTTTCGATAGTAACGTATGAAGACATTTTCCCGTATCTTCTTTTTCTCTATCAATGAGGTGATTGATGATTTTGGCGTGAGCTTCCAGAACTGAGATGCCATCCAACTGGATTTCGGCACCCTCCTTTCCTAGGTTGGCTTAGTCTTCCTGGTTTTGCTCCACCCTCTCATTTAACCCTTGTATATCTATTGAGTTTACTATGGAGGTCCCTGTATTGAAACCGGTAGCAACATCATTAACTATTCCCCTCTTTATCCTGGGGGCTGACCCCTGTCCTCGGAATCTACTGGCACCCATTGCATCGGCAGCCTGCTGCATTACAACTTTACTTAATACATTGTACATTTTCCTTGACTGTTCTGTACAGTATTCCGGCATCTGGATGTCTGATATATTGATCAGGACAGGCACAATTTCATGGTTAACATTATCATACAATAATTCCCCTTCGTTGTACATTACAATCCCATTTTCTGGTCCCTTAGTAGTTATGGGACAAGGCAGTTCCTAGGGCAATGTAGTGGTTCTTATGGGGCGCGGTGTCGGAGGGGGTGAGAAGCATACATACAATGATATTGCAGCCGCCCCCATCTCCTCGTAGTACCCACACAGGCCCACTCCCTTTTTGCGGATCACTGATTGCTGGGATTGTCCCGGAGGCGTGCAAATTATGCCGAAAGTACATTCATCGGGCCCTTTGACATCCCTCTGTTTAATGCAGCTGCTCCTTATACCCGTGGAGCACTGTACAAATACCCGGTTCTTATTAGGATTTACTTGTAACCATGCATTAAAATAAGTCCTGTCCTTGCTCCAGTCCTTGGCTGCTGGGATGCACATTCCATCCGTTAAATTAAACAAGACTCCATAGTTCATGTAGTTGTTTATTTCCTGAGTGCGCTGCAATCCGTTGGTATCACCCAGTGTTTGCGTGGGTCTTGAGGTTCCCAGTATCATGAGTCCCCAGAGTCGAAGTCACCACTGCGGTCCCATCTTGGTGAGTGTTTTATCTGAAAATTTTAAACAGATAGCCTGGTCGTCACCAGGTGTTAGGTTCTGGTCTACTTGTGTCGCTGTCACTCTGTGGAATCGAAGGTAAGGATTAGGTTAACCATATTCTTTATAGTCGTACCATCTCTATCACTTCATGTCCCTGTCTGGGCTGCCGTCGGTTTTGTATTTGAGCCTGCTGTGCTCGAGTCTGCACGATGATCCATCTAAATATTATCCAAACTCCAATCAACACCAATGCCACCATTATTCCTCCAAACATCGCTGTCTGCTTTACCGTTAGGTTGGGTTTGTGGACTACACCTACCCACTGTGGGGTACATTGGCTCTATTGCCATAGGTGATGGTGCTATGGCTGCGCACTGCACTATCCGTCTAGTCCCGTTTTTTTAAAACATCTCTTCCAGCCTGTTTATCTTAGCTTTTAACTCTTGACCAGCTAGTTCCGTTTTATTTTTATTCTGAATATCACACCATTTCCTCTGTCTGTCAGATGAGTCTTTTTTATTTTATTAAGAAATCCAAATTAATAATGTCCAGTATAAAACAGCTGTCAATGGAAAGGGTTAACTCCTTTACAGGTTTGTGAGAAAGCCTGATGTCATTACGTGACTTCACGTAATCATCCGAAAAATTATTTTTTTAAGTCTTTGTGCCTTCAAAACTTGCTTAGAAATTAGGAATCCGTTAAACAGCATAAATCATTAATAAAGTGGTCATAATAAAAATCTTCTCATTGGGAAAGACAGCATTTTAAATTAAACTCCAATTTTTTCTTAACTTCTAATTCAAGTACTTGCCAAAGATTTTTTTAAAATTGATTTAAAACGAGACCACACATTTTTAATAGCAATTTTGTTTACTGAAATTTTTTTTTTTATATAATTTCTCTCTCAGCACAAAATCTAAACTTCTGTGCCAGTTCCATTTTCTATAAGAATTTAAAAATTCAGTAAGATTCTCTAATTCCCAGTTTTTTTTTCTGTGCTGAGTTCGCATAGCTTAGATCTTTTCTCCTCGTTATCTTCAAAACCCTCCTGCTTGTTTAGACTGTTCGGGACTTTTCTTGATTTTTTTTTCTTCTAATTAAACCAATATCTTTTTCACGGCAAACATCAACTAATATTTAGTAAGTTATGTCTTTTTCCATCACAAACACATTTGTTAATTTAAAATCATTTGTTTACTTTCAAAGTGGCGTCTTTATCTTTTTCTTTTTTCCATAACTGGAATGGAGTCCAGCGTTGAGGGTTTGAGGGCTGCTTTTCATTATCTCAAAATGCTCCAGTTTCAAAGTCATTAAAATGTCTCTTCTAAACTGCTAAAGCTTGCTGTTCTTAACATTTTTCAAAGTTCCTTTTACACCTTCGCAGATAGCTCGCACTCGCCCAGGAGTTTGACCTGATCAGATTTAATTTAATAATTTTTTTTTGAATCCACCTCAGTATTTTGCTGTGCCTTCTCTGAATATCTCAAAATCCCAATTCAAACTTTGTAATTTCAATCTTTATTCTTTTATTTTAACCACCGGGACCATGTATTTTTTATCTTTTACTCAACAAACCTATCCTTTGTGCATTTCCTAGCTCCGTAACTTATCATCCAAATATATGTAATTCAATAAGGTTCACACTCTTAAAAACTTCCCACATATAGGACAACACTATGAAGGGTTAAAAAAACTTTCACTCTGTTTGAAAAAGTGGGTGGAGCTAAAACAAACCACAACTCCTCGGTTTCCCAAACAGGCTTTCTTATCCGCAGTCAAAATCACACAAGCACTTCTCATTTAAAACAGGCATTCACAAAGCTTTCATATCCACAGTTAAAATCACACAAGCACTTCTCATTTAAAACAGACGTTCACAAAAGTCTCTCTTCTTTCCTATTAATTGTTTTGGCCGGCTCTATTTTTGGATCCATGACCTTTCAGGGAATTCGTAGTTTTATCTAAATAATTCCTTACATAACTTTTGTAGTGGACTACCGGTATTGGTTTTTCCGTTCCTTCTCCCACCATTCCCGTTGGGCTGCTTGCAGGTCCTGAGGATCCCACCCTGCTCTAATCATTTTCTCGATTAGTTTCTTTTGCTTTTCCGCCAGATGGCGGGTAAGGGACCCTTCTGATCCCCACTCGAGTTTACTACTTTATTGGCCATTTCTGGGCAGGACTAGAATCATTAGAAATCTACTCTCAGAGGTTTGCCTTTTATCTCGCACAACTTGTAGTAGACCGTCTCTGGGCTGCTGTCAGGTCACAAGTCTGCTGTTACACAAACTTATACAATTCTTAAAATGCGTTTAAGCAATTCCCGCAGTGCTCTACGTATCCTTAACGACTACCTACCACCGCTCTGCCCGTTGGTCCGATCCTGTTCACAGGTTTGGATTCTGTTAGCCGCTGTACACCGCTTGGTTCTCCCCCGGGGTATATTTCAAATCACACTACTGGGTCCGGAAGATGTCTCTCGGTATCACGATCCCACGGTCTAAGTGTGTTCCCTACGCCTACTTGGTTCCTGGCCGTCACGTGGGACAAAAGTCCTCTTAATTCAGGCTCAGGCTAGGCATTTAGATATTAGACCGTCTCCTCGTTCGATCAACCGGCTTCCACCTTCCGCACCCTTTATAATTAAAAATCGTTTTTTATACTCACCCGGGTTTTTCCAAGGGCGTTCAGCGACTCCGGGAATCCTGCCGACGACGCTACTGTTAGTGTTAGTGTTTTATCAGAAGAATCACTCAACACTCAGAGTCGGTTCCAACGCCAATGCAGCCTTTATTACACTGGTGGGGAGAGAGCCTCTGGTTAACTCCAGGCATTCCACTCTCCACCGAACAAAGGGTTTCATTGATTTTTATATGTTTTACAACAGTTTACTACAGTTACATCAGGCCATTTCGGCTGGACACTATCCAATCATACTGATTATAGATTCAATTAGACCAATAGATAGAGTTAGTCTCTAAACGTAAAGTGGCTCATGTGTTGCCAAGAGATGTGTTGCTAAGGGGTGTGTTGCTAGGAATGACTCATGTATCTTGTAACATGGTCCAGGCCCCCCTTATCTTACTGTCCTTGGGTGCTGTCTTTGGGTAGCCTCCTTATCTTAATCCTGTTACAGAGTCATATTGTCCTAACATTCACCAGAACATTTTGTCTGAGGCCTGGCTGATTAGAGACATCTGCAAAGTTTGCTTGTTAGTCCTGTGTGTGGGAAACAACAATTATCAGTTTCCAGGAATGCGGTCTATTTCAGCTAACAGAAATCCCTTGTGGCTTCACGGGTAGCCATTTTTATGGTATTAGATTTACATATAGATAGTTCTAACCTTATGCTACAGGTGCCGCTGCCCTAGGGGAGAATTTTCGCTATAACAGGCCTTCTCCTATTTCTTATTTTCTTATGTTCTTATGGTTCTTCTAGTTTTCTCACGGGGCATCCATTCTACCTGCCCTTTAAGGGTGTTGCTGCCATTAAGGCCTAGGTATTGTTCAGACTTTTCCTTGCTGGTTTTCGTGTGCCCAATAGTGCGATACTGCACATGCTTGGTCTGTGCCCAACAGGAGGATCAGGCCTTGAGGTTGCCCTCCCAGTGTCTTCTGTCCAATTTACTCCCGGGAAGACCCTGACCAGGGGAATGGCTCTTACTGCCTCCTTCAATTTTTATTGAGCTGACCAGTGGAGTTATCATCTCACAAAGCAGATTAAGGTTTTTTTAATATCGATTTCATATTATGAATTTTAAGTGTTGAGCATCTTAACTTTAAGAAATATTTAAGTTAAGATCTGTTCAGATCAATCAAAAGTTGAATCTAACGAACTAAACTGATTGTCACAGTTTAGAGCAACACAGCAAAGGCAAATTAATTGTTGTGGTATAAAAGTAAAGAGAATATAATTTAAGAAAGTGATACTGGCACTAAAATGAAGGGGAAATAATGAAATAATTTGCATTTGTATAGCATATTTCACATCCTCAGAAAGTCCCAAAGTTTTTCACAACCAATGCATTACCTTCAAATTGTAGTCACTTTTGTTATGTAGACAAATGTGGCAGCAAATTTGTGCACAGCAAGATCCACAAACAGCAAATCAGATAAATGACCAGTTAATCTGTTTTGTTGGTGCTAGTGGAGGGATGAATGTTGACCAGGATTCTAGGAGTGCTCAGAGTTGTTTTTTAAATAGTGCCATGGGACCTTTTACATCCACCTGAATAGGCAGATGACACCTCAGTTTAATATGGCATCTGCAAGACAGTGCCTCTGATAATGGAGCACTTCCTCAGCTTACACTGAATTAAAATCTGATACGACCAAAGATTCAGTTCAAATGTAATCACTATTTTTGTAGGAAGATTGAGAATAATGAAAAATTCAGACGTGTAAAAAAAATTGATTCCAGGTTTTTAATCACTGAGCTTTGAAGATAGGCTGAGAACTCGAAATCTATTCTCATGATGAAAAAAATGAAAAGGGGCATAATTCAAATTTTTCAAGTACTGAGGTGAATTTAAAAGGATTATGTGGAGAGCGGTTCTCTGTAAAACCAGAAATAATGCCAGTAAGTAGGCATCACAAGCTATTTTAAGGAATAACTACCTATGTAACCTTTGAGTCATGGGATAAACTGTTGCCTGCTGGTGTGAATGACTCAATTCAAGCAATCCAATTTCTAGTTAGAGATGAATGGAATGATGTGAGCTTGGGGGTAGTGTTGTGGAACCAAAATAAAGGCTCAATACAAGTCTGTTAAAGGACAAAATATGTTTATTTGAGAATACTTTGGCCAAGGGTAGAACAGCAGTTTCGGGTATAACCCTAATCTCCATCTCTCTGCCTGGCTGCCAGATTACCATATTTAAAGCCGAAAACCACAATCCGTTATGCATCATCAGTTCCAAGAACTGACCCCAGACTCTCCGTGACATTTCAAAAGTGCTTTTGACTTAACCGCAAGAACTGAATATAAGCTCATGACATTTGAGAATGTTTCCACAGACATCTCCAAGTTGTGCCTACCTAGCGGGCTTGAAGTCATATTTGCGCCGTGGTCTGTATTTCTTGACCACGGTAGACGCTGTTATCATTAAAGATGTATGTTCATCTTGACCTGCGGTTGCCATCACTGTCTGCTAGTCTAAGAATACTCAGGTAGCCTAGTTTGAGGTTTCTAACAGCTAGGCTACATCCTGTAATTGTTTTGCTCAGCTCATGTGCTCCAAGTTGCGACAATTTGACGTTCTAAAATATGTCTGTGTCTAATAGCAGGCCCAATTCCTATATTCCTAAACAATAGTGGGTCTCTAAACTCCCACTTCAGGTAGAAAAATATATTGGGTTCTGAAGCAGTATTTGGATGATGAAGCAAGCTGAATAAACTAAATGGACCATTGTATACCCTTATGACTAAAGCACCTAGGTATTTTCTGGTGCTGTGAGGGTATTTGTGGTACTTTCTATGGCCATGCCTGAAGGCCACTAGTTTCTTGTGAGGGGCAACTAAAGAAAGCAAATCTTCGCACAAAAGGGTAGTGGAAATCTGGAACTCTCTCCCCCCAAAAGCTGCTGGGGCTGAAATTCAGGCACCCCAGAAAGCTTGGTTTTTCCACCTGGTGCGAAGAGGCGCACTTCCGATCAATTTTCGGCACTTTGATCTTTTTTTGATGTTGGACCGGAAGTCAGTCATCATGGGGGCGGAAGTGCACCGTTAATTCCTGCTGAGGGGCGGAAATTAGGGCGGGATCGAGTCACTCAGCGACAGAGCGGTGGTGATGTCACTGTCCTTCCATTAAAGGGGAGAGAATCGAGGATTTTTTTAGCTTCGGCCACTGGGCCACCAAGAAGTGTTTCGGCTGGAACAGCGGCCTGGCACCCAAGGGAGGGGGGGTGGGTACCAGGCTGCCTGTTGGCGGCCAGGCAGAACCCAGGGCAATTATTTGCCGACCGATCAAGAAGTCAGCCGGCAAAAATTTAAAAATGGCAGCTGTGGCAGTGTGCCCTCCCCTTGAAGGGCGGAGGAGTCCTTGTCTGGGCTGAAGGTAACGACACAGCGGTCAATGTAGAGCTTCAGGGGCATGTGGTTGGTCATTGAAACAGAGGCCTCAATGTGAATGAGGATTGTCGATTTTTTGAGTTGAATTTGGGTCGGCGTGTTCTGGAGGTATGGGAGAGCGCCGGTGCGTGTTTTGATGACACGCTTGCGGTGGTCGGCAGCAGCGGGGCGGAAGTGGGGACCGGCCGAAAAATTCCTGAGCTAAATATGGGTCGGAGCAGCGACGGGCACTTGATTCTGCCGCATGGCCGCCACAAAATGGTGGTAATGGACCTTATTCGGATCCGGAATTCCGGCCCCGTTGAGTCTAGGCGTCAATGAAAATGTCAAAACTGAGATTGATAGATTTTTGATAGACAAGGGTATTAAGAGTTACGGAACCAAGGCAGGTAGATTGAGTTAAGATACAGATCAGCCACAATTTAATTGAATGATGAAACTGGTTCAAGTGGTCTACTCCTCTTCCTATGTCTACCATAATTTGTAGTAAGCTAGAAATGGATGAACACTTGCGGCTAGAAATTGTGTAGCACCCCGTTTGGGGCGATAACTTTTCAGAGAGCGCAAAAATATCGCCGGGCGCAAAATATTTGCTTCTGCTTTAGTGTTCCAAGAGGAGCGCTAAATCAAGCGCTACCACTTTCCTTAGAGCGCTAAAGGGAGTGAGAGGGGCGGTATTGGCAGAGCAATCACTAGAGTCCTCCTCAACCGACTTCTTCCCGTGGCCGAGGAGCTCCTCCCGGAGTCACAGTGAGGATTTCGTTCCCTATGGGGCACAATGGACATGATTTTTGCAGCGCGACAGCTACAGGAAAAATGCAGGGAACAGCGGCAGTCCTTATACATGGCCTTCTTCGACCTTATAAAGGCCTGTGACGCTGTCAACCGCGAGGGTCTATGGAGTGTCCTCCTCTATTTCGGATGCCCGGAAAAGTCCGTCACCATCCTCCGCCTGCTCCACGACAACATGCAGGCCGTGATCCTTACCAATGGATTCATCACAGACCCAATCCACGTCCGGACCGGGGTCAAACAGGGCTGCGTCATCGCCCCAACCCTCTTCTCAATCTTTCTTGCTCCACCTCACAATCAACAAGCTCCCCGCTGGAGTGGAACTAAACTACAGAACCAGTGAGAACCTGTTCAACCTGCGCCGTCTCCAGGCCAGATCCAAGACTACCCCAAACTCTGTCGTCGAGCTACAATATGCGGACGATGCCTCCATCTGACCACATACAGAGGCTGCACTCCAGGACACAGTCGACGTATTTACTGAGGCGTACGAAAGCATGGGCCTTATGTTAAATATCTGTGACAAAGGTCCTCCACCAGCCTGTCCTCACCGCACAGCACTGCCCCCCAGTCATCAAGATCCACGGTGGGCCCTGGACAGCATGGACCACTTCCCATATCTCTGGAGCCTCCTATCAACGAGAGCAGGCATCGACGATGAGATCCAACACCGCCTCCAGTGCACCAGTGCAGCCTTCGGCCGCCTGAGGAAAAGAGTGTTTGAAGACCAGGCCCTCAAAACTGCCACCAAGCTCATGGTCTACAGGGCTGCAGTAATACCTGCCCTCCTGTATGGCTCAGAGACATGGACCATGTACAGTAGACACATCAAGTTGCTGGAGAAATATCACCAACGATGTCTCCGCAAGATCCTGCAAATCCCCTGGGAAGACAGGCGCACCAACATCAGCGTCCTCATTCAGGCCAACATCCCTAGCATTGAAGCACTGACCACACTCAATCAGCTCCGCTGGGCAGGCCACATAGACCGCATGCCAGACACGAGACTCCCAAAGCAAGCGCTCTACTCGAAGCTCCTTCACGGCAAACGAGCCTAAGGTGGGCAGCGGAAACACTACAAGGACACCCTCAAAGCCTCCCTGATAAAGTGCAACATCCCCACGGACACCTGGGGGCCCCTGGCCCAAGACCGCCCTAAGTGGAGGAAGTGCATCCGAGAGGGCGATGAACACCTTGAGTCTCAACGCCGAGAGCATGCAGAAATCAAACGCAGACAGCGGAAAGAGCGTGCGGCAAACCAGTCCCACCCATCCTTTCCTTCAATGACTATCTGTCCCACCTGTGACAGAGTCTGTGGCTCTTGTATTGGACTGTTCAGCCACCAAAAAACTCACTTCAGGAGTGGAAGCAAGTCTTCCTCGATTCCGAGGGACTGCTGATGATGATGATCGGCAGAGCGCTGAGCAATGTTCGGGGTGGCATTGCCGTCTTTATGCGCTCCTTCCCTCCCTTAAAGGGAAGGCCAATGCTGTGTTGAATAAATCTTCAGGCTGCGTCTGTTGCGCCACAGCACCTGTGCTACATGCAGAGCAGCTCCAAGTACTCTAAGGGAGTGGAGGGCTCAGCAATTGTGGGGGCAAAAGAAAGCAGGAGGCACTAGAATGGGGAGATAAATAAATGTTGCCTACCTGACTACCACAGCCTTTAAATATTGTTCCCCAAGCGGCAGCCGAGGTGACAATGCCTCCTGCAACTACTGTTGTTGATGCCATCCAGGGCGGTCACAGGGTGCTGTGCACCAAATGACATCACGATCTACAGGGTACAAGAGAGTGAGGTGGTAAGTCTTAGTGCCAGTGCAAAACTGCCAGGGAAGTTCACGGGCATCGGTGATTTCGCCGTGCCCGATTGCTAACTCCTTAGCGACTCATTACCGCCCCCCGCAGGAGCTAACGAGAGACACAAACCAGGCCAATTTCTGCCCCTTGGCTTCCAATTATTGTCGTACAGTCAGATTTGACACCAAAAACAGGCTGAGACCAAACATAAGACTTTAGATCAAACTTCAGAAGAAGTCTAGATGGAATTAAAGATAATTTTAAAGGATATCGAAAGAATGAATATCCCTTTGAAAGAATGGAGAAACATAACATCTCTCGAGCACAATAGTTGAATAAGGTTGTCACAACTAACATAAAGGTCGAGACGAAGTGTTCTCATAGATACATAGAAACATAGAAACATAGAAAATAGGTGCAGGAGTAGGCCATTCGGCCCTTCTAGCCTGCAACACCATTCAATGAGTTCATGGCTGAACATGCAACTTCAGTACCCCATTCCTGCTTTCTCACCGTACCCCTTGATTCCCCTAGTAGTAAGGACTTCATCTAACTCCTTTTTGAATATATTTAGCGAATTGGCCTCAACAACTTACTGTGGTAGAGAATTCCACAGGTTCACCACTCTCTGGGTGAAGAAATTCCTCCTCATCTCGGTCCTAAATGGCTTCCCCCTTATCCTTAGACTGTGTCCCCTGGTTCTGGACTTCCCCAACATTGGGAACATTCTTCCTGCATCTAACCTGTCTAACCCCGTCAGAATTTTAAACGTTTCTATGAGGTCCCCTCTCATTCTTCTGAACTCCAGTGAATACAAGCCCAGTTGATCCAATCTTTCTTGATAGGTCAGTCCCGCCATCCCGGGAATCAGTCTGGTGAACCTTCGCTACACTCCCTCAATAGCAAGAATGTCCTTCCTCAGGTTAGGAGACCAAAACTGTACACAATACTCCAGGTGTGGCCTCACCAAGACCCTGTACAATTGTAGCAACACCTCCCTGCCCCTGTACTCAAATCCCCTCGCTATGAAGGCCAACATGCCATTTGCTTTCTTAACCGCCTGCTGTACCTGCATGCCAACCTTCAATGACTGATGTACCATGACACCCAGGTCTCTTTGCACCTCCCCTTTTCATAATCTGTCACCATTCAGATAATAGTCTGTCTCTCTGTTTTTACCACCAAAGTGGATAACCTCACATTTATCCACATTTTTCTTCATCTGCCATGCATTTGCCCACTCACCTAACCTATCCAAGTCACTCTGTAGCCTCATAGCATCCTCCTTGCAGCTCACACTGCCACCCAACTTAGTGTCATCCGCAAATTTGAGATACTACATTTAATCCCCTCGTCTAAATCATTAATGTACAGTGTAAACAGCTGGGGCCCCAGCACAGAACCTTGCGGTACCCCACTAGTCACTGACTGCCATTCTGAAAAGTCCCCATTTACTCCGACTCTTTGCTTCCTGTCTGACAACCAGTTCTCAATCCATGTCAGCACACTACCCCCAATCCCATGTGCTTTAACTTTGCACATTAATCTCTTGTGTGGGACCTTGTCGAAAGCCTTCTGAAAGTCCAAATATACCACATCAACTGGTTCTCCCTTGTCCACTCTACTGCAAACATCCTCAAAAAATTCCAGAAGATTTCTCAAGCATGATTTCCCTTTCACAAATCCATGCTGACTTGGACCTATCATATTACCTCTTTCCAAATGCACTGCTATGACATCCTTAATAATTGATTCCATCATTTTACCCACTACCGATGTCAGGCTGACCGGTCTATAATTCCCTGTTTTCTCTCTCCCTCCTTTTTTAAAAAGTGGGGTTACATTGGCTACCCTCCACTCCATAGGAACTGATCCAGAGTCAATGGAATGTTGGAAAATGACTGTCAATGCATCCACTATTTCCAAGGCCACCTCCTTAAGTACTCTGGGATGCAGTCCATCAGGCCCTGGGGATTTATCGGCCTTCAATCCCATCAATTTCCCCAACACAATTTCCCGACTAATAAGGATTTCCCTCAGTTCCTCCTCCTTACTAGACCCTCCGACCCCTTTTATATCCGGAAGGTTGTTTGTGTCCTCCTCAGTGAATACCGAACCAAAGTACTTGTTCAATTAGTCCGCCATTTCTTTGTTCCCCGTTATGACTTCCCCTGATTCTGACTGCAGGGGACCTACGTTTGTCTTTACTAACCTTTTTCTCTTTACATATCTATAGAAACTTTTGCAATCCGTCTTAATGTTCCCTGCAAGCTTCTTCTCGTACTCCATTTTCCCTGCCCTAATCAAACCCTTTGTCCTCCTCTGCTGAGTTCTAAATTTCTCCAAGTCCCCGGGTTCGCTGCTATTTCTGGCCAATTTGTATGCCACTTCCTTGGCTTTAATACTATCCCTGATTTCCCTTGATAGCCACGGTTGAGCCACCTTCCCTTTTTTATTTTTACGCCAGACAGGAATGTACAATTGTTGTAGTTCATCCATGCGGTCTCTAAATGTCTGCCATTGCCCATCCACAGTCAACCCCTTCAGTATCATTCGCCAATCTATCCTAGCTAATTCACGCCTCATACCTTCAAAGTTACCCTTCTTTAAGTTCTGGACCATGGTCTCTGAATTAATTGTTTCATTCTCCATCCTAATGCAGAATTCCACCATATTATGATCACTCTTCCCCAAGGGGCCTCGCACAACGAGATTGCTAATTAATCCTCTCCCATTACACAACCCCCAGTCTAAGATGGCCTCCCCCCTAGTTGGTTCCTTGACATATTGGTCTAAAAAAACCATCCCTTATGCACTCCAGGAAATCCTCCTCCACCGTATTGCTTCCAGTTTGGTTTGCCCAATCTATGTGCATATTAAAGTCAACCATTATAACTGCTGCACCTTTATTGCACGCACCCCTAATTTCATGTTTGATGCCCTCCCCAACATCACTACTACTGTTTGGAGGTCTGTACACAACTCCCACTAACGTTTTTTGCCCTTTGGTATTCTGCAGCTCTACCCATATAGATTCCACATCATACAAGCTAATGTCCTTCCGAACTATTGCCTTAATTTGCTCCTTAACCAGCAATGCTACCCCACCTCCTTTTCCTTTTATTCTATCTTTCCTGAATGTTGAATACCCCTGGATGTTGAGTTCCCAGCCCTGATCATACCTGGAGCCACGTCTCCGTAATCCCAATCACATCATATTTGTTAACATCTATTTGCACAGTTAATTGATCCACCTTATTGCGGATACTCCTTGCATTAAGACACAAAGCCTTCAGGCTTGTGTTTTTAACACCCTTTGTCCTTTTAGAATTTTACATGGGGGTTGAAATTCGGTATCGCCGATTTTGAGGCGGTGTCACTGGCTGAGTGCAGATTTTAACGCCAGGCAGCATTTGCTGCCTGTAACTGCGAAATTCAGTTTTGCCGCCTGAAACGTGGATTGCAGCATTAAATCATGTCGTTGCACACTACTCTGGAGGCTGTAAACAGCGTTAAGTGGGGTGACAACAGCAGCAATTTTATAAAGTTGGTTAAGCATTTGCCACGTTTTTTGGTTAATCATTTGTCACTTTTGACCAATGCATTTGGAGCTGTGCCACAGACATATTGGCGCCACCTGTATTCAATTGAGGCTGTGATTGGGTGCTCACCGCTTCTCGGATGGCATCGTCGATGCACTCCTCATGCCCTGGCGAGGCGTCGGGAACTACTGAGCACAAGATTGCGAGGAGGCCACAACCACAGGTCATTCGACGCCTATGGAGGGAAATGACTGAAAGATTGTCAGTGAGTGAAATGGTGCACAGGGCAGTTACTCAATGGCGCAAGAAGTGGAACGACATGACACTGCTGCTGAGGCTGAGTATCTTTAACATTAACCTGACCAGGCCACGCTCTCAGCTCAATGTGCAGTCTGCCCTCAATGTGAATGTGTCGGGCCCCACGTTACACGTGGCTGAGGCAAGATGCAACGTTTGCGTTTGCAGCCTCATCCACTCCAAGGGCCTGCGAGCGCCGGTAACCTTCCTCATCCGTTCTTCACACCCTCCCCTCATCTTGCTACCTCCTCACTCTTCATATGCATGTGGAAGACAGTAACCTCACCATTACTGTTAGGTCCTGGCCTTCTCATTCAAGCATTGGCAAACCAAGGACATGCAGCTGATCTAAATTTCCTCGACCTGTGAAGACTCTCATACAGTAACATGTCCTCAACTATATAAGGCACTTGGGACAGACCAATAGAAGGACACTAACTCTGATGTTCTCTTTAATCTTGCAGGCCAAGCTCGCCCACAATCGAAGGGATCAGATGAGGACCAAAGGAGGGGACCCTGACCACCAGCACATTGTTGCGTTGGAGGAACGCGTCTCGGCCCTGATGGGCGCTCAAATTAGCAGTGAGCGGGACAGTGACGGAATGTTGAGTTCCTTTGCCGCGTTTAGCAAGCCATTTAGCCTTGACACCACAATCCTTCAGCTCCTTCCATGAGACTGGTATTTCCAAATGCCTTTCCCAGTCCGGTCCCCCTCCCCTGCAGGTAACCACTCTCTTCTCCGGCTTTGTGCTTTCAGATGATCAGCCAGACGGACTGGAGCCTGCACGGCAGCCTTCAACTGTGGGAGATGTTGCACAGGAGGAGGAGGAGGACACCTCTATGGACGTCACACAGGAGACAGCGGCCTCAGAGTGTGGGGCCAGCAGCTTTCAGGAGGAAGGTGTGGTTGGCGGGGCGGAGGGGAGGGCGTGTGGAGGTGGGTGATGCTACAGAACCCAGTGGCCTGCAGCAACACCATGGAGGAGGGGAAGTTCAGGGGCCAACTCCCCGGAGGGAGAGTGCACGTCAGAGTGATGCTCAGCAGCACTCTGATGATGAGGCCAATTTACACGTTGTCGCAAGATAATCATTGCGGTTAGCCCAGTGATCTGCTGGGTGCACTGGCAATGATGCCCGAGAGTCTCGGTGCATTAGCTGTGAGGATGGTGGAGTCCACCTCAAGGTTTGCATCTGCCTCTCAGCAGCCCACCAAGCCCATCTTTGGTAGAGACTGTTATATATGTGGACTTGTATTTACTCTGTACAGCCACCAGAGGGCTCATTCCCCAGTTTCCCAAGGGATCCCATAGTCCCTTGGGAGCACCGGTATTTAAAAAGGCTTCACAGGTTGGAGAGGCACTCTGGAGACTTGCAATAAAAGACTATGGTCACACTTTACAGCTCACAGTATTCAATCTGACTCTTTCTCCATACACTGCAACTGGCGACGAGATACAAATGATCTAAAGGCCAGGAAGTGGCGAGTTATGTCGCTGAGCTAAGACACCTTGCAAGACATTGTGAATTTGAAGGACATTTGGAGCACATACTCAGAGACTTTTTCGTACTTGGCATTAGCCACGAAACCATACTTCGCAAACTTTTGTCTGTAGAGACCTCAACCTTGAGTAAGGCCACAGCGATAGTCCAGGCACAATACTAAGTGACAATACTAAGCAAATCTTTCAGCACACAAGTGCTGCTACAAGTACTGTGAATAAAGTGATGCTGTTTTCGAAATGTAACGTATAGGGCAGGTTTCACATACCTGCAGCTACACGTCCGCAGATGTCACAGAATCCACCATCAAGGGTGATGAATGCAAGGCAATTAGCACCTTGTTGGTGCTGCAGGGGTGATCATCGTTTCCATTCATGCCGATTCAAAGGATACGTTTGCAAGGGCTGTGGAACAATGGGACATTTCCAACGAGTGAGCTGCTAAGCCTGTTAAACCTGCAAAACACCAGATTGCAGAGGAGGATCATGACGAAACAGAGCCTCAGATAGAGGAGGCAGAGGTACATGGGGTACACACATTCACCACGAATTATCCCCCGATAATGCTGAATGTTGAACTAAATGGACTCCCGGTGTCAATGGAGCTGGACACGGGCGTAAGCCAGTCCATCATGGGCAAAAAGACTTTCGAAAGATTGTGGTGCAACAAGGCCTCAAGGCCAGTCTTAACTCGAATTCACATGAAACTAAGAACTTACACAAAAGAACTGATTCCTGTAATTGGCAGTGCTACCGTAAAGGTCTCCTACGATGGAACAGTGCACAAGCTACCACTCTGGGTGGTACCGGGTGATGGTCCCACGCTGCTCGGTAGGAGCTGGCTGGGAAAGATACGCTGGAACTGGGACGACGTCCGAGCGCTATCGCCGGCTGACGACACTTCGTGTGCCCAGGTCTTAAACAAATTTCTTTCGCTGTTCGAACCAGGCATCAGGAAATTCCAAGGAGCAAAAGTGCAGATCCACCTAATTCCGGGGGCGTGACCCATCCATCACAAGGCGAGAGCAATACTGTACATGATGAGAGAAAGGGTAGAGATCGAGCTAGACCAGCTACAAAGAGAGGGCATCATCTCACCGATCGAGTTCAGCAAGTGGGCCAGTCCTATTGTCCCAGTCCTCAAGGGAGATGGCACCGTCAGAATCTGTGGCGATTACAAAGTAACTATCAATCGTTTCTCCCTGCAGGACTAATACCCACTACCAAAAGCCGATGACCTCTTTGCAATGCTGGTGGGAGGAAAGACGTTCACAAAGCGGGATCTGACTTCAGTCTGCATGACGCAGGAACTGGAGGAATTATCGAAGGCCCTCACCTGCATCAACACATACAAAGGTCTTTTTGTTTATAACAGATGTCCGTTTGGAATCCGATCAGCAGCGGCGATATTCCAGAGAAACATGGAAAGTTTACTGAAGTCGGTCCCGCATACCATGGTCTTCCAGGACGACATCTTGGTCACAGGTCAGAACACAGTCGAGCACCTGCAGAACCTGGAGGAGGTTCTTAGTCGACTCAAAAGCGAGGGGCTCGAAGTGCGTTTTCCTGGTGCCTGAAGTGGAGTTCCTGGGAAGGAGGATTGCGGCGGACGGCATCGGGCCCACCAACGCGAAGAATGCACCGAGGCCACAGAACGTAACGGAGCTGCGATCGTTTCTGGGACTCTTGAACTACTTTGGGTAACTTCTTACCGGGTCTCAGCACACTGCTAGAACCACTACACGTCTTACTACGAAAAGAGGACGAATGGGTTTGGGGCAAAAGCCAAGAAAATGCCTTTGTAAAAGCGAGAAAATTGTTATGCTCAAACAAATTGCTTGTATTGTATGATCCATGTAAGCGTTTGGTACGAACATGCGATGCTTTGTCATATGGCGTCGGGTGTGTATTGCAACAAGCTAATAATTTTGGGAAACTGCAACCGGTTGCTTATGCATCCAGGAGTCTGTCGAAGGCAAAGAGAGCCTACAGCATGATTGAAAAAGAAGCGTTAGTGTGTGTCTATGCGGTAAAGAAAATGCATCAATACCTGTTTGGGTTAAAATTCAAATTGGAAACAGACCATAAGCCACTTTTATCCCTGTTTTCCGAAATTAAAGGGATGAATACCAACGCATCGGCCTGCATCCAGAGATGGGCGCTCATGTTGTCCAGCATACAACTATGCCATCCGCCACAGGCCAGGCACAGAAAATTGCGCCGATGCTCTCAGTAGGCTGCCATTGCCCACCACGGGGGTGGAAATGGCACAGCCCGCAGATCTAGCCATGGTTATGGAAACATAGAAACATAGAAAATAGGTGCAGGAATAGGCCATTCGGCCCTTCGAGCCTGCACCACCATTCGATAAGATCATGGCTGATCATTCTCTCAGTACCCCTTTCTTGCTTTCTCTCCATACTCCTTGATCCTCTTAGCTATAAGGGCCATATCTAACTCCCTCTTGAATATATCCAATGAACTGCCATCAACAACTCTCTGCGGCAGGGAATTCCACAGGTTAATAACTTTCTGAGTGAAGAAGTTTTTCCTCATCTCGGTCCTAAATGGCCTATCCCTTATCCTAAGACTGTGTCCCCTGGTTCTGGACTTCCCCAACATCGGGAACAATCTACCCACATCTAACCTGTCCCATCCCATCAGAATCTTGTATGTTTCTATGAGATCCCATCTCATCCTTCTAAACTGCAATGTATAAAGGCCCAGTTGTCCCAGTCTCTCCTCATATGTCAGTCCGGCCATCCCGGGAATCAGTCTGGTGAACCTTCGCTGCACTCCCTCAATAGCAAGAACGTCCTTCCTCAGATTAGGAGAACAAAACTGAACACAATATTCCAGGTGAGCCCTCACCAAGGCCCTTCACAACTGCAGTAAGACCTCCCTGCTCCTATACTCAAATCCTCTAGCTATGAAGGCCAACATACCATTTGCCTTCTTTACCGCCTGCTGTACCTGTATGCCAACTTTCATTGACTGATGAACCATGCCACCCAGGTTTCGTTGCACCTCCCCTATTCCTAATCTGCCACCATTCAGATAATATTCTGTCTTTGCGTTTTTGCCCCCAAAGTGGATAACCTCACATTTATCCACATTATACTGCATCTGCCATGCATTTGCCCACTCAACCAACCTGTCTAAGTCACCCTGCAGCCTCTTAGCGTCCCCCTCACAGCTCACACCGTCACCCAGATTAGTGTCATCTGCAAACTTGGAGATATTACACTCAATTCCTTCATCCAAATCATTGATGTATATTGTAAAGAGCTGGGGTCCCAGCACTGAGCCCTGCGGCACTCCACTAGTCACTACCTGCCATTCTGAAAAGGACCTGTTTATCCCGACTCTCTGCTTCCTGTCTGCGAACGAGTTCTCTATCCATGTCAGTATATTACCCCCAATACCATGTGCTTTGATTTTGCACAACAATCTCTTGTGTGGAACCTTGTCAAAAGCATTTTGAAAGTCCAAATACACTACATCCACTGGTTCTCCCTTGTACACTCTACTAGTTACATCCTCCAAAAATTCCAGAAGATTTGTCAAGCATGATTTCTCTTTCATAAATCCATGCTGACCTGGACCGATCCTGTCGCTGCTTTCCAAATGCACTGCTATTTCATCCTTAATAATTGATTCCAACATTTTCCCCACCACTGATGTCAGGCTAACCGGTCTATAATTACCCGCTTTCTCTTTCCCTCACTTTTTAAAAAGTGATGTTACATTAACTACCCTCCAGTCCACAGGAACTGATCCCGAGTTGATAGATTATTGGAAAATGATCACCAATGCATCCACTATTTCTAGGGCCACTTCCTTAACTACTCTGGGATGCAGACTATTAGGCCCAGGGATGTATCGACCTTCAATCCCATCAATTTTCCTAACACAATTTCCCGCCCAATAAGGATATCCTTCAGTTCCTCCTTCTCACTAGACCCTCGGTCCCCTAGTACTTCCGGAAGGTTATTTGTGTCTTCCTTTGAGAGTGAGCAATCACCCATCACTGCCCGGCAGATCAAAGCCTGGAGAAGCCAGGACCCCTTATTATCTCTTGTCAAAAGCTACGTGCTTCACGCGAGCTGATCCAGTGTCCCAGTGGAAATGCAGGAAGAGATAAAGCCGTTCCAGCGGCGCAAAGATGAAATGTCTATACAGCCAGACTGCCTTCTGTGGGGCAATCGAGTAGTGCTCCCCAAGAAGGGCAGAGGCACCTTCATCAATGACCTCCACAGTACCCACCCAGGCATCGTAATGATGAAAGTGATAGCCAGACCCCATATGTGGTGGCCCGGTATTGATGCGGTCTTAGAGTCCTGCGTTCACAGATGTAATACATGCTCGCAGTTTAGCAATGTACCCAGGGAGGCACCGCTAGGTTTATGGTCTTGGACCTCCAAACCTTGGTCTAGGGTGCATGTCGACTATGCAGGCCCGTTCTTGGGTTGTAGACGCGTACTCCAAGTGGATTGAATGTGAGATAATGTCAGCTAGCACGTCCGCTGCCACTACTGAAAGCCTGCGGGCCATGTTTGCCACTCACAGCTTACCCGATGTTCTGGTGAGCGACAACAGGCCATATTTTATTAGTGCTGAGGTCAAAGAATTCATGACCCGTAACGGGATCAAACATGTCACATCTGCCCCGTTTAAACCAGCATCCAATGGTCAGGCAGAGAGAGCAGTGCAAAGCATCAAGCAAGGCTTGAAGAGGATAACTGAAGGCTCACTGCAGACTCGCCTATCCCGAGTCCGCACGAGGCCCCACTCACTCACTGGAATCCCACCTGCTGAACTGCTCATGAAAACAGCACATAAGACAAGGTTCTCAATAATTCACCCTGATCTACATGAACAGGTAGAGAGAAGGCGGCTTAACAAAGTGCATACCATGATAGTGCAAATGTGTCACACGAGATTGAAGTCAATGATCGTGTATTTGTATTAAATTATGGACAAGGTCCCAGTGGCTTCCCGGCACTGTCATGGCCAAAGAGGGGAGCAGGGTGTTTCGGGTCAAACTTTCAAATGGACTCATTCACCAGAAACACTTGGACCAAATCAAACTCAGATTCACGGACTACCCTGAGCAACCCACCTTGGACCCTACCTTTTTTGATCCCCCAACATACACACCAGTGGCAACTGACACCACGGTTGACCATGAAGCAGAACCCATCATCCACAGCAGCCCTGCAAAGCCCAACACACCAGGCAGCCCAGCAAGGCCAGCTGCACAGCAGCCCAGTGAGGGCCCAACAAATGATTCAACACCAGCTTTCACACCGAGACGATCAACCAGGGCAAGACGGGCCCCAGATCGACTCACACTGTAAATAGTTACACTATTGACTTTGGAGGGGAATGTTGTTATATCTGTGGACTTGTATTTACTCTGTACAGCTACCAGAGGGCTCATCCCCCGGAGTCCCAAGGGATCCCATAATCCCTTGGGAGCACGGTATTTAAGGAGGCTTCACAGGTTCGAGAGGCACTCTGGAGACCTGCAATAAAAGACTACGGTCACACTTTACTTTGAGCTCACAGTGTTCAGTCTGACTCTTTCTCCATACACTAAAGAGACCAATAAATGTTGGATGCAACCAGTGACCATGGCATCTCAGACATGGTGGCACGAGCTATGGCTGACGTTGTAGTAGCCATTGAGTACCATGCCGACGCTATTGGTGGCCTGCATAATGTAATGTCTTCAGTGCGTGGTGGCATCAATCAGCTCTGTGGTGTGCTGCAGCCGCAGTCTACATCAGTGCAGAGGCAACTTGATGAGGGAGCAGCATCTCGAGAGGAGTTCAGCGGCAGAGCTGGACTACAAATGGTGGCGGCTGAGAGCAAGCAGTGGCAGAGAGGGAGCAGCATCACGAGAGGAGGTCGGGTTAACCAGTCTATAATTACCTGCTTTCTCTCTCCCTCCTTTCTTAAAAAGTGGTGTTACATTAACTACCCTCCAGTCCATAGGAACTGATCCAGAGTCGCTAGACTGTTGGAAAATGATCACCAATGCATCCACTATTTCTAGGGCCACTTCCTTAAGTACTCTGGGATGCAGACTATCAGGCCCCGGGGATTTATCGGCCTTCAATCCCATCAATTTCCCTAACACAATTTCCCGCCTAATAAGGATTTCCTTCAGTTCCTCCTTCTCACTAGCCCCTCGGTCTCCTAGTATTTCCGGAAGATTATTTGTGTCTTCCTTCGTGAAGACAGAACCAAAGCATTTGTTCAACTGGCCTGCCATTTTTTTGTTCCTCATTATAAATTCACCTGAATCTGACTGCAAGTGTCCTACGACTTTAATCTACAAGTAGATTGGGCTAGCCATACTGGTAGCAATATGCTGGAGGAGGATTTCCTGAGTGTATAAGGGATGGTTTTCTAGACTAATATGTTGAGAAACCAACTAGAGAGCTGGCTATCCTTGACTGGGTGTTGTGTAATGAGAAGGGACTAATTAGCAATCTTGTTGTGCGAGGCCCCTTGGCGAAGAGTAACCATAACATGGTAGAATTCTTCATTAAGATGGGGAGTGGCACAGTTAATACAGAGACTAGAGTCCTGAACTTAAAGAAAGGTAACTTCGATGGTATGAGTCATGAATTGGCTAGGATAGACTGGCGAATGATACTTAAAGGGTTGATAGTGGATATGCAATGGCACCATTTAAAGATCAACAATTGTAATCCCTGTCTGGCGTAAAAATAAAAGGGAGAGGATGGCTCAACCGTGGCTTTCAAGGGAAATTAGGGATAGTGTTAAATCCAAGGAAGAGGCATATAAATTGGCCAAAAAAAGATGCAAATCTGAGGACTGGGAGAAATATAGAATTTAGCAGAGGAGGACAAAGGGTTTAATTAGGAGGGGGAAAGTAGAATATGAGAGTAAGCTGGCAGGGAACATAAAAACTGACTGCAAAAGTTTCTGCAGGTACGTGAAGACAAAAAGATTAGTGAAGATGAATGTAGGTCCCTTACAATCAGAATCAGGTGAAGTCATAATGGGGAACAAAGAAATGGCAGACGAATTGAACAAATACTTTGGTTCTGTTTTCACTAAGGAAAACACAAATAACCTTCCGGAAATACTAATAGAACGAGGGTCTAGCGAGAAGAAGGAACTAAAGGAAATCCCTATTAGTCAGCAAATTGTGTTAGGGAAATTGATGGGATTGAAGGCTGATAAATCCCCAGGGTCTGATAGTCTGCATCCCAGAGTACTTAAGGAAGTGGCCCTAGAAATAGTGAATGCATTGGTGGTCATTTTCCAATATTCAATAGACTCGGGATCAGTTCCTATAGATTGGAGGGCAGCTAATGTAATCCCACTTTTAAAAAAAGTAGGGAGGGAGAAAACAGGGAATTATAGACCGGTTAGGCTGACATCAGCCTGGATAGAGAACTTGTTAGCAGATAGGAAGCAGAGAGTAGGAATAAACGGGTGCTTTTCAGAATGGCAGGCAGTGACTAGTGGGGTATCGCAAGGTTCAGTGCTGGGACCCCATGATTTAGACAAAGGAATTGAGTGTAATATCTCCAAGTTTGCAGATGACACTAAACTGGGTGGCAGTGTGAGCTGTGAGGAGGATGCTAAGAGGCTGCAGGGTGATTGGACAGCTTAGCTGAGTGGGCAAATACATGGCAGATGCGGAATAATGTGGATAAATGTGAGGTTATCCATTTTGGTGGTAAAAACAGGAGGGCTGCCTATTATCTGAATTATGACAGATTGGTAAAGCGGGAGGTGCAACGAGACCTGGGTACCATGGTACATCAGTCATTGAAGGTTGGCATACAGGTGCAGCAGACAGTGAAGAAGGCAAATGGCATGTTGGCCTTCATAGCAAGAGGATTCGAGTATAGGAGCAGGGAGGTCTTACTGCAGTAGCACAGGGCCTTGGTAAGGCCACACCTTGAATATTGTGTACAGTTTTGGTTTCCTAATCTGAGGAAGGACATTCTTGCTATTGAGGGAGTGCAGCGAAGGTTCACCAGATTGATTGCCGGGATGACAGGACTGATATATGAAGAAAGACTGGATCGACTAGGCTTGTATTCAATGGAATTTAGAAGAATGAGAGGGGATCTCATAGAAACATATACATTTCTGGCGGGATTGGACAGGTTAGATGCAGGAAGCATATTCCCGATGTTGGGGAAGTCCAGAACCAGGGGTCACAGTCTAAGGATAAGGGGTAAGCCATTTAGGACCCAGGTGAGGAGAAACTTCTTCACTCAGAGAGTTGTGGGCATGTGGAATTCTCTACCACAGAGAGTTGTTGATGCCAGTTCGTTAGATATATTCAAGAGGGAGTTAGATGTGACCCTCATGGCTAAAGGGATCAAGGGGTATGGAGAGAAAGCAGGAATGGGGTACTGAAATGTATGATCAGTTATGATCATATTGAATGGTGGTGCAGGCTTGAAGGGCCGAATGGTCTACTATGTTTCTATGCCACGGATGCACTGACCACTGCCGTTGTTTCTTTTAATATGCATTGATGCAATCCATCTAGATCAAGGGTTTTATTCTCTTTAAGTTTGTCCAGTTTATTAGTTAACTTTTTCCTTTGTATCTTAAATGTTTAGGGCGTTGGCACAAAACTTATGGTATTGGAGCGGCCTCCCGTTATACGTAGCACCTGCTAATCTGTTCCAATGACTGAAATGGAACTGATTATAAGGCGCAGCGTTTAACGGGTGTCGGATCCGAAACCGCCCGTTTTGCGCCTCCACAAATGACGAATTTCTAGGCCAAGATATCTTTTTTTGTTCTCTTATTCAAATGCCATGTCCACCTTGTTAGTATCCCCGATGAATACTGAGGCAAAGCAATTATTCAATATTTCTGTCATTTCACTATGCGTTTTTCTTGTGCATCTCTTAGTAGCCCTATCCCGATCTTAACTTTGCTTTTGTTATTTAACGGTTTGTAGAATACGATACAATTTAAAAAATATACTTTGATCATTTCATTTCCTAGTTTCTCTTTGCCTTGTTAATTGTTTTAAACTTCTTTCCTACCCATTTCATATTCTCTTTTGTTATCCTCTCCTTTATTTTTTTTTATTCGTTCCAGGATTTGGGCATCGCTGGCAAAGCCAGCATTTATTACCCATCCCTAATTGCTCTTGAGAAGGTGGTGGTGAGCTGCCTTCTTGAACCTTTGCAGTCTGTGTGGTGAAGGTACTCCCATAGTGCTGTTAGGGAGGGAGTTCCAGGACTTTGACCCAGCGACGATGAAGGAATGGCAATACACTTCCAAGTTAGGATGGTGTATGACTTGGAGGGGAACATGCAGATGATGGTGTTCCCATGCACCTGCTGCCCTTGTCCTTCTAGTTGGTAGAGGTCATGGGTTTGGGATGTGCTGCCGAAGAAGCCGCTCAGGGGTGCTAACAGGTGACGCTAACCAACCAAATTTTACGCCCAGTGGCCTAGAAATTTGTCTCAGGCGGAGCCGCAAACGGGCAGTATCGGATTGGCCACCCGTTATACCCAGCGCCTGATAGTCAGTTCCAATGCAGCCAATGGAACTGAATATCAAGCGTTGTGTATACTAGACGTCCAATCCAATACCAATTTGTGCCACCGCCTGAGACCAATTTCTAGTCTAATATATTTACTTTGGCTTGATATGGAAACAGTAAAATTGGCCAAACAAAATGATAAAATTGCTTGCTATAAATGGTTGCACCAATGTGGTTTTAGTCAGTGCCAGGAAAACTGAATGGATAACACATTGGTTCTATTTTAAGACTTCTTCATTACACCCATATGGTATCATTGCTGGTAATTCGGCATAAACAAGGCTTTGAGAATGTTTTTCTTGGTATAATCCATTAAACCAGATCTGTAAATTTCTGCTAAAAGGATGTTGAGCACAAATGGTTACTTTGGGGTTCGAATGAATGTTGCAGAGTGTTTAATGGCAAAATAAAGGAAAAAATATTAATTAAGACACAAGATTGCCCCTCTTCCATGGCACCTTCCTCAACTTAACTCACCAAATGCTTTCTCAAAATCCAGGTATGATGTCAGTCTCAATTGACTATGTCGATAATGTCTTCAAAAAACTTCACCAGATTAGTTAAACATGATTTCTCTTTCCAGAAAGGTGATTATTCCTTAACAAGTTATCTTTTTTTCAAGTATTCAACCAATACATCTGTCAAGTTTGTTTCAAAGACCACCCCTACAAATTACATCAAAGTAAATGATCTATGTTTCCAGGAATCCCCCGTGACCTTTTTTTAAACAACGTGGCTTATGCTTCAGGTAGTTGCATTCTAATCTTCAAGAATGTCTCCTGAATTCAGTCATTAAATAGTTATTCATCTTGTGTGACAAATTATTGCCTCAAGTATGTCTGGCATTGCACCACAAAGAATGTAGCAAGGAGTCATTACATTTGGGAAATCACAACACAAATCATTATGAAAAGGGATGGTGAAATATGGCATTGGATAGACAACAACAAATGATGCTTTTTGAACTGTGACGTCCCATTGGGAGCAAAAGGAGACAAGTTGATGGAGTTGGTGTGGTCTGATGACATCATTGTTCAATAATTTACTATTACTTTCATGATCTGAAGTATATAAATGCTGAATACAACCCAACAACAGACAGAGAGAAGGGAGAGCTTTCCACCACCACAGAACAGGCAAAATGAAAATAATTCTCTTCATCCTTGCTGCAGTCCAGATTCTCCACTGTTCTGGTAAGCACTGATGTTTTGTTTAAAATTATTGTAATTAGATTCTTCTGATGATGATCATTTAGTGGTGGCTGATATTTCCATGGGTCAGAGATGTTTTGATCTGTAAATCGCTTTGCTTTTTGATTCAGGACAAACATGTGAAATCTGTGGCTTTCCTGTGGTTATTGAGGCACTAAATGCTTCAGTTATAAAGCTGAATGAAATTTCTACAATTGACCACCTCTTCGCTGTGACCAAGCACAAAGTAGATGCTGTGAGTATCACAAAACCTGATTCCCTTTTTTGTCTCTTACCTAGAAATACATTTTTATTAAGGGAATGAATTTTATTTGATGACTTTGTAAGGATTTTACTATGAGGAAAGATGACACAATCAAGAGATAGAAAATAATTATATATAGAAAATAATTATATATCATTAGCAACACATTGCGAGTGCGAGTTCAGAACATGGTAAATGAAACGTTGGGGGAATTGAAAATCAAAAACCGCTCCTACTAGGGAGAGCTTTCCACCACCACAGAACAGGCAGAATGAAGATCATTCTCTTCAGGACCTAATTTGATTAAATTATTCTGGCCATTGAATGTTCCCAGCATGCCTTCCTGCTCACCATATTCGAAGCTTAGTAGGCCAGTTAGCACCTGAGAAAGGAGTGCTGCACAGCCAAATTTCTAAGCAAACATGCACTACAAAAAACTTCTATTTCCACTGTTTGAAGTGATCAAATAATCTATATTTTATTAAAAATGGTGAGTAGCCTCAAGATTTGAAATATAGAATCATATGATCAATACATTATAACCATCCAGACATAATGCTATGTGACAGTCTATTGAAAACACAACTATCCCATGTGTTAGCCTTTCAAGTAAAAATCCAGTTACTGAAAAGCCAAGAAACTAAAGTCCGCTGGAAAAGTCCCCTGAGAGATAGTGACTTCCTTCTCCCACACTGAGCAGGTTTATGATCCAGCCTTCCTCCGCCCCCGATGAGCAATGTTTTGGTACTCCCACAAACAAGATTTCGGTCCCTTCCCTTCCATCCCTACCCCCGCCCAGCAAGTTTTTGGCTCCTTTCCTCCCGATGAATAAGATTTAGACACCCAACCCACACCCAATACACGCGATAGATAGGATTTCGACCACTGCTTGCCACCACTTGATGGTTCTATTTCCCATTCCAATCCACCATTGGATGCCAGTTACTTTCCCCCAATCCCCATTAGATGCATTTCCCCCTCACAGGTTACCCCTACCATTGATCATTGTTCCTTTTACAGTAACCCTCTGACTGTAACATTGAAACATAGAAAATAGGTGCAGGAGTAGGCCATTCGGCCCTTCGAGCCTGCACCACCATTCTATATGATCATGGCTGATCATGCAACTTCAGTACCCCATTCCTGCTTTCTCTCCAAACCCCCTGATCCCTTTAGCTGTAAGGGCCACATCTAACTCCCTTTTGAATATATCTAATGAACTGGCCTTAACAACTTTCTGTGGTAGACAATCCCACAGGTTCACAATCTGAGTGAAGAAGTTTCTCCTCACCTCGGTCCTAAATGATTTACCCCATATCCTCAGATTGTGACCCCTGGTTCTGGACTTCACCAACATCGGGAACATTATTCCTGCATCTAATCTGTCCAATCCTGTCAGAATTTTATATGTTTCCATGAGATCCCCTCTCATTCATCTAAATTCCATTGAATATAAGCCTAGTCGATCCAGTCTTTCTTCATATGTCAGTCCTGCCATCCTGGGAATCAGTCTGGTGAACCTTTGCTGCACTCCCTCAATAGCAAGACTATCCTTGCTCAGATTAGGAGACCAAAACTGTACACAATATTCAAGGTGTGGCCTCACCAAGGCCCTGTACAACTGCAGTAAGACCTCCCTGCTCCTATACTCAAATCCTCTCGCTATGAAGGCCAACATACCATTTGCCTTCTTCACCGCCTGCTGTACCCGTATGCCAACTTTCAATGACTAATGTACCATGACACCCAGGTCTCGTTGCACATCCCCTTTTACTAATTTGTCACCTTTCAACTAATATTCTGTCTTCCTGTTTTTGCCACCAAAGTGGATAACCTCACATTTATCCACATTATACTGCCTCTGCATTTGTCCACTCACCTAAGCTGTCCAAGTCACCCTGCAGCCTCTTAGCATCCTCCTCACAGCTCACACTGCCATCCTGCTTCGTGTCATCTGCAAACTTGCAGATATTACATTCAATTCCTTTGTCTAAATCATTAATGTATATTGTAAATAGCTGGGGTCCCAGCACAGAACCTTGCGGTACCCCACTAGTCACTGCCTGCCATTCTGAAAAGGACCCGTTTATTCCCACTCTTTGCTTCCTGTCTGCCAACCAGTTCTCTATCTACGTCAATACATTACCCCCAATACCATGTGCTTTAATTTTGCACACTAATCTCTTGTGTGGGACCTTGTCAAAAGCCTTTTGAAAGTCCAAATACACCACATCCACTGGTTCTCCCTTGTCCACTCTACTAGTTACAGCGTCAAAAAATTCTAGAAGATTTGTCAAGCATGATTTCCTTTTCATAAATCGATGCTGACTTGGATTGACCCTGTCACTGCTTTCCAAATATGCTGTTATTACATCTTTAATAATTGATTCCAACCTTTTCCCCACTACTGATGTCAAGCTAACCAATCTATCATTCCCTGTTTTCTTTCTCCCTCCTTTTTTAAAAAGTGGTATGACATTAGCTACCCTCCAATCTATAGGAACTGATCCCAAGTCTGTAGAATGTTGGAAAATGACCACCAATGCATCCATAATTTCTAGGGCCACTTCCTTAAGTACTCTGGGGTACAGACTATCAGGCCCTGGGGATTTATCGGCCTTCAATCCCATCAATTTCTCCACGCAATTTCCTTCCCACTAGACCCTCGGTCCCCTAGTATTTCCGGAAGGTCATTTGTGTCTTCCTTAGTGAAGACAGAACCAAAGTATTTGTTCAGCTGGTCTGCCATTTCTTTGTTCCCCATTATAAATTCTCCTGATTCTGACTGCAAGGGACCTACGTTTGTCTTCACTAATCTATTTCTCTTCACAAATCTATAGAAGCTTTTGCAGTCAGTTTTTATGTTCCCAGCAAGCTTCCTCTCATACTCTATTTTCCCCCTCCTAATTAAACCCTTTGTCCTCCTCTGCTGAATTCTAATTTCTCCCAGTCCTCAGGTTTGCTGCTTTTTCTGGCCCATTTATATGTCTCTTCCTTGGATTTAACACTATCCCTAATTTCCCTTTTTAGCCACGGTTTAGCATCCTTCCCCATTTTATTTTTACGTCAGACAGGGATGTACAAATGTTGAAGTTCTTCCATGTGATGTTTAAATATCTGCCATTGCCTATCCAGCATCAATCTTTAAGTATCATTCGTCAGTCCATCCGAGCCAATTCACGTCTCATACCATCCAAGTTACCTTTCTTTAAGTTCGGGACTCTAGTCTCTGAATTAACTGTGTCACTCTCCATCTTAATGAAGAATTCTACCATATTATGGTCACTCTTCCCCAAGGGGTCTCGCACAACAAGATTGCTAATTAATCCTCTCTCATTAACACCCAGTCTAGGATGCCAGCTCTCTAGGTGGATCCTCAACATATTGGTCTAGAAAACTATCCCTAATACACTCCAGGAAATCCTCCTCCACCGTATTGTTGCCAGTTTGGTTAGCCCATCTATATGTAGATTAAAGTCACCCATGATAACTGCTGTACCTTTATTGCACGCATCCCTAATTGTCTGTTTGATGCCATCCCCAATCTCACTTCTACTGTTTGGTGGTCTGTTCATGTTATTTCAACTTTCACAAAAAAGCAGTTGAATTTTGAAGTTGCCTGATTACATTACCTGTATTTTGTTGGCAGGTAGAAAAAGTTAATGCTAATTTCTTCCTCTTGTGAGGCAGCAATTTTAATTTCCTATGAGGCAGACTAAGAGCAAGAGCAAGAGAGAGAGAGAGAGAGAGAGTGATAGAAACTGAGATTCAAATAGATAAGCAGGCAAGCAGGTTCCTCATTCTAATTTGATATCTTTCTTTTATGAATTTTAAAAGAAAACGGAGGGTGCTAAACTTGGTAACACCCGAAAATGGGCGCGGGATCATGATGCGCAATTAATCTGTGCCCATTCAATATAATGCAGGTTGCACATCCACTTTGTGCTGCCTGCTCATTTCAATGATTTCAGCATTCAGCCAGCACAAAGCGCACTGCTGATTGGCTGTACACATCAGCAAGGGGCCCCAAATCATGAAAGGCTAGAACCAGTTAAAGCTAGCCTGCACTTCTTAAAGCTAGCCTGCACCTCTTAAAGGGGAGGTTCATTGTGGCCGGAGAAGGTTCTGATAGCCGTTCTACAACAGAATATGACCCGGGAAACACTCAATAATGGCACACCATGGGAGAGAGCTCCAACGTTTTCCAACATGCAGTGGAGGCCTTGGTGGAGGAGGTGGAAAGGAGGAAAGATGTTCTCTATCAACAGGGGGGCCATGAGGCCCTCCAGACACACACTCAGAAGGCAGTGGGAGGAAATAGCCTTGGGGTCAATGTCAGGATTCAAGTCCAGAGGACCTGGATGCAGTGCCGCAAGAAGTTCAATGACCTCAAACGAGTGGTCAAGGTCAGTGAATGCATCTTTAAATGTTATATTCTACCAACTGCACTAACCTCAGGCACTGCTCAATGCACCACACCCCATTACTCATCTACCAACAATCTCTATCAATCATGACACATATCTAACTTTCATAGCTTCACCTCACCCTCACACTTAGCACTGCTGCAAGTCTCACACCCACAACTCAGAGCTTGCACACACTGCCAACTATTCAACTATGAATAATTAAAGAGGAGAGGAATTTTTCAGTTTTTTCCCAAATTGGCCTGAGCTTTTTATTTGCATTTTTTGCCTCTCCCAGGTGATCACATGGTTTTGGGTGGGATGGAGTGTATATGTTGTGGTATATAAGGTATCGCAATTGCGTGGGACAGGCTTGATGGGCCAGATGGTCTTTACCTGTCCATCATTGTTCGTATAACCACTATTTGTATGATAGCCACATCAACCAAACACATTGTATGACACACTGTCGCTCGATTTCACACTCTCAGCCACCAGCTCAGATACTGATACTGCACGTACTTTAGAGGATAGCATAGATGCGGGATCTGCACGTGGTGAGACACTGGGCATGAGTGGCCTACAGTCAGGGCAGGGGGCAAGGGTAGCACAGGTGTCAGCTCCCTGGATGGCAAGATCACCCAGGAGTTCTGCTGCAGAGGACACAGATGAGGACTTCGATGGGCCAGGCTATAGAAGAATGCTGATGGATTTACACAATGAGATGCTTGGTGCATTGGGAAGCCTGCCAGAAAGCTTGCGCTCAATGTCAAGAAGCATGGAGGAGTCCGGCACCAACTTGGCACAGGGCTTTGTGCAAAGCTTGGAGACAATCCTTTTCAGCATGGAAGTGGTGGCCAGCTCCATTAGCACACTTGTGGACCCAACCATGATGCAGCATCTGATGGCTGATGTTTCAGATTCAATTGCAGCACAAGCGACAGCCAACCAATGTCTGGGTGCTGCCTTGGAAGGTCAGTCTTCCTTCATGGATCTGGATTATAGTGTCCAAAGGGGCTTGCAGGGTATCACAGCAGCCCAGCAACCTGTCTCCAAACAGATTTCTAGGGTTGCTGAGGTGCTGCCCCTGGGAGTGGCAGTGGCTCCATGGAGCACGAACCTTCTGTCCTTTCTCAGGATGACAGCATTCATACTCCTACCACTGCCACTCTACCAGTGTCTTTGCTGTCAGCCAGCCAGCCCAGACTGCTGCCATCTATACCGAGGTGGTGCAATCGACAGCGGGGCCTTCTAGGCCCAGAGCTGCTTGAGGTCATCGTCCAAGACCATCTGCAGTCTCCTCCATTGAAAGTCAGCAGCCTTTCTACAGCCACTGGGGTAGCACTGCATAGGAGCACTAGGGCAGGCAAAGGCACACAGATGACAGACACTTAGGAAATACACAAGGGTGATTAGTTTACGTTTGTGCGCAATATGCCATGATTTGATTTATAAATTTGGTTTGGAATGTTACTTTGTGGATGCTTTTATTTTTGCATTGTGGCCAAGCGGGCACTGTGATGGTCAGTGGCAGAGGGAAGGCAAGGTGTGGGACTGTTGGTGAATGTGGAATTGGGGTTGTGGTTACCAGTATCATACTCAGATGAGTCCTTCATGGACAGCATGGCCAGAAAGTGGCTGTCCAGGTTACTTCTTCCCTTTCTCTTCCTCTTTTTCCTCTTCCTCCTACTCTTCCTCCTCAGCTACTCGCTGTATAGCTGATGGCAAGGGCTGTGCTCTCATAATGACAAGGTTATGCAGCCTGCAGCAGACCACCACGAATCTTGAGACCCGCTCTGCCGAGTACTGCAGGGTTCCTCCAGAGCAGTCCAGGCAGTGGAACTGTTGTTTCAGCAAGTCAATGTGTGCTCTATCACATTTTGTGTGGCTCGTGGCTTTAATTGTATGCACGCTACGCATGTGTGCAATCATCAGCCATGTCACCAGCGGACAGCCCTTGTTGCCCAGTAGCCACCTTTTGGTTTTACCGTGGAGGCTCAATTGCAGATGGCATAGTGCACTGCCACAGAATGAAGGCATCATGATTGCTGCCAGGATATTGTGTTTTGACCTGCATGGTTCATAAGAACATAAATAGGGGCAGGAGGACGCCATTTGGCCCCTCGAGCCTTCAATAAGATCATGGCTGATCTGATCATGGACTCATCGCCACTTCGCTGCCCGCTCCCCATAACCCTTTACTCCCTTATCGCTCAAAAATCTGTCTATCTCCGCCTTGAATATAATCAATGACCCAGCCTCCACAGCTCTCTGGGGCAGAGAATTCCATAGATTTCTAACCCTCTGAGAGAAGGAATTCCTCCTCATCTCAGTTTTAAATGGGCGGCCCCTTATTCTGAGACTATGTCCCCTAGTTTAAGTTTCCCCAAAGAGTGGAAATATCCTCTCAGCATCCACCTTGTCGAGCCCCCTCATTATCTTATATGTTTCAATAAGATCACCTCTCATTCTTCTGAACTCTAATGTGTATAGGCCCAACCTATTCAACCTATCTTCATAAGTCAACACCTCATCCCCGGAATCAACGTAGTGAACCTTCTCTGAACAGCTTCCTATGCAAATATATCCTTCCTTAAATATGGAGACCAAAACTGCCGCAGTACTCCAGGTGTGGCCTCAACAATACCCTGTATGGTTGTACCAGGACTTCTCTGCTTTTATATTCTATCCCCCTTGCAACAAACATTCCATTTGCCTTCTTGATTACTTTCTGTACCTGCATACTAACTTTTTGAGTTTCATGCACAAGGACTGCAGTACTTTGCAATTTTTCTCCATTTAAATTATAATTTGCTTTTCCAGTTTTTCTGCCGAAGTGGATAACCTCACATTTTTCCACATTATTTTCCATTTCCCAAATTTTTGCCCACTCACTTAGCCTGTCTATATCCCTTTGCAGGTTTTTTGTGTCCTCCTCACAATTTGCTTTCCCACCCATCTTTGTGTTATCAGCAAACTTGGCTGCATTACACTTGTTCCCTTTATCCAAGTCATTAATATAGAGTGTAAATAGTTGAGGACCCAGCACCGATCCCTGCGGCACCCCACTAGTCACTGTTTGCCAACCGGAAAATGACCCATTTATCCCGACTCTCTGTTTTCTGTTAGTTAGCCAATCCTCTATCCATGCTAATACATTACCTGTGAAATTTTATCTTGTGCAGTAACCTCTTATGTGGCACCTTATCGAATGCCTTCTGGGAATCCAAATGCACCACATCCACTGGTTCCTCCTTATCCACCCTGCTCGATACATCCTCAAAGAACTCCAGCAAATTTGTCAAACATGATTTCCCTTTCATAAAACCATGTTACTCTGTTTGATTGAATCATGCTTTTCCAAATGTCTTGCTACTGCTTCCTTAATAATGGATTTCAGCATTTTCCCAACGACAGATGTTAGGCTAACTGGTGTATGGTTTCTTGCTTTTTGTCTGCCTCCTCTTTTCAAATAGGGGCGTTACATTTGCGGTTTTCCAATCCGCTGGGATCGCCCCAGAATCCAGGGAATTTTGGTAGATTAAAAAAAATCCTTCCACTATCTCTGCAGCCACTTCTTTTAAGACCCTAGGATGTAAGCCATCAGGTCCATGGGACTTGTCCGCCTTTAGTCCCATTATTTTCCCGAGTACTACTTCATTAGTGATAGTGATTGTATTACGTTCCTCCCTCCCTATAGCCCCTTGATTATCCACGATTGGGATGTTTTTAGTGTCTTCTACCGTGAAGACCGATACAAAATATTCCCTGTTCCCCATTATTAATTCCCCATTGGGACATATTTTTGTTGTGAGTTATGAAATATCTCCTTAAATGTCTTCCACTGTTCATCAACGGTCCCATACTTTACTCTATTTTCTCAGTCCACTTTAGCCACCTCTGCCCTCATACCTTTGTAGTCTTCTTTATTTAAGAACCAACTTTTTCACCCTCCAACTGAATTTGAAATTCAACCATGTTGTGGTCACTCATTCCGAAAGGATCCTTTACGATGAGATTATTTATTAATCCTGTCTCATTACACAGTACTAGATCTAAGATAGCCTGCTCCCTGGTTGGTTCTGCAACGTACTGTTCAAGGAAACTATCCTGGATACACTCTATGAACTCTTCCTCAAGGCTACCCTGGCCAATTTGCTTTGTCCAATCAATATGAAGGTTAAAATCGCCCATGATTATTGCCGTTCCTTTATTACAAGCCTCCATTATTTCTTGATTTATACTCCGTCCAACAGTGTAGCTACTGTTAGGGGACCTGTAGACTACGCCCACCAGTGACTTTTTCCCTTTATTATTCCTTATCTCCACCCAAACTAATTCAACATCTTGACCCTCTGAGCCAATATCGTTTCTCACTAACGCACTGATCTCATCCTTTATTAACAGAGCTACCCCACCTCCTTTCTGTCTGTCCTTCCGAATTATCAAATACCCCAGAATATTTAGTTCCCAGTTCTGGTCACCTTGTAACCACGTCTCTGTAATGGCTATCAGATCATACCCATTTGTATCTATTTGTGCCGTCAACTCATCTATTTTGTTACGAATGCTACGTGCATTCAGACAAAGAGCTTTTAAATTTGTTTTTTTTAACCATTTTTTCCTGCTTGTTTCCTCTGTCCTTCAAATTCACTTTCTACATTTTTGCTTTCCAATTCCAGCTTTACTATCCTCCCTTCTGAATCTATTCTCAGGTTCCCATCCCCCTGCCAAGCTAGTTTAAACCCTCCCCAATAACACTAGCAACCCCCCCATTGGTCCCGGCTCTATTGAGGTGCAACCCGTCCGGCTTGTACAGGTCCCACCTCCCCCAGAAGTGGTCTCAATGTCTCAGGAATCTAAAGCCCTCCCTCCTACACCATCTCTCCAGCCATGCATTCATCTTCTCTATCCTCCTATTTCTGTACTCACTAGCTCGTGACATCGGGAGTAATCCGGAGATTACTATCTTTGAGGTCCAGCTTTTTAATCTTTCTCCTAACTTCTTAAACTCTGCCTGCAGGACCTCATCCCTCTTTCTACCCACATCATTGGTCCCGATATGGACCACGATATGGCTGTTCACCCTCTCCCCCCAGAATGCCCTGCACCGCTCGGTGACATCCTTGACCCTGGCACCAGGGAGGCAACATACCATCCTAGAGTCACGTGTGCGGCCGCAGATATGCCTGTCTGCTTTCCTTATTATTGAATCCCCTCCCACTATAGCTCTTCCAATCTTCCACCCACCCCCCTGTGCAGCTGAGCCACCCATGATGCCATGGATTTGGCTCTGACTGCACTCCCCAGAGGCACCATCGCCCCCACCGGTACTCTGTTCTGAGTACCGGTTGGAGAGCGCGATGGACTCAGGGGACTCCTGCACTACCTGCCTAGTCCTCCTCTTCTGTCTGCTGATCACCCACTCTCTCTCTGTCTGCACACTCTTAAGCTGCGGGGTGACCACCTCTAGAAACGTGCTATCCATGTAGTTCTCTGTCTCGTGGATGCACTGCAGTGACTCCAGCCACCACTCAAGGTCCAAAACGCGGAGCACAAATTGGTGCAGCTGGAGGCACCTCCTGCAAACATGGTCGTCCAGTCTGCGTGAAGCGTCCAGGACTTCCCACATGCCGCAGGTTATGCAATCCACGGAACTGAGCTGCCCTGCCATCCCTCTAGTCAGACTTAGAACTATCAAGCAAAAATAAACTCTAAACCTTCACAAAACACACCCAGCAACTACTCAGCAATCAGCTGATTTAAGTAACCTTTATTTAGAGACTAAGTACTAACTTAACAGAAAAAAACCACACTCACCCACTACTCACCAATCAGCTACTTCTCTTGTGCTGACGTCCCTTTTCAACTCTGACATCCCTTTCGAATGTTGCTGGTTGAGCCGCTGCTTTTGTTAGCTGTCTATGGTCGCACACCAACTGGACGATGAGGGAATGGAATCCTTTTCGGTTCTGGTACATAGCAGAGTTGACATGTGGTGCCCGCAAAACAATGTGCATGTAGTCAATGGCACCTTGCAACCATGGGGAAGTTTGCAATCCTCACGAAGTCGTGTGCTCGCTCTACCTGCTGCTCTCTGGCAGGAGAAAACAAAATGTAGTCAGCTCTCTTTGAATAAAGCGCATTAGTGATCTCTCTTATACAACAGTGGGGGGCAAATTGCAAAATGTTGCAAATATCTCCAGCTCCAGCTTGGAAAAAGCCTGACACATAAAAGTTCATCCCCATGGCCACCTTCTCAGCCACTGGCAATGTGGTCCTTGCCCTGCTGAGTTTGCAGTTGTGACTGCAGCAGGTTGCAGATTTCAGTGAGGATGTCCTTACTGAATCACAGACATCTCACACATTGTTCCTTGCTGAGTTTCAGGTAAGAGAATTGCTCCCTGAACACCTTGGACTCCTTCCTCTTCTAGTGTCTTGTCCTGCTCTATGTGCACTCTATTCATTCTCCAAGTCATGCTCCCTGTAGACTTTGACAACTTTGAACAATTCTAGAAACACTTATAAAAGCACACCAATATCTGGAAGAAATCAACCAGCAACTAACCTGTAATTAGTTGATGATCCCTTTAAGTAGCTCTGGGTGTGGGTGGGTGGGGGTCCTTCCTGCTGAACACGTGTTCAGCTGTGCAAGATTAAGAGAGGACAAACTGATTGACACCATGATCTACCTGCTATGCATACTTCCGCCAGGTGTTCACTGCATTTGTTAATGCCATCATCAAGATGGCATCTGGCATGACCTGCCCCACAAGTGTGCGAATGTGCTGCGGATGCTGTTTTGTATCGCTAAGGGCACTCGTAGTGCCCAAAAACGGGTACTACAAATCCATAGTTTGTGCCAATAGCCTCTCAGGGAAACAGCTGGAAGGAAGCTAGAGTAGAAGGGGGAAGATAGGATGGAAAATATTTAAGGATTGGGGACTCTGGTCTCTCAGCACTCATCCTTGGCGGAAGATTCAGGGTGTGAGTGAGAGTGGAGCAAGGGGAGGTGGAAGATACAGTGAGTAGTCCAAGAGTGAAGAGGTAAGTGTAATGATAGGAGTGAGAGGGTGGTAGGAGGGGTAGCATGTTGTGGAAAGGTGAAGAGGTAGGGGATGTGATGTTACCAAGGAGACAGTGAAGCATGGGGGATGTGGTAGGAAGGGAATTGCAGATGGCCATGTTTTTCCTGCAATCCTTACCACATATACAGCCTCCAGCCATTGGTGGCTCCTTTCCCATCAATACCGTGCCATACTCCTCACTAATACCCACCAGAAGAAAAGAAGAAAAGAAAAAGAGAGGGGAGCAGATGAGCACAGAGAAAGAAGCCAAAATAAAGGAGTTAAGGAGTTAAAGAGTTAAGGGTAGAGAACAGAGACAGAGAGAAATGGCAACACAAAGGCAGGTAAGAGAAGGGCCATAGTGTCTGATTTATCATGTGCAATGTGCATGAGACTGATTAGTGTTATTATAAATCTTAACATGTGAACAAATCAATGGGGTAGATATTTGTCTTTATTCGGTGGCAATCTGTCAGACTAGAAGTCAGGAGGAGTCTTTCAAAGGCGATGCCTGACCAGATTATTGCCCAGGTGCTGAGAAAAAAATCTACCCCAATATGTTCACCCATAAATTCTTATGTTCTTATGTTCATAAATCTGTGCTCAGCATACAACCTTCACAAATCAAATGATCACCATAATAATTTTGCATATGCTTCCACTTCCTAACTATAATGCATGGGAAGCTCAGAACATTTCTGTCTGACACTGTATCATTATTTATAAGTATTATCACAAACACTCTTCACTGTATTTACTTTAAATGACACAAATCTAATTCTTTTTTTGTTGTTAGATTACTCCTTTAGGAGAACGTCTGCTCCAGGTAGACTTAACATTT